>NC_059408.1:10099507-10724507 GCF_905220565.1 Melitaea cinxia | reverse complement strand
AAAAAACTAAAATAAAAGTAGCCTAAGTTACTCCTTATTGCATCTGCTATCTGTGCCAGTGCCAGTGAAAGACCCGTCAAAATCGGTCCAGCCGTTTCCGATATTAGCCGAAACAAACACAGAAACACAAAAATTGAAAAAAATATTATTTTGGTATATGTACTGCATACACATCCATATTAATTTAGTTAAAAGCGGTTATTTTAATGCTAAAAACAGACACTCCAATTTTATTTATTTGTATAAATAATAATTGATACATAGTATTAGTAAAAGGAATTTGATTTACCACCTTAAGAATAACATAGTACCTACTCATTATTTAACATACTACTGGGTGGGTGTATTCACAATTACCTTATTTAGAAATTTCAATTCTATAAAATAAAATAAAAAACACTTTTGGTTGTTCTTTAAGCGTTTAATGTCATGAAATATCATCACACATGAAATATGTGAAACAATATATTTACATATTTGTGTAATACTCATTGATCTGTGGTTACTTAATTTTTTTTAGAATTATTTACGTCGTGAGATAGGTGTTTATAAATATGACGTGATTACGAATTAACAGAAAAAAAAATTTACTCAAGAAAAATTAGATAAAATATAAATTATTTTTTCCATTCGAAAAAGGCTACGTAAAAAAGAACAAGAACATAAAAAAGTTTATAGTCAATGTAAAAAAATGTTTAACCAACTTAATTGCTTTATCGATTATAATCTATGCATACTTTGAATATTCAATTACAACAACATGTGTTGCTTTAATAATATGGTAACGCAAAAGACCTTTAGCGCCTCTAAGAAAGCCAACAATGAAAATTTATATCGTCGTAAAATTTAAGTACGGGCTTTAATAACTAAAGCCTCAAGCCGGCGTCATATCGTGGACAAAAGGAAACCTCTTAGCCCACACCAGCCGTCTTACACCCACACACCTGTAACCGCATAGCCGCACGTAATTACGGCCACACACACATTGATAGCTCACCACTACGAGGTCGAAACCCACACGCCCACCCGCCAAACACGCCCAACGTCTTGGGTTTTCTTATAAACCACGTTGTGTTCGACGTCTCACTCTGTCCCAGCAAACTATGCGGGGCCTCTCGTTCTAACGCAATGACGAGCTACACATAAAGCGGCGCCACATTCCCGCCTTTTTTCCCACTCCATTTTGACAGCTCGTGGCTCCATATCTGGCTGGAAACTAAGACGCGTTCACAGTATCAGCTGGATATTAGAAAAATAATCATCTGTCAACGATATTGTTGTATATTCTCAACAATGCAATGTGTGTTTTATACAGTGTGTATTTAATGTTTTACTTTATCATCAATGAATCAGGTCATATCATTAACAAGGCTGTATAAAAATTGTCGCTAATAGCTAGCAATAACTTTATGAATTATATCTTTTCGCCTTCGTTCTTTTGTTTAGTTTATGTATGAATATGGAAAGCTGAAAAGCTCTTTAAGGCCTGTAGATACATTTTATATATCATAGATTATGTTATAAACGTATTGAAAGAGTCCATCCATTTGACCCAGATTTGTAACGAGCAGTGTGCTCGTTGTCTTAGCGACTAAGTGGCTCAAGACGCGTTAGCGGGCGCGGGTGCGACGCGGGTCTGGGCGGGGCTGCGGAGATGCGGCGCTCCGCTATCGGCACACCGAAACACACATTTTTCCCGCCGCAAACCTCGCGCCGAAGGTTAGCCGCGACCCGCAGACCTCGTTGGGTAAGACAGAGACGTAGAGTCTTGCTTCGCAGCTTTACTACGCCTGCGCGATCTATAAGAAGTGCGCGCCAATTTTGACAGTTGCCTGATTTTCGTTTCAGATGAAGACGTTTGGATGCGTTCACAGTAATATATCTTTATCGAGTTTCCAAATAGCTCTGCACATAATTACATTATGTTTTATTATTTTTAATATAAATTAGTTTGAATATATTACGCTAAGCGCCGACATCATATCACAAATAAATATACATGGTAACACAGTATTTTTACGTTTACTACGAATATAAATACGCGAATAAAAAAATATTTAATAAAAACTAATGATATCAGTAGCACTTAGATATATTTACTTAGAGATATTGTTGATATATAAAAATATTTTAACATTTTTTTATTTTTTAACAAGTAGATACACTATATCAAACGTTAAATATGGCTTTGGTTTGCCAATTTTTGTACAACTTTTGTAGAATTGAATGTATTTGTTGTACAATACGTATTTTTCAATACACCACGAAAGTCCACCAGTACCACATTTACATCAAACATCGAACAAGGTAATCTGAATCGTCGTGAGCAAAGTGAAAGCCGTGTTTCATTCCTAACGTTTTATCTAGTACACATGACATACAGGATAATGCATAAACCTCGTGACTGTTTCGTAATTTAAGACAAATTCTATTCCAAGCGATTGTCACATGTTACATAAATAACGTCCAAATACTTAAGTAACATCAAAATAATAGAAAGGAGGTGCGTATGAAAACGTACAACGTAATAGTTATACGCCAAAGAAGCTCACGACGGGCGGCCGCAACAGCGGTCCCGCGGCTAACCTGCAAATTGTCAGCCGCGACCACGTGATTAGCTCGCCGAACTCACCCAAACTCACCCAGTCTCACCCGTATTGCTCACCCGTTTTGTTTTGATATACCACCTCACCCCACCCTGTGGCCACGCCATGCAAGTTACGGGTCACTGTTACGACCACTTTGAGGTCAACACTATCAACTCTCAAGTTGGATGTGACTCGCCCGTGTTTCAGGTTTTATAATGTTTCGTTTTGAATGAATAATAAATTTTAAACGGATTTGCGGTATTGTAATACCACTGCTTTTATCAGGCTTTAATGCCGAATTGTTTATTCATTAACTAAAATTACTCTGGAGAGTAAGAAATATATTCACATCATACATACTTTTGTAATATAAAATGTTCACTATGTATGTTTAGTTGTTATAAAAAGTGTTTTACACAAAGAATTAATTCTGAAGAAGATACTGAAAATTTCATTAAAATGAACCTTGGCCTTGGAGTATAACACTTTTCTAAAACAAAATTTTTAATATAACTTTCCTCTAATATGTCGCAGTAATGAACCTCGATAACCATATATGTACTTTGTGCACTTGGCAATAAACAAAAGTGTCATGTTTATTCATGTCAAAAACCCATGCTTAGGCCGCTGCCGCTGTGAGGATTTGTTCCTGATTCTGACACATGTCAGACAGTGGACCAATGTAACTTTGGATTTTTAGGTCTGGATAATTATAAAAATATATATTTTTTTTTACTTTTATAACATATAATTCATAATATTATTCATATTATTTACTCGCAAACGAAAAAAAACCGACTTCAATTACATCGACAAGTAATACAACGTAGATCGACGAAAAAATAGTCAAGTAACTACGCGTCATCAAAGATTACTCAAAAAGTAGTTATCAGGTCTAAATAAAATTTAAATGTGGCCACGTGATAAACATTAGCTTTCGATTAAATTAAAAATTATCAAAATCGGTACATCCAGTAAAAAGTTATGTGGTATAATACAACGTAGGTCGACGAAAAAAGCGTCAAGTAAAGACGCATTATTAGATATAATTCGAAAAGTAGTTGTTATATCTCAAATAAATTTAAATGGAACCTAATGACACACAGCACCTTTCGATTAAAAAAATTGTCGAAATCGGTACACCCAGTCAAAAGTTCTGAAGGCACATACATAAAAAAAAATACAGTCGAATTGAGAGCGTCCTCCTTTTTTGGAAGTCGGTTAAAAATGTAGTATTTTATGTATCTTTTTTATAGATAATTTTATAATAAATTATAAATAGATAATTTTAAAATTTTCAAAAATAAAATTCTTAACTTTGACAGAACAACGTCTGTCCGGGCAGCTAATTAATATCATAAATATGAAGTTTTATTTTATGTATATTCTGTAATTATCATATTCACATTCTGTATTTATTCTTTTATTCTTTATTAAATAATTTTCTAAAATAGAAAATCAATTGCAGAGACCAGATGACACAACGAAACAAAACTTCTTGAATGAGGTATTCTTCGACGATATCGATTGCAACCAAACAATGAACATAATATAGCCATAGCAATCGTTGAGATCGTGTGCAACTCATGTATAAATTCATACGTATGTATACAGAACTACATAAGTACATATAGACGCTCCCATAGACGTTTTCCTTTAGCCTATATCAGGTATCACTTGCGTTCAGTTTTCTTAAATATATTCCAATTTTTACAATAGTTTTGCGAGAATAAACGTCGAAGGCTACTCCTTAACAGATAATATAAGGCAGTCGATATTTAAAAAATATTGGCAGTGAAATCGCATGATACAAGGCTGAGCAGTAATGCCGATAGTGACGTTTATAGCGATTATGGCCGTTACACATGTTTCCCCCTAACTCCTCTATTCCCCCTCCCGATATTTCGGTGACTTTGCAGACGAAATGGTCACGGCAACTCAGTCACCGAAGTTTCAGGAGTTTCAAAATGACAATCGCGGTACGCCCCGTATAATTAAAAATAACCACAATGCAAAATGTTCAAAAAAAAACACGGGCAATTTAGATATATAAAAACAAAAAAAAACTAATTTAGCTTTCAATCGATAAATAACAATAATTTAAATTACTATCATAATATATTTCTTTTAACACAGTCAACACCTCCCTCACACGTGAAGTGCTGGCGTCACTGAATAAATAACTTGACACTTGTTCGTAAATAAACAATTTAAAATGTCAAGAAAAGGAAAAGGGCACGACCCAACCCTTTTTCCTTGCTTTTCTGACATTATGTTTTCTGACAAATAATTTACAAACTGTTTACTGTTGCTCCTACCCTTGTAACGTTGTGATTTTTAATTGATTTAATTTATTGTATTTATTATGTGTTATACGAATTAACAACGAAATATTTATAAGAAATGTAGGAATACTATTACTTATATCAAATATTTTTTAATATATCATTTTTTTTTAATATTTTTACTAAATTAAGTTATTTTAAAATAAAATGGGATAATTTTAATACTCTTTGTAATAATGTGTTACATTAAGTTATTTTAATTGTCTTTAATGATATTTTTAAATGTTATAAATAACTAACTGTGCCCGCGACTTCGTCCGCGTGGAATTAAAAAAAAATATATATTTTTCAGTTCGCAGAGTTACAAAATAAATAAATTTCTAAATATAATCTGCCAGTGAAAATCCCGTCAAAATCGATCCAGCCGTTTCAGTGATTAGCCGCAACAAACAGACAGACAGACAGACAAAAATTGTAAAAAATATTATTTTGGCATATATACTGCTTATACATCCATATGCATTGAATCCAAATGGGTTATTTTAATATTACAAACAGACACTCCAATTTTATTTATTTGTACAGAGTATAGATTACTGCACCGCAATACATATAAAAATGATACTAATTGCCGTCGTAACGTTCAATAAGTGCGTGTTTCAGCAAGATCACTGAGCTAGTTATAATCGAGCGCTGTACCGTACTGCAGCTGTGTCTGAGAAGGGAATAGGGATGTGATTAATGTCTATTGATGTCGATACTTATTTTAATACATTTGTTTTTTTTATAGACTTAACATGTCACGAAATAAAAATTATTTGTTCGGTAAATGACGAAGGTAACCAAGCACTTTCTTTTTTGCTCATATTTAACTGGTGCCGTAGCGTATAATATATGTACGTTAGACGAAATATATTTTTATATCTTGATATAGTTATCCTGGCAGAGACCTGGAAGCTCTTGGTACTATGCTAGGTGACCTTCATAGTGCCTCACAACGGGTTAATCTTAAAATGAAGATGCACAAAACGAAGGTTATGTCAAAGGTCCGTATCACACCTGACTACCGACCTACCTGGGACAACAGATCCGCAAGGGTAAGTCCATCTTCGAGAGAGAGGTAACTCGAAAAAACCAACGTGGCTGAGCAGACTTACTGACTTAAATATTAATACAAAAAAATAATAATAATAAAACAAAACAAGATGAATACAGTTCAATAAAAAAAAATGTATGCAAAACTAAATTATAAAGAGAAAAAAAGTAAAAATATTAAAATTAATTGTGTAATTATTTATAATGTGTGTTGTATCCCAAAAAGGTGTATCGCTCAACTTAAAATTGGGTTTGATAACCCAACACTGATTTTCAGTTTTTACCGTTAGCCTTTTCCATAGGCTCAAGGTCACTCAGCGAACGGTAGAGAGAGCTATGCTTGGTATTGGTCTGCGTGACAGAGTCAGGAATGATGAAATCCGTAGATGAACAAAGGTCACCGACATAGCTCTCAAAATCTGCCAGCTGAAATGGCAATGGGCAGGCCATATAGCAAGAAGAACCGATGACCGATGGGGAAGGAAGGTTCTTGAATGGCGACCACGACTCAGAAAAAAGAAGCAGAGGCCGGTCTCCAACCAGGTGGAGTGACGATCTTAAGAAAACAGTGGGAAGCCGCTGGATTCAGAGGGCTGAGGACCGGATGGAGTGACAAACTATAGGGGAGGCCTATATCCAGCAGTGGACTGTTGAGGGCTGATGGATGGATGAGTAGATTGCCTATATAATTAGAAGAATATATTGAGAAGTGAAGTGATAGCATTCAAGAATTAATGTTTTAATTAGGTCTCCGATATATTGGCGTACCTACCAGTAGATACGCCATGTAATAAAATAAGTTAAAACGTATCAATTTACGATTCTAAAGTAAATAGTTACGAATTCTTTGTTTTGATTTCTTGTGAATTTTTAAATTGCTATGTTTGATCACATTAAAAGATATTAAAACATAAAGTAACATTTTTGCCATGCTTTACCTAATTTGTTCATTTTTGAGTTATTACGTTCAACATATAGAGCATATACATATATTTTTTGATATTTTACTTTGAGGAGTAATATCAACAAAATAAAATCAACGATAGAAATTAGCGACACAGTCAAGTTTTGAAGAATCAATTACTTAAATCATTACAGCTTCATTCGTCTGTTTGTTACGATTAAGACTACAAAATACAGTCTTTTAAGTCCTGTTATTAATTTGTTGAGGCTTAAAACATAGCGATAACATAAATGTATTTTTAGGTATAGGGAATATCGTAGTTGTATAATTGGCTACTGTTAATTTTTAATACGAGTAGGTTGAATGATGTGATATAAATTGTTATTTGAATTTCAGATAATATAAATTTGTTTACAGTTGTTATGATTAACAACAAAAACTAAAAAATATTTGTGTTCAAAAAGGTATCCTATTATATAGTTACATACTTATATGCTGTGTGGCTACGACAGTAAAGATTATAGCCACCCCTCTCTTCCCGTGGATGCCGTAAGAGGCGACTCAGGGATAACACAGTTCCACTACCACCTTGGAACTTAAAAAGCTTACCGATGGCGGGATCCAATATCCATCTGCTGTCTGTCTGCCAAGATCCAACTACTGGCTTTGAAATACACAGGCCGAAGACGGGCAGCAGCGTCTTAGGTGCGACAAAGCCAGTTCTGCGGTCACCAACCCGCCTGCCCAGCGTGGTGACTATGGGCAAAACACATGAGTTCACGTTATTTTTGGCGTAAACTTGTGGAGGCCTATGTCCAGCAGTGGACTGTATAGGCTGTAATGAAATGTATTGCAAAAGTTACAATTCAATCAGTCAGAGGTTTTAGTTCTGTTCAATTTTTAACTATTTTTTTGTTTAATATTGATTTACTGTTTTATTCTTCCTTGATATAACACTTCTTTTTAACCGATTTCCAAAAAAGGAGGAGCTTCTCAATTCGATTGTGTTTTTGTTACACCAGAACTTTTGACTGTGTTGACCGATTTCGATGATTTTTGTTTTAATCGTAAGGAGATGCGTGTCATCTAGTCCCATTTAAATTTAATTGAGATCTATCAAGTACTTTTTGAGTTATATCTAATAATGCTTGTGCCCTTGACCATTTTTTCGTCGATCTACATTGTATTATACCTCATAACAAAACACATGAGTTTGCGCCATTTTTTGGCGCGCACTTGTGGGGGCCTATGTCCATCAGTGGAATAGGCTTAAGTGAGTGAGTGAGTGATACTTCTATTGCATATTGAAAGTGGGGTACCTAATAGTCATGTTTATTGTCTTAAAAAGTATATATTTGAATATGTAAATGTGATTATCTCTTTTCATAAGAAAACAAAACGTGTAATTACAATATCTTTTTACTAAATTGTAAACATAACAAATATTATCGATGTCGATAAAGGCACTGCTCTCTATAACAACCCTTCCACTGCTCACCATATGCCGGCTTTGAACGCGCCCTTAAATTACGTAACTTCCCGCTCATAATAGAGAGATATGCCTTTAATATCTGCCTGAAACTGCTTTCGCGCTGTTTACTTTTTGCCTTTGTTCTTATATTAGAAATTGTGTTGCAGTTGTACCTTCGTTATCTTGAGCTATGGTTATTCGTACGCATTCACATTAATCTACGGGTTAATCTAGACCTGTGTTTATTTCACACGCGGTGTTATTAGTAATTTGAAATGATTTGTTTGTAATTCTAAGATATGCTTATTACTGGACTAGAATAGAAATGGAACTAGATTTATAATTTAGTATAAAAATAATATATTGGGGAAAAGTATTTTCGTATTTTCTAGTAAAATGTTGCAATAAAATCTTTATGGTTGTATTGTTTGTAACTGGCTGGGTTTGATACAGTGAAAATGTGGTATTTTAAAAATGAAATTAAAAAGTAAAAAACAGTTTCCGCTCACTTTTTATTTGTTTTTCTGTTCGCCAAAATGGATGAATCCTACGAAAAAATTCGGTAAATTTTTAAATTTTACTTTAAAAAAGGGAAAGGTATACTCAAGCTGCGAAAAAAAATGTATCGTTTCTGGACCTAATACGGTGTCAGTAATAGCACAAAATTGGTTTAAGCGTTTTCAGTCAAAAAAATTTTGATATCAAAAATACATTTCGGTCTAGTCGAAAAGTTACGCCACAACACCTGTCCACATACTTCTTTAGCCACTCAAAAAAAATGGAGAGAGTTTGATTGGGAAGTCTTAATAGATCAACCATATAGGCCCAATCTTGCACCCTCAGATTTCCCTCGGTTTCGGTCTCTTCGGAATTATTTAGGTAGTGTAAAGTTAACATCAAAAAAGGACTGTCAAAACTATGTGTCGTGGTATTTTGGGGTTCCGTAAGAAAAAACGGAACCCTTATAGGATGACTTTGTTGTCCGTCTGTCTCTCAAGACCCTTTTTCTCAGTAACGCGTGGAGATATCTAACTGAATTTTATATCAAATACTCTGTCCTTTGGAGATGTGAAAAAATCTAACTTCTAAGCCAACGAAATCAAAAGATACAGACGTTTACGCTGCAAATTTTTGACACTTGTAAGGGAGTCAAAACGTCTAGGGTACTTCCCGTGAACTCAGATTCTTGAAATTTGGTGCGAAGCAATTTCTTATAGCACAAACAAAGGAAAAATTGCGAAAAGCATAAATCTTTAGTTACATCATATAACAAAAATATTATATATAAAATAATTTTTGTACGGAACCCTCGGTACGCGAATCCGACTCGCACTTGGCCGGCTTTTTAATGAGAAGTCTCAAAATTTGTACAGCAATGGATTCCTGTCACTGCATACGAGATGGCGGTAAGATATCGAACATAATTATGTTTGCTAGCAAACGAGAAAACCGACTTCAATTACGTCGACAAGTAATAATACAACGTACTCGTAAGTTGACAAAAAAAAAATAATAAACGCACGAGTCGCCACTACCATTTCAAGGGTTCCCCTCGATTTCTCTGGCATTCTATCATCAGATCCTGGTTTCCTTATCATACCACCCTTGGGATATCTCCTTTCCGACAAAAACAGAATTATCAAAATCGGTTCATAAGCGACGAAGTTATCCCCGAACATACATTAAAAAATATATATGGTCGAATTGAATAACCTTAACCTTCTTTTTTGAAGTCGGTTAAATGGTAGATATATGTATTATAATTAATAATTAATGTTTTATAATTAAATTTTCTAAAATCTTACCTTGAATTTCTGTACAAAATACAAAGAAACTTTTTGCCCGACTTACTTTTATTTGCACGGTACCTACTCACATATTTGAGAAAACCTAAACCCTAACCCATGACCCTAACCTAAATGTAATGACAGAATTTTTAATCTATTATCTTAACATTTTTGAATATCATATCAAAAATTGACCGCTCCAGCGGGGTGCGAACCCGCGTCTCCGCGGTGGCTTCGATTATAGCCCCGCGGAGACTAATATCCCTTTCTTTCACAAATGTTTTTTGGGAATGTTATTTTTTGGCGTCGGTCGCAGATGGCGTCTGGTCCACGTAAAATTGCCGGCTATAGAAATGTCTCCGATGGCACAGTTGGGATTCAGTAAGTGGGGTCACTTACGTTAAGTAGATTCTTAGCGGGGCACGTGTCCGTAGTCAGCAGGTGCGTTTCGGATGATCGCCCGGGATTGTGATTGAAATTGCGCGTTTTCCGGGGTCAGTATTAAGGGCACAATGACATTTTTCGTTTTATGTACCATCCATACACGGAGCTAGATTGAGACAGTAATACATTTCATATAGGCAAGTGAAATAAAAAAAATGTTTTAGTTTATATTTAGCATTTTTGTTATGTATTTCTATGTCAAATTTTACAATTTGTTGTTACGGAGCTCCCGGAGATTAATGAATCGTATAAAACACAAGTGCTATGAAGCGGAACGCGCATCAAAATCTCCTTTTTAAATTATGCAACATTTGTATGGAAATACAAAAGATCACCCCTGGCTTGACTCCTTAAAAATACATCCCGTTTTATTTGTTGCGTTGGTTTGACGCCCGCTCGAGATTTGATTGCTTTTTCATGTAGATCATAATATCATGGAATTACTTATGTAGGACTACAGAGACACTACTCATTTTGAAGTGCTAGCTACTGTATCATTCAAGCGTAATTAAGTATATATTAAAAAATTATATTGTTTTGTAATTACCAAAGAGTCATGTGATAAATGCATTTACCCTCAATCAATGAAATAGGCTTAATATTTATGTATTAAAAAAAAAAGTAGAATTTTAAAAATTTGCTTAAAGATATATGTCGGCATTTAGACAAAATTAAGTTAAAACGGTTTACTTAAGCTTAGTAGTAAGTTCTACATAAAAATAGCGAACTAAAAGTGTTGTAATCGACAATCGCGTGTAAACGGCAGCGGTGGAGCACGTTCAGCCAGCAAACATTTGCGCGGGTGATTGCTGCGATGTTTATGTTGTCATGGCGGGTGCGTTTGAAAACCTTTGCTGGAAATTTTAGTGGTTATATAGTTTTTGTTATGTTTTTAGTTGCCTCGGTATCCATATGTGAGTATTTTAAACCAATTGCTGAACAATACCCAGGTTGGTTTTTTAACTAAAAATTGCATTTACTGAAATAAAATGTGTTTCAATAATGTATATGATTGATTTATTAAATTTTATTCGATTATTTAAAATTTAAAAAAAAACCGTAATTAGGAATTATTAAATTATATACATATTTTACAAGTAAGTCTTACATATACATATATTTCAGTGAAAACTATCATGAAAAAGAATGAATCGTAAAACAAGGCAAGTAATCTAAAAATCTCAGAAGTGACAACGTTCTAACCTCCTTATTAATATTGATTGATATAATTGATATGATTATATAATGATCGATTGATACCAAACACGGGTATATTCGAGCAATAGGGGCCGATTTAAGCAAATTTCGATTTAGTGGCGGCCATATTGGTCGCCATTTGCAAAAAGTTTAAGCGGTCATAACTTTTTTGTTTTTAAGCCGATTGAGTTGGGATTTTCAATTTACTTGTTATTGCGGAGAGTCCTATAGCCTAGTTCCAAAATTAGCTCTGCAAAGAGTCCAACCTCAAATCCTGGTTTTTAGACCGGGAGGAGAAGGAAGACGTCGAGCCGATTACGGGGAGCCGTCGCACAGCTTCTTAAGACCAGGGGTTCCCGAAATATCGAATTTCTGTTTTCTGAAGAAGTAGACAGCGGTATTTCGGCTGATTAAGAGCGGAAACAGAAGGTGAAATATCTCGGGAACCGCTGGTCGTAGCGCGACGGGGTTTTCGATGTTGACAAGCCCTCAAAAAGGGCTCTTAAACTGACTGTAGCAGGGCACTCTACGTAGAGTCTGACTTAAAAAAGTAGAGTTTTCTCTACACTTTCATAGTTTAAGTTTAGCGTTAAGTTATATAGGAACCGGGACATATTTGCCCGCCTTTCTAATTGGGGAGCGACTATTTACGAGCCGTCCCCGAAGTTTTAACTTAGAACATTTATTGTTTTATATTATATCGACTATTTCACAACGACTTTATATTTTATTATAATTCAATTTATTTTATTCTTTCATTTGTGACGCGCCTCCGACATGTTTGGCTTGCGCACCCCCCCCCAAAAGAACAAGGCCGGACTGGTCCAGCCCACAAAAATCACAAAGAAGCCGACAGATGGGGCAGCCGCAAAGCTCCCGTCGAAGACGAGGACGAGCCCCATCAAAGGGCCAACACCTGCTTTAAGCAGTACAAGTAAGGACAAGGCGGAGGCGGTGGGGACTCCAGAGTCGCCGAAAGAGGCTATTCTCTGCAGTCCTCACCGTCTGTCCCGCAGATCCATCGAGGAGTACAGGACCGCTACCAGGATGGAAGCGGCTGACGAGTTGGTTCAGCTCTGCGCGACGGCCACGACCAACACCAAAAATTTAAAAAGGGAGTACAAGCATATGATTTGTAAGGCCATAGATGGCCTATACGAGCTACTTGAGGCCAGCGAGGCGGAGCTCGAGAGGCTGAAGGTTTGCGTGAGTGGGGGGACCGTCGCGGGGTCGGGGCTGGCACCCGAGGAAGCCGGCCCTGCGTCTGTGGTGGCCTTGGATCCCTCGCTGAGCGCAAAGCTTAACGAGCACACCCGCCTCCTGCTCGAGAACGGGCAGCGCCTCAAAGATATTCAGGAGCAGCTCGCTAAGCAAGAACAGGTGGCCGTCGCACAGAGTACGTACGCGAGCGTCGCTGCGGCTGGATCTCCACCGAGGAGACCAGTTGCATCACACTCGTTAGTGGTCACATCGACGAATGAAGAGTTGACGGGTGAGGAGGTCCTCACTCAATTAAGAGAGACGATCGAGGCCAAGGAGGGGTGGTTAAAGGTGGAAAAGGTGCGCAAGGCAAAAGATAGGAAAATAGTAATGGCCTTTAGCACAAAAGAGGAGAGGAGTAAGGCAAGAATGAGAGTGGAAGAGAAAGGTAAGGGCCTCCTGGTCGAGGAGGTCAGTAACAGGGACCCGCTTCTGGTTCTGAGGGGCGTCTCCTCAGTTAATACTGACGAGGACGTGCTGAAGGCCCTGAGGAACCAGAATCGGGAGTTATTTGACGGCCTCGACCAGGAGACCGGTAGGGCTAGGGTCCGTTACAGGCGAAGGGCTAAAAATTCGCACGCGGCCCACGTGGTTCTGGAGACCTCGCCCGCCCTCTGGGATAGGATTACCCGCAAAGGATATGTCCATATCGACCTCCAAAGGGTGAGGGCTGAGGACCAGTCCCCGTTGGTCCAGTGCTCCCGATGCCTGGGTTACGGGCACAGCAGGAAGTTCTGTGTGGAATCGGTCGACGTGTGTAGCCACTGTGGCGGTCCGCATCTGAAGACGGAGTGCACGGACTGGGCGCAGGCCGTCCCGCCCTCCTGCAGGAACTGCCGAAGGGCGAAACTGGACAAGTTGGACCACAACGCCTTCAGCAGTGACTGCCCAGTTAGGAATAAATGGGACGAGCTAGCGCGGTCAACAGTCGCGTACTCCTGAGGGCACGATGGTCGGCGCAGTGGTGTGCCAGCAAGCAGTCTCCATTCCCTGGCTACATACGCGCGAGACACTCTGCGGGGGTCCTGGCTTCGGAAGAAACCTGTATGTTTGTTGCGAGACAAGACTCCAGCAGACCAAGAGGGGAGTGCATGGCCACCGACTCCTGCACAGGACTTCGGCGTTTTGGGTTACAGGGCATCTGTAGACTACAAAGGTTCTGTAGTTGGATAACGGATACAAATCCTAGCAAAAACCACGGCAAATAAATGGGTTGCTCTTCATTAGGAAGGCAGGCAAACATGCTATGTTTATATCATTAGGATATAAAACGATAGCATAGAATAAGTAGATGTAAGTAGGATTAAGTAAAAGTTGTCAAACTATTAGCATTAAGCTTAGATTAAAAACATGTAAAAACTCGAAATTAAATTATAAAAGAAATAAGAGTGTAAAAATAAAATAAGAATAGATTAAGATAATAGTATGTAAGATAAAATAATTGTTGTTTTGATAAAACAAATTAAAATAGTAAAATTGGAATAAAAGAAAACTTGAAATAAAAATTACAAAAGAAATAAAAATGTTAATTTAAAATAAGCATAGACAGAGAGATAAAATAAATTAAAAAAGATTGGAATGATGGAAATCTCGAAATAAAATTATAAAAGAATAAAAATGTTAACATAAAATAAGAATAGTTTAAGTCAAATGTAATATAACATAGCGTTGTCGAAATTCGATTAATTAAGATGGAAATAATTGTAATAATGATCATACGTATCATTAAGACAATAAATTTTTAGTACTTCTTACGTAAAAACTCAATGAACCCTGTAAAACAAAACTGTGAAAGAAAATATGTGTCCAATTATTTACCCGTTTAGTTAAATATTAAGTAAAGGTAGCCAGTAGGCCTCTAAACTAGTGGGAACCCACCCTGTGTGAGAAAGGTGATGAATGTGAGAAAGAAAAAGTATGCAGCATGGAAGTACGAGAGGCATGAAAGCGAGAACTGGTATGAAAGAGTAGCTAGCAAATACAGTCTCCGACCACACATGTCGGAGGTCTAGAAAAAAAAAAAAAAAAAAAAAAAAAACCTCCTTATTACCTATTTATTATAGCCTTTACATGGAAGAAAAACAAAGTTGATTAAGAAAGATCTAAACAACATAGAACTTTTTATAGCAAAATATTGCGTAACCAAGTTTCGTGTAAAATTTTCAACTCAAAAAAACGGCAAAAAGATGCCGGTTTTCCAGTTCAATTTTAGTGAAATCGCCATTTATACCAGTCTAACCTTATATCCCTCGAAGAATGGTTGGTAAATTTTCAATACTCACTTTATTAGGGGTGAGAGCGGAAGGAGGGTGAACGAAACGGCCTTTATTAGATTTTCTAGAAACGTGAGTATACAGCCAATTGCATAGGCTGCGACCGACACCTTGATATTGGAAATTTCTAAGAGCTCAATTTATAAACTCATGACTTGTTATAGAAAATTACGGCCCCAACAAATCTATGAAACGCGACTACCGTATTATGTGCGTTGTGAACAAAGTGATAAATTTGTTGGTTTTACGTTTTTTCAACTTTGCATCTAATATTGTGATTTGTTATTAATGTTTTGTTATAATTAAGTATAATTAAGTTATTTTGTTGTTGTTTTTTTTGTTCGGAATTTTATCACTAATATTTTTTATAATTTTTTGATGAAAAGGCACATCAACACACATCAATTTCTATTGCCAAGTTTAATAAGTATTTAATAATAATAAAAAAATACATTTTTCAATGTGGGTTGAGAATGAAATAGTAACTCGTCAAATATCTTCTCTATGCTGATAACCAAGTATTACTTGCGTCTTCGGCCGAGGGGTTGCAGGAGATGGTAACTGCTATCAGTAGAGCTTTTGTAAGAAAGGGAATGAAGATGAATGTAAAGAAGACGAAAGTGAGAGTGTGTTTTAAAGTGATGAGGCAGTGACAGACTGCAATATCGTGATTGGAGATGAACAAATTGAACAGGTGAATAAGTTTGTGTATCTGGGTTCAAAGTTTACAAGAGATGAAAAATGTTAGAGTGATATTGAAAGAAAAGTGAATGCAGGAAACAGGGCGAATGGAGCTTTTCACTTCTTTATGAGCAGTCGAAAGGTGTTGAACAAGGCTCTTTTGGCTATTCATGAGGGGGTGTTGATTCCGACACTCGTGTACGGAAGTGAAAGTTGGGTATAGCAGAAGAAACATGAAAGCAGAATAAATGCAGTTCAGATGAGAGCGTTAAGAAGTATGATAGGAGTAAACTGAGTGACACGATAAGAAATAGTGAGAAGAAAACGTTGTGGTCTGAAAGATGTAGTGACAAAAATTGAGAAAGGTATGCTCAGATGGTTTGGCCATGTCGAGCGAATGAGTGAATAACGATTGACGAAAAAAGTGTATAAGGCGAGTGTGGATGGAAAGGGTTGGATTGGGTAGACCTGGGCGGACGTTTCGAGACCAAATAAGGGACGTCTTGAAAAAAGGCCAGGTCAAGAGTACCCTAAACCGAAGAGCATGTATGACGGGAATAATGAAAATGTACGAAGCGAAAAAAGTGTGTAAGGATCGTAGCAAGTGGAAAGTATGTATATGTATGTATGTATGTATTTTTCAATGTTGTAAAACAATAGTTACATTGTAAACTTTTTTCCATATCAGTATAAATCAATAAACGCAACAAAATATTAAAAAAAAGTTTGTGTACTTATGTAGGCACGTAGGTAAGAAGTTATACTAACTTCTTCTTCGTTGATTAGCTAACTTCAGGGTGTCGTTTTTTTTCGTGACGGCGTGTGCGCGTGCATCGAATTTTTTTTTTTTACTATTGTGCCAAAAAAGTATAACTTAAAAAAAATAATCTAAATTTTCCAACCAACTATTTATTGTACCTACAACATCAGACAAAATAGTCAAAGGTAAGATTTTTTAAATTATTTATTATATTAGATTTTATGGCGTGAAGTTTCGATTTTTAAGAGTTCAAGTTCTTAAGTCTATACATTGAAATCTGGTAATCAGTTAACTTCAGGGAGGAAAGCTCGATCTCGACACGGCGGCGGCGGTTAAAAAACACACCGATCGTATTTAAAAAATCTATGATTATATTGAAGTGCTATAAATTTAAAGATGTCATAATATACACATATTTACGTAAAAAAGTATATTTCCAACGTCAATGCAAACTTCAAATTTACTTCAACGTATAATTCTGTGCCTCCTTTAATAAGTGATATAAGTCAAGTTTATACCCCTTTCATCAAGGGCATTATCGGAAAAAGCACAATTCGTTGATCTTTAAGGTTCAAGTATGAATACATCACATAATTTAGGTAATTGTAACACCTAATAAATGTGAAAAAGGTAGGTAGGTACAACTCAAAATTTATTTTCGTAAATAACTTTTAAAATTAAATATTTACCAAAAAAAAATATATTGTGAAAGAGAATGTTTTATTCTAAAAAGAAGACATTCCGGTTGATTAGGATCAACTGGGCAGGGTCTATTCGAACAAAAATTTCTTAAATCTTGTTTTAGCTGCCATTGCTCTGCTCCTGTAAAATGTTAATTTTTGACTTGAATTTCTTGTCACAGGAGCAACAATTCTATAATTGTTTTTTTTTTATATTTACTTCAATAATGAGTCAGTTTAAATAAAAAATAATAAAATCATCTTAATTTTAAAAGATGCGCGTGTGTTTATAACTTTATATTCCAACTTTCGTTAAAATTAATGCGTATGAAAGTATATTATTAGTTGTTATTAAAATATATATAGGTACTTCGTAAATATATAGAAAAATATAATATAAATATAAATATATATATATATATATATATATATATATATATATATATATATATATATATAACTCAAAAGTAGATTGTACTTTTTGTAACACATAAGGCCTTTCAGCAAAAGAGTAATTTATAGTAAACAGAAAAAACCTAATTAAACTATAACTAAAATAAAAAAATAAAAATAAAAAAAAACTAAAACTTTAACTGATCAATGTTTGTATTTTGCAATTTTTTAATCTATTTTAATTATATATAAATATGCCTAATTGTATTCAATCAGTAGTTGGTATAATTTAGTTTTGTAATTTTGTATAATTTAATTTGTTATCTTTTAATCGTTTATTATTTAATTGATGATTGTATTAAATTTTTCTATTTGTTTTTGTTTGTCTTAATTGTTTATTTTAGTGTTGCTTGAATTATTTATATTTTATATTTCTGTATGCGATTTATCGATTATTTCTTGTTAATGTGTTCTTTTTGCTCATTTATGAATTATTTACTGTTGGAAACTTTGCTGGTTTGTGTATTGGCAGTATGAATTTATTAATTTACTGTATTATTGTACTGTATGTTTCCTAAATAAAATAAAATAAAATAAAATAAAATAAATAGGATAAGAAAATATAGCATAAAAACGATGATGGTATTTGCTGCACATTAATGTGTTGATAAGGATTTATTAACGTAATAATTAAAAGTTTTGTAACAAGTTAAATATTTTTACTGGATCTAATGGTATGAAATGTTGAAATGTCGACATGAGTCAACTCTTGGCTCTAACCGGCTGTATTATAGCGTCATACAGTGTATAAAATTTTCCACATTTAACAAAAAAAGTTTATATTTTAAAAACCAATAATTACTGTGTCGGTTTTTTTTGCGCTTTTCATTGCGTTATGCTAAATCTTGACACAGCACCATCTGTGAAACGTATTTTCAATAAGGTCGTTTTTTCTCTTTCGTATTAGTTTAACATGTGTTCAACAGGTGGCGCAAAAAATGAAATAACATAAACGGTTTCAAATATAAACCATAAAATAAGCTATATCTATATTTGGTTATAATAATTAATATTTATACTCATTAGAAATATTTAAACATGTTATTGTTTTCAAAATGTATAACAAAATGCAACGCTTTCAAGCTCATCGGACGTATATTTTTAGTCTGTCTTAAGAACCAAATTTTACGTCAAACAACGTTTTATAGGTTAAGAATGATGTGTCAAGTTAGCAAAGTTTTATACGGAGTAAATAATTTGTAACTCTTAAATTATGTAGTGTAATAAAGTGTATAAATTATCAACATAACAGCTTTCATATTTTTATTAAAATGGCGGTTGTAATCGAAACAACTCTGGGAGATATAACAGTCGATTTGTATTTAGAGCAACGACCTATAACATGTTTAAACTTTTTAAAACTGTGCAAGATGAAGTACTATAATTACAATCTATTTCATACAATACGAAGCGGTTTTATTGCCCAAACAGGGGACCCAAGCGGTGAGGGATCCGGTGGACAGTCAATATGGGGTATATTAGAAGGGCCCCAAAAGAGGTTTTTTTCAGGAGAGAAAATGCCGAAAATTCGACATACGGACGCTGGTTTGCTATCTATGGTTTGCACTGATGATATGATGGTAGGATCCCAATTTTTTATTACACTTGCACCAGATTTAGATTCACTAGATGGAACTCATTGTGTTATAGGAGAAGTAACAGAAGGACATGAAGTATTAACTAAGTTGAATGAAGTGATATGTGATGAAACTCATCGTCCCTACAGAGATGTAAGAATTACACATACTGTTGTACTTGAAGATCCTTTTAATGACCCGCCAGGCTTAAGAGCTCCATCTAGATCTCCTTCACCTAGTGCGGAACGCTTAAAAGGAGGTAGAATAGCCCCTGACGAAGAAGTAGATGAAACACAAGGCAAGTCTGCGGAGGAAATACAAGAAATGATTGAAGAAAAGGAAGCCAAAGCTCGAGCTACAATATTAGAGATAGTTGGCGATTTACCTGATGCTGAGATAGCTCCTCCTGAAAATGTTTTGTTTGTTTGTAAACTTAATCCTGTCACAACTGATGAAGATCTAGAAATAATATTTAGTCGCTTTGGTAAAATAGTCAGTTGTGAAGTTATAAGAGATAAAAAGACTGGTAATTCTTTGCAATACGCATTCATAGAATTTGAAAATAAAAAGTCTTGTGAAGATGCATATTTTAAAATGGATAATGTATTAATTGATGACAGACGTATTCATGTTGACTTCTCACAATCTGTATCTAAAATGAGATGGTTGGGAAAAGGAAGAGGTGTCCAATATTTTGATGATGATAAGCAAATGCCTCCAAGAGATGAAACAAGAGATAGACAGAGACAGCATGATAGAAGACATAAAGATGAGCACAACAATCGAGAAAGACAATATGATAGAAACGAAAATAGAAGAGATAGAGATCACAGATCAGAAAGAGAAAAAACTAATAATAAACAGCACAAGGATAGAAGTAGGAGCAGGTCTAGGTTAGAACATTCCCGTTATAGACATTCAGAAAGAGAAAGTGATAGAGACTGTAAAGGAAACAGTAAATATAGAGACTCGCAGAAGTATGATAATCATGATAATTACAAAAATAAACATTCAAGTTCTCATAGGTCTAGATTATCTACTAATTATAATGATAGTAGAGAGACTAGTAAATCACCGAGAAGGCATAGTGATAAATCCGAATATAAAAAAAAATCATTAGAAAAGAAAAATCATAAAAATTCAAGCAGCAGTCATAAATTGCAAACAGACAAGTATAATAGCAAGCGCTCAAATGATGAAGATCAAACACAAACATTATCTAAAAAGGAAAAGAATGTAAATAATCACAAGAACCCAAAAACACCATCTCCCGAGTTTAAACAAAAAAAGGAAAAGAAAAATAAAACTAAAGATACTGCCAAAAAAATAACTAAAAAATACAGTAGTAAGAAAAAGCGTAAACCTTCTACTTCATCGTCTGATAGTGATTCATCAGAAAGTAGTGATTCCTCGAGTAGTGACTCTAGTTCATCAAGTGAAGATAACAAAAGGAAAAAGAGATCTAGAAAAAGAAGGAGAAAGTATTCCACATCAAGCAGTAGTAGTGATACTAGTAGTTCTAATAGTACATCGAGTACTGATAGTGATACCAGCTCAAGTTCCAGTGATGAACGTTCTAAAAAAAAAGGCAAAAAACCCAAGAAAAAAACAGAAAGGAAAACAAAAAAGAAATTATAGAAAATGTTGTCAATTATGCTATTTATGACATTTCAGTACAATAAAATAACTTTAAGAAATATTTTTTGTTTCACTTTCATCTCCCATAATGATAATTTAAAATGTTATTAAAGGAATTTGTAATTTAATTTTGTAACATTTTAATAATTAAAATTAATAATTGCATAGTTCTCATATTAAAAACTAGCTAAAATACTTTCTGTGATTTTTTTTTATAAATGAGTATACTTTTTATAAATTAGGCACAAATTATAAAATATTAAATTACATAATATGAAGTCTTTTTAATTTACTAAATTACTTAACTTAATTAAATAAATATATTTAAATATAGTTTATAATCTTTTTGCTCACATATCACCTATTTGTTAGATTTTAAATTTTAAAGATTTTATACGAATGCAGTTTAAAAAGCAATATTTATTAAAATTCTAACTGCCCGGACAGACTTCGTTCTGTCAAAAGTTAATAGTAAAAATATTTTTTTTTTCATTCCTACTAAAATTGCTCTTGCACACGTGTGATAGTCTCCTGTTACCAATTCTTGATTATGCTGATAGTTGCTATCTTGATATTTAGGAGCAGCTTATTAAGCTTGAGCGCATTCAGAATGTATGTATAAGATCTATATTTGGACTACGCAAATATGACCATATTTCGGAATTTCGCAAAAACTCAAGTGGCTCCCAATTCGCCTTCGCAGGAATACTCATATCCTTACCCTACTTTACTCCATTTTATTTAATTCCTTTACCCCTTCCTATCTGAAAGAACGTTTCAAATTCCTTGGTGATTCCCATGAACGCTGTCTTCGTTCTGACAGTAATTTCTTCTTGAAATTCCTTCTCACTCCTCTTCCTTTTATGATAAATCTTTTACAGTTCAAGCCTCTCGCTTATGGAATACCTTGCCCTTGAATATCAGACGTGTACAAACACCTGCACTTTTCAAAAAGACTCTTTGGAAGCATTTTCTTCAAACTCAACAATAAACAAGTAATTCATAACTATAATGTATACATATATGTATTTATATGTATGTATGCATGTACGTGGGTATATATGTATATATGTCAGTATGTATGTATTTATGTATCTATTTATGTATGTATGTATATATGTATATGTTTAATTATTTGAATATTTATAATAAATTTGTTGTAACTTGTACACCTATGCTGACGCTAGACTTTCCCTACTCCTTTGCCCTAAGGTTGCCTGGAAGAGATCGCTTTTTAGCGATAAGGCCGCCCTTTGTACCTAATGAATATGTTGTCAATATTTTATTTTTCTTTCTTTGATATGTATCATTACTGTTTTTGGTGTACAATAAAGTGTATTATTATTATTATTATTATTTTAGTATTAAATCCTTCCGTGGGCCTTAAGGAGCCTACAAAAAAATTAATTAGCTGAATCGGTCGAGCCATTCTCGAGTTATGCGCTTAGCAACATTCATTTTTTTTTATATAAGATACACAAACATTTTTGTACATCCTACTTTAAGCTGCACTTGATTCATTATTATGATTTTTAGTTAACGATTTGTCCTTTAAAAAAAAGTTTCCAGTAAGAGCACTTTAAAAACGAAACCCTAACAAGCGCTCATAAAATATTCGTATCGCCTATCGGCACAATATACTCAGTCACACAATTGCTATTTATAAATTAACATTGCAAATATATCCAGACCAATTTTTTTAGGCTACGCTTCAGCCTGTAATATCCCACGACTGGGCATAGGCCTCTTTCCCCATGCAGGAGAAGGATCAGAGCTTAATCCACCACGCTGCTCCAATGCGGATTGGCGGATATATTCCCTACTATGAGTAACGATCGCTATCATGGCTATATTTTTTTAGGCGGATGCTATATATTTGAGGCCGATTTTTTTGAGGTTCTGTATCAGTTTGGGTAATTTTTGTTCTATTTGAACGTGTTTGTAGGTATAGTACGAAGTTATAACATGCTAAGTACCTAGTATCATCAGATTATAGTGGACTTTGATAATATACGTACAATTGAATTCTTTACTAAGTATACTCGTATATCCAAAATACGGTACAAAACTTTATTGTTGCTCTTAACAGTAGGTAGTTAATTTTTATTCAAAATATTGCAGCTAGTTAGGTAGGTATTTAGATATAGGATACATACTTTTTTGTGTTTGTTGTTGTTCGTTTAACGTCTAAAGTAATTTTAATGAAGCAAATGCTATTTAGCTATATTAAAAGTATATTTGGTCAAAGCAAGAATAATATTTTTGTTCAAGTTTATATAACTTTTTAACCGACTTCCAAAAAAGGAGGAGGTTCTCAATTCGACTGTATTTTTTTTTAATGTATGTTACATCAGAACTTTTGACCGGGTGGACCGATTTCGACAATTTTTTTTTTAATCGAAAGGTGGTGTTTGTCAATTGGTCCCATTTAAATTTATTTGAGATGTAACAACTACTTTTCGAGTTATATCTAATAATGCGTTTTTACTTGACGCTTTTTTCGTCGACCTACGTTGTATTTATACCGTATAATTTTCTACTGGATGTATCGATTTTGATAATTCTTTTTTTTGTTGGAAAGGGGATATCCCTAGTTTGGTACTATGATAAGAAAACCAGGATCTGATGATGGGATCCCTGAGAAATCGAGGGAAACTCGAAAATCTGCAATAACTTTTTACTGGGTGTACCGATTTTGATAATTTTTAATTTAATCGAAAGCTGGTGTTTATCATGTGGTCACATATATCTGTATATATCTATCATATTTTATCGAGATCTGATAACTACTTTTTGAGTAATCCTTGATAACGCGTAGTTACTTGATTATTTTTTCGTCGATCTACGTTGTATTACTCGTTGATGAAATTGAAGTCGGTTTTTTTTTTCGTTTGTGAGCAAAGACAATTATGTTAAAATGAAACAACTTTTTCGGATTTTACCGCGGTTTATTAACTTTTTTAGATGCCCGACGTTTCGGATACCTTGCAGCTACCATGGTCAAGGGATTCGGGAGGACTATTATTATTGTTAATGCGCACGAAGTATAGATAAAAGGAGTCCGAACGGTATAGACTTTTCCATAGTATTCATTGTACACAATAATAAATCTAGATCTTAGTTATCTTTTCGATTAAAATAAAATTTGTCGAAATCGGTCTACCTGGTCAAAAGCTCTGATGTAACATACATTAAAAAAAAATACAGTCGAATTGAGAACCTCCTCCTTTTTTGGAAGTCGGTTAAAAATATAGAAAATATTTAAAATTTGAAAAAATATTCAAAGGCTTCAATGAATCAAGTAAAGGTTCATAAATTAGTTAAAATGTAAGATTTTCTATTAATATAAAAAGTTATATATAGGTATTAACTGAAAGGAAATCATAAAACATGTCAAAGATTCAAATGGTATCACCTGATAACAGGATGTCGTTGACTCGCGCCGGCGGGATCATTCTATTGGGCCAGTTAGCTTTTGTGTGAGAATTAAAGTGACGAGAAGATGAGACTTGTTAACTTTTATTGTAGGTATACCTTTGGTCCAAACCAACGCGGTAATATCAACCGTGCACAAATTTTTGCCACCGCATGTGATTTGTAGTTTTTTTGCGAAGGAAATTAAATACAAGTACTTCATCATTTCATTATTTCAGCCTCTTACAGTCCCACTGCTGGACATAGGCCTCAACAAATACACGCCAAAAATAGCGTGAATTCGTGTGTTTTGCCCATAGTCACTGTTGTTTAATCTAACTACTCGTCATTGACAACTGATTTATTTTATCTAACATGCCAGACATATACTTACTACAACATCTTCCCCAAAAAACTAAAAATAATTGATTTACTTGTAATTAATTATGGTAAACAGAACAAAACAAAATCATAACATCTATTAAATGACAAACAATAAAATAAATTTACTCTGCTATGCTATATGAATGCAATATGGCGTTTGTATAAAATATAATTAACATATCATACATAATCATAACAAATCTCCTTCCGCATTTTAAAAAATTAAGTAAAAACTAATTAAATAAATGAGCTAAACGCTGCTTTGCAATTTTTTTTGCTTTCCTTGAAGGTCTAGGTAATGTAAACTTTCTAGAAACTTGTTCATCTCTATGAGAACACGTTGGTTCATTGACATCGTCTGCAAAGCTTACATCCTTAGCATCAGTATACGTTTCATGTTGTATAATCAAACTACTCTCATTGACAACTGATTTATTTTATCTAACATGCCAGACATATACTACAACAGTCACCAGGCTGGGCATGCGGGCTGGTGACCACAGGGCTGGCTTTGTTGCACCTAAAACGCTGCTGCCCGTCTTCGGCCTGTGTATTTTAAAGCCAGCAGTTAGATGGTTATCCCGCCATCGGTCGGCTTTATAAGTTCCAAGATGGTAGTGAAACTGTGCTATCCCTTAGTCGTCTCTTACGACACCCACGGGAAGAGAGGGGGTGGCTATATTCTTTAATGCCGTAGCCACAAGTACTTACTCGTACTTAATTCTATTTTTATGATTATTAAAAAAGCCATAATTTTGTGAGAGCTAACGATAAACAATTAGGTATGTAAACAAAAAAAAATTAGTGTACCTTAGACCACACAACTGAATTCCATAAATGTGAATCGGAGTAGCCCAGTAGGAGTTTTTTATTGAAGTAAAACTTTTTTTACGCACGCCTGACTTGGGGAAGTAAGCTGGTGAATGGGTGACGAGAGCGTTATGAAAGGTATGATCGGGCGAGGCGAACAGATTTTGAGAGGGATATAATTATAATTTAATGAAGATAAAAAGAGAGAGAGAGTTACGTTTTCGAAAACGCGTGCGTAAAGAAGTATTACTTCAAGAACTAAGTGTATTTTGGAGGTCCTCAATAAAATAACACTACATATGGCTTCTAGCAGATTTAGTGACACATATCGTTAGATATGTTTGTATTACTTGTCATCTTATTTACTTATTTGTAAAAATTTGCTAACGTACCTACTAGGGTTCCTGAGTTAAAACCCTGTGGTATGGTGGTGATCGAATGAAGTCTTACTAATAAGGTTTTGTTGTAATTTTTTAACCGACTTCCAAAAAAGGAGGAGGTTCTCAATTCGACTGTATTTTTTTTTTTTTTTTTTTTTTTTTTATGTATGTTACATCAGAACTTTTGACCGGGTAGACCGATTTCGACAAATTTTGTTTTAATCGAAAGGTGGTGTGTGCCAATTGGTCCCATTTAAATTTATTTGAGATCTAACAACTACTTTTCGAGTTATATCTAATAATGCGTTTTTACTTGACGCTTTTTTCGTCGACTTACGTTGTATTATACCGCATAACTTTCTACTGGATGTATCGATTTTGATAATTCTTTTTTTGTTGGAAAGAGGATATCCCTAGTTTGGTACCGTGATAAGGAAACCAGGATCTGATGATGGGATCCCAGAGAAATCGAGGGAAACTCTCGAAAATCCGCATTAACTTTTTACTGGGTGTACCGATTTTGATAATTTTTAATTTAATCGAAAGCTGATGTTTATCATGTGGTCACATATAAATTTTATCGAGATCTGATAACGACTTTTTGAGTAATCTTTGATAACGCGTAGTTACTTGACTATTTTTTCGTCGATCTACGTTGTATTACTTGTCGATGTAATTGAAGTCGGTTTTTTTTTTCGTTTGCCTGCAAACACAATTATGGGTATGGAAACTTTTTTGACTGGACTTTCACTAGCTGATGTGGTAAGGAGTAACTTAGGCTACTTTTATTTTAGAAATTTATTTATTTTATAACTCTGCGAACTAAACAATAACTTTTTTGTTTAATTCTACGCGAACGAAGTCGCGGGCACAGCTAGTTGCTGAATAAATCAAACTGAAATACCTTTTTATATAATTTATACCTGAATATGTAAGTGTAAAAGTTAAATTAATATTAATTAAAATAATTTACGCTTGAATTAGTACGATTAGTATTTACACTTAATAAGTAAGTGATATTTATACTTACTTATTTTCTTTTATATTGAGGGTAACGAAATTTTTTTTAAAGTAAATTTTGGTTTATGTCGTAAATCATATGTTGTGTGTGATGATTTTAAAGAGTGTCGACGTCCAGCATCGTTCAGTCTCAACCATCAAGTAATAAGACGCATTTTATGGTTCGTCTATGTAGCCTACTAGATATAAACGTCATAAAGTCAGGGCTGTATTTTTGCAGAAAATTTTATTGGTACAAAATTATAAAAGCTTCTTTACGCACGCTTGACTTAGGGAGTAAGCTGGTGAATCCACGACGAGAGCGTGACGAAAAGTGTGATCAGGCGAAGCGAACGGAGCAAGATAGAGACGTGCTAGCACACATTTTCTTTCTCTTTTTTTCTCATAGCTAGTTACGTTTCGTACCTCTATGATACAATGCAGGCCTAGTGTAAAAGTTTTACTTCAGTCATTTTTTTATCCTTTTTTTTAAGTTTATTACTGTTTTATGTAGTCGTTTATAGATGATTATTGTTATCTCATTTTTTTATCCTTTTTTTAAGTTTCTTAATGTTTTATGTAGTCGTTCATAGATGATTATTGTTATCTCATTTTTTATCCTTTTTTTAAGTTTATCAATGTTTTATGTAGTCGTTTATAGATGATTATTGTTATCTAGTATGTGGATGATCGAGCTTTGCTCGTTTCTTTGTTTGTAAATTGTTTTTTTTTTTTTTTTTTTAATTATATTTATAATAATAATTTTTTTAATTGTGTGTTAACTTAGATTTTATTTTTTTTATTTTAAATCTTTTGGGCATTTTTAAATGAACACGAGTTTAAAAGACGCATATTTTATCAAGAATATAACTAAGCAATTTATTTTCTTGGTCTAACATCCCAAACACTCATTGGCTTAATGTTGCTTAACAACGCCACTGACTCTCTATGACTCTGATGAAGAATGAAGTAGCTTTAGTGTTGCTCTCGTTAAAACAATACGCTCCTAACTTAAAAAATAATAGTTGTATTACTCGCCAATATATCCCAGGAAGAGTCATATTTTTTCAGTTTATGTTTATGTTGATTATCGATAAAGAGTTATTAATTTGACTTTTGTCTTTGTACCGAAACATCGTCAATAGGGTAAAAATATTTGCACAATGTCGGTTTCTTTACTAATGTAATTACTACCGTGTTCTTTTAGGGCGGAGATCACCGACTATCATTTAACCAATGTTTGAGTAATCAGCCGATGAATTCCTAAACATCGGTTATGCACCCGGTAAAGTATTCACTGTTCACCACGAATATTTTAACCGTGGTTACTAAATCAGGCAATCACCATACGCTCAGAATGTTTGAACCACTAATGAATGAATGCTATAAGTCTACTCATTAGGGTAGTCACATAGTTTTATTTAGTCGACACGAGTTTTGGTGCCATCTATAGTTAGTAGCATAAAATAAAACGCTTTCAACTTGAGAAGTTCGAGAACGCATTGGAAACTGTTACGTTAGCATGTGGTGTCCAATTTGGATGGGTAATAACGGCACGGCGCTGTCATTGTCAATTTTTTTTTATTATTTCTTTGCACGTGCTAACATTCTTTGTGTTGATTATTATTTTGTTCTGTTGTGAGTGTTTTATTTTAAATTACGGTTTACTTGAAAAATGGCAGCTTTAAAAAAGAGATTTTGACAAACGGAATCTAGTATTAAATGAGGAATCATTGTATTCTTCGTAATAATTACGACGCATTTGAAACAGGTACTCTAGGTCTCCTTGTTTTGGTCTCTATATTTTCTAGATTTTCAAGAAGGCCTAAAGTCTTGATAGTTATCAATTAATACATTGAAATTGAAAACTGACTACGTATTTATCTCTCATCAAAAACTTTCAACTAATAACGTAATGTTGCAACTGTTGTAAAGTCACAGCAGAATCTGTTGAGCAGATGTCCGAATATGGCATTAATGGACGGTTAAACAATGCCGTAGAGTTCGGTTATAGTAATCGGCTGTTTAAGGGCTGTAAACACTGGTTAACGTATGGTGAACAGTAAAAATGATTTAATCAGTTGTTTAACTGATAAACAGCCGTTTTAAAAGTCGGTGAACTCCGCCCTTAGACTCGAACCGAGATCTTCTGGTTTCGAGACCGCCCGATTAAGGACATCCTATTTTCAGAATTGAATTGTATTATTAGTATATTTTTTACGATTATTATGTATTTATCATATTTTTATTATTAGATATTTGTATAATTAGTATATTTTTTTGTTATTATATATTTATTATATTTTTATTTTCAGATTTTATTATTAATATATTATATTATTTGCCATTAATAAGTAATACGTCGTTATTAAATTATACGTATAATATTGTACCTACTGCTATTAAAAAATTGCAAATGTGTACTACAGACATCTAAAATTCCAAGAGTAACAACAACTTTTAGATACATCCCTGACTGGTCCACTGCGCATGTCGCGAATGTATCGACAGGAGCTCCGCTTTTCTCTCCAGTCCGCCCCGGTATACGGCATTCGTCCTCCGAGTGTAGCCCCCACATCGACGTTAGGAAGTCTTTATTGAAAAACTTTACCAATTTTAACGCAGTAATAATCAGAATATGTTACTGATTTCGCTCACCGCGGTCTTCGCGGTCCTAGTCGTGAATAACGCTGAACCTGTCCCGAATACCAAAGGTAAGGCAGTTTAATTTTGTATAAAGCTTTTAGCGAGTCGGTTTTGTTTTGATGTCTTATCGATTAGGGAGATGGCCGGGTTGTTCTATATTTAGCAACAGGTGGCCCCGTTGCTCCGATACATTTATGCGTAGGTTGTTCTTCTTATTTCAACTATGACCTTTCGAAATCTAAAAATGCAATCATTGAGTTCTATAAATAGCTTAGTGCGGTAAATGCTATTTTAAATATTTTAAAATTATTTATCAAGGAAGTGTATAGTAAAAATATAAGTTTCATTTTGAAATGATCTTTTAACAATTTTCTCTAGTTTATATTAGACTTTATATCATCAAAATAAGTGAACGATTATTAATAGATTAATAATTTTGGTTATAAGTGATGTTAATACCTTTGTAGTTTGGTTTTTATAAAATACTTTAATTTAACTTTTTCGTACCTCATACAAATAACACAACAGCCAATAAAAATTTTAGATGATGGTCCAATTGCTGAACTGCCAGAGAACTGGGATCAGACAAAAGATGATACTCAGTCGTTATTTCTTAACAAGAGCGACAAAAATGACCTCGAACCTTATCCTCTTGCACTAAGTGAAGAAGGTAAAAATAACAAAAATAATAACAGAACTGAAATAAAGAGTTATTTACTCGAAAAAAAAAACTAAAATAATTATTAATATTGAAAAATATTTCATAACGCTTAAGATCTAATCTTTTTGGAATAACCTGTAAATTTTCTACTTGATAAAGGCTTTTTCTCCGAATAGAAGATCGATTGATCTTATTCCGCCAAATTCATTGTGGGTTGGAGGTTAATTTCTGAACCGAGTGAAAGGATCGTCATTACGTGTTTGTGATAACTACCTAGATCGGCGACTTTTTGGGGTTTCTTGTACAGTTGAATCAATGCACAGACTGAAGATCAACTAGATACAAACATCCATTCGAACCAGGAATCGAACCCCTGGCTATCGGTGTTAATCAAACTACTTACGTCAAAACAATTGCCAGAGATAAACTTTCTAGTCACGTACTAGGTACTTTTCACCTAAATTAGTAAGTTCTCAAAACGTAAAATAAAGGAAAATTTTATTATAGGTAACTCTGAAGGGTATGAACAAAACATAGAACAACGTTTTGAGTCTCCGCAATCAAATGGAGAACTGGACAACCTTATTATGAGGCCAGAGTTATATGGAGAGCCTCCTGCTATGGAGGGTCTTTCAGGTGGTTACGAAACCCGACGCCGAAAGCGTGGTAGTGGAAAAGTTGGTGGAGCAGGTGCTGCAACAAAAGCTGCTACTAAGTCTGGCTCAGGCAAAAAAAATCTTAAGTGAGTATCACAATCTTAATCGTTACATAAGTATAAACCTTACTTTAAAAATTAATAATGTTATTTATTTTTTTCATAGGGCTAATAATGCACCGTCGCCCGTAGACTTTGTGATGCATGAAAGTGACAATACTCGCCGTAAACGTGGTAGTGGAAAAGTTAGTGGAGCAGCAGCTACTGCTAAAACAGCTACCAAGAACTCTGGTGGAAATAAAAAGAATTTTAGGTACATTTTCTTAGCTTTTTTAAGTGATTTGTTTTTTTTTTCTGACTAGTTATAAATTTTATTATTTATTGTCAAATCAGGTCCGTTTCTGAACGCCGTAAAAGAGATTCCGGTCTAAGTGGCGCAGATCTTAGAATGCTGCTCAATTATTGGGAAGCCCAAGAAAGAAGGAAACAAGATTTACATGCAAGTCGAAATGCTGAAATTCCGTATTATGGCAATGTGAACACCTTAGAGTTAGGACAGCCAGAAGTAGATGAAATGGGTGACTATTGGTTACGCGATGAAGGTGCATTGGATCCACGAGACAGAGATTACCCACGCCAATCCTATTTCTCCGAACAAAACCGAGCTGGCTATCCCATGGGCTTACCTGAAATATACCCGGTTGACTCTAACGAACTCCTGCAAAGATATGAAGAAGCACGGCGTAAGAGAATGTATGTAAATAAGATGAAACGTTTCATGGTCGCTAGAAAACGCTCGGATGTGCATCAAGACAATTACAGGCCTCGCGATGATCTTTACACTCTGGCGGAACTCCTGCGCTCTGCACCTCGCGTCCAGGAACAGGACATACCAGTTTACCGCCGCCTAATACTCTAAAAATTTGATCGAAGACTAGATTCCATTTACAACCTGGAAATTATTCTCACTTTTCAAAATAGTAAATAGCAGTATGCCGATTCTTTGTACATTTCACCTTTGAATTGTATTGAAAACACCCCCTCTGTTTACTGGCATATGAAGATATATAAGATTCCGAAAAGGATTGGAGTGACAGATCGTCATGCATTTATTTCGTAGTGTTTAGGATATAATAATATAGAATAAGTTTTCGAAACATAGCATAGATTGTGTATTTTAATTTTGTTATCTACTATGAAAATAAATGGCCTAAAATTACAAATATTTATTCCAAAGCATCTTTCTATGAAATTAAAATTTCTACTTTGTATCGAACGCTACAAATTATCTACTTTTCTACCTCGGTTTACCGCATATCTTGCTATCACTTACACACGTTTTTACCAAAGAAAAAAAAATTAAATTAAAATTATTTCCAGTACTAAGTATTAATACAATGTACTGCATAGTGAAGTCAAACTTTACATTTTATCGTGCAAAACGTCTAGAATTAGTTTTTATGTATACATGGTATAAACTTGCTGTATTAAACTAGCATTAAATATATAAATGTTGTTTGAATTGTACTAGTTCCTTACCGAACCTTGTACTCTACCGAAACCGTTCCAGGATGGATGTTCACTCAAACTGTGAATTCTGCGATAAAGACAAAGGTTTGATTATCCGTTACATAAATATATGTAATATATTATCATTCGTTGGCATAAGATAAGAGCAATGTATAGGTGTATGTTTTTTTTTTATAACATGGAAACTAGAGACTTTCTTTAGCTGGTTTAACAGACATATTCTAAGCTAATTATTTTCAGATTGTTAAGCAAATTTTATTTTAGTTCTGAACTGAACAAACAAATTTTATTTTATTGGTCATAATGACCCAAAAAATCCTTTATATGAAATTAAAACCAAGTAAAAGTTATATGTCGAATAGTCGATGTGAATTTGAATGATAACTGGCTGCTACATTTCGCGCGAAAAAAATATTGATTTATGAACGTCACTAATTTTCGAGAATGCTAATTTCATGTTAGTACTTTCAAAAATCACGTTGCTATTTTTAAGATGATATGAGTAAAGAAAACAATTCTAGTTTAAGTAGAACTTCAGAAGACTTAAATCTTCCATCTCTACATAGTAATTCTGTAATTGTACAAAAAACTTCCGAAAACATTGAAGATGGCCAAGCCTCGTCGAGGTCAAAGTACGAAATATTTTTTTGTTTGATTAGCTACTACAAAATGTTTCTTTACCGTTTAGGTAAGGACCTAATTCAATCGGTTATGTTTTATTTTTACTCTGATCGTGCACTACCAGATCACATCTTAGATTTGATAAATGCTCAAAAGCAAATCTTACTTCAACGTGAGTTAAACACCGCTTCGTGTAGCACAAACAATGTAATCAAAAGTGGGACATTTGATTCAATATCACCGAATAGTTCGTAGAAAAAAAAAAACTACAGAGAATTTATTATATTTATGGAAATATCAAATACTTACGACGTTTGTTCTTTCCAGTCATGACGACACCAATCTGCACTGTACTTTACCCAATTGTTACAAAAATTCAAACGATTTTAGTCGTGATTCCATGTTCGTTATTGTGGACTCTAGTTGCGTAAGTAATCCTAGCTCCACCGAAATATTGGTTAACAAAATAAATGTATCTAAAGAAGTTACTATTAAGAAGAAAAATAATGTTATTCCTACGGAAATACCTGGTACAAGTAAAGATCATTCAGACTTACCCATTCAAATTCATAATTGCGAATCACGAGAAGAGCAAATGGTCGATATCAATTTGGAGAGTGACAATGAAATACCTTTTAATGATAATAACTCTGAAAATGAACCAGAATCCATAGTAGTTGCTTACCTTCGCAACAAAGATACACTTATTGATAATGATGTAATATTTGTAACTAGAAAAAAGTCACCGCTGCTTGAAAATGTACCAAAAATGGAAACAATACTTGAGGGTGAACAATTTTCTTCCTTTTTGGATCAACCAATGGTCGACTCAACCCATACTATTGAAGCTACTGTAGATGCTAATGATGATAAATTTAATAAGTAGACAAATGTAAATTAATCTTAAATAAACATCATAAATTAATTTTACTTTTATTTAGACAACCATATAATTTATTACTTTTATTTAGTATAAGAATTAGAACTTTTTTTATTTTATGTTTATTTTTTAATACAACTAGGTTGGTAAACATGCGTACGGTTCGCCTGATAGTAAGCGATTACCGTAGCTTATAGACCTACAACACAAGAAGTATCGCAGGCGCGTTGCGCACATCTGCTTGAAAACAATAGATAGGTATTATTTAGTTGTAACCTTTGTAAGTTATTTGTACTTCCTCAGTCGGGACGCTCTAGATTTTGAGCAAGATATTTTCTGCTGCGCCTCTACCTTATCTTAGTTACATATAACTTTGTTTTTAGTATATAATAAATAATCGTAGATATTTTGTAGGACCTTATTTGGAGCATCTATTTATTGATGAAATATTTTAAATATTAACAAGTTAAAAACATTAATAGTACTTTTAAAAATTCTAGTGTTTCTAAAAGATACTTTATTACAATATAACAAGAATATTCATAGGCTCATATTGATTTTGTTTCACGTCAACAGAACTGTCAGAACACTCACTGGATGTTCACATCCCGTCATATCCCGGATCACCTCGTTCACTTGATACAGGATCAGAAACATCTCTTAATTCTGATATTAATCACGACCCTCGTATTAAAGAAGCTGTAGAATTTCTACATCAAGATAAAGATTTTCTAGTAGCAGCTGAAACCGGAAATGACAAGTTACTTGATATTTATATTAGGTAGGTAACATAGAAATTACAAAAGATATCACAGAAATGGGTTGTCTGGAAGAAATGGCTAAATAGCCATAAGTTCGCCCATTGTGATTCACAGTCTGTAAGTGTTTTTAAACGTGTTGTTGTTATTGTTTAAAATGTAGTTGTGGTGTACAATAAAGTATAAATAAATAAATAAAAGATATCTAAACTCTGTCAAGATCAAACTTTATTATACATATTACTTTATAGTTGATAAATTTCGTTGTACTATGCATTATTTTTTTACGTGTATATGTAATTACGGTTAGGAAGGGAACAAATATACAACAAGTTGATCATCTTGGAAGAAATGCTCTTCATTTAGCAGTCTGTTCTGACAATCTGAAGGCTATTAAATTGCTATTAGATTCGGGTGTAGAAGCAAATGTAAAAGACAACGTTGGCATGACGCCACTTTCGCTATCATTAATGAGAAGGTAAAAAATTATAAATACTACATGTTTTTCTGAATATTTTAAAAACTTTCACCTTTTTACGAAACTGACGTGCATTGTTTGTATATGAATGACGTATCTGTGTATGAGTGACGTATCTGTGAAAATTACTAATATTAATATTTTTTTTCCACTCCAATGACGCTCTAACCGAACGATACGATCCAATCACGGTAGAAAGCACCGTAGCATAAAAGTCCACTCTGAGCTCCAACGAGGGCTCTCAATTTTTACGGTTGGATCTCAGTACCCGGTCTCCCCCTGAAGTGATGCTGTAAATATGCCGCTTAGGCCAGCAGAAACACAATAATAATTTCGAAAAAAAGTTTTTGTTTTTGTGTGTCGTAACTTTAGTCATACTAGACAAGTTTTTGACAAAGAAAGCTTCGATGAGTAAGTTAACGTGTAAATTGATAAAATAATTGTGTTTGCTCGCAAACGAAAAAAAACCGACTTCAATTACATCGACGAGGAGTACAACGTAGATCGACGAAAAAATAGTCAAGTAACTGCGCGTTATCAAATATTATCACAAAGTAGTTATCAGATCTCAATAAAATTTATATGTGACCACATGACAAACATCAGCTTTCGATTAAATTAAAAATTATTAAAATCGGTACACCCAGTAAAAAGTTATTGCGGATTTTCAAGAAGTTCCCTCGATTTCTCTGAGATCCCATCATCAGATCCTGGTTTCCTTATCATGGTACCAAACTAGAGATATCCCCTTTCCAACAAAAAAAGAATTATCAAAATCGGTACACCCAGTAAAAAGTTATTGCGGATTTTCAAGAATTTCCATCTATTTCTCTAGGATCCCATCATCAGATCCTGGTTCCCTTATCATGGTACTAAACTTGGGATATCTCCTTTCCAACAAAAAAAGAATTATCAAAATCGGTACATCCAGTAGAAAGTAATGTGGTATAATACAACGTAGGTCGACAAAAAAAGCGTCAAGTAAAAACGCGTTATTAGATATAGCATCATTCGTCGTCCGCACGTCGTTGGAAGTGGTAGTTGCACATCGTTCCCTAAGTTTTTCTGTTATCTTTGAGTACAATAGTAGTTCTTAGTGCCATTATCCGTAGTGCGATATTTGTTTGTGCGCAGTGGTATATTATATCTAATAAATAATAATTCAAAGTGAAGTAAGTGTTTGGGACCTGTTTTCGCGGTACTGCTCTCACTGCATTCGCATATACTTGGTCCAGCATTTGACGAAGAAAGAAAACATTATATTTTCAATTGCGTTTTGCTGCACCGACGATGTCGTTACAACGTACGCCGCCGGCCCTCTACGCATCGAGCCCGGAGCTACCTACAAACACTGAGAGAACCGACTTTGTTAATATGCGTAAGCGGAAGCAAATGGATTGTGATGACGTTGTTGTTGCATTGGAGAAGAAATTTGAGCATCAGCTGGAGGTTTTCTATAACAAGGTAACACAAAATATCAATAATGCCATTGCAGAGGCGGTCAATGTGGCCCTAACTCAACAAATATCGAAAATATCATCATCATTAGAGAATTTAAATACAAATGTGCAGAAACTTTCTACAGACAACATAAATATAAGGAAAACACTGACCGAGGTAGGTGAACGGCTGCTGGAAGCTGAAAAGTCTCTTCAATATGCGTCTGAGAATGAAAAGGAGTTTGACAAACGAATCCAGGCCATCGAAGATACTGTATCCCATTCTTCTGTCTTCCAAGACCAGATAATTGAACTCGAGAATAAACTATCAATCATGGAACAGCAGGCGAGACAGTGTAATATGGAGATATCCAATCTCCCTGAAAGGCGTGGTGAAAACCTGATAGACATTCTAGAAAGTATAGGCAATGAAATCAAGATACGAATTCAGCGTTCCGAGATAATATCCATACACCGTGTACCTCATGCGGATCAAAAGAACCCTCGGCCTAAAAACGTTATCGTTAAGTTTACTACGCGCGTAATTCGCGATAATTTTATCACGGGATGCCGTGCAAGGCGGGGATTGAACTCAAGTCAGCTGTCCATACCCGGTTCTCCACACATTATATATATTAATGAACATCTAACATTAAAAAATAAACTATTATTTCGGCAATGTCGAGAAGCTGCAAAAAAAAGTGATTTTAAATATGTGTGGGTTAAGCACGGTACCATATTGGTGCGACAAACGGACACGTCCCCAGTTATTTCTATACGTACGGTGCATGATATTAATAATAAAATTTCCCAATCCTACTCAAAAAAATAAGCAGGTCTGGTTCTTAAGTTTAATATATGGTCACCTTACAACTATTTATTATTGTTTAAGTATGCTTAGAAGTATTGATTTGTTTGTTGTGAGATTTATAATAGCTAGTATATTGATGTGGGTAGATCTATTTATCGATGAGACGTGTTTGTTGTGCAAGGAATTTAATTTAGCCTATAAAAATGACAAATGTAATAATAAAAAAGTTTATAATAAGCTTGTACGTAATAAAACATATTATGTTGTAATGTGGGTTCTCATAATGTGGTCACTGCATATAATTGATGTAAATGACCGTGACGAATGTCCTTTTCTTCGTGATTATATTTGCCGGCGATTGCTGTTTTTGTTTATGTACGGGTGTGCGTTGAGTAAATATTCTGTACGACATTGTTATATTAATAATACTAAATTATCAATATATCATAGAAAAGTTTTATATAATGGATAGTTCTAATAGTGTATTATCTGTATATTATCAGAATTGTAGGGGAATTAGGACTAAGCTACATATCCTATATATGAATATTTTGCTTCATGATTATGATGTAATTATTTTAACAGAGACGTGGCTTCATGAAAATATTAATGATTCGGAATACATAGACAGTCGTTACAGAGTGTTTAGATGTGACAGAAATCGCGCTGGCAGCGGGCGGCGGGACGGGGGCGGGGTGCTAGTGGCGGTACGGCGGGAGCTGCCAGTCATGCCGCGTGGCGCTTGCGCAGGTCAGGCGCTCACTTCCTCTACTGCCGCCCGCGCGGCTGCGCCCTCATCCCCGTCACCGTTTGTTGATCATATATCACTTGAATTAAGAATGCGAAATTACTGTTTTGTTATAAGTGTAGCGTACATTCCGCCCGGTATGAGTTCCGAAGTATATGCTTCATATTTTGATTACTTGGAGAATGTTCTTTACAGTCCTGATATAAATTCATTTATAGTTGCAGGTGATTTCAATTTACCCAGTTTAGAATGGCGGCAGAGTTGTGCACATTTGGAACCTATTATGTTGAATACATACAACCAATCTAATATTCATTTAATAAATTTTATGTCTTTGTTCAATTGCTTGCAAGTTAATAAATTAAAAAATAGAAATGATCGAATACTAGATCTTTTTATAACTAATATTAACGATTGCGGATCTTCACTTGTTCCTATTTCACTGCTGCCGATAGACGAACATCACCCGCCTTTCTATGTACTGGTACCAATTAATAGGCATTTTAAACCATTACGAACTATTCCTAAACAACAATATAATTATAAAAATGCTAATTATACATTAATTAACACAGAAATAAATGGTGTTGACTGGGTGAAGGTTTTAGAGAATCAATCAGCAGAAGATGCTGTCATTACTTTGTATGATACTTTATTTTCTATAATCAAAAATTGTATCCCTACAAAAATAATTAAGAATTCTAAGTATCCCACTTGGTTTACTTCTGCCTTAATTCATATCCTCAAAAATAAAAGTCAATGTTGGATTAAATGGAAAGTGTATCAAAATCAAGTTGATTATGAAGAGTTTTCTATGTACAGAAAGAGGTTTAAATTTGAGTCGCGTAAATGCTATAAAAAATATATGAATATGGTTGAAAGTAGTATACGTAACAACATTAATTATCTATGGACCTATATAAATAATTTAAAGAGCAATGGGGGCCTTCCAAATTTTTTTTCATATAAAAATGACACTACCAGTGATCCTGTAAATATATGTGAGTTATTTTCCAATTATTTTCTATCTGTATTTGAACCCAGTACAGTTGATGATAATTTTGATATTGATGATATTCCGGATAAAAATCATGATTCGAATTTGATGATTAGTACTATTATTTTAACCCAAAATGAAATCAATAAAGAACTGCAAGCACTTGATGTTAATAAGGGAGCAGGGGTGGACGGCATTCCACCAATATTCTTAAAAAATGTTGCAGAATCTATTTCTAGGCCACTGCAAATAGTATTTAATTGTTGTTTACGTGAAGGGACTTTTCCGCTTGTTTGGAAATCCGCTCGGATTGTGCCGATACACAAGGGTGGTACTAAAAATGACATTGTAAATTACCGGCCCATATCCATTTTACCTACTCTGTCGAAGCTTTTTGAAAGATTAGTTCATAATAATATTTACCCATCTTTACATAAAAATATAATAGAACAGCAACACTGTTTTGTACAGCGGCGTTCTACGACAACAAATTTATTAATTTATATTAGTCATCTATTTGAAGCACTAGATCTTAACATACAGACAGACAGTATTTATACTGACTTTCGAAAGGCATTTGATAGGGTGGATCACAAGATACTTCTTGAGAAACTTGCCTTTAATGGAATACGCGGAAACTTGTGGCGTTGGTTTAAATCTTATATAACAAATCGCACCCAAAAAGTAATGATCAATGGATATGAATCTAATTTCGTATCTATTAGCTCTGGAGTGCTACAAGGTTCTATATTGGGGCCATTATTGTTTATATTGTTTATAAACGACATTCACCACTGTTTCAAGTCTAGTTGCTTTCTATTATACGCGGATGATCTTAAAATATATCATAAAATCCAAAATTCAGATGACCATAGGGGACTGCAAGAGGACCTTGATAGATTCTCAGCTTACTGCACGGTAAATAAATTAGCGCTTAACTTAAATAAGTGCAAAGCTATAACTTTTACAAAAAAAAGGACACTTAGCAGTTTTTCCTATATGTTATGTGGTGAGCGTCTTCAGGTTGTGGAACACATCAGAGATCTTGGGGTTATACTAGACAGAAAGCTACATTTAAATATACATATCGATTATATAATTAGCAATGCTTATAAATTATACGGATTTGCGATGCGTACTTGTAATGAGTTTAAGTTGGCTTCAACATATCTTCATATTTATAAATCACTAATACGTCCTCAACTTGAATATGCTGTACCTATATGGAACCCATATTATGGCAAATATATAGATGCGCTAGAGACAGTTCAAAAAAAATTCTTACGTTGTATGCATTATAAATATTACTTTTCGCATTTACCTTATCTTCAGATGTTAGACAAATACAAACTCTCCACTCTTAAATCAAGATGAACATATCTTGAATTAATGATGCTTTACGACTTATGTCATAATAAGTATGATTGTATCCCCCTAAATAATAAATTATGTTATAAGATTCCAACTGGAACGCACTCTCGTAAGCCACATTCCATATTTGCCACTGCATTTTGTAGAACAAATGCTGGTAAACGCTCACCCTTGTATAGAGTTACTGATGTTTATAATAAGCATTTTTTGTCGGTGGATATCTTATTCGCAAGAGTTGCTAAGTTTAAAAAAGAAATTTTTGAATTATTGCATTAACAGTACAAACGTAAACGGGTTTACTCATTGAATTCAAACCTTGCATACGGACTCGGTGTGGGTAGCCTAGTAGTTAACACTGATCCCAAGATGCAAGTCGTAGGGCTAGGGTATCCATATCGACAAAAATGCACCCTATTTCTACTTTGGCTGCGCAATGTACAGTTAATGTTTAAGAGATAGAAAGATATATAAGTTGTCTGCTTAGTATGTATTTCTAGCTGAGTAATAATAACAATAATAATCACTAGTGTTTGGTTGATGGTATTTAGGGAAAAAATGTATTTGTGATGTATTATGTATATTAGATACCTACCATTTCTTTTCCTTGATGTGCATTTTTTACTATTATAAAATTGTAATCTGGAGTTGACGATGTTGGTGTCACGATTAATAATGTTTGTATTGTAAGTCTGTTATGTAAAACTTTATTGTGAACACTGTTTGTTAACTTAAATAAATAAAAAAAAAAAAAAAATAGCTCGAAAAGTAGTTGTTAGATCTCAAATAAATTTAAATGGGACCAATTGGCACACACCACCTTTCGGTTAAAAGAAAATTTGTCGAAATCGCTCCACCCAGTCAAAAGTTCTGATGTAACATACATAAAAAAAAAATACAGTCGAATTGAGAACCTCCTCCTTTTTTAGAAGTCGGTTAAAAATCGACACGATCTCGACGCCGCTATGATCTAATATATAAAATACCTACTCGTGTCGCAGTGTTTGTAATTGAACTCCTCCGAAACGGCTGGACCGATTCTTATGAAATTTTGTGTGCATATTGGGTAGGTCTGAGAATCGAACAACATCTATTTTTCATCCCCCTAAATGTTAAGAGGGTAGTCCACCCCTAATTTTTTTTTAATTTTTAGGTAAATTATTTATTTTTTATTTTATTATGATTTGGCGTTGAAAAATACATACAACCCTAAATTGTCACACTTCTACCATCAACCCCTATTTTTAAATAGCGTTTAGCGGCAAGACAACGTTTGCCGAGTCAGTTAGTATTTTTATACAGGGTGTCCCAAAAAGTAGTGATAAGCGGAATTCCAGAGATAGGGCACCCCTTGGGGTATCCGAATCACCCCTATGTATGTTCAGCGATTTTGCATAGTTTTCGAGTTATGAATTTTTTTATATGTTTTTGAGAATTTTCCACCTGAACAACTTTAAAAATTTCTAAAAAATAAAATTGAAGACTTTTTAGAATTTTTGTTTTTGTATCTAAATAGTTATGAGCTGTAGCTTCCCGCTTAAAAGATTCAGCTTCTTAACTTTGATGGAAATTGTGAAAATCTAAGTGTAAAGTGAAAATTTTACGTTTTGAGAACTATGACTTCAATTTTAAACTTAGAATTAAAAATCTAAACAGGCGATTTTATGGTTTCTAATTAGGCTTAAAAACTTTTCCAGAGTCTCAGCTTTCATAATCATAAATAAAAAGTTGTACTTAATGGGGCTACTTTTGCTAAAATTTGCCTTCAAAGACATCAAGGTGGAAAATTCTTAAAATTACCAATTTGAATAAAAAAATTTTTTTTGTTCAATTTATTATTTCTTTAAGGTTAAATAGTTTTGTCGGCGCTCTAGCTGGGTCATACGTATAGGATTCGTGCGGAGGAAAATGATAAATCCGTAGACTGAGTGATATGGTTCCAAAACGATGGTGCTCCATGCCACTTTGCAAGAATAGTCAGACAACATTTAACAGAAAGATTTAGAGACAGATGGATCGGCCGTGGAGGGCCCATTGCATGGCCGCGCGGTCCCCAGACTTGAACCCAATCGATTTCTTTGTCTGGGGATATTATAAAGAAATAGTTTACGCCAAAAACATTAGCAACGTAGCGGAGTTAAGACGAAAATTGAGACAGGCAGAAGAAACAATTAAAAACAACAGAATAGTATTCGTAAGACTCAAAGAAAACTTTTTAAGACGTATTTTTAACATGTATCGAGCACGAAGGTCGACATATTTGAAAACTTTTTATAATAAATAATTTTAAGACGATTACTTTTCGTTTTATTAATTAAACCTAAATAACCTCCAAATGTTTATTAAATCTTCGATCTTAGTTTTCTTACAATCTTTTGGTTGGTTAACAGACTAATTAACTCTTACGAATGCTATTCTTTTGTTTTTAATTGTTTCTTCTGCATGTCTCAATTTTCGTCTTAACTCCGCTACGTTGCTAATGTTTTTAGCGTAAACTATTTCTTTATAATATCCCCAGACAAAGAAATCGATTGGATTCAAGTCTGGGGACCGCGCGGCCATGCAATGGGCCCTCCACGGCTGATCCATCTGTCTCTAAATCTTTCTGTTAAATGTTGTCTGACTATTCTTGCAAAGTGGCATGAAGCACCATCGTTTTGGAACCATATCACTCAGTCTACGGATTTATCATTTTCCTCCGCACGAATCCTATACGTATGACCCAGCTAGAGCGCCGACAAAACTATTTAACCTTAAAGAAATAATAAATTGAACAAAAAAGTTTTTTTTATTCAAATTGGTAATTTTAAGAATTTTCCACCTTGATGTCTTTGAAGGCAAATTTTAGCAAAAGTAGCCCCATTAAGTACAACTTTTTATTTATGATTATGAAAGCTGAGACTCTGGAAAAGTTTTTAAGCCTAATTAGAAACCATAAAATCGCCTGTTTAGATTTTTAATTCTAAGTTTAAAATTGAAGTCATAGTTCTCAAAACGTAAAATTTTCACTTTACACTTAGATTTTCACAATTTCCATCAAAGTTAAGAAGCTGAATCTTTTAAGCGGGAAGCTACAGCTCATAACTATTTAGATACAAAAACAAAAATTCTAAAAAGTCTTCAATTTTATTTTTTAGAAATTTTTAAAGTTGTTCAGGTGGAAAATTCTCAAAAACATATAAAAAAATTCATAACTCGAAAACTATGCAAAATCGCTGAACATACATAGGGGTGATTCGGATACCCCAAGGGGTGCCCTATCTCTGGAATTCCGCTTATCACTACTTTTTGGGACACCCTGTATAAGAGACTAGCTGACCCCGCAAACGTTGTTTTGCCATTTAAGTTATTAACCCCTTTAATAACTGTTATGAAAAATAGATGTTTGACGATTATAATAGACCTACCCGATATGCAAACTAAATTTCATAAAAATTCGGTCCAGCCGTTTCGGAGGAGTATGGTAACTAACATTGTCACACGAGAATTTTATATACAAGAAGATATTATAATTTTACATTTTTATGTCTAAGTAGCTGCCCGGACAGACTTTTTTCTGTTAAAGAGTTAATATAAAAACTATATTTTTTTTATAATATTAAAACGTGGACCTTAAGGAACATACAAAAAAGAAATAAGCCGACTTGATCAAGCCATTCTCGAGTGATGCGCTCAGCCACATTAATTTTTATTTATATAGATTTTAAAAATAAATCAATTTGGTTTCAACTTTACAGACCCTCATTATTAGTGGCTAATCTCTTATTTGATCACGGAGCAAGACTCTTGCCACGGTCCAATCCAATGGACGCTGGATTATTTATTCGTAAGTAACGAATTATTATAACAAATGAAGTAATAACCAGTAGTACAATCCCGTATTTATTTTCTTGTGAAGTCATAATAATTATAGTCGTCACAAAATAAGAGGCCCGTTTTAACATTTGACAAATACCCTAGAACGTAACTTAGTACGAAACAACAATAAAATAATTATTAATAACTTTATTTGACCCTAAAAAAACAGCGTGATGGGTCTAATCTTCTCTACTCTACTCTACTCAACTCTACTCAACTCTACTCTACTCAACTCTACTCTACTCAACTCTACTCTCTATTCCGTTCTATTACATTCTGTTCTGTTTTATTCTGGTCTATCCTATTAATTAATCTATACAAATAAATAAAATTGGAATGTCTGTTTGTACTTTTTACTAAATGCATATGGATGTATACGTGGTACATATACCAAAATAACATTTATTATAATTTTTGGCTGTCTGTCTGTCTGTTTGTTCCAGCCAAACTCTGAAACGGCTGAACTGATTTTGATGAGACTTTCACTGGCAGATAGCTGGCGTAATATGGAGTAAGTTAGGCTACTTTTGTTTTAGAAATTTATTTATTTTCTTACTCTGGGAAATGAACAATAAATTTTGTTTTGACTTTCACACGGACAAAGTCGCAGGCACTGCTAGTAAATAATAAAAATAGACGTCACGCACATATTTCTTATAATAATAGTGACTAACAAATATCTATATCGATACACAGATACACTTAAGTAATATAATATAGGCCTTAATAAGTGAGACAAATGGATGGGTTGTTAAATTTATGGTTCAATTAACTAGGATTAAGTAGATCAAGGATAGCTTAAGGAGAAAAGAAGTGCGCTTTTACTAGTCTCTTAAATGTTTGTATTGAGTGAGTGCGTCTGATATGAGGCGGCAAGGAGTTCCAAAGCCGAACAGCTTCTACGGAGAAAGACTTAGAGTAGAAGGAAATTTTGTGGGCATGGAATTTTTAGAAAAAGGTTTTCTAGATTTCATAAGATGCGTTCATAAATCTCTTAATTAGTATATGTTCAAAAACTAACTAGGCGTATGGAAATACAAAAGTTTTGTTTTTCAAACATGTTATATTAAGATTCGATTACTTAATAAAATAGTTATATGAGATTGTAGGATAAGAGGCTTTAGTCAGTCAGTTCAGCCTATTGTAGTCCACTGCTGGACATAGGCCTCCCCAAGTCCACGCCAGACATCCCGGTTTTTCGCAATCCTCATCCAGCCTATACCGGCAATCTTACGTAGATCATCCATTCAACGGACCGGAGGACGTCCCACACTGCGTTTGCCAAGACGCGTTCTCCACTCCAGGACCCGTCTGCTTCATCCATCCCATCGATGCCATCGGTCCTGCGATAAGAAGATTCGCTTGTATGATATTTCAAATTCTTGTCTCAAGGATTTGATACCCCCACGAAACTGCCGCCTGGGACAAGTGTCCCGGTTTGCACCTCCTTAGGTCCGGAGCTGACTTTATCTGATTGTCTATGACTGAAATATAAAGGTCTGAAATTTAGTCAATTTTTTCCACACAAATTTCAAAATTTCTATTTTAGAAAAAAGCGTATTTGCCGGCTCCGACACGCGACTGGAGTTTGCTCTTTAAAAACGATATTCACGTCTTTCTTCCAGAGATGTTGCGCCGATTACACGGTCACTAGCAAGCGTTAGGTTTCTCATTTTACTCTACATATTATTATTTTTCATATCATGGACTTTGTACCGATTTTTAAGGCTTAAACTCCAAAAACTTAAAATTTAAATGAGATCTATATTCAGTTATGAAATCAGAAGTTTTAATCAAAAGTTCATTAATTATAGCAGAATTAGTACTTTACACTTATTTATAAAAGTTGTTTGATTTTGTAAGTACGTGTAATTTGTGAATTGACAGACCGTACAAATTATTATTAGCATTCAAATGTGACGAGAATTGAGGGTGATAATATACTCCATCGATAATTTAGGTAATTTCAGTAATACGAACTAATCTCCGTATTACTGAAATTATACGAACTAATCTCACCTGTTGTGTGGTTACGCCAGTAAATAATATAACCACCTCTCTTCCAGTGGGGTGTCGTAAGAGGCGACTAAAGGATAACATAGTTACAATACTACCTTGGAACTTAAAAAGCCGACCGATGGCGGGATAACCATCCAACTGATGACTTTGAAACATACCAGGCCGAAGACGGGCAGCGGCGTCTCCAGTGCAACAAAAGCAGCCCTGCAGTCACCAATTCGCCTAACGTCGCCTAACACAGTGACTATGGGCAAAACACATGAGTTTACGCCATTTTTGGCGCGAACTTGTGAGGCCTATGTCCAGCAGGGGACTGCGATAGGCTGAAGTGTGAACTAATTTCCTATTACATCCAAAAGTTCTGTAAACGCCAGGATACTTATTTATTTTATATATAATAATAATCTATTAGTATTAGTAGTCTAGACCAGACGGATGTTTACTGTGGTCCGGGTATTTGTGCTTGTATATAGTATGTCTTTCCAGAACCCCTGATCCTGACACAGAAGTAATTCCTACTGGGGGCTATTAAGTGCGAGGTGCTTATTATTATTAGTATTTATATATATAATTCTTTATAGAATTCGCAATGATGTGTACACCGACAGCTGAAGAAGAAAAAATTCTTCACCTTCTAATCGACAAGGGAGCTGTTATAAATGATCCTTATGCTCCTGGAGGCCGACAAGCTCTTCATTTTGCTGCAATGAGCAACAATACTATTTTAATTATAATCCTTGTGAGTCTTGGAGCCGATTTGTATATGAGAAACCACAGAAATGAAACTCCAAAAGAGATGGCTGCAACCTTCAAATGTAAAGAAGCTTATGAACTTTTAGTACAGTTAGAGGAAACTGAGAATCTGTCATCCAATTGACCTGTAAATATAAATAGTACCTAAACACAGTTTGAATTTTTGTTATAGTTTGATATATAACTTGTATTTTTGCTACATACAGCTACTTTTTTTATGAACGGTAAGTTACAGTTAACTCTTATATGAATACTACAAAATTAATGTTAATGCTCGAATTATAGATTTAAAATGAATATTCATACACACATTCATAGCTAATATTTACAAGACCACAAGTGTTCTAATAAATATTCTGTCATTTACAATCCTCTACCTATTTTACACAACCTTCAGTCAATTTTCGATTAATACATATCGGTACTTATAAGTACTAGCCCGCAGTGGAGCAGCGTAGTGGATTAAGCACCAATCCTTCTACTACGTGGAGAAAAAGGCCTTGCACCGAGCAGTGGGATGATACACACTGAATGCATGCATAATTTAACAAATATAAGTGCTGCTAGAATATGGCTAACCCTGGAAACAAGTCGGCCACTACACATAAACTAATATTTTATGTTATTAGAAATTAACATAATTATGTTATTAAGAATCCTCCCCAATCCGAAATACGTGCTTCCTGTGACAAGTAATACAAGCCAATAATCAACATTTTACAGGAGACCAAAAAGATTTAAAAAATTCTTAATCGTAACCTAAGTGGGCTAGATTCAACTGGAGTATCTTCTTTTGTAGAGTAAAACATTCTAGTTAAATATACATTATAGTTTTTTTTTTTTTTTGGTTAATATGAAAAACTGATCCATGTGAACATGGATTTCGGTATATTTAATTCGATATTAAAGGTCAATCACGGGCGAGTATTGTAGTTGAGTACTAACGTCAAGAAAATAAAAAATTCACAAAAAAAAACCTCAACAAAAAAATTATGTGGTGTCATGGGACACCAGGAAGGAACGAAGTTCCTTCGGATAGTGAATAGATAATTTGAAAAAAAAAGTTGAATTTTATATATATTTTCTAATTCTTGATTTTTTTAAATTTTGTTGATTGGTTTTTAATTAAGTACAGTAGTAAGTAGTATTTAGGAAATTTAGTATTTTAGAAAATAACTAATACCGTAAAATAAAATAAATCGAACAAAATAATAATAATAATTGTCTGTGCAATACAAGATCAGGTGGTCAAGACGAACAACTACCGAAAGCACGTCCTGAAGGATGGCACTCCCGACTTCTGTCGGTCATCCCGGTGAGTCACTCAGACATGTGCTTTCGGGTTGTTCTGCGCTTGCTAATACTGAGTACTTGCACAGACACAACCAAGTGGCCAAGATTCTCCACCAAGAGCTTGCTCTTATGTACGATCTCCTGGAACAGAGGATGCCGTATTACCAATACTCACCGGTGCCAGTACTCGAAAGCGACGGAGTCCGGCTCTACTGGGACCTGCCTATCACCACAGACAGGACGATACTGGCGAACAAGCCTGATATCGTGGTGATGGACAGGGCACGGTCGAGGGTATTTTTAGTGGACATCACCGTCCCGTATGACGAGAACCTCGTGAAAGCCGAGACTGAGAAAAAACGTAAATATCTGGATCTGACGCACGAGATTGTCGACATGTGGGGTGTGGGGTCCACTGAAATAATCCCTATCGTAATATCTGCCAACGGTTTGATCCCGGTTAGCCTCGCTCACCATCTGAGGCAACTGGGGATCCGGGACGGTTCGCTCGCAGCCAGGATGCAGAAGGCGGTGTTACTTGACTCGGCTAGGATTGTTCGCCGGTTTCTCAGCCTACAGCCCTAACCCCCGGACGTTTGATCTCCCTGCCGGGGCGTATTCCTCCACTCGCTTATATTTATATATGTAAGTATAAGTTAATTTACTATATTGTCTATATAAGTAGTTATTATAATATATGTATCTACTAGCTGACCTGGCGAACTTCGTATCACCTTATTTTTTTCTGAAATATAATAATAACATAATATATCAAAATAAAATATAGCTTATCTTTTAAGTTGGATCAAACTGCACACGGTGTGCAAATTTGACTAAAATCGGACACGAGATTTATATATATTAAGATTATGTATTGGGCGGGCGGAGTGACATTCAGTGAAATAATAATAATAATAATAATTCAAACTCTTTAAGTGAAATAAAAAAACATGTCTTTATTTTTGTCGACAGTATAAAATTACATAAATAATTTAAAAAAAAGTTTACTAGTAATATTTTAGTTTTACAAACATCACATTATAAAGGCGTGTGACTGATATTACGTCACTTCCGTTATATATTTTTCTTACGGTTTTACTTTTACTCCTATTTTTCAGTTCGGTCGCCCAGCCAAATGTCAAGCCTGCCGTAAGGTACTTCGTTCCATTAAAAGAAAGTTAAGGTACATAGCAAAAATAACAATCTATAAAATAAAATTTACATCTTGATATTACGCACATTACAAACTTAGGTAATGTACTTAGTAAGTAAACATTCGGAAACATAAGAGTAAAAAGTGACAAAAAATTTATGAAATAATAACTGCATGCATTTTTAATTAGATTATTTCAATTTAATATTTTTTTACTTATTAAAAACACGAACACTAATTGAATATATTAATCTTAAAAACAACTTTTTTGTGTTAAGCATGCTTCACAATACATCCCTATCATTCGCTCAGCCTTGTGACATTTCATATTCAGTTTCAAAGATGGCGGTCTTGTCGCAGTTGCTATTCTTTGCTAAACAATAACGAGAAAATTGATATAACCAACTATTTTTATCACATTTCCCAGAAATTTGTGCAAAACATAGAATCAATAATATTTATATATTAAGTTAACTATTACGATAATGTCATATTAAGTGAACCCATGGCTTCCAATGTGCAAGATTCACCTGTATATCAGCAGACGTTCGTTGAGGAGATTGATTATAATGAAATTCAAGAGTTGACGGTATATATATAACGTTTTCACTTCTATCTGTTTCACAGTGATTTTTAAATAACCATAAATGTATGCATAGGTCGTTGGGAAGGGGGCGTTTGGAGTAGTATGGAAGGGCTTATGGCGGAATAAATTCGTGGCTGTTAAACATATAAACTCAGAAGTGGAAAGAAGAGAATTTGCTACAGAAGTCCGTCAACTTTCACGTGTCTCACATCCCAATATTGTAAGACTATACGGCGCGTGTACCCAAGGTGCTCAAGTGTGTCTTGTTATGGAATATGCTGAAGGCGGCTCATTGTACAATGTTCTTCATAATCGCCCAAAACCTAAATACTCAGCTGCTCATGCTATGAGTTGGGCACGACAATGTGCAGAGGTATTAATTTTTTCCATAATAATAATAAGTGAATGGGTCGAGTAGTAGAAATTTAGTGTAAAATCCAGATAAGTATTTGTACTTAATATAAACAAAAATACGTAAATTTCTATCTTCTGGTAGTTTCATTAAAACAATGAAAATTTATTTTAAACCTTATTAGACTCAAGTTTGACATGTATTCTCTTAAAAGTTTAGACTGCTTTTATTTGTATACATTCCAAATAAAATTAAATAAATATTAGAAACTGAATTTTACTGCAATAATATTATTTTGTGTTTTCAGGGTGTAGCCTACCTTCATGCAATGAAACCAAAGCCATTAATACATAGGGACCTAAAACCACCAAACCTGCTATTAGTTGCGGGTGGACAAAAATTGAAAATATGTGATTTTGGCACTGCAGCTGATAAAGCCACTTATATGACAAATAATAAAGGAAGTGCTGCGTGGATGGCACCAGAGGTATTAAATTATTGATTTAGAACATATTTTTATAGAAATAGAAAGTAAATGTGTCACTTGACATGATTTAAAAAAAAACATGAAGTAACTATCCTATACAACTTTCTCTTGCACCATACTCCTAGCTGGTTTAATGCAATAAAATAAAAAAATTGAAATCGAGAAAATTTAGTTTTGAGGTTTGGATTTGTTCAAAGTAAAATAATGGTATTATATAACATGGGTTGATATAATTTATAATTCTAATAATTATAGAAGTGTAATGGTTGATATTTTTATATCTTTATTATGGACTTTTGTTTATATGTACATAACAGTCCTATACTATACTTCTCCTATACTAAAACCAACAATTTTAACATTTTTAAATAAACTAAATTATAATACTAAATTATTGCTAGATCTTAATCTCGCTTCAATTGCTTCAGCCTGTAATATCCCACTACTGGACATAGGCCTCTTTCCCCATGTAGGAGAAGGATCAGAGCTTAATCCACCACCCTGCTCCCATGCGGGTTGGCGGATATATTCCCTACTATGAGTAACAATCACTATCAGGTGTACATGATAACAACTGGGACCAACGGCTTAACGTGCTCTCCGAGCCACGTGGGGAGACCCACTAGGACTTCACAAACACCCAGACCATGGCAAACACCTGTATGACCAATACAAATGTTTGTCATGTGCGGAGATCGAACCCACAACCGCCAGCGTAACAGGTACAATCCATGACTGTGATTGCTGCGCCAACGCGGCGTCTTCTTCTTCTATTTAGTAGTATTAGATCTTAATCTAATACTACTAAATACAAACTCTCAAATCATCAAGATCTGATTGAACAAACCGACTCCCAATAGCAATGGTAATATAATTTTATAAAACAGTAAATGAAGTTTACTATGTTTTACCACACAGTAGACAATTATCTACAAGGAAGCTCTACACAAACCTTCACAGTAATATTACGACTATTTAAAACTGTGGCAAATTGCCTTATGAGATAGTACTCTTAATTAAATTGTAACAACCACATAAATTTGAGCTAAGTTTTTACAGCTGTGAGTTGTGGTGTTGTGATTAATAAATGTATGTGATAAAGGGCAGTGCCTGTATATAATACTATTTTTAAATTTTTAATGAATTTTATAGTATAAGATAGATACAGCATATTAATAAACAATTTTTGTTTTTCTGTTCAATTCCCGCCTGAGTCTGGTTGTAATATTTGTATTTATATAAGTATTTATATGTATATGTTTTATTTCTATGTATATTTATCAAAAAAAAAAAATTGCTGCAACAGTCAGCTGTTACCTATAACACAAGAATTAAGTTGCTTACCATAGGAACAGACAAACTGTGTGTGTATGTTTTAAGATATTTATTTATATCATCCATTTATAATATCCTTTTTTACTTCACTTCCACTCTTTTTACAAATATTTTCCTTAACTATTTAGCCATTATAAATATGAAGAATCTTAAGTATCGCTCACTTTCTATCACAGTCCACTGCTAGTCATAGGCCACCCTGTGCTTGCACCTAATGATTATAGTACATAATTGTGTTTGCTAGCAAACGAAAAAAAACTGACTTCAATTACATCGACAAGTAATGCAACGTAAGTAGACGAAAAAAATTAAAAAACAAACTAGTTGTCAGTACGATTTTCGAGGGTTCCCCTCGATTTCTCTGGGATTCCATTATCAGATCCTGGTTTCCTTATTATGATACCATCCTTGGGATATCTCCTTTCCAACAAAAAAAGAATGATCAAAATAAGTTCTTAAACGACGAAGTTATCCCCGAACATACATAAAATATATGAATTTTGAAGTCAGTTAAAAAAGAATATCAAACAGGCTATTAAAACGAATATTTTCAGTTATTAATAAGAATTTTACAGATTATATTTGCTACATTTTTTGTCTGGGTTTTCTTAATAGAACCAGTACTTAAATGTGGTAGTAGTTACTTTAGGAAGAAATAACTTTATAAATAAATATAATATTGATTTCCTACAAACCTGTCTAAATAAAGTGTATTTTTTATTTTTAATAATGCCTATTTCTTTTTGTATCTTTAACACTGTTAATAATTCAGTTGAACCTCAAATGTAAATCCTAATAATTAAAATATTTTTATTATTTATTGTAGGTATTTGAAGGATCATCATATACAGAGAAATGTGATGTTTTTTCGTGGGGTATTATATTATGGGAAGTGCTTTCGAGGAGGAAACCCTTTGAAGAAGGTGGTTCTGCATATCAAATAATGTGGGCAGTACATACAGGTACAATCTTTAACTTACAGTTTTCCACTAACTAAACGTTTACAAAAAATTTTCATTAACAATATTTCGGGTAAAATAAAAAGAAGTAATACCAAAAGTTACCATAAATAATTATAATGACATATATATGATAACATTTGGTACATATGTACCACATGTATATATAGTAAGGACGAGGAGCGCGGAGAATTTCGTACATTGACCCTTCATCTTTTGTCTTTGTCGCTCCCGTATAAACATATTGCCGTTGCGCTCACACAGGTGTAGTGACAGCCATATTCACAGATTGTCAACCTTTTTAATTTTTTTTTACCAAATTTAAGTCACAAGATTCATCGTTTTTTATTTTTAATTTAACTCAAAAGTTAACATTACTTATATTAAATGCGAATGTGTGTTTATTGGTATCTTTTGCACACAGCAACAGATATAAGATTTTTTCGCTATATATATATATATATATATATATATATATATATATATAGAGAGAGAGAGAGATTTCTATGATTAAACAAAAAAATATTTTATTCTGTGACTAGACCGATCCACGGGCAGACACAGATTTAGTGTACTGTATATACATAATTTCAATCCAACATCCCAAATTCTAAACTTTACCGATTTTTTAATGCTTCGTACTTTATATAAAAAATTTGAGAACCACTGGCAGTAGGCAAAAATGTCATTGTACGAAATTCTTCATGCTCTGCGTCCGTACTATATCAATTCTGAATATTTCAATTATCAATTCAAATATTATTCAATACTAAAGGTATTGAATTTTTATTTCATTTATATTTCACTGTTATTTATATTTTTTTGCTATAACAAGACTAACATTGTTGTATCTTATAATGAACGTAACGTTTTTGTTTTCTGTTACATTCCCTTAATAAAGTAGAGTATATCCTTCCTTTACTATAATTATAAAGAAATAAAATAACTAATTGCAATTGTTTTGAAAGGTAAGTTATTTTGAGGAAACCTATAAGTCTCCTACAGGTGGGCAATGGTCTCTTCACTTATGTATGAGATAACGTTATATAACTTTAATATAACTATAGATGTTTAAATACCCTTGTTACACCTGTAACATCCCACTACTGGGCATAGACCTCTTTCCCCATGTAGAAGAAGGATCAGAGCTTAATAAACCACCTTGCTCCAATGCGGGTTGGCGGATATATTCCCTAAAATTAGGACTCATAGAAGTAACAATCGCTATCAGGTATACATGATTACAACCTGGACCGACAGCTTAACGTGCTCTAACAGGCACGGTGGGGAGACAATAAATAATGGCAAAATCTTAAGACACTGGTCTATTACTATGATAATATAAATAAAAACTTGGAAATACAGTCTTGAAATGTGTATTTTATTGTGTTAATCTAAGTATTATTGTGTCAGGTCATTAATAGATTATGATCTTGAACTGCGATTTTTTATTATGTGTACTTATCAAGGTTATTACCTATAAGTCATTACAATGAGTCATTTTTCTATTAATTTACAGTAAGCTATAATAGTAGTATGTTCTTGAATCCTTTTGTTAAGTCATAGTCGGGTAATCATTTGATCTGAGGTCATCAGTGAATATCAATGTACGTACTGTGTGTATTCAGTATAACCTTTGTGCTAAATCAATTCTATTATATTTTCAGGTCAGAGGCCAGTACTTATTGCAGGTTGTCCAGAGCCTATAGAACAGTTGATGACACAATGCTGGCATAAAATACCAGACGAGAGACCTAGTATGGCTAAGGTATTTTACTCTTGAATTTATTTCTTGTCCTTGCTTAAAATAATATAATAGTTATTTTATGATATTTTTTTATATAAAAATAATGAACTAAGTACTAATCTACATGTTAAATATCTATCTACTAATATCTAAGATACCCTCGAAATGTGCTTTTTTACAGGTGGTAGAAATAATGAAAAGTCTATGTGAATTTTTTCCCGGTGCTGACACACCGATAAATTATGATGATCTCGAAGTAGACGAGTCAGAACATTTTGAAGAAGATTTCGGTCCATATAGCACGCATGATAGCTTTGAAACAGAGAGTATTGTCCAGACCCATAACCCTCAATATACAAACGAGATCATGACAAACCCCGTGGTGTATAGAAGTACCGAAACACCCCTATCCCCTAGACCTAGAAGTTTTGTTGAGGCTCAAGTTAGCAAACTTCAAAATCTCATAGCAGCTGAGACTCAACCAAAGGCAACAGTTAGAGATGACGCCGATCAAAGGCCGACTGTTAAAATACAACATCAGTTCAAGCGACCGGAAACACATCTTGAACCAGGAAGATCTGCAAACCGAACATCCAACTCTTTAGTACCATTAGATAAAACTCATATGGCTAGTGAAGCAAGTACACCTCAAGATTCATTGCAAGTAAGGAGTCCTAATGTTTTCAGTGAAAGTTCATCTCCCAGAGGGATATCGCCTTTAGCTAATTACAATATTGGCAATATGAACCCTCGGCATATAGATATAGAGCAATACTGGAACAGAGTGAGTGATAATTCACCAGTACGAACTCCATCTGCGATAAGTACAAACTCTACGAGGAAAGAGGATTATAACCAGAATTACTGTGATAGATTAAGTACTGGAAACAGTCCTATGACACCAACGAACGAATACAATGGTAACTCTCCACGTCTCCCGATGGATACTAGATATGCGACTCCTTTACAAATTGAAGTTGATCCTGTAAGTCAAAAAATATGTGTTTAACAAAAATATTCTGCACTTTGGTATTAAGGTGCGCAATACAGTAGTACATAGTAGTAGAGAGTGTAGTGTACTGTAATTTTAAATCACTAAATCAGACATTATATAATGTTTTCATCTTACATGTGTTCACTGTTTGAATTAATTTTATTAGAAATTTTTATTTTTTAACTACAACTTGTTGGCTAATAGATTTCTAAAATATAAAAATAAGATCCAAGATTTGGTACTGTTAACTTAATATTAACTCTTCTGTTAAGTACCACAAAATCCATTTACTATAGTTTGACTTATTGAAATGTAATAGCTGTAATATTAAATACAATTCTAATGTTATTTTCCAGAATGTATGGGAGTTGAAGGATTTCAGAGATTCACTGGGTTACGATGACTATATGGATATCAGGAACGCAGACTTCAATAATATACCAGTTGGTAAGTTTTGCATGATTAATTGACATTAATATTATTAAGTTTGAATTAGTGATTTAATAAAAATACCTGTGATTTTTCTTACCAATAATAGCCAAATATATGTCTATGCTACATTACTTGTAAATGATATTGTGTGTTGTACCTATTTCATTGGCACAAACACTATAAGAACAGATAACATAATTAATAAAGTAATTATTAAAAAATAGTTATTCAAACATAAACTTTTAATTTTTTTTTTATTGAAACTATTTAAGGCTTACCTTTTACTAAAAAAAAAAAAGATAGGTACTAAACAAACAATATGGTGCAACCATCAATACCTGCAGTAACTAGCAAAAAAATTTGAACATTCAATGATATACTATTAAAATATTTTAAAATAATAATATTGATTAAATTCTTGAAGATGACTACTAAGTCATCAATATCTTGGATACCAAATCTTATACTCTATTTTAAGTGATATTTTTATTTATTTATTTATTACGTAGTCGACTGTCGACATCGAATAGAAGCTAACATCTAAAATTTAGATTCTAAATATATATAGTATACTTACATGCAAAAAAAAATTTTGGATATATAGGATCCAACAAGTATTTTTAATTACACAAAAAAATGCTTAAATGTACATGCATAAGTTCTTAACAACTGCACCAGATTAAATAATTATTTTTTTGTGTTCGTCGATGTCCGAACAACATTTGTATAAAAGTCTAGTTTAAATTAACATCGCATCAAAATATGATGGGACTAGTCTTTATTTCCTAAAAAAATGAATACATATTATAAATTCAATTATAAGACATTTGTATTAATATATTTTTTGTAAAAACCATATTTTGAATCAATTATCATTGGTCGAACAACCATTATAGCCTAAACTAAAATTAACACAATTCATATCACATTATATATATTATATTCACTATACATAAAATTAGTTAATTATAGCTATTATTTCAAATATGTTTTAAAAAGAAGGCATGAACTAGGTAATATATTGTACTTCCAAAATCACTAAAAGTAATAAATTTTGAAGTGAATTCAACAAAATTTCCAGCTTTTCCTAATTATTTAATGATATTCGTCATAGTCAATATTAGGTTTAATTAAAAATTCCCACAGAAAAAAATAGGCTTTGAAGTAGTGTAGCGTGTGTCACGTTGTATATGTTGCAGTCAGAACTCTTAACCAGTCAAAAGTACTATTGACTAGCAAAATCAGTCAAAAGTACTTTTGACTGGACAAGTTGGTCAAAAGTGGTTTTGACTGAAAGTTATTGGTTATTAGTACTTTTGACTGCAAATTTGCGGTTAAAAATACTTTTGACTGACGCTCTCCGCCAAAAGTAGTTTTAACTGCAAAAAAGCGTCAGTCAAAAGCACTATTAACTCGTTAGATGTGAATAAATTTAGTCAAATGATCCTGATAAACCATAATAAATTTGTGCCCGCGATCTTCTTGCGACTGCAGATCGACTTGGCAGCGGCTGTTCATTTCAGTGTGTAGGATCGGTTTCTAAACATGACCCATCCTTTTCTTGCTTTTCTTCCTTTGGCATACTTCGCACATTGATAAATATATATTAATCATTTCTTTTGTAACATTAGCGTACTTTTTTGCCGTTTCATTCTTAAGTCTATCGCGACCACCATGCCCTATAGAAATATGAGCAGCATCAATAATGTCGTAGATTTCCACAGCCGGTAAAAATATTTGACAGGTTCTGTGTTTGTAACTAATTTTTTTATACCACAAACTTCAATGTGTTAAAGCGTTATAGTCTACTGTACTGTAATGGTGTTTCCTTTTCATTAAATTTCGCGTCTTCCACATCCATTGCAAACTTTTTAAATTTTTCTTTTGTCATCACATTGAAATGACTATCTTTCATATCTTCCATCGCTAAAATTTTTTGCAAAAAGCCTTCTTTCTTTTCGTAGTCACTCATTTTTGTTCTAATATCAGCACGTTCTCCACTAATAATGAGTAGGTAATATAAAAGTTTATATGTGCGTTTGTCGTTATTTTTATCGACCGCCTTAACTTTTTAAGAGTTTTGACTGATACAACCAGTCAAAACCACTTTTGACGGAATAATTTATTCAAAAGTACTTTTAACCAGCTCCATTGGGCAAAAGTACTTTTAACTGTTATTTTAGTCAAAAGTATTATTGACTAAAGCAAACGGTCAAAAGTACTTCTAACTAATTTTGCCAGTCAATAGTGCTTTTGACTGGTTAAGAGTTTTGACTGCAACATATGTTGCAGTCAAAAAGTCAAATTCTTGACAAACAGATATCACACTCATGACTACGGAAGTGCGATCTGATAAAGCACTTTTCATTACTCCAACATACTTCTTTTTTTAAGCCGATCAACAAATTATTTTTAAATATTCTATGCTCAATATATATACAACGTATATATGTTGCAGTCAAAACTCTTAACCAGTCAAAAGCACTATTGACTGGCAAAATTAGTTAGAAGTACTTTTGACCGTTTGCTTTAGTCAATAATACTTTTGACTAAAATAACAGTTAAAAGTACTTTTGCCCAATGGAGCTGGTTAAAAGTACTTTTGACTAAATGATTACGTCAAAAGTGGTTTTGACTGGTTGTATCAAAACTCTTAAAAAGTTAAGGTGGTCGATAAAAATAACAACAAACGCACATATAAACTTTTATATTACTCATTATTAGTGGAGAACGTGCTGATATTAGAACAAAAATGAGTGACTAAGAAAAGAAAGAAGGCTTTTTGCAAAGAATTTTAGCGATGGAAGATATGAAAGATAGTCATTTCAATGTGATTTTTTTTTAACCGACTTCAAAAAAGGAGGAGGTTCTCAATTCGACTGTATTTTTTTTTTTTTTTTTTTTTTTTTTTTTTTTTTTTTTTTTTTTTTATGTATGTTACATCAGAACTTTTGACCGGGTAGACCGATTTCGACAAATTTTGTTTTAATCGAAAGGTGGTGTGTGTCAATTGGTCCCATTTTAATTTATTTGAGATCTAACAACTACTTTTCGAGTTATATCTAATAATGCGTTTTTACTTGACGCTTTTTTCGTCGACCTACGTTGTATTATACCACATACTTTTCTACTGGATGTCCCGATTTTGATAATTCTTTTTTTGTTGCAAAGAGGATATCCCTAGTTTGGTACCATGGTCAGGAAAACAGGATCTGATGATGTAATCCTAGAGAAATCGAGGGAAACTCTCAAAAATTCGCAATAACTTTTTACTGGGTGTACCGATTTTGATAATTTTTAATTTAATCGAAAGCTGATGTTTATCATGTGGTTACATATAAATTTTATCGAGATCTGATAACTACTTTTTGATTAATCTTTGATAACGCGTATTTACTTGACATTATTTTCGTCACCTACGTTGTATTATACGTTATATCTTTTTACTGGGTGCACTGATTTTGATCTTTTTTGTATAAATCAAAAGCTAATACTTGTCATGTCGTCCGTTTTAAATATGATTGAGATATAATGAGCAATTTTTGAGTAATCTTTGATGACACGTATTTACATGACGATGTTAAGACGACTGTGGTCATGTTCAATACTTTGCCACAACGCCATCTATCAAAATTTAATGAAATTACTTCGTTCACTATCGACCAAATTACAATATTCCACTAGAGTAGAGAGTAGCAGTTTATTCGTTATAAATATATTTGAGCTTTTAATTTTTAAGTTATCGCTAATATTGGGTATTTACTTGGCTATTTTACGTCGACCAACGTTATATTAACCTCATTACTATTTTACTGGGTGGACCGATATCGATGATTCTTTTTTTAGTCGATAGGTGGTGCTTGTCATGTGGTCCTATTTAAATATAATTGAGATTTGACTCGAACTTTTTGAGCTATAATTGATATGGCGTATTTACTTGACTGTTTTTGGAGTTTTCTCCTTAAGAATTGATTTTCATTTAAGGCCCCGGAATGAAAAAATGTGAACAGTAAAATCTACTGAACGAATGACCTTATAAGAGATGGCGTTCATACGTTTTCTAATAACGCAATTCGTTTCCGCTAGATGGCGTTATTAGATTCATTTATTTACAATTTGATATAGTATTAATATATTTCTTAGACTAGTAAGCCTTTTTTGTGCCTATTTAGACAGTTGATATGAAGGGGTAAACTCCAGTCGTGCATCGGAGCTGTGTGAAAACATGAACATTACATATTTTTAATAAAAAAGACATAAGCCGTAATTCAATTTAAATCCGCTTCAACTAAAAAACCCGCCGTAATAAGCGATATCAGCGCTTCGCGCGAATCAACGACGGGCCTTTTATGAAATTTCTGCCTACAATCGCTAACAAAATGTTAGAAATAACAGTAGAACATTATATAATCCTACAATTTTATAATGTCGCGCGTTATATGGAATACGAACAAAGTATTGTGTTTTTAACATTGGTTGGTTTAACGATGAGAGTAGGCACAGCCTAAGAATAACATGTCAAATCAAATTGTTTTGAATTCGATACCGTTTTTACCAATAATTATGACTTTTGACACGGTTGCATAATCGCAACTTTCCACAGATTAATTTCGTAATAGTAGTAATCTAGTAATTCGCTTTGAATTTTTCGTTTGTGCATTTTTGTTATTAGTGAAAATAATAATATATGAGTGATGAATAAGTTTACTTGTGAAATATGTAACGGAGATGTGTGTTTGATGAAATTAAATAGTGCATCGAAATTCAACACGTTCGATTTTATAGACAAATTAAAAATTGTTCAGGCGTATCGATTTAACACTTATATAACAATGACGTTATAATTTTTTTCATTTATTAATAAATAAACAAGTACTTTCATTAACCGACTTCCAAAAAAGGAGGAGATTCTCAATTCGACTGTATTTTTTTTTTTTTTTTTTTTTTATGTATGTTACATCAGAACTTTTGACCGTGTGGACCGATTTTGACAAATTTTGTTTTAATCGAAAGGTGGTGTGTGCCAATTGGTCCCATTTAAATTTATTTGCGATCTAACAACTACTTTTCGAGTTATATCTAATAATGCGTTTTTACTTGACGCTTTTTTCGTCGACCTACGTTGTATTATACCGCATAACTTTCTACTGGATGTACCGATTTTGATAATTCTTTTTTGTTAGAAAGGGGACATTCCTAGTTTAGTACCATGATAAGGAAACCAGGATCTGATGATGGGATCCTAGAGAAATCGAGGGAAATTCTCGAAAATTCGCAATAACTTTTTACTAGGTGTACCGATTTCGATAATTTTTAATTTAATCGAAAGCTGATGTTTATCATGTGGTCACGTATAAATTTTATTAAGATCTGATAACTACTTTTTGAGTAATCTTTAATAACGCGTAGTTGCTTGACTATTTTTTCGTCGATCTACGTTGTATTACTTGTCGATGTAATTGAAGTCGGTTTTTTTTTATGTTATGTTACTAGGTCGGCAAACAAGCGTACGGCTCACCTGATGGTAAGCGATTACCGTAGCTTATAGACACCTGCAACACCAGAAGCATCGCAAGCGCGTTGCCGACCCAATCCCCAATCCTCCCAGGAGCTCTGGTCACCTTACTCACCAACAGGAACACAATATTGCTTGAAAACAGTATTATTTTGCTGTGATTTTCTGTAAGGTCGAGGTACTACCCCAGTCGGGCTGCTCCATATTTTGAGCAGGAAATTCCTGCTGTGCCCTACCTCAGTTCAAATGACAAAAGAAAAATTTAAAAAGTTTGCAATGGATGTGGAAGACGCGAAATTTAATGAAAATGAAACACCATTACAGTACAGTAGACTACAACGCTTTAACACATTGAAGTTTGTGGTATAAAAAAATTAGTTACAAACACAGAACCTGTCAAATATTTTTGCCGGCTGAGGAAATCTACGACATTATTGATGCTGCTCATATTTCTATAGGGCATGGTGGTCGCGATAGACTTAAGAATGAAACGGCAAAAAAGTACGCTAATGTTACAAAAGAAATGATTAATATATATTTATCAATGTGCGAAGTATGCCAAAGGAAGAAAAGCAAGAAAAGGATGGGTCAGGTTTAGAAACCGATCCTGCACACTGAAATGAACAGCCGCTGCCAAGTCGATCTGATTGACATGCAGTCGCAAGAAGATCGTGGGCATAAATTTATTATGGTTTATCAGGATCATTTGACTAAATTTATTCACATCTAACGAGTTAATAGTGCTTTTGACTGACGCTTTTTTGGAGTTAAAAATACTTTTGACGGAGAGCGTCAGTCAAAAGTATTTTTAACCGCGAATTTGCAGTCAAAAGTACTAATAACCAATAATTTTCAGTCAAAATCACTTTTCACCAACTTGTCCAGTCAAAAGTACTTTTGACTGATTTCGCTAGTCAATAGTACTTTTGACTGGTTAAGAGTTCTGACTGCAACATATATACGTTGTATATATATTGAGCATAGAATATTTAAAAATAATTTGTTGATCGGCTTAAAAAAAGAAGTATGTTGGAGTAATGAAAAGTGCTTTATCAGATCGCACTTCCGTAGTCATGAGTGTGATATCTGTTTGTCAAGAATTTTTCGCTATTTTGATGAATAATTTAATTTGTTATGTATGATAGCTTAAGATATGGGTTTGACATGACAGATAGTCATTTAGAAAAACCTCTGAAAATAAATATAAAATAAAAAAGGAATATATTCACTATTAGATTACATGTTTTATTCTGTTACAAATGGTTCCTAAACGATTTTATTTAACTTTTGATACTAAAATGATTTACACTAATTGTTATTGGTTTGAAACCCATTCATATCAGAAGCTTTCTCAGTAAAAAAGTATCGTAATAGAGATTGATCCGGCTGAAAATGTTCATATTCTTTAATAATTATGTGCACTTAGGAGTAATGGCTCAATATTTCTCACAAAAGTTGCATGCATTTTCTTTATATCATCACAATCAACCGAAAGCGAAATAAATTGGAATAATTGTGTTTGTTCCATGAAAAAAAAAATAACCTAAATTAATTTACATTGACTAGTAATACAATAAAAAGACAATTAAATGCGCATTATTATAGACCCTATTATAAATTACCATTATATGTGCCCGGAGTTTTTACACGGGTTTTTTTAAGGAATAAATATTCTATAGCCTTCCTCGGTAAATAGACTATTCAACATCAAAAAACCTCAACCAGTAGTTCCTGTGATTAACCCGTTTAAACAAACAAACTTTATAGCTTTATAATATTAGTATTTGCTAGTCAGTGTCGTCTTTAAAGTGGACCAAAAAAGAAAGAAATCGGTAACTACATCCAGTAATAATTTTGTTTGCTTGTAAACAAAAAAAAAAAAAAAAACGACTTAAATTACATGTACCAGTAATATAACGTAGGTAGACGAAGAAATAGTCATGTAAATGCGTATTATTAGAGATAACCCAAAAAGTAGTCGTCAAATGTTGATCAAATTAAATGGGAACACACGTCAAGCATCAGCTTTCGAATATAACAAGAATCATCGAAATCATCGAATACATAAAAGAAAATGCAGTCGAATTGACAACCTCCTTTTTTGATGCTGGCTAAAAAGTTATGAGGTAACACACAAAATGTTGATAAATTGAGAACCCCAACCTTTTTTTTTTAAATTAGTTAAAAAATATACCAGAGTTAAATTTGGAATAATTGTGTTTGCAGGCAAACGAAAAAAAACCGACTTCAATTATATCGACAAGTAATACAACGTAGGTAGACGAAAAATTAGTCAAGTAAATACGCATTATCAAAGATTACTCCAAAAGTTGTAATCAGAACTCGATGACATTTATATGTGACCACATGATAAACATCGGCTTTCGATTAATTTAAAAATTATCAAAATCGGTACACCCAAGTTATGCGAATTTTCGAATTTCCCTCGATTTCTCTGGGATCCCATCATCAGATCCTGGGTTCCTTATCATGGTACCAGGTACCAGGGATATCTCCTTTCCAACAAAAAATTATTATCAAAATTGGTTCATAAACGACGAAGTTATCCCCGAACATACATAAATTTATATATATATATATACACGGTCGAATTGAGTAACCTCTTCTTTTTTTGAAGTCGGTTAAAAAAACTAAAAGTAAATACGAAACATTCATCAAATTATACTAAACAAAGCTTTATCGGTCGAGAATCGAGATTCATCGTTGTTTATTCATTACAAACACGAGACTAGTCTAAAGTTAAACCAATGCATCACGCTGTGAGCAACGACATCGAAATGGAGTCCTTTGCCAGGACATGCGCGTGCGCTGAATCATCGACGCTTTATTTATCTGTTACTTTACTTTTTTCTTTTTAATTTATAAATAATGATTTATAGTTATTGTTTTAAATTCACACTTTCATAATCTTAAATAACCCTTGATTTTTTACCTCGGTGTATTTGGTGTGTTTATGAAGCGTAACTTTATAATTATTGGAATCAATACAAATATTTTTTAATTGTTTGCTCGCATACAAAAAAAAATAGCAACTTCAATTACATTGACAATAGTCAAACAAATACGCATTATTAGAGATAACGGAAAAAGTACTCGTCACATCTTGATCAAACCTAAATGAGACCAATGAAATATTTTTTTTCCATGTTCAAGCAGCCAGCTGACGTACAATCCACCATGATAATATGGTCAGTTGACTTTATTTTTACTTCAAGATATTAGGTAAACTATAATACGACAAATTTTAAAGTGACAGGTAATGACTAGAAAAAAAAATCTTTTTTCTTCTCCATGCGTGGGAGGCTGCCACTGCCAATTACAATATTCAGCAGCTGACGGTCCCGATTATTCATGATATAAATCCTAAACGCATTTTACGAAGTTTTGATTCGGAAGAAATTGGTCATGAATATCTGTCACTGGCTTGCGGATCATTAAGTTAAGCTTACCACAGTATATTAGTGAAAAACTGCATCTAAATCGGATAAGTCGTTTGTGAGATAAGCGTGCACAAACATATTTACATTTTTATTATATGTTTTGGATATTGATGATGATGAAATACGCTATACTGGACACTGTTTTTGTAAGGTTTTACTTTTTCGCGGAATCTCGTCTTTTTAATGTATAAATTGTTTTATTATATGATGATACCGGCAATATCAATACTTATCTAGGTGCATAAATTGTATAATAATATAGCTGTTTAAGTAATTAAAGGTTTTTTTAACTATCCAACGGAAACTCTTTAATTTTTCGGGATCAAAAGTGTGCTATATGTTGGATAGGGATATAAGCTACCACCATACAAAATTTCATTTAAATCGGTCGTCGTTTCAGAGATTAGCCCGTACAGAGAAACAAAAAAATAGGAAAAAAAATTTAAATTAGTTCTATTTCACTATTTACATCTGACTCGTTTTTTAGCCCTTTTTTGTTCATTTAACAGACATTCGACTTCTAGTTTTATTAAATGTATAGATTATATCAACCATGATGATATATAATTTTAAAAATGTTTCCTTTTTAATAATAATTTAAAGAGATAATTTTAAGAAGTATAAATGTGTATTTGTAGAATATAAACCTTTAGTTTGCATTTGTAGTTTCCAATAAATTAAATGAAAAAAAATGATACATATAAAATTATAAATAATTAATATTAAAATAAATATATATAAATATGAACCCAGACATAGTCAGGATTTAAACCCACGACCCACCTACTACAAATTACGCCAACGGACTAATCAAATGTTTTATCCGTCCACTAACGTCTTAACAGCTACATGACTCGACGTATATAATACAAACTGAAACTTGATTTATAAGGCGGATAAGACGAAAACAGCCAATCTGAGACTTTAGTGGAAACCTGTGAAACAGACTCTGTGACTGTATTGTCATGTAAATATGTAACTAGGCCGACAAACAAGCGTACGGTTCACCTGATGGTAAGCGATTACCGTAGCTTATAAACGCCTGCAACACCAGAAGCATCGCACACGCGTTGCCGACCCAATCCCTGGGAGCTCTGGTCACCATACTGACCAAACACCAACAGAAACTGCTTGAAAACAGTATTAGTATTATTTAACTGTGGTCTTCTGTAAGGTGGAGGTTCTACCCCAGTCGGGCTGCTCCATATTTTGAGCAGGAAATTTCCTGTTGTGCCCTACCTCAGTTACATGCATATATAGTTTATGTATTTAATATTTTTAAATAACAATATCAATACCAATTGCATTATTTATGTAACAATACAGTAAATTAAAACTGACACCAAAATTATTTTCATCAAACCAAAATCACTACAATTTTAAAGTAAATACTTTTACTATGAAATAATAATAATAATTACAGCATAATTAACCAGCAATATGTACAAAATATAAATAAAAAATGAGTCAGATAAACTTCTCCCCAATGATTAATCAGATGTTATCTTGTTTTTGGCACGAAAATGGTATATGACAAGAGTTCATATCGTTTTGGCATTGTTTTGGTCTACCGTCCATTTCTTTTATATCTAATGCCGGGTTATTATTTTATAATAGATTTATAACAATGATATTTAAAAAAAAAGTGATACTTTATCATTTTTAACCTTACGGACATTTCTATACTTATTTTTTTTTTTTTTTTATTAAAACCATTGTGTAAATTTTCTAATCTAACAAAAGCTGTTCAATTTAATTTTTTCTTTCAATTTTCATTTGTACAAACATCCTGAGCGTACATGCATTTCGGCGATTTATTTTTATTTATAATTTTAATTAAAATGTTATGTTGGCTTTAGTAGAAACTACTTAATCCATAGGACCGTATAACTACTTCCAAATATTGGCAAAGTCATATAATATATGGATATATTGACAACTTAACACGACATTGACGAACGAAAACATGACCTAGTAAAATACCATAAAATCAAATTCAAAATCAAAAATAGCTTTATTCAAATAGGCTCCAAGAGCACTTTCGAATCATCATTTTACAAATTAAAACTTTAAAAATAAATTATTATTTTTTGTAAAAGTACCACCGATTCGGAATGTAGATTCTGCAGAGAAGAATCGGCAAGAAACTCCGCAGTTACTCTTTTGAAAAATAATATATAAATTGTGTTTTAGTACTAAATTAGTAACATGTTGCATAAAATACAGCGTCACTAAGTCCACACATCTTTATCAACGCTGTAATCCTGCATCGAATAATAAGCTTTATCTATTTTTTTTTTTTAATTTAAATTTATGTTGTGTGTGGAATTCTCTGCCAGTTGCCATAATTATGTTAATCCGAATCAATTGTTGTTTTTAAATGTCGCTTGTTTAAATATTATCCTACAAGAGTGGAAGAACAATGAATATTTCTATAACAGTCACTAAATATCAATTTTTAATGAATTATAGTATTTATATTATACTAGCTGCCCGGACAGACTTCGTTCTGTCAGTCATGGTTAATAGTAAAAATTAAATAAATGTAAAAACTGTAATTTTTTAACTTTTTTTGTATCAAAACCTTCCGTGGGCCTAATAAGGAAGGCCTAATATTGGTCGAGCCCTTCTCGAGTTATGCGCTTAGCAACATTCATTTTTATTTATATGGATTTAATAATAAATTTCATATATTAACATGTATCTATTAATTTATAAATATTAATTATTATTATTAAAATATACACTACCTAAGTTTGGTTAGTTGTTTAAAAGGTTGTCTGGCAGAAATTGCTAATAGCAATAAGATCACCGCATTTGCACAATTAACTTATGTATGTTCAGTATATTCCTTTTTATATTATTCACTGTAAAATTTGTGACTGTAATAATTCTTTTATCTATCTATCGTTTTATCGTTAAAAATAAAATATGTTTGAACACGATTGTAAAAAATTATAAGCGTTAATTAGTAGATATTATTACGTACATTTACATCTTAATATTCTGTATGTTATTAATCTACGTTTGAAACGATAAAACATATAGACAGGCCTATTAAAACGAATTTCTGTCGTCTTATTTCTCACATTTAACATTAAGATTTCAGAGAGGCCGCTATTCTCCGAAACATTACAGGAGTAATGGCCTAGCATTTTGATAACAAATAACGGTGCAAAATATCAAGCGTTAGTCACCCATGTTCTGTCCTATTTAACTTAAATTTCTCTAACTTCCTCTATCGTTCAGTGCCAAAACATTGGCATTAATTTTGTCTCCCGTAATAAAAACGAAATCGTGCTATATTTATTAATAGTTCTTTTTACTACTTTTTGTAATAAAAACTCGAAGAAAATCGGGATGTAGGAAGCATAAATTGTCCAATAAACATAACATGACCAATTTCTGCTTTAATTTTATCACAACATAATATATAAAAACGGATTGACAACGTCCATATACTCTAGCGGTAACTGAATCATGGCGTTATTTCGAGCGATGGTACTTTTCGGTATGCCCATAATAGAGTGAAACGTTACAGCGCTACATTTTAGGTGCATTTATAAATTCAGCGATTATACTGAACGGTGTTCGGTCCAGATGTGGTTCGGGACGGTCCCATGTGAGTCACGATTCTCGGAAGAGGCCGCGACTATTTTAGACTGTGTCCGCTTACCTTCTAGGAACTATAGTGGGACCAACGACCGATCGCAACACCAAAGTATTGTTAGATCGGGAACGCGGTTCCTTTTGCTGTTTCCTTGTTTTATTCTTGTTAGACCGTTTACGTTCGCGTCCAGGAAACTCTAAACTTTTATACGTATTTATGTGTATTCCTGGATTCGATCAGTTTTAGTTGTTTTGAGTGAAATAAGGAAAAAGGAAATAAGAACTAAGATAAGGTTTTTTTTTTCTACATAAAAGTTTTATTAGTTAAAACAATACTACCATCAGTGTTGATTCGTATAAACAAAGATGACTAGACGGATCCTATTTATCCGTTGCTTCCAAACGATGCAAAGTTGAGGCGTGCTATATTATTGTAAAACTTTAATGTAAAATTTAGGTGCTTTAGAACCAATTTTTGTAGTTATTAGTTAAGCGAGCGTCGTGGCGCGTGCCCTGTTGAGTCAGGCCTCGGACGTCAATGCTGTAAGAACAGCATCGCGGTAAAGTAAATAAGTCGTAATATTTTCATGGGTGCCGCCGTGGCGGGCATCCCGCCCGTTATGCGTTGTTCAAATAAACATAAGTGTTGATTTTTATACAGTAAAGCTGGCTTTTAAGAGCCGCTCAGCCCGAGTTTTTATCGATTTCTGCTAAAGATTATACCAATTTATGAATAAAGAACTATCGAATAGTTCATCGCTGCGTAAATTACACTTTTTTTTTTCAATCTATTTATCGAATTCGAGCCGCAATTTTTTGAAACATAACTTTTCGGTGGAGAAGTCTGACTCACAGCAATATCTATTTACGTTAGTAAATTCACGTGTTCCCTGCCGATTTTTATGTCCTAATCGTCGCAATCGTCTTTAGTCCGCGCGAAACATCTCAACAAATCAGTCATGACAGATGCTCTAATGTTAAATCGAGCCGGCACATTTGTCCGATGTCAACAGAAACGCATCGTGCGTGTACGCATGAATCAGCTCGATACAATTAATCTAATTTAAGGTTATCGGGGAGGTATGGGACGGGCTAGTCGTCGCACAGTCTCGCGCCGTCGTTTCGTCCGGCGCATCGCCCATTGCACTGCGATGCATGCGATGCGATTGTGTTCCTTCCCGTTTTTCTCATCCGCGTACCGCGCCTCTCGACCTGTGACCAATGCGTGTGTCAAGGACGATACCTATGTTATAGTCAAGTGAAATGCCGCAAACAGACTGTTCCGTTCAAGTTTCAATAACAGTGCAACCCGATCGTAATAAGTTACAGTTGTTCGTTGACGTTTTCATGAGTGAGTATCATGGATTTTCCTTACCAACATTTATATTATCTAAAAAATTACACACTTATAAATGGTTAATAATTTTGTTTCTTCATACAAAACACAAGAATACTCAAATATTTATATAAAATACCTTTTATCTAAATTTACTATAATAGAACAAAATATCCCCTGGGCTCTGAATCACGTGGCTCATTTATAATCCCCACAAATGATAACCGACAGTGAAATAATAGGCTGTCATAGGGCTTTGCCAAATTTTCTCGGCTAGCGACGATATTGCGTCGAGTGACGCTTTCGACGAGCCGATGAATCACTTCTAATTATTTTATGATGTAGCAGCAAGACTCCATCGTCGCTCATAGTAAACAATAAGAAGAGTCGGCCGCGAGCTCCGTATCGCATATGGCAACGCTCACATTCGGCCGCTGTCCAAAATTACGGCCGCTCTAAATTTATTCCCAATGTTAACTCTTTTGTTGTATCGAGATCTCAAACGACGTAACCTCTTTGAAGATCTTAAAATAATACTGTTTACGTTTTCGTTTATCAAATAGACCCTTTGCACTGAAAAACTTGTTTATTTATCTTGCACGATTTACGTTTGTATTCCTAAAGCTCCACTAGGACTGGCTTTGTAACGGATCAACGCACCAAGCTCCTTTTTTTTGCCGATTAGTAATCTTCGGCAACTGTGGAAATATTTCTCGAACCGACATCAAAACAATAAGTGTATGGAAATAAATGGGGAGCGGTGAGACATTTTGCAGACGGCGCTTAGCGTGATTCAGTCTGGAATACGATTGCCTTTATAGCTTTGATGGTGGTGCGCAACCGGCCGTTGGCATCGGGGAGCGACATGACTAACCGGTGCCCGCTCTAGATACAATCAAAATATGTGACAAGTTTATTTCTATTCGGAACAACATATTCTCGATATACCTCTCCACAAAGTTGAACATCTGCTGATTTTTTTGACGACATAAGTAGGTCGGGGCTCATATCTGCGTCACACGGCCGGCTTCGTACCCAGATTTTACGTTTACGCAAAAACTTTACTCCTCTGTGACCTCGACGCTACAGCACGGTGGCCCGCTAACTGCTACGCTTACTGAAAACATGAATTCAACTGCCGCGTTGAATATTAATAGTTTCTTGTTTACGTTATTTAAAACTAAACGACTTTGTTGTTATGATTTAGTAAATGAAATTGAAATAAAAAACTGAATAACTTATAAAACTAGTAGTGTAATAATAAAAATATTAAAGTTTTCACGTTTTTCCCAAATAAAACGACCTAATGAGAAATACCAAGTGTTCTCTCTTTTTAACCGACTTCCAAAAAAGGAGGAGGTTCTCAATTCGACTGTATTATTATTATTTTTTTATGTATGTTACATCAGAACTTTTGACCGTGTGGACCGATTTCGACAATTTTTTTTTAATCGAAGGGTGGTGTGTGTCAATTGGTCCCATTTAAATTTATTTGAGATCTAACAACTACTTTTCGAGTTATATCTAATAATGCGTTTTTACTTGACGCTTTTTTCGTCGACCTACGTTGTATTATATACCACATAACTTTCTACTGGATGTACCGATTTGTATAATTCTTTTTTTGTTGGAAAGGAGATATCCCTAGTTTAGTGTCATGATAAGGAAACCAGGATCTGATGATGGGATCTCAGAGAAATCGAGGGAAACTCTTGAAAATCTGCAATAACTTTTTACTGGGTGTACCGATTTTGATCATTCTTTTTTTGTTGGAAAGAAGATATCCCTAGTTTAGTACCATGATGGTTACCTTAACCAGAATCTGATGATGGGATCCCAGAGAAATCAAGGGAAAGTCTTGAAAATCCGCAATAACTTTTTACTAGGTGTACCGATTTTAATAATTTTTAATTTAATCGAAAGCTGATGTTTGTCATGTGGTTACATATAAATTTTATTGAGATCTGATAACTACTTTTTGAGGTTTCTTTGATAACGCGTAGTTACTTGACAATTTTTTCGTCGATCTACGTTGTATTACTCGTCGATGTAATTGAAGTCGGTTTTTTTTTTTCGTTGGCGAGCAAACACAATTATTTCCTAGTTAACGTTCTTCCTAACTGGTAAATCTTGATATATGTGTGATCTGTGAAATTAAATATCCCCCTCCAAAACTTTTTCTACTATTTTTGAATTTTTATCAGTAGTAAATTATTATTTTTATAAACAACCACTTGCTTGTAACTGATAACGATTGAAGTGTAATATAACTGGAATACCCAGTTTCATCTTACCGAATATCAATAATCACTTATTGATGGGGATTTGTGATGTCACCATCATTACATAGTATAAAACAAAGTCACTACGCAACGGATTTTGATGCGGTTTTCTTCAGGAAATAGAGTGATTCCAGAGGAAGGCTTATATATATAATACATCCATAATATAGTAGAGGAACACTGATAGTTTTTGCAACCCTGCGAAGCCGGGTCGGGTCACTAGTAGCCTATAAAATATGACGTTATTAATAATAAACGTCTCGAAAAGAAAAATGGGTAAGACATATGATTTGTAACCTTTGAAAATTTTACGTACCCTACCTAGTTATAGAGTGAATATTTTGTTGCACAAAGTATTAAATTATATCCGTGCCTCGGAGAGCACGTTAAGCCGTCGGTCCCGGTTGTTATCATGTACACCTGATGGCGATCGTTACTATTCGTAGGGAATATATCCGCCAACCCGCATTGGAACAGCGTGGTGGATTAAGCTCTGATCCTTCTTCTACACGGGGAAAGAGGCCTATGCCCAGTAGTGGGATATTACAGGCTGAAGCGTAAGCGTAATCTTCAGAAAAATATTAATCGCCTTAAACCTGAGAACGATTTAAATATCTATGATCACATGAATTAAAGAAACATTTTTCAGTTAATTCGACGAATCGAGCGTAAAACATGAAAATTTAACATATTACATGTTGATATTAGTAGCAGTTACCCTCACAATCGAAAATACATCGATTCCTCTAAATTTTACAATGTTTTAAAGTTGTTTACCAATATGCGTTTAATTGAATACAATGTTGTTTCACTATGATTCAGTTTACTACTTTCAGTGTAGGCGGAGCTGCATTAGAGGTTGCACATTAATAACACAATAATATAATTTGTAAGAAAATTAATGATTTTTGTATCATTTATTTATTTTTAACGCATGTGGTCAAATAACTATAATTATCAGAAAAAAGAATACATGTCATTTACTTGTGAAGTTGAGAACATTTTTTGCCGAGTAATTTTCACGTTAAATTAAAAAAAAATCGATCCTTCTACATGGAAACATGGCCTATGCCCAGCAGTTTGATGTTATAGGCTGAATCGTATCGTAAGTATGTTGTTCTTAATAAGAAATGGAAACTATCAAATAATGTTTGCTTATTATTATTAAATAACATTATTTTTATATTTTTAAATAAGATTATCAGGGCCATTCATAAACTACGTCACACGAATTTCACGATTTTTTGACCCCTCCCTGACCATTCTGTGACGTGCTTGTTACAGATAGTCACACTTAAGAGACCTAGTGTGACGTCATATATTTTGCAATTTTACTCCTAAAAAATACTATTTATTAAGTTAAAACATCAGTTTCATCATTATTGTTATTTTCTTTTAAATCATTTTCCAAAAAATCATCATTCCAAAATAAGTATAAAAAAAAAAAATAATTGTAATACTAACAATTACGTTTCTTATTTTATGAAATATGATGCCACAAAATTTTGCACCTACCCCTTATTACACACACAATGTCACACTTTGTGAACCCTCGCCCTTAAGGTGTGACGTAATTTATGGGCGGACCCTTAAGTTAATTGAGTAGTTTTCTCATATTATCTATAGTTATATGATTCTTATTTCATAACATTATTGCTGATAGTATAATAATAATGTTTGCATTGACTTTTATAATACATTTACTATATTGTAGTGTTATTTACCTAGATATCGTAAACAGTTGCTAAGCCTATTTTAAAACGAGCACGTATTTTAAAACGCCGCATTTCCTACATTTATAAATTAAACTATAGATTAGGTTATTGTTTTCTAATGTTTATGCGAAACATGTTGTTTGATTATAATATAGATTAGGTTATCAGGTCAAACTGCACCACAATTAGGCGACTAGCTAATAGAAACGCGTTTAGCCGCAATCTAAATTTGTAACTTAGATTAGAGAGAAGAAAAAGTTGATGAATTGTCGAAGCAACAGGAAGCAATACAAAAGCTATTGGCAAGTGTAGTTGTGAAACAGCTCTGACTGAGTCATGCGTGTATTTTGGAGGTGTGCTCCCGAACTAAACAGCATTCATACGTCGAGACTACTCTGTAGTTTAAATCTATTGTTTCAATTGAGATACAGCAAGATTTTATCTTAAATGATTCATCGGGCTTTTAAATAATGATTAATTGCTCAACTATAATGCTTGATAAAATATTTTCACTTTGATGTTAAAGAAGTGTGATTAAATTTGATCTGAAAATACAAGCCAGTAAGTAATTAAACTTTTTATCAAGATATATTAAATTTTAACTTTCAACATAACCTCTACCGTCTTATGTACGTATTTTCAGGCAAACCTCGCTTTCATAAATGTTTAACGCCTCATCGAAGACAATTAATTGCAAGATTAATATTTGCCTTAACAATTCTTTGATGTGATCTGGATACAATCATGTTAGTATATAGCACATTAACAGAGACTGGCCGAGATCTCATTTTGCCGTAGAAGTTGGCACAGAATTGTAAACTGCCCTCTTTATAATAGACGCTTAGTACTAACTAATGTTTTGCTGACATCGCACACTTTTCTTCAATGAGCCATTATTTTGCACCTAATTTTCTTTAGCCGCGTCGGCTATTTCACGGAAACAAGCGCTTTGTTGACAGCTACTTGCCCGCGGTTAAAGATGTTGATAAAAAATTTGTCCTCATTCTAGTACAGAATATGGCTATAACAAATAAAATAATTGTTCCTTTTATATTTACATTCAATGTAAAGATGTGTAAAAACGTAGTTCATAAACTTCCTTCATCTTGACATTGATAAATCATAAAGAAACAACTTACATCGAGTTGAAAAAAAATTTAGCAGCACATAAATAATTCAGATCGTCTCATCGTTAACTTCGGACTCGCTTATTATTGTCCTTTATTTTTTATTTTATAATTGTGCACAAGGACGCCTAAATCTGGGTAGATATTTCCGGATCGAATGAAAGTGTCTCGGATGAATCAGACTTTTTTAAAGGCTGGATGTAAGATGTAATTCCCTGTCACCCGCTTAACATGTTTCATGCATTGTAAGTTCGGACGTTCAGTGGATTTTTGGCACTCGACTTTAAAGTAAATAAGTGGATCTTTTGATCTCTACTACCTAATTATACCTGCCGTGGTAAACTGTCTCGTTTCTTTTGGTCTATAATTAGATGGCTCATCGTAAATTTCCACTATCGATTCGATGTTCAACGTCTAGATTAGTTAGTTGGACATTTTCCTCGGCTTCGGTTTCAAATCTTTTAATACCTCTGCTAGTGAAAAAACTGTCACTTCATGGCCAACCTCATAAGATGTCAGAGAGTGACGCAATCGGAGCAGTCTGCATCCCGTCCCGCCGGCAAATCGATAACACATTAATGCCACCGATCAAAGAGAGCTTTACTTCATCCTTAGATTTACGACATTACTAAATCGATACATCGCACATGGCTCTCAACGTATTATGATGAGATTTTCTCTGTGACTCTTATTTAATTTGTTATTAATCTTACCTCAACTTTATTTATTTTTTCACTGATTACTCACGCCGTTATGTTTTAATTCATTTGTATTTGGTTTTGTTGTGTGATATTTATAGTCAAACATGTTCCATATTATAAATTTCTACCAATTTAAATGTAATAACAATTTGCCTCACGTGATAATATTGACGTAATATCTCTATTCTTAAGGCGCACGTGTGCAATGATTTATTACCGTAATATAAATAACGATTTTGAGGTATCTTGATATTGTTTAGACTGTCCCGGTTGCCAAAACGTTTTCATTGTCGTTTGAAAGCCTAACCGAATAGTTAGGATTGTGACAACTGAGCTGTTTAATCACGAATAATGTGACGTAGACCATCGTCTACGACATCGGCTTCATCAGTTTGTTGGCATGTAATTTAATTGTAAATATGATGTGAATAATTTAAAAATAATATTTTACAAACAAGAGAAATAGGTTTGCTTGCAATAATTTTAATATCAACCGGAAATTAATCAAATTTTATTAAAATAGAGCAAACTTTAACTGCTTAGTATAAATTTTATAGTTCACATCATAGTTTGTGGTAAAGACCATCTATCAACGGTTCGTCGGTAATACGCCCAAACTCTGTCAACGGATCGCGCCTACGCGTTAGTTATCACGTTCGCGTTGCAATTATGTATATCATGGTGATAATTATGCTAAAATACCCTTAAGCTAACTATTCATCATAAGTTTCTACAGTTATAATAAATCTAAATGCTGTGCATCTTCAGTTGACAATTACCATTGTTCATCATTGAAAATGTGTGATAATAATGAATTACTCACAGTATCTTACCACTAACAGTATGTATACATTTGCTGTGTGGCTACGGTAATAAAGAATATAACCATCCCCCTCTCTTCCCGTGGGTGTCGTAAGAGGCGACTAAGGGATAACACAGGTCCACTACCACCATAAAACTTATAAAGCCGACCTATGGCACGATAAACATCCAACTGCTGGCTTTGAAATACACAGCCCAAAGACGGGCAGCAGCGTCTTATTCGGTGAGATAAAGCTAGTCCTTCCTTCGGTCACCAACCCGCCTGCCCAGCGTGGTGACTATGGGCAACACGCATGAGTTCACAACATTTTTGGCGCAAACTTTTGGAGGCCTATGTCCAACAGTGGACTGCGATAGGCTAAAGTGATGATGATGATGATGAACAGGATGCATTGTTTGAGGAGTTATCTTCGTACAAAGTCAAGTTTACATAAGAGAATAATTTCTTCGTTTCGTTATTTTCAAATCATCAAAAACATAATGGCTATTGTATAATAAATGCGTTTCCATTGCGTACATGGTATAAAAACAGTTTTTCTAAGTATTAAAATAAAAAATAGAAGAATTACAGCTGCTATAAAATTAATACTCATAAATTTTTATTTTTTCTTTAGACTTAATCTAAATTACGAGAGTACTCAGCAAACTTGGAACGTCATTCCGAGTCAAGATATTGTGTAAGGGCACGCGGTTGTAGTGCTAAATCACCACATAGGAAAGCGGAACTAAAGTGTAGTCTCAGTTTCTAGTCTCATCTATTCCGTATATTTGGAATTTATATACTTATGACTTTAAACTGGAAAACACAGTTACACATGTATTTAACAAGTGAACAAACTTAGAAATAAATCTAAATCATAAAATTTAAGTACTCTTAAAATTAAAGAAAGTCTAAATCGAACACCAACAATAATTACAACAGTATGACAAAAAATATAGGTATAAATATTTTGCACACTGCACTTCGAGACATTCAAATACATTTGCTGAATATATAGGTAAGTGCAGGAATTAGATTAAGGGCCGCAGGCCACGTGTAATTCTGTAATCACCAAAGCTCTAAATAATCACTAAACGTTTGACAGTAAACAATCACAAAATGACCAAAATCAGCTTGTACAAAATACTACTTCACAAATTATAATGCGGCCTTAGAGCCCAAATTAAAACTTTCATTTTCTACTTTTCACGTGAAGTTGAATCGATTGCTCTCTGTTATTTTTAATTTATTTAGCTTATTTAATACTTTCAAAATTCCTTTCCTATTTCCTACTGTGCCCTACCTGATTTGTGAATGGGGTAGCGAAATGTCATAAAGGTTTAAATGTATGAATATTGTATTATATAACTACGTTTAGTATTAAAAATTAATTTAACTATGTGTAATAAACTTGCGCTGTAGATTACTATTACCGACATATTTTTCATATACTACTTTTATTAAAGGTTGCCTAGAAGAGATCGCTGTAAGCGATAAGGCTGCCTTTGCATACATTATTTGTTTTTATATCTAATCGTTCTAAAATGTATCTTCTTTTTTGTGTGTGCAATAAATTTTAATAAATAAATAAAATAAAAGGTGTCCGTTACATGGAATTGTCGTAGTAGACGGGGGTCGTCGACCCGCATCGGAGAACGCTGCGCGTGCGCCCTGTTAGTGAAAACGACAGAAAACCTCACGAAGGGCGGCAGCACACGGTGTCCGCATTTAGCTTTTGACGTCGCTGAGTCACCGCACCGCGAATAGCGGTTGTTAAAAAACATGTTGCACCGCCCGCTCCCGGCTCTCCCGACGATTATTTCGAGAGCGTGGATTTCAGTGCTGGCCGGTCGCTCAAGGCGAGAGGACGTGCCATGCCCCCGTTGCCCGCACCCCCCGCGCGCCTGCGCCGTCTCGACGCGTGTGACACCTCCATTGTCACCACCATCAGGGACACGGTCAGCTGTAGTTGGATATTTTACAGTGAGTGTCGCTCGGTTTCCGCGCCGACTCCTACGCGGAAGTTTCGCGCCCTACGACGTAGACCATATTCTGCGTCAATGCGCGCTACCTATCTACCCGTTTTTGTATCTCGTAGCCGTGCATTTTATGTTAAACCGAGGATCGGTTTCGTGCGACGATCTATTCGAAATATAAGTTTTTTTTAATATGCTATCAGTAAATATATAACTGCAGTGATGTAGGATGAGTGTTTCTGAAAATTTAATATTTGGGTAAAAGTAGGTCGTCGAAATCTCATAGTGTTATAAGTGTTTGAGATGAATTGTTCGTCGTAGACTGCGGTCTTGCTAAATTTTCTGCTGCCATCTATTTGCGGGAAAAGGAATCATCGGTCAAAAGCTGAAATCTAGGTGAAACGTCTGACATCAGCAACCCGAAGTAAATTTAACTCTTGACGTATTAAACCTTACCGTAGAACCGCTACATTTTGTTTCAAAGTTTCTCCGTACGTACTTAACATTACTGCGTTATTATTGTGTTCCGCAAAATTGGAAATAAAATAATATTGTTAATAATAAAATTTTAAGTCTGTGACATCTATTGTGATATAATATTCTTTATAGTCCACAATCTTACGTGAAACTGGAGGTTAATATTAATCAATGAAAATATATCAGAAATCTAATAACAAAAATAATCGTCTACATTTTATCAACAACTAAAAATATTTTTCGGTATGTGAAAAGAAATATATCATCGATTTAAAATACTACTAAAATAAAAATTGATAAAATCAATGATATAGTAAAATTGTAACCAATAAAATAAGTAGGTCAATCAATAAATCAAAACGTTACACACCACGTTACAAATTACATTAAAATTAAAAATACGTGAAAACAAAAAACAATTATAACACAACCACTTTATACAAAACTATTATACAAAAACAAATATTTGGCTGAAAGTCCGCTACAATTATTAAATATAAGATAAATATAAATATTCTAGTTTATCCGCTTCGGCTTTCCCGATATCTTAAGTTTCTAAATAGTTACAGATTTTTCAATAAACTTATAATTGAACTAAACAAATATGTAAGAAAATAACCAAAACAATACGATTTTAAGTGCAACTCATAGCCACTTACATAGGGGTACTTTGCTTTTTTCAGAAATACTTTTTTTTTTACTCAAATTACTGTAACTTTACTGTAGCAGCAATAAAAGTTTTATTTTTTTATTTTTTATACGACTAAGTCGACAAAGAAGTTTACGGTAGACCTGATGGTAAGCGCTTACCATAGCCCATAACACCAAAAGCATCGCAAGAGAGTTGCCGACCTCGACACTCCACAAGAGCTCTGGCCACCTTACTCACCACAGAAACACAACACTACTTTAAAGCGATATCATTAAGCTGTGATCTTCTGTAAGGTTCCGGTACTTCTCCAGGCGTAAAAACGATAAATCCTGCTGTGCCCTAGTTTAATAACGTTGGCTAAAAGCTTTTATAAAAGAATGTTAGCTCAGACTTTTATTTTGATCTTTCCAGGTAACAGTAGCGGTTCGACTCCCGCGGAAGGCGCCGCGCCCCCGCCTTCCGAGCCCGACCCCGATCTTGACTCCATTCACATGATGCTGGACCCACACTTGAGGCCCATCTCACCGGACCTCAATAACGAGGAGTCCAAACGGATATTTGAAGAACACAAGCAGTTAGCGCAGGAATATTTAAAAGTAAGATGTCATAGGTTGTCGTTTAGATATTGTTATTTTGCCTTGTAACTTGTAGCCGAATTTATATTATTGCCTCTATTTAATTTTGTTTAATAAAAGAGAAAACTTAAACAAAGCTCCACATACAAATGTCGAATTGTTTGTTATTACTTTAATTCTTTACTATACATAAAAATTAAATATAATTTTCATATAAATTCATAATAGATTTTACATAATAACAAGTATTTAGCGAATAAAATTAACAATCGTCTCATTATTGTCCTGTAAATCTATTATTGGCGGTACTTCAAATTATGCACGCTGTTATTACGTTCGGACACGTGCATACTAATCATTTCTACTTTGTACCCAATCCCAATATCGAATCTAATTTTACTATTTAAAACATCCGTTCAATGCTTAATAAAATTTATAATATCGTTTTAATCAGAGTCATAGTTTTGTGGATCATGTCTGAAATATTGGTAAGAAATTATAAACCTCGTTTATTTTACTTCGTACATTAACAATTAAAAAAAAAAAACGGTCGGAAAACGATAAATTAATTAATTCATCACCCTTTTCTATCTTTTATATTTTTTCCACTTAAAAACAAGTAACCATGTAATGAAAGTATTGTTTTTCTTTTTCTAGATACAAACTGAACTTGCTTACCTTAGCAACCATAAGTCAGAGTTAGAAGATCAGATGGACGATGAGGAGCTCCAACAAAAGAGGGAGATCATACAATTAGAAAAAGAAAAGGTAATTATTAACAATATTATTTTTAAAACAATAATAATTTAAAACTTTAATACAAATGAACATAATATTAGAAATAAATAATTTAACACTCATACTCTTGATCGATATATTTTGTCTATTATTTTTAAATAGTTAAGAGAAATCAATAATGTTTATTATAACAAGTTTATAATTTTTGATAAGTATAGTTAATGATGAGGTTTGACAAATTGATAATAATCTTCAAAGGCGTTGATATTTATAGACCTAGCTCCACTACTATAAGAATTAGAACTCTATGGCTTACTTCGTAATAACATTATTTATATATATAAAAATCTCGTGTAACCGTATTTGTTAACGAACTCCTTCGATACGGCGGTTTGGTAGGTCTGCAAAATGGGTCGTAGGTTATTTTTTATACCCCCAAGTGATAATGATGTTCTTAATATGTGGCAGAAAAGCGTTTTCCATGTCAGCTAATAATGATATATAATTTGATTGCTTATTATTGTTTACAGGACTCGTTAATCAAACTGTACTGCACTTTAAAGAAGCAATGTGCGCGAGTGGACAACGAGAGCTGGCTGCTGCCGGAGGATCTCCCGCACGAGTGACGTCACAGCGCCGCACTCGCGTGTGACGTCACCGCTGTGGCGAGGTTGAATATCGTGACGCGCCGAGCGAACTACTCAACGTGAATTTAACGTCTGACCAAACCCTCTAGTCAAGATAACAGGGATAGATTGTGCATTTTTAATAGTTGTTAACTATTCACGTTTCATACGCTCTCGATCGCAAATATTTTTGTATATGTAACTAGATATTTTATGAATGCGTGTAGTGCAGTGCAAAGTACTTGCCCTATAGATGTCTGTAGGGTCTGATTGAAATATTGATCTCAAGTCGCCAAACGAGCCTTCATCACCACTTCTTTTTACAAGAAGTTACTTTATATTGTAAGTCTCCGAATACTTCATACGCTTTACTTTTTTATATAAACGAGTTCATTGCCTAGTTTCTTGATATCTACGAATTAAATTTTTCATGTCATTCTTGTTTAGTTTGTGACTAACACTAGTAAACCTAACAAATATTTCTCTTATCCTATCCTTGTTTCATCATTATTTACTTCATTACAGGCACGTTTTAGTGCCGTTTTGGTGATATATGACTTAAAAATGTATGTGTAAAATTTTTTAATAAATAAAAATTATTTATTTGAATTATAAAATTGTGGTGGTAAAATATTATAATTTAGAGAATGTGTATGTAAATTAGATTTACTACTGTATATTTAAGATAGTATTAGTAGACATAACGTGTTTTTAAGTTTTATAAAAAATAAAGAAGAAAAAATACCATGTTTTGTTTCAATTAATATTAATAAATAACCTCATTAGATTTATGTGCGAATGGTCTTTCTCTTACAAATCGTTAAATCTAGTCTGTGACCACATTTCATATAGTTATTACTATAGATAAATATATAACTTAATTTTTAATAGGTATATAATTTGAAAATTTGATTGACAATACCTATACGTAAAACACGAGATATATATGTGTTCGATGTGTAAAACGAAAATATCATTACATAGCATAAATTCGCTTACTGCTGTATATGCTTAGATCTTTAAAACTACGCAACGGTTTTCTTTAGTAAATAGAGTGATTCCAGAGATAGGTTTATGTGTATAATACATTCATAATATAGTAAAGGAACACTGTCTAATGTAATGACATATATAAACACATTGTTTTGTGCTTACATTGCAAATATTTATTTTATATTTAGTATCAGCATTGCGCCCGTGCGGAGCCGGGATGGGTCGCTAGTTTTAATAATAAAACATGCGACGAAGAACCAGACGCTCACCATTCGCTGTAATACTCCCGCTTAGATTCCCTACCAGTCTGTGAGCATTAGCATTTCAGCGAATAAATGCATTACACTTCTATTTAAACTTCGTAAGAAAACATAATTATGTTTGCTCGCAAACGAAAAAACCCGACTTTAATTACATCGACAAATAATACAACGTAAGTAGACCAAAAAAATAACAAACGCACTAGTCGTCTCTACGATTTTCGAGGGTTTACCTCGATTTCTCTGGGATCCCATCATCAGATCCTGGTTTCCTTATTATTGTACCACACTTACGAGATCTCCTTTCCAATAAAAAAAGAATTATCAAAATCGGTTCGTAAACGACGAAGTTATCCCCGAACATACATAAAAATATATACACGGTCGAATTGAGTAACCCCCTCCTTTTTTGAAGACGAGATCACCATTTATAAAGGTTGTATTAGAAGTAAATAGGATGCAGTAATAAAATACAACGAATCAGTCATAATATTTTTATTTTCAGTTTATAAGTAAATTTTCATCTGTATAAATCTGTCTATTGGAATGGTGATTGCGTTACAAAATTAATATTCTTGAATTTGGCACCTTTAAAAATGGAATAAAATAACTTTTGCGAGATTCTGTTCTTATGAAATAAATGCTTTTTCGATACAAATATCGACTGGACGAATGTTTATACAAAAAAATATTTACAAGCATAAAACATACTTAGTTCCTTGCAAGTTAGCTATTAGGAATCTTATTTCGTGCAAATTTTCATTCACTGTCAGAGGAATGGAATAAAAATATTTCTAATTTTTTAAATATAAGTGTCTGTTATGAAAATATGCCAATTCGTCTAGATCTTAACAAATTATATTAAAGTTAATATATAAATATGATATGAATGAAATAATTCACAATGTTCCAATAAATTTAGAATTTAAATAAAATTACTAATCTCGAAATAAAATTCTTACATTACTAATATACCTAATTATTAATCATAAAACGACAAGTTTGTCTCCTCCATAATAGTAGTAAACACAATGTTTAAAAGTAAAGCATCCCTGTATCACTGAGGTTACAATAATACGAACGAAATCATAAGATAACTTCCATATGAAAATAATAAGACTCAAGAGTACAAAATAGTATAAGAGTGTCTTAACAATAGTTACATATCAAAAAAATTTAATCGATACAATTTCAGTATAAAATTTCCAGAGAGTTGTAATAACAAAAGTGATTATATGTATTAAGAAACTAAAATGTAATTTTTATTTAAGTGAGCTGAAGATATTCGAATATAAAAACTTATTCGACAATTACCTCAGCGCTACATTTATACTTTATTTTCTATAAACACTGAAGACATATAAAAACTGTATTCATCTATAAAATAATATACATCTATACGTCTTCGTTGTAATAAGTTTATTAATTAAAATATGTTTTCACTACATGAAATTTGATGTAGAAAACAATATTCGTTTTTCAATTTAAACCCTTCTAGACTACAAACGATATGCACTAAAACATTATAAATTACTTGGTTCTTATCCATAACATTAAGAGCCATTTCACAAAAATCGGTAACAATCCGCGAAATTGTAATATTTTGACGTCGTTAATCTCAGTGTTGGATGCAATAATGTAATTTATATTCTTGAAATATAATAGAGCAACCTTTGTTGTAGTCCATAGTCAGATCAGAATTTTGATTTATATTATGTGTATAAAATTATTAACCTTTTCATCAGCCTCCTCCCTGGGTAAACGGTCGCAATGTATACTTTGAAGTCCTACTTTTCAATAACCTCTACGTTGAAACCATTTTAAAAAAATATCATAATATGTGGAATATAATTTTGTTGTCCACTATCATAGATTTTTATTCCATTTGTATCTCTATTAAACGATAAAAAAAAATTTAAAGTTACGAATATTTTCCAAATAAGTACAATTTTAAAAGCGATATTTCTCTTAGAAAACTAAGAAATTTTAACGAACTATCTTCATCAAAGTAAACTTACATCATTAAGGAATACAAAAAAAATAATTAAAAGATGTAATTATTTTTAATACATTTTATATTAAATAATAAAAAGATAGTATATATTGCCACGCATCAAGCTCGGTAAATCAGTCGAGCGCTAGCGCTCTTAGAGGTAAGGTCCACGCCAAATTCTGCGCAGCCGTCTCCTTCGCTTACACGCGCCAAGCGCCTGTTGTTATAGCGGATAAAACGCATTTGATACTTTCATAATAAAATATAAATAAAATAAACATATTACGAAAATGACTGTAAAATAATATAATGATAATTTCTGTAAACATATGTATAATTTAATTTTCTTTTCTCACACTATCAATACAAATAGGCATTTCAATCTGTTTGTCTTGTTATTTGTTAATTAATATGTTTGTCGGTGTCGATGTCATTAAATGCTTTTTTATTCATATCGTAAATATTAGATTCATTCGTAAACTGAAAAAACTAAATCAATTTAAAAAAATTGTTTCATAAAATTGATTTTTTTAATTTTATTTTAAATTTATTGACTGTTGTTATATAACATACTTGAAATTTTTAACAAATTAATTATGTAAAAAACATTTTATACCATAGTTATAATTTTTATTATACATCAGAAAATGATCACGATGGTCTTTTGGTTGTCACACTATACGTACTAGCACAAAGATCGCGCGGCTCGTACGACTCGCGCGATGCGACCAAATTTACCTAAACTTGCAGAGCGTAAAATTGTGAAATGGCTCTTAAAAATGACACGAGTTTCATTTTAGACAATATTAAATTTAAGGCAACAGATGAATTATTAATTACTGTTTTATTAAAAACTACAGTATTCGTATCGTGGAGACTAAAGAAGAAGGCTATATTTAATCTATTAATAAAATTGTAATTTTTATTACGTTTTTTATCTACGTAGGTTTATTATCTGTATAACCGCAGATTTAACAATAATTTTTATATCATTAAAAAGTATCTAAATTTTGTTTTACAATCAAATTATGTGCAAACCTTAGTACACGATCGGTGATTAATAAATTTTAACAAAACCAGATGAAGCTTAACTATACATTTTTTTTATTGTAACAAATTTAAACATATTGCAACATCTGCAAAATCTTGCAACAACTGTGTATTTATAGAATATATATTATTGCATGTATTACATATAGAAATAATATATCTCAGTAAATTTTAAAACATAAAAGGATAATTTCGTTTGCAGAGAGAAAAAAATATATTCTTAAAATATGCGTGTGATACTTCGAACTAAAAGAATCATCATTTGTGGCAAATAAATAGGCAGTTGGGCAATATGGCATTTGCCATTAGCCAAAGCGATAAAATATATATATATTATACATTTACTTAGTGCTAAATCGAGCACCGTTATTCAACACGTATTTACTCTACTGGAGTTTTATAAACTTAATTACTGAGTCAACAAAAATATACTCTCGAAATAATATTCGTTAACGTTACATTCAGCATGTTTATGGGGTTTCTTATATTATATATTGTAGAAATATAGAATATTTACGAAGTTACATTTGACCACCCGTTGGTTTAACATCGTATCAATTTTATATCAAACAGTGTCACGGAAAATTGCTTTGAGTCTTCTCAAAATCAGACATATAACACTGAGTGAAAAGATTTAAACATTGAGTGATTATAAATATTTTGTAAGATAAGTGACTTTATTAACTGTTTATCAAAGAATATTTTAACTTCGTCTCGTTACAAGAACTTTAAAATACTCGAAAATATTTTGTGACTCGATCCGAACCTCATCTCACTTACGAATATAATCTCATAACAGGGTATCTACAAAACCAGTACTCGAAATAAAAAAAACGTACTAGCAAGTAGAATCTTCAAAGGAGTATATAATCACATAAATGGTCATCAACTTATGCCTAAGTAAACTTCGAATAGCAAAACAAAAATCACTCTAACCTACATACCAGACACAATCATATTTTGAGCAACGTTTACATAAAACTTACTACGGCATGTATTGTCAACAGTTCACGGGCCCACGCGTCGATACAATCGAATATATAAAATTTCAGATATAGGAATAAGGAAGTAAATATTTTATCTAACGACAGGGGGAAGACTGTTAGGGTCTATCGTCGTCGATCCTGCGAACAAAGAAAAATATGAAAGCGCTTTTTTCTTTGAGTTCAAGTTCAGTTCATATGTTGAATTTATTCATAATTTTATAATTGATTGTTTTATTATTAATCTTTAGTATTAATTTAAATTTTAGCGTATGATTATTAATTTTGTTAATTAATTTAAATTGAATTATTTTATTCTTAAATTTATTGTAATAATTTAATTTTCATTGATTTAATTCGATATGTTTTTGTAATGAAAAACTCTCATGTAAGCTGTATGTGTTTATAATTGAGGTATCACTCAATTGTTTGTACCCTGTGCTGATGATTATAGTGAATTTATTAGTGTCTACCTTGTTGGCGTATTATAATAAATAAATAAATAAATAAAATCCTTGTATTGTGCTCTTCAATTTGATACCCATATTGTAGTATTCGAGAAAAAAAAATTTTTTTCATTAACTACAATGGCTTCGCGCAGCCGCCATGTTTGATTTTTTTTTAATGTCACCTATCTAAGAACACTTGGGCAGCTAATACGAACCTAACGATACCTTAATTATGTAAATCCGTTCAGTGGTTCTGGAAATATGAGGTAGTAAAGAATATTACATACAAACATACATACATACATACAAGATACGCGCGAAAAACATAACCCTTCCTTGGCAGTCGGGTAATAAATAGAAGCAAGAAGTAAGGTGTGCCGGCGCTCGGCCGCTACCTGGCACTAGCTGGGCCGGCCGCGGCGCGCCTGCCACTTGAAGTCGGCCTGCATGAGCCACTGCTGGCCGCGCGAGCGGTCGCACGGCCGCAGCAGCGGCTTCCACACGTCCGACGACTCCGGCTTGTCCAGGCACATGCCCGTGTTCGTGTGCTTTATCGTACGCGTCTGCAAAGACATTCAAGAAAAAAATATATTGATATTCCACTTCTTGGCAAATTAAATAAGAACAGAGCAAAACTGTAAGACGCTCTAGCCAATTAAGCTATGGAACGATGTACCCGCTAGATCGAAATTTTTAATATGATGATTTTTATATTCGGTGTTAAGCGAACCGTGGCGCCACGGTTCGCTCAAGCCGGTCAATTTTTGATATGATATTCAAAAATGTCTAGAATTCCTAATGTGTGGGTAACACAAAAATAAAATCGTAGATATTACAAAATAGCACGGTCCTGTCAAAGATTTTCATTGTAATATGAAACTTTGAATATTTACGGGTTTCTGTAAAGAGCTCACTATAAACAGCGCCACGGTTCGTTTAAACCGAATATAAAAATCATCATATCAAAAATTTCGATCTAGCGGGTACATCGTTCCCTAGCTTAATTGGCTAGAGCGCCGACACGGTCAGTTGGAGACGCGGGTTCGAACCCCGCTGGAGCGGACAATTTTTGATATGATATTCAAAAATGTTTAAAATTCCTAATTTGTGGGTAACACAAAAATAAAATCGTAGATAAAACTGTAAGGTCCAAAAAATTGCTCCAATGTGGTTTGGTTTATACGTAATTGCCCCGATAATGTAGATTTTCTGGTAAAGATTGGTTTTGCTTTATCGCCGAGCACGAAATCATAAATTAAAAAGTTAAAGATGTAGCTCGTATTTCTCCACGCGTATTTTAATTCGCTTGATCAAATTACTGGACATCTTAGAGCAGAATTATATTGTTATCGAATTACCCGAGTTTCTTTTGAAAAATGTGATTATGCGTTATTGAATATTAAAACTGTAGATCTTCTAAGATCATCATCATCTTCCTGCCCTTACCCCACTTATATAGGGTCGGCACAGCATGTTTTCCTCTTCCATTCCTTTCTATATTCGTCACTTCAACGCTTACTCCTTTCTTTCTCATATCCTACGCACACAATCCATCTATCGCTTGTCCATCCATCCATCGCTTTTCCTTCAACATTCATCCCTAACATTCTTTTACCAACATATGTAGATCTTCTAAGATACACACATAAAATATATGGAAAGGGTAAAACGCAATGTAACTACGCAATAAGTATTCAAAACATAATTTTAGTACTAATCAATTTAAGAGAAACATGGACGATTTTAATTCTGGTATTTTTCTTAACAAATAATTTTTCGAAACAACATGTACAAGATGAGGTTGCCAATTTTTAAAAAAATAAGATATAAACAATAGCAAATTTGACCAGCGCCGCTGACTAATCAATTATATATAATAGCAGCTATTTATAAACTACGCTAGACGAAAGATTTCCTACTCGTACTGCCAACAATAAAATACATGACGAAGTTTATTTAGAACCGCTATATGAGAGGTTTAGAAGAAAACTATAACTGTCTACACAAGTATTACAAAAGGGAGAAGAATGGATACGATATACTTTTAATTTTATGATTAAATTGGAAAATATTATAACATCTTCGGATGTGTGAATACGACCATTCTTTAAAAAATATATACATCATTACTCGTCACATTAACATTTGATGATTTTAGGTTAATTTTGGAGGTAAAAAGGGCAAACCCTACATGTTTCGGAAAAATCTCTGCCACATGTTATGCAAATCTATCATCTCATCTATCACTTCGACGGTAGATAAGGATTCAAATGACATACATTGGACCACCATAGTCCACATTCGAACATTCGAACTTTAGCTTACCAAATTATTTATTTTATTGCTTTCCTTTATGTTTGAGGATATCGGAGATTCTGGAGTCTCCTATCAATTTGTCAAATAATTTTCCATAATATACCCAAAATTAAAAGGGAGATTAAGGGACCGATTTACCGATTGTTATTTCGCGCGTAAGTTACTTGAATCCTTGATCAACTGATAAACAACAACTTTTGAATACACTAGTTGAGAATAAAAACATCTGGTCGGTGAAGTAGAGTTTGAAAATTGTATAAGTCGGATGTCGTTATACATCAGATAGGCTTATCAAAGAGCAACCAGTGAAATAGGATCCTTGGGGTTTTTGTAAATATAATATATCTTAAAAATCTTACAACACACACATAGTCGTCTGTTCCTACATTAACTTAATGCGTGCTACAGGTAATAGCCGAATGATATAATAAGGTTTTTTTTGATAAATGTGCATGTTTTCTAATGTTTACGCGAATTTCACTCATGATAATGAAATAACTTCTTCGGATCTAATCGCGGTTTATCAAGTTTTTTAAATGCCCGACATTTCGAATACTTTACAGCAATGGTCACGGGGGAACAGTCCTCATCATCAGTCATAAAAATTTCTAAATAAACCGCGATAAAATAGGAAAAACTTGTTTCATTATAATAATACATATTTAATTAAATAAAAATAATGCACCCAGACTCGTGGGTGGGGATCGAACCCATAGCTCCTGGAGCACTTACTATAGAGTACATTACAAACTGCGCCAATGAGCTAGTCAAATCGTGTTATAATAATAATAATAATATACTTTATTGCACATTTAAATAAAGAACAAAATTAAAATTACAAGCAATTATAGTAACAAATTGTACAACCAGGCGATCTTATTGCTAAAAAGCAATCTCTTCCAGACAACCTGATAATGAAAGGGATATTGCTTTTCAGATGGGCAGGTGGTAAACAGATTTAAATAAGTAAAAGAAAAAAAGAAAAAAAAAAAAGAAAAAAGAAATATATATATATATATGTTACCTTAGTGTCGTAAGTCCACTCTTGGTTGCCTCTCATCCCGTGGCAGCGTATTAGTTTGATTGGTCCGCGCGGATGGGCCGCGTCCAAGCAATTGTCGTCCGACATTATCTGCTTACGTTTCGTGTACGCGAACACCTGTAAAAAACATCTTTAGATATCAAGCGGTCATTTGCAAAACTAGACCATTTTTATGACAATCCCACCTAAGGTAACATTTGGAAGAAAATTCGTTTGTAATTGGCTATTTTTTTAATGTAACAACAAACTTTATATTATATTGCAGATATTTATAATGTTTTATGTGTTTTACATGACTAGATTGGGCATTCAATAGATTTCAATACTCAATAGAAACCTCTGAAATCAGAAAAAAAATTGGAAATGACCCCTATTTTCAAAATACATCCCATATTGTGCTGTTCTTTAATACTGGTAGTGAAATTATAATTCCTTTATCGAGTTTATGTGACAACTTATTTAGCTGGCGAAAAAATTATAACCTGCCAACGTATGGCCTTGAAACTAACTAAAAACTGAACATTTTATATACTCAGACACTTGTTGTGATATTATAGACTCATTATACTAAAAAAGTCATGAAAATAAATTACCCACATGATGTCACTTTTTTTTTACAGTATTAAACCTAAAGTTGCTAGATTTAAAACCTCTAGTTTTAAGAAAACAGGTCACATACTAAATTATGGTTCAATATTTTTTACAATCTAATATATAAAATTCTCGTGTCGCGGTGTTTGTAGTTAAACTCCTCCGAAACGGCTTGACCGATTCTCATGAAATTTTGTGAGCATATTGGGTAGGTCTGAGAATCGAACAACATCTATTTTTCATCCCTCTAAATGTTAAGGGTAGTCCACCCCTGTTTTTTTAATTTTTAGATAAATTATTTATTTTTTATTTTATTATATTTGGCATTGAAAAATACATAGGACCCTAAATTTTCACCCTTCTACCACCAAACCCTATTTTTAAATAGCGTTTAGCGGCAAGACAACGTTTGCAGAGTCAGCTAGTATTAATATAATAAGTACGTATACTATAAAGACTACAAAAAGTACATTTGTAGCATTGTGAGCAATATTGCTCCCGCCCGCTTATGAATTTAGCTTTTTAGGGCGCTCACGGGTTAAGTGTGTAGGTCAGACAAATCTAAGCTAAGTCTTGCTGAATTTTAATATACGAGGAGATATAATTTATTCAGTTTATAGTTGAAATAATTTATATATTTAAAAAAAAATCGATGAAAATTAAACGAAACTACAGTTTAGTTCGATCTTTTAATGATTTTCAGTTCAAATTGTATCTTAGATATTATAATTGTTTTTATAAAGTTAAATTTACAGATATTTAGAGTTTTAATTGCACAGATGTATTATTAGATATTAATTTAAAAAAGCATTTAGACATGAACACACATTCAGTATTACAAAAAAAAATATAGCAATTTATAAAAATTAAAACTAATATTTGTCAAAACTTCTAGTTAGAGAAGATCGGATAAACGTTCGGTCCTGGCGGCCGTGTAATTCACAATTACTCGCAATTTACAAAAATTGTTTACGATGACGATGCGATTACTTTTTGTTTACACACTGTTGTAAATATTATTTATGAGTTTCTCCAGTTTTTTTTATTGTTATTGAATATTAGTATGTTACCATAATAAATCCAATGTAATAAATGTTTTGTAATCTGATATATATATATATATATATATATATATATATATATATCCCTATTTTCCGTGGTCACGCCATCACACGGGAACGGCTGGACGGACTTCAATAATTCTTTTTTTGTTATGTTTGTTATTGTCAGAAGGTGCTTATGAAAAAAAAATGTGCGGAAGATTAGATAATTTAAGAATACTTAACCACCAAACTTACTTAACCACAAAATTATTTCTAATATAACCTTAGCGCTTTGGACAATACAAACATTTTTAATGTAACCTTATGACGTTTGACATATAATTGATTGGTTATAACTTTTTTTTTAATATTTTTTTCATTAATTACACCAATTCTAATTCAATATTCATAGTTGACAGAACAATGTTTGTCGGGTCAGCTAGTAAATATATAATTCTGTAATGCACATATTAAATTAAATAAAAGAATTTATTTTTATTATTATAATTTTATATACATTACAATTTTCATCGCACAAAGTACCTGAACATTTCATCAAAATCTTTTGCACTTACTTATTTGTATACAGTAATACCCCGGACTTACGCGATAGGTGGGACTGAGCGCTATCCGCGTAAGTCGAATTCGCGTAAGTCGGGGTACAGTTTTGCGAGGTACTTTTCGTAATTGATCTGACTGTCGATTCCGGTCATACGTCTTCGCTAAATCACAAATTTTTATTTTTGCATCGTAGTCTTTAATAATGTTAAGTTTACACTCCAAAGATAATGTTTTTCTCTTCTTGTTTAAAGCAAAAGAGTCGGTTCTACTTCGTTTGGATGCCATAGTTGTACTTAGTAAATATCTCAGGTCGTCGCACAACGCATAAAAAAACACAAAATCGTAACTTATGTACCTACCCGCCGATTCCGCACGACACGTCTGTGCTTGTTGTAAACTGGACGACTAAATAATAATAATTAATAATCCGGGTGGGGGAGTCAAACAAAAAACGAATAGACGAGAAAATTAAATCACGTAACTCCGAATTCGCGTAAGTCGAGGTAGCGTAAGTCGGGGTATTACTGTACTTATATAAAATTTGTTCGTTTAGTAAAATTTGAATTACCTGGTTTCCACCCATCCCATGGCAATATCCCATACCCAAGGGCTGACTCGCTTTGCCACCGAGGGTGTCAAGACAGTTGGACGTTTCTGCATTACGAATCTAAAAAAAGAACAAAATTTTAGGTCCTAAATTGTCCTAATGTCCAATATTTTTTATCATATTGTAATCTCTATCTAGTCTTGTACAAATGATTCATTAAAATTATCCTTATCTATTTGTACACAATATTAAACAAGTAATTTTTTAATGATATTTATAAAAACAAATTTATAACAGAGGAAGAGTTAGAGTAGCTAGGAGACTTGGACTGTGTAAATTTAATAGATGGAATCTGCTTTCTGAAATTATCTTGACAAAGTGTATTAAATATTATACTACTACTACTACTACTCTTTATAAGGACCAAGGTTGGTATAAAAATAAATAATTTGTAATAAAGCAAGCTTCAACAGCCCTTTCGAACGATCATTTTAATTATTTTAGTCTGAAAATTTAGTAATATTATAGTAAATGTGAATCTATCGCCGACTCGGAATGTAATGCAGAGAAGAATTGGCAAGAAACTGAACACTTACTATTAAAAATAAAACTCAATCATTACAAATTTCTTTATCGCCAAAATTCATGCCTTGCATGAAATGCAGCGTCACAAAGCCCACACATCTTAATCATCCATTTTTTTTATTATTATTATATAATCAACATCCATGGGCTCTTAGTTGCCCATCCCATTTTTACTACATAAAATATTTGCTACTCTATACGGCCGTGCGTTTTTTAACAATAGTTCAACTTCAACCCAGAATTTCTAAAACTGCCTAGAATTGCTAGGATAGTTCGAAACTGACAGCTTTTCGTTGCTATAACAATATTTAATCGTTAATCTAGAACCGGATGAAATGTAACTTACTTCTCCCAGATAGTAATAGTCGAGGGGCATCTGACTCTCCGGGTATATGTTCTCGAGGTACCACCTGAAGCTCTTGCACTTGAGTCGCTCGCGGAGCGCCCTTCGCTCGCTCACGTCACCCACCGGCACGTTTAGCGCGCCTGATTGGCAAGCCAAATGCTTAGTTCGATGGAACTTTCGACAATTTTAATTTCGTGCATTTTTTGTAGAATTGTACTTTTTTATATAAATTTGTGTAGTAATATATTTAATAAAAAATAAGCTGATTAAAAATTTTAATATTAACACGTAAATTTTAGTATACTCAAATAATTAGCGCTCTGAAATAATTAAATTGTAAAATTATATTGATCAGTTTAAAAAATGATAACTATAAAGGACTCAAAAAGCATTAATTTTAGATTTAGAGGACGTATGTTTTGCTGAATTCTGAAGAATAGTATTTTTTTATGAAAATAAATATCTGAATATTAAGTTTTAGTTCTATTAGTGCGTTAGGTGGATTTAATAAACAAAGCTGTCCAGCCCAGTAGCAATGAATGATGTGATTCAAACAACGTAGACACTCCCTCGTAATTTGGTTAGCTTCAATGTGGTCACACAATGCATATAAATTAATATACGTGCAAATATTATTTTAAAGACTACTGCTTATAATAAATATTTTTACTCTTATGAGTTATCGTGATAATAAATATTATATAATTAAAACAATAGCCTTTAATAGTCACAAGGACGCGTGTTGCCAACTAATTGTCATATTCATACAATATAAAATTGTATAAGATATTTATAGGGAAACAAATAATTGAGATCCTTAAAAAGTAAATAAATGTTAAAGAAAATTGTTTGTTGCGCATTATGTTATGTTAGTTCTTGCACCACACAAAATATTAACATAATTTATATGCGATTTAATGTACTACTACTAGATAGTCCCTCTAGAAAATGAATTATTAATTCAATATCATTAAATTAGAAGGAGGGGCGAAAACAAAATAGAACACGAATTTTAATGACATCATAATTGGCATAACACGTCTGGACAAATGAAACCGTTAAGGACCTGGGTTAATATTGTAGTAGAATTGCTTCCAGTCGTCAAGCCACACTTCGGCGAGGCGAGCATTGTTGTGGTTCACGACACGGCCCGTGCCCCCGGGGAACGAATAGGGCGTTGTCTTGCGGAACACGTGCCCCACGTGCGAACACGGAGCGATCTCGAGCGTGCCCCCGCACATCCACACCTGCCCCGCTCACCGCTTAGTCACATTTGCAATGGTAATCGATAACTTAGTGATTGTTGCATAAGTTGAATAGTTATTCCTGATGTAATTATCTAAAAATGTTCCATGACTGGACAGATAAAGAGAACCCTCTTATAACGGGGATTAGTTAGTCTAGATCTCTAGGTTGTCGCGGACAAATAAGTTTTCACTTCTCATGCGATTGGGTTATTGTAGATTGTCGAATTGATTCTAACGTTCAACAATGTTTCCTACTCTAGATATCATCTATATCTTCTTCCTACCCCAACACGTTCTAGGAGGCGCCTTGCATCACATCGATGCTTAAATTCCGCAGACATAACACCAACTTCCTACTCAATTCCTTCACTATACGTGCTGCAACGCTTTGAAATCGTTTACCGAAAGTGATCCAAGAAAGCACTTCAATGTATGCTTTTAAGGACAAGCTAAGAAATCATCTTTTCCTCGACTTCATGAACCTCTCATAACGGATATACTCTCAATATATGTATTTGTTATTATTAATTACACTCTTGCACTACTATGCACAACAGTACCATCAGTTCTCACAACTATGGGTAGACTGGTAGAGATCTCTTATAGAGATAAGTTCGCCCTTGCCAACTTTCTTTGTAAATGGGATTTTTATTTATTTCTTTTTTTTATAGTGCAGTAATGAATATATAGTATCTAAAATATTCTCTTACTATAGAAGTCTCGTTTATTTTAGTAGATTCTGTGATCATCGAATTGGATTAATTGTTTGTAAAAATGTTCTAAGACTACTAACTTTGTTTATATATTGAAAACTAGTTTCAGAATTTGCAACCACAACAAGTAGGTACGTATGTTTGCTTGTTTGCTCTCAATTTTTACCTTCATCGTCGAGCACAGCAAAATTAATTTCAAATTCATTTGGAAGTAAAAAAGCAATACTTGGCCTTGCGGTAAGAACACCTCGGCATATTTAAAATTAAATTTTTTTAGTCAAAAGTATTATGTTAACCGTTAAACGTTTTTATTGAAAAACCTAAGCTTTATCGCATAGACTTCTATGACCTAAGACATATTTATTACATCTGTAATCATATAATAAACTTTTATAATAATACTCTATTTTATTTTTCTCGCTGAATAACTTATTCATTACATGAATAGTGGATGATTTTCATAGTTACAAAGAAATATATACTTATCAAATTAATAGAAATATGTGATCAATTAAATTCCAATCTCGAGTAAATAAATATTATAATTTAGAGTTTCTTGAACATTTTTAACCAAGGAAAGTGAAGCATTGGGCTAAAGGCTAGTACGTCCTTTAGGTGTATATAATCTAACTCGACAAATATTAAGTCTTCACCACGAAAATGTAAGCTTACATTAGAACACTCAAATAGCAAATGTATTGCGTAAGTGGGAACCATTTATTCTTAAGCTTCTAAGAATGACAAAGAAACGCTTTCTTGTGAGTAAAATTAGTCACGAATCTAACAGGAAAATATTTTGAGTGTTTTTGAGTGATTTGATTTCATAGATCTTTTCTCGTTAGAAATATTTATAAATGTACGAGTAATTTTATTTTAAAAACTTACATCTGTCCGTTACCATTGCAAATGAACGTTGCCCAATTATTTTTACATAGAAACAATTTCTACCAATACGTATTTCTTAGTATTCAATAATTATAGAAAAAAACTTACTTATAAGGTAATGTAAATCGATATTAGTAAATATTGTTCCTTGATATGATATATAAGCAAGTAAATTGAAGGTATGTTTTCTTTGAATTTTCTTGCTTATTGGTAGTTATATATTTAAATTAGAAATACTTTGTTAAATATGATAAAATAACATATTAATATTATATCGACGTGGACATCTGAAACAATTCAATGTAGCCATTCAAAATGTATTTAAAAAAAGTATATGAAATTATACGCGTACATATATTTCAGCAATTAATATTTATTTATATAGATTATGAATGACTACATTAAAAAAACTGTTAGTAACGATTATATAATATAAAAACAGGGTTTCGATAATAATATAAAATTTGTCACATTCTACGGGCGACATAAAATATGATTATAACCACATAAATAAATAAAATGGTTGATAAACTACATTTCACACATAAATTCTATTAAGCCATGATTAATGAGTCGTGGCAGATATATTTACAGATACTACACATATGTATTTCTGTTTGTGTAATTTATTAAAACATTTTGTTGTAAAGTTCTGTGATTATGTCAATTTAAACAGGTGTTTCGTATATTTGTGTTACTTTATTGTCAATTTTATTATTAAAATTATGTCATAATTTGTAACAAATATTTGAACTTTTAAAAATGTAAATCAACCTTTTTGTTTAAGTAACTAATGTCGTAATACGGCCATTATATTGATAACAATAAATATTACATGGCTACTAATACTCATTCATTAAGTTATGAATAACAGGTGTAGAAGAAACTTAACGATTTTATAAAGAAAAAAATTGTGTTTTATTTTTGTTTTTATATTTTTTTTTTAATTTTTTTTTTTTTTTTTTTTTTTTAAATATATCTGCCCATTCTCGTACCAAAAAGAGTTGCTGTGGGTAATTTATTATTAATTAACCGTTTCGAAACACGAAAAATATTTCATCATTGCTTCTGCATTATGAAGTAACCAAGTAAAAAAGTCTCGAAAACAACTTAAAAGAAGCGAAATAAAAATAGTACACAGGGCTGAAAGAAGATAAATGTGTAGAACAGACCAGGGACGGAAAACAAATAAATAAATACATTAAGTTCATTAAGCATGCAAAAGCAGTATGCTACACATCTTTAGAATGCATTTTAGTTTTCTTTCATCTCTGTCACACGCTTAACGTATGAAAGAGATAAATAGAACCATTCCCTCAAAAACACACAAACAGCAAAATACAAGGAAAAAACGAATGCAGCCGCAATGGTTAATGTTAGTTAGAAAGCCGACGATCTCATGTTAATGACACGCTCACAAAACATCTGGTATTATCAAAGTTAATCCCAAGCCACAACAAAACTTTATTTAATTGCCGAGATTGCTAACATTTTGCAAGACAAAAAAAACAACAACGACAAAAACTAGTCGATAATTTTTATCTGATAAATATAAATTTCCAAGAAAATTTATACATCGAAAATATATGATGGATGCGGATTACATAGGCTGGCTTGATAATTAAATCGATTAACGAGACTACTGTTGTTTCTACTGTTCCCGTTAATATTTCTCAAAACTTCATTTGTATCAAGCAAGTTTTTTGGGAAGTCAGTGATCTTTGCAAAATTTTAGCAATCCAGCACGAGTCGGAAATCGAACCTGGGTTCATGGCGTAATAGAACTCCCCCCACTCGTCCATCCACACTTCGGCGACGCGAGCCGCATTGTGGAGCACCACGTTCTGAACGCCTCCAGGGAAAGAGTAGGGCGACTTGTCGCGAAACACGTGACCCACGTGCGAGCACGGCACGATCTCCAACCTCCCGCCGCACTGCCACACCTTTACCCCGATTTTTATTACTTTTACCCTAATTTTCTTTCTTTCCTTTGTCTTCAATTGTCTTTCAATCCACTTAAACGCCTTTTTTGGGATTATTTAATAATTTTGAAAAAACTTTCGGCAAATTATTTAACTATTATTCTTGAAAAGGGTTAATTTTGGCCAAATATAAAGAGCAAAATGGATTAACAATCTTACCATATTTGCCCCAACATCCTTACCCCAAACATAAGTTACTTTTACTGCTTCACTTGACACCTATTTACATATAAATAGTTTTTAAAAAAGAAATTTTGCGCTATTTATATGCCTTGTAATATTGACAAAGACGACATTTTTCGACTAAGTCCCAATTTCTTATTTCTCATTATTGAAGTAGGTTCATTTTTTGCCAATTGTTCCAGATGGAAAGACAATTTTTATCATATTTTCCCCAAAAATCTATTCTAATTGTTTTGATATTAAAAGTCTGTAAAATAGATAGATGTCTCCACACGAAAAATGACTCTAAATCACTAATATAACGAGAACACTTGGACTTAAGCTATTTTAGATTTAAGTAATACGATACCCGAAAACTCATTTCCAAATTTTCGCCTCCCCAAATATCCATCCCTTCATCGTAGGAACCGATCTTATAGAAATAGTCCTTATCAATGGCGAACAATCCGCCCGCCATTGTCGGGGTACGTAATGGCGCTGTTCTGTCGCCGCCTCGACGGGCCATCTCTCGTTCCGGAACTCTGTACCTGGTAGAACAAATATAGGAAGCTTTATATATTTGTATTATTGTAAGTATTGAAGACTTAATAATAGGAAATATCAATCTGTTGATAGAAGTTCGTGATTATTTGGTACCTAATGGAATTAAAAAATCACTCGTTATGGAATTTATATTAATAAAAGTATCTATATTATCTATAATGTCTGTGTTTCCCGAAAGCTATGACCTGGGGATCTTTAAGTCGCGAGTGAATAGGTTACTTCTGGGTAAGCGTGCTCCATCTTAGACCGCATTTTCACTTATCATCAAGTGAAATAGCGGTCAAACGCCAGCCTATCTATGTATAAAAAAATATATATAATAAAAACATTACCTCCCTTGCATTTTGCTGGTACTATAATCATGTATATATTCACACGTTTTCTGTTATAATAAAATAAAATAAGTATGATTTTAATAATTGACGATTGAACATTAAAATACTAACGACAATGATTAAATATATCAGCAGAATAGCATGATTGCTTAAGTGACCTATAAGACCATTAGTATGGTGATAATAATATTTGACAAATTTAAAATCTGAGCTGGCACTTGTAATAAAATATTTCTTCCGTCAAATTAAACCATAAAATTAATTTGGTGTCAAACGGCAAAAGAAACCGTTTTAAAAAAATTAGCATATTTCGGAAGAAATTGTAAAACATGCATATATACTTCTTCTGAAGGTGGAATAGCAGAAGTGACTTTTGCTGGGCATTCTGACATTTACATGCTGATATTACAGTGACAACGCTTATCAGAAAAAGTAATTATCGTATTTTCAAAGCCACGCATAAGAAATTTAATGTGGTAGATGATTATTTTCTTTTCAAAACATTATTAGGCGCTACGCACGCATACATACCCATTTATTGTTCATAGTTTTCGTGAAATGATTCGGTTATTTTAGTCATAAAATGACATAAACAGGACATTCCCTATGTTGACGTGTGACTTGTTTTCTTGGTATCTAATGGAACTTCGATTCATTACATTGACCACGAGTGATCATTATTTTTTACAAATCAATAAAAGGTGAGTACTTTAATAGAGCAATAACCCATTAGTAATTGTTCAGGCTATTATATCCGTAATTTTTGATATATACTAAAAAACATTCCCGATATTTCGGTAGAGTGTTTACCGGGCGCATAATCATCGGATAGTATCGCTATCGATTACTGCAATGATTATATCCATTATAAGCAAACGAATCCTTTTTATAACAGACCTGTGATAACATTGACACAAGAAAGTTTAGGTTGTACTTTTTATAATTCTTTCTTTACAAACACAGACAATCTTTAGGTATGTGTAGGTAGGTTTCTTCAGATAGGTATGTTTATCACTGAGGAAGGGAATAGCAGGAAAAATCCTGCACAAAAATATGAGCAGCCCGACTGGAAAAGTACCTCAACCTTACAAAAGATCACAGCCAAATAAAACTGCTCGCAAAAGTAGTTTCCTGTGTGTTGTGTTCCTGTAGTGAGTAATGTGGCCAAAGCTCTTTGGTAGAGTCGGCATCTAAAGCCTTTGCGAAGAAAAGTATTGTGGAGATTGGTCATCAATACAAATTAAGTTGTTTTTACATTATCATAGTAGGTACTTTTTTAAAATCCAATAATGATTATTTGTTAAAACTATTAGGCGACGGTACGTTTTGATTCTGATAACGTTTGTAAAATTTAATTACCAATGATTAATTATCATATAATTACAACATTAATAATTAAATATGATTTTAAGATTATGTTGTATCAATAAATACGAACATGAATATTTTATCTGCGTGCATGTTAACATTACATTGTTTATCAAACTCACAAATGAAAAACACTTCGTGTGACTGAAGTAAAAGTATTATAAGTAGGTATAATTAAAACACATTAGCCAGTATTTCAATACCTATACAATTATTAAACAATACTGCGTAGCTACAAACCATAGATAAAAATTTAAACCAAAACATACCTATACATTTCAATTCGCTTTAAAATGCTTTATGCAGATTCTGTTGAGAAGGGATGGCAAAAAAATTCAAAACTACACATACTAACTTTTTTTAAACTCACAATTTTTTAATTTCTAAATTCAATTAAATGTCATATTTAAAAAGAAACGCTACGAAGCCCACGCATCTTTATCGTGTAGCTATATAATCTCATAACATCTACTTTCACTGTCAATTCAAGTTATCAAAAGCTTTCATTTTAATCGAACAGTAAAATCGTTAACAATTGCACTAAAGTGAACTGTTGCTTTTGAATCAATTTTTATTAACATTTTTTAATGTAACGGAGGTTTTATTATTTTTAGCTTTACAAAATGCTAGAATTCTATATATCTATTCTCTAAAATTTATTAGAAGTCATTCTAAGGACTAATACAATTATCGCTCTGTTACGCACAAAATGTCTTTACCATGACGTACTTATTTGTAAAATTTCTTAAATAAGATATACAAGCGTTGTAAACTTTCTATCTTTCTATAGTCATCATTTTAAATATTACAATGACAGTGTACACAAGTAGGCATGATGTAAGTTATCGACAATATTGATTTCGATTATTGAATGCTTATTGGACATTATTAAGTACGGCTTGCTTTTACTCTCGCACATTAGAACAACTGTTTATAAAGAGAACGTTCAAGTAAAAAAAAAACAATTTTTAAGAATTGAAACATAATGCATTTAAAAAGTCTGATGTTTGATTTATTATGTTTAGAGTAAAATAAGAAGCAAGCATCCAACTTAGTAAAAATCATTGAAGATAATAAGCATAGTTTTTTTTAACCCCCGAAGCAACAAGATGGGTGTTATAAGTTTAACGTATCTGTGTATCTGTTTATCTGTCTGTGGTGTCGTAGCTCCCAAATGGATAAACCGACTTTCGTTTCGTTTTTTTTTTTTTTTGTGTCATAGATAATTTTCCCCGGAGTGTTCTTAGCCATGTTTCATGAAAATCAGTTCAGCCGTTTGATGTTAATCAGCTCTTTTCTAGTTGATTAGGGGATCTCACTAACGTCCTTATGTCCGATCGATTCGAAATTTGGTACCGTGTTACTTCAATGATATTAAAAGTATGTGGTAATGTAACCATGACCTGGTCAGTTTGTTAATATTTAGAGTTTATTTTTTGTGTCAGCGGGTTTTTAAAATTTTTATTTTTACTTTTATTTCTTAAATACATGTACATAGAAGCGATCTAGAATCTTCAATACTAACCCCTGTCGAAGCTATGTTAATGATTGCATCTAAATATTGGGCAAATATAACACTTAGGTGTACGCTTAAGAAGTACTAGTCTTCACTATTTTGACTTCAGCCTACAGAAATATAAGGGCTCTAATAAATTTTGTGAACTTCAGTCAATACTTCCCTTTACAGCCTCATAACTCTATTATAATACCTAAAACTAAATAGAGAGTCTCTGTGGTTATTGGTTTATAACAAAAACGCAATTGAACAGAGTTGAAACTATAACATTAATTTTCAACTGTGGGTATTATTATTATTTGACCCACTAATGGCACTAATAATATATATCTTTGTCTTTAATCAATAATACCTATTATTATAAATAGCGTTCAAGACCGATGGCACACTTTGTTCTGAGAGGAGCGCTAAAAATGAAAGTCACATTGAAGTCATGTTTTCTCATACGCTTTAGAGACATGTCGTACACCGATATGTATAGTAGGTACATATTAACTAAAATAAAATTAGCCACTATCCCATTTAATTTTTCCACATACGTCCATATCTTATATTTGTTAATTGATACCTATCTATTGTTAACCATATTTCGATTTCTTTAAATTTTATCATTAACTTAAAACGATTCTCCGAATTGATGTTTGTTGTTACAAGTTACGGATAACAGATAACGGTATCATCGTTGTGTTTATTTTTTAAACAACTTCAAAAAAAGGCGGAGGGTCTCTATTTCTGTATTTTTTTTATGTATTAGGACTAGGTAGACCGATTTCGACGATTTCGACGATTTTTTATTAAATCAAAAGGTGTTGCGTGTTATCTGATCCTATTTAAATTTAATTGAGATCTGACTGGTACTTTTTGAGCTATTACTAATAATTTATTATTATTATTATTATATTACGTATTCAATTGACGACTTTTTTCGTCGATTTACGTTTCATTATCAATATTCATTATAACTCATAGCTTTTTACTGGGTGGACCGATTTCGATAATTCTTTTTTTAACTGAAAGCTAAAGTCCCATTTAAATTTGATCGAGATCTCCACTAGTACTTTTTGAGTGACCTCTAATAATGCGCAATAACTTGACTACTTTTTCGTCTACCTACGTTGTATTACTGGTCCATGTAATTGAAGTTGTTTTTTTTTTCTTGTTTGCAAGCTAACACAATTATTAAATAGAATTAATTGGAAACGAAATATTTTTTAAAGCAGAAAATGTACTAAGATTTCAAAATTTTATTTCTACATCACTAAAAAAAGTTTATTATAAATTAATAAAACCACTTATATGAAAAATTTGTATAGGCAGATTAAGAATCTTGTTTTTTAGTAAGGGTAAATAAAAAGGACAGAAAATTACATTGATACACACTATCGTGGTGCAATTATATCTTTATAGGTCTAGGGTGTGTTGTATTTGTAAACGTTATGTTGGGTAGTCTAAAAAGCTGACCTGGCCAGTGAAAAAACACCCTCTGCGCAAAGATATTAGTGTGGTGACGGAATTGAATTACATTTAGAGACAAACGTAACAGCTTTGTATATTTTTAATGTAACTAAATAAATAGATAATTATCGAAGTACAACGTAACTGAATAAACAGTCACAGCATAGCAATTAAAAATTGCACGTCTAATAAGCAATGATAAAAGAAGTAATTTAATAGTTCTTCAAGATAAATAATAATTATAATTAAAATGTGAGCAATATTGCGAAGCTAGATTGAGAACCATCAAGTTTCTTTTAGATCGATTGCAAAGTTAATGAAATTTAGTTACCATTTTTTATTAAATATTGATAGAAGAACATGACTTTATTAATTTTTCTCAACAATATTCTCTTAAATGTTTCCTATCCTGAAGTCATAATATTGATAACATTAAGAATTTGATTGCTCTACATTTTTATAGGTACTTTGACTATTTTAGCCCTTACCAAATTAATCCCTGGCAATCAAAGGACCTTGTCAAACTGTCAATTTGTATTGATAATAGGATAATACACATTATCAATCTTTTGCTTATTATAATCCGCTCCTTAAAACGTGTTCGTATCTGATTATTATCTTTGTTTTCATAGAATTGGTATTACGTTTGTCGCTAATCTTTAATCGCGATAATGTAATAGTTTCATACGATACGATTTGTGATCATCACTTGACTTATGTATTTGTAATCACTTCATTTATACGTACATAATTTATATTACCAGCAAAGTTTATAATTCAGACATTTTATATAATGCCTGGAATTTTATAATATTTAACTTAGAAATTCTATATTTTACGCCTAGCTTTTCTATTTGCCGATATGGGCAGAAAACACATTGCAAATATATGATTTTCAAATTTTTATCACTTTTTTTTTTCTTTTTAAACAATGCACTACCTAGGAAAGTGTTGAAGTTATCATAAACGTAGTTCATATGCTTTAGTCATTATTTAGATTATAAAACGGAAGTGAGACGAAGAGCAATATTCAGCTTGTCCATCCTAATAGATTTAACGTTTAACCACATGGTGCAGTTGGCAGTGGCTTTGCTTTCAACTCCAAGTGTTGTTGAAAATGACTAACGTATTAAATTTCATAGTTACAATTTTTTTTACTGTAACTGAGGCAGAGCTACGCTCTATATGTTATAAAATAGCGATAGGATAATTAGAAGTAGAATACGAAATCATAATATCATATTAGTAATAATGAATTTAGTTGATGCAATAACCGACACCTTATAATATACAAAAATGAATGTTTGTCTGTATGTCCTTTGTAAAATCGTAAACTATGCATTTGATCATGTCATGATCTTCAGCAAAGTGTTGTGCATGAGCCCACAAAGGTTTCTGAGTTAGTACGACCAAAAGAAAATTTAAAAAAAAAACGCAGAAACGCGCGCAAGGTACAACTAGTTTATTTATATAAAATTAAGCCGTCGCAATCACACCGTCCTTTCAACGTACACAGCTTTCAATTTTTCATACTTTACAAAAATTTGTATGCACTGAGATGGGGCAAACTGTGTCACCTGTGTCTTGGCATATGCTTACTTTAACAACTTACTGACCGAAAGAAAATGAATGACAAAGACAAATTTTCTTTTTTGATTGTTATAAAATAAATTGAGTCAGTCTTTAGATGTTGTTTGAATCCTGTAAAATAAACTTCTATGGATGGTATTCTTCTATGGATCTTCTATGGTATGGATAATAACCTAATAAGCGGTAGCTAATAAGCTACCCCTCACCTAACTGTTAGATGTAATAAATCCATGGATAAAATTTCAATTATATGATAGAAACTAAGGATTTCATTATGAAATTTATTCTTCTATAGGAGTAATTTTGATGACGCATTAAATAAAAATTAATTAACAGTAGTTACAGTAAGGGCCATTGCGCCGGAGGCCACGGTTTCTATCCTTGCTTACGACCGATTAGTACGAGCCAAATAGCTTTCGGGAACCCCAAAACAGGGGTAAATTCTACTGGAGCAGATGAGTATATGGTGTTTATTTATTTTACATTATTTATTTCGTACTATTATACGCTTTCATAAAAGAGACCTCGGTCAAGACACCTAAAAGAAGTTGGTGTCCATAGTACAAAGAGAATTCATAGTAGGTACAATGAGTCTTTACATTTTTAAATGACATCAAAAAAGGAGGAGGTACTCGATTTATCGGATTTTTTATTTATTTATGCATGTTAGTTATCTCGTAAATTTTTAAGAGGTGTACCAATTTTGATGATTATTTTTGAATGTAATGCTAGTACCTACTCGCCATTAGGTCCCATTTGGATAAAATCCGGCGATTAATTATTGAGTTATCTCAACTAATGCATATTTAATTGACTATTTACCGACTATACAATTATTATTCTCTTGGTTTCTATGAAATTATTAAAATCATTTTTTTTATATAACAACTTTAAAAGGCAAATTCGGTATAGAAATTTGTAGTATTAATACGAGTTTCAGGTCATTCCTGTATTATTTAATAAATGCGTTTATAGTGAAAAGCAAATAACTGGAAAGCAGAAAGTTCAAACGGCTCTGGCTAGTAAAAAACTCCGCGGGCGCAAATTATTATTATTCTATACATTTTCGGTTATATTTAAAACAACCTCAACAATAATAACTATTCATGTGTGCTTTATTATTTATATATAATATTTTTACTAGTACCATAAATATATACTTAATAATACATCTAACTAATAAAATCCGTTGAATAATGTAAATAATAGTTTCCCCATGCCAGTTAGAACTGGATCAAACCAGATCGGTTTACGTTTATGGTGCTCTACTCAATGAGAAACTTTCTGGGTACCTAAGTAAGTATTTAAACACCATAAATTGAGAAAATAGCGTAAAAAAATTGGACTTGTTTGGACTTAATATAATGTGGTATTATAATATTAAGAGGTATAATGATATATTTTACAACAGAAATCGCACATTTACCGCTATATAAAACAAATCTTCAACTCTATAACATACTTTTACATTATTTATCCCATCGGTAACATCAAGTACTGCATTTTTAACTGTTTTATACAAATTTTTAAAAGCTAAAAATAAAACTACAGTGTACGTAATTGAAACTTAATTACTATATTTAAAATGTAAAAGACATTAAAAATAAATAAAATTTAATTATTTTAAGAGTTGACATAATACATACTTAGATCACAACGAAATATATTGGATTGAAATAAAGCCGTTTTCAGTCTTTTACGTGAATTTTTTTTAAAGGATATCTTCAGAGTAGCAAAGATCATCATATCGTACGATGACGAGTCCTAGAAGTGGAACATTTACTAAACTGATATTACTGACTAAAAATTATCCTTAAATAAGCCTAATTTTTTTGAAATAAAATCAACGTTACGTACACTATCTTTATAATACCAAATGAGAAAAAAGAACATTACACGAAGATAAAAATTCAAATGCGAACCTTTTTCGATCAATCCGGATAATTTAACAATCAGAATGCAGAAAAATGAGCAGAACATCACGATATGGTATATCCATCAGAGTGTAACGAAAAAGCAAATTAAGCTATATTTTATAAGCCAAGGCAAAATATTGATTTAGAAAATTATATGCTTATTTTAGTTTATCTTATATTGAAGCTCAAGATTACGAAATAGTAAACCTATGCAAAAACATAATATTTTTAAATATACACATACCTATATTACCTTATTATTTATTTATTTATATTTTTTTTTTATAGTTCTATATATTATCATTAAAAAAAAATATTAATACAATACGAATACAATAGCGAACAGAGATCAAACAAACCGATAACGTATTATCAAAAATCACTTCGAATCACTTCATATATAAGTGTAATCTGATAAATTTTAACAAAATCGGTGTTCCGCATTTAAGTATGAGTGATAACGACGTGTCCAATACTATTAAGTCAACTTACATTATGGTTTATACGAGTATATAGAACGGGATTTATACCATGTTAGTTGTTGGTACTCTTACTTTGCCCCATACGTCGATATATTGTGCCCAGTAAATAAGTACAAATTAAACGCATATGTACAATGTTCACAACTATCTCTAGAAATAATTTATCAAGAGAAAGATATTTAGTCTAGTCCAAAAGATACATAATTACCATTTTACTAAAAACCAACTTTTTTATGAGAATAAGGCACATAACCTTTAAAACACCTTTAAACGAGTAATTCTTGTATATATATGTGTGTATATAATTCGAATCTCGGTAACGACACCAACGATTTTCGTGAAATTTAGTATGCAGGGTGTTTCTGGGGCGATAAATCGATCTAGTTCCGAGTTTTCAGGCAATGATTTTTCATTGCCTGAAAACTCGGAACTGCCACAATATCATTTGAATACGAAGGTAAACTTCGCCGCTACCAACAAGGTTATAATAGCTCAGGTGGGAAATCGGGCGCTCCCGAAACCGGAAAATGTCCGGTATTTTTTATTTTATTTAAATAACCAGTCATATTTTTTATCATTATGACAGTAAGATCGAAAAATATTATTTCATCAGTATGTAATTCGTATTTAAATATAATTTCCAAAAAAAAACACGAACCACGAAAAAAATAAAATAAAATACCAAGCAACGCTCGGTCATCCAGGTACTTTTACTATTATAAAAGTACATTACTCAACCCAAAGAAAGGACAGAAATCAAGCTATGACTCGAAAGTACCTACTAAATTTACCAAAATTATTAATATTATCAAATGGTAATAAAAGTGAGACTAAGCCCGATATCGTAGTATATTTATAAAATAGCTTTAAATTTTCTGTTGTACTTGAACCACGTGAAGGCAGCACGAGAACAATGGAAAGCCGTAGTTATGTAAGCAGTAAGTAAGCAAAACAATCTCGCGTTACAATCGCGACCTAGCCTTGGCTGAATTAAGTACTATTTAATTATGGCTTCTATGTTACAACTTTACTAAAACTTTCGCTGTATACAGATGAAGCCCGTAGTAGGTTAGTTTAGTTGTAAGTTAATAAGGGGTTGAAACCAAAGAGGTAAACTTTAGTTTTGCCAAAATAAATTCTGAACTTTTAACTTTCATACATTTTTTTTTTCGTATAAGTAGTGGCGGCACAATATATATATTTGTACTTCAAAATTTAAGTACAAAATTCCGTCACATCATTCCTTATACTCGTTCCCTAAAAATACATTATATATATATATAAACGAATATTTGTCTGTATGTCCTTTATAGAATCATAAACTATGCGTTTGATCATGTCATAATCTTCAGAAAAGTTTTGTGTATGAGCCCACAAGGTTTCTGAGTTGGTACGACCACAATAAAAAAGCGTAGCAACGCGCTCACCTAGTAACCCATAAATATAATTTTAATCGAATATTACGTACAACTCAAATTCAAAAGTTTTGTCATACATACATATTAATTGAAAGCCCTAATAAAACAAGATTAGAAACATACCATTATGAAGTCTGCTTTTCAAAATTTCTAACAGCCTCATTATGCATTTCGTTGAAACGCTACTTTAATTATGCAAATTACGATTACTAGTCAAAACAATTAGAGCTTTGTACTCACCATCTAAAGTTCAGTTTCCAGTTGAAGCCTCCCCATGTCATGTCTGACGCCTGAATGTACTCGAAGGTGGTGTCCGATATGACGTCTATGATGGGGCACACCACCGTTGTTCTGTCTTTCACTATTCGTGCTAGTAATGGTTCCAACCAGCCCTCTGGTAACAAAAATTTATTATTTAATTCATGGAAATTTCAATATTTATCAAAACTGGTATTTTAGATCTGGCCATAACAGTATTTAATAAATTTAAGCATATATTTCAATTAAAAAATTTAGCAAGAATACTAGCAAAAGTTAAATCGGAATTTCTATCTCTATGACAAAAAAAAATGAAATTCTATTACCAGCAGAGGTTATGAATTATAGAGTTTTTTGAACATTTTTTAATCGTATATTGGTTGGTACCTTCAGGCTGGTTTGTTTCAAATTCATAAACAAGGAGTATTGAAACTGTATACATATTATGTATAGTATTAATTACTTCCCGGACTCGATTTGAATCCGCACGTATAAACAAAAACTTATTATTTTTACTTCTTTTTTTTAACATTAATCTTTTCAGCTAGAATTTTACATATTTTCAGATAGTATGCAAATAATTTATCTTTGTCAAAACGTTTATAAATTAAAATTATTGTAATTTAAGGAATTTTAAATATTATTTATAATATTTTTAATTTAATCAATTTCAAAGATCTAAGATTATATCGCAAACGTACATTTTTAACAGTGATATTTATTATGTTATACATCAAAATTAGCTCAAACAATATATTTTAATTTTTTTTGTGTACTTTGACGTTTAAATTTTTATGTTACAGATAATAAACAATCATATTTAAAAGCAGATATTTATATTTAGAACAACAAAATAGGTAAATATTTTAATAACTAATAATAAATCACTTATAAAAATATTATCCAAACATTACATAAAAACGCCATTAAAGATGGTATCATATTCTAAGTATATTTAATAAATTAGGTAAGCACTTAAAAATTATAATTACGTACGAGCCTAAAGATAAAATAAACTTGAATATTTCATTATGCTTTGTCTTAATTGTATGATAATGACGCTTATTCTTAGTGAATATATGTATGTATTTGTGTTGTAGGTATTATAGAATAGAATAGAGCAAATAATGCTTAATGCATTACGTTACTACATTGCAACTTCGAAGACTAACGTATCCGAGAATTTGTCCAGAAAAATAATTTGTTTATAAGGTTTTTTTCTCATTTTATGACAGCTTTAGTCTTCTTTCTATCCATTCAGCGGCTTTTACGGCTTTACAGCATTTTTTTACCACTTCGATCTAATTTTGATGACGAATAAAATTAAAGTTTTAATGTTGAGTTTGTTTGGTTCAACACGCTAATCTCTGGAAATACTGGGTCGAATCGAAAAAATATTTTAGTTATGGATAGTATTTTCAAAGAAGATTTGATAAAGCATTATTGAAAAATATTTCAAAAGCTAGACTTGGCGGTAGAATTGCAGGCACGAACGATGAAATTATTCTCCGGGTGTAGATAGTATATAATAACTTCCTTTACTTACCTAATGTTTTTTCTTATGCATAGAAAGCGACGTTACGAAGACCATTATCATATCATATTCCATTATGAGGAAAACTTTTTCTTGTTTATATTAATTCATTATTCTTCCTACACTATACGATAAATATACGTACGAGTACATATGTTACTGACGATATAGTACTATATAATACATATTAACTCTAGATAAAATTAAAATGTATTTAAACATCTGATATGGAGAAAGTTTTTGTCCAGCAGTCAGACGTTACAGCAGGCTAAATAAAGCACCAATCAAAAATTTATACCATTTCAAGACATATGTTTAATCTATTTTTTTTCAGTTAATTATAACAATAAAATTATGTTACTTATTAACATTACAATATTACAAAACTCGTCGTATGTGACTTCCAGTTTTTGTATAGAATCAATTCAAAGAGGTCGAATTAGCAAAACTTCGTGACTTATAAGATGTTTTTAATACACATAAATTAGCCTGCGTTCGGTTCAAATGTAATGTCCGATTTGTGCTACACGACAACACAATATGGATAGGAATTTCTTTTGTAAGTAATTTATGCAAAGTATTACTCACCATAGAAATGACGTATTCGATCATTGTAATTTTTGGTTACTGTGTTAACAGCTAACCATTTAATATCGCGATACCTAATACTCTATGTACGGTATTTGCTTAAATTAAATAGTCAAGTATAAGTACTATATATGTGACTATTTCAAAGATGCATGGAACCATAGACGGTTAAACTCGTAACAATAGGGAACGGCATAAAATTTTTAAAGGCCACTTTAGGTCTGAAGGTCAAACTTATCGAAATAGATACAATCTTCGATTTCCATTAACTTATATTTCGATATACATTGTTAGGTAATTATATACATGCGGCAAGTACGCAAGACTTCAGCCTAATACAGTCCACTGCTGGACATAGGACTCCAAAAGTTCGCACCAAAAATGGCGTGAACTCATGTGTTTTACTCATAGTCACGACGCTGGGCAGGCGGGTTGGTGACAGCAGGGCTGGCTTTGTCGCACTGAAGACACTGCTGCCCGTCTTCGGTCTGTGTATTTCAAAGCCAGCAGTCGGACGGTTATCCCGCCATCGATCGGCTTTTTAAGTTCCAAGATGGTAGTGGAACTGCGTTATTCCTCAGTCACCTCTTACGACACTCACGGCGAGAGAGGGGGTGGCTATATTCTTACTGCCGTGCGGCAAGTTATAATATTTATAATTTATACAATACATTCACAATGCCCCAATACGAAAACGTTATAAGTCATCCTTGACGTGATTTGCACCCAACAACCACGCTCGGATAAGTCCGGAAAGAGTTACCATCCGGAACAGATTTAAGAATCTTAAGAAGCACGATTTACTATTCCTAATTTTTTTTATACCAATAGGTTAGTAAAGAAGCGTACGATCCGCCTGCTGGTAAACGTGTATGGTAGCTTACTATCCTCAACCCCCCACCCTTCCCAGAAGCTCTGATTACCTTACTTATACCGTGGGAATACAACTCTTGATAGCAGTATTATTTGGCTGTGAATTTCTGTAAGGTTGATGTATTTCCCCAATCAAGATGCTCCAAAGCATTGAACAAGTTTTTTTCTTTTTGTGCTTCCTCAACAAAACATTTTTACAAGAATTTAGACTAAAATTAATAATAATAATTAGACTAGTCTAAGCCCGTTAGCGCAATTTCCAGTAAACCTACTCTCTGCTCCAAGCGTTGTGGATTCGAGTCTGTGAGTAGTATAGTAATATATACTATATACGTATTATTTATATGAAGACATCCATAGAAAATATGTACCTATATCAGTTGACAGTTGCCTATACATAAGCATTAAGTTACCTATCTTAGGGACAGGGGACTGCGTTTGCATGTTAAAGATGAAAAATGTGTTTAGGTAGGACACAGCAGGAATTTTTCTGCTCAAAATATGGAGCAGCCCGTCTGAGGTAGTACCTAGACCTTACAGAAGATCACAGCTAAATAATACTACTTTCAAGCACTGTTGTGTTCCTGTTGGTGAGTAAGGTGACCAGAGCTCCTAGGGGTGATTGGGGGTAGGGTCAGTAAGCAACGCGCATGCGATGATTCTGGTGTTGCAAGCGTCTATAAGCTATGGTAATCGCTTACCATCAGATGAGCCGTACGCATATTTGCCGACCGTTTATGAGAAAAAAATATAACTTATATATTCAAAACTTACCGGTACATTCACAGTGTGCATCCAAGAACGTGATAACATCACCCTTGACGTGTTTGGCCCCCAGAAGGCGCGCTCGGATGAGGCCAGAGCGGTTTTCCGTTCGGAAGAGGTGAGTGGGGACTGGGAGAGTCTTTATGTAGTCTTCGAGTTTCTTCCCTAGGTGTTCTGATGGGGAAATTTACTTATGCATTAAATATACATGTCGATATGTTTGGAAAAATCGAAATGCCTTCGAAAAGATCAAGTTCTTTACTTTAAATAAAACCTTTTTTTAAGACTATAAACGTAAAAATAAACGTAAAATGCTAAGTATTATAAGACTTATATATTATAAATATTTATTTAAATATCTATATATGTATCATTTATAAGTATGTTTATCGAAAAAAAAAATATTTAGCTATACCAGTCGGCTGTTTACCTATAACACAATCATTAAGTTGCTTACATTAGGAACAGACGACCGTGTGTGTATTGTGTAGATAAAAAAAATGTAGATAAAAAAACTTATGTCAATGAATACATCACAAACTTATAACTTACAGAAAGTATACAAATTCAGTTACTATTAGTGTTAATCCTTAGACGAAATATAATTTAAAATACAAATATAAGTACCTACTCGTATATATAAAACAAAAAAAAATACCTTTTTCGCTAGCATCATCGACGAGTATTATCTCTTTCAACAGAGGGCGCGGCGAACGATTGATGGTGCTCCAAATTGTTCGAATGAGGGTAGTCCATGCTTCGTTGTGAAAAACGATGACTACACTAGTCGTAGGTAGTAGCTCTGGATATTGCTTTTCTTTACACCTAACAGAAATAAACAAACTTAATATTATAAATATGTCCGTCTTTTCCTAAAGTTGGCAACTGTATTTCAGATGTAGCATCCGACAGTAAATAATATTTTTTGTGATTGATTATATAAAAAAATACATATAAAATACAAAATAAATGCAATTATTTCAGATTCTACAATTTTATTTAAATACTTCGTCGTTCAAAGTGACAATTATTAATAATTCAAAGCAAAGTTAGAGAATAGTAATTTATATGCGTAATGATAGTATTATTAGGCGTTTCCAGAGAAACGATAAAATATTTCACAAATTTTACGAAAAGTTTTCAACCTAAGTGAAAATCTAAGGTCGTTGTATTTTTACCACAAGATAATTATTTCCAATTATTTTCGAATGACTAAAAACGTACAACATGGTTAATCAAGTTTCCACTCATGCATTGCATTTGATTTGATATTTTGTATAGCGGAACTGAAAATGAAAACAATGCTATTCCTAGCTTCGTTTACGTTTCATGAATGGTGGAGTTCGATTGTTTTGAGCAAATATAATGAACATCTTTTGTTATCTGTAATGTATTCTTGTTATCTGTAACATAATGTATTTATATGACAGTAGAAGTCATATAAATTAATATTTTAATATGAGATAAAAAAAATTATAAAAAAATCCGGTACATATTTACTATTGTTAACGTTTCGGAATAATGATCCGCTTATGAAACTATAGTGTGAACTATTAAGGCCTATCAAAGGCTAAATTTTTACGCTCATAAATAAATAGGCCCTTAACGGAAATTAATTTTTCGAATCGACTTAACAACTCCGAAAATAAGCGTATATTCAAACAAAGATAAAAATTGACTAATTTAAATAAAAGAAATATGTTTACCATAAGCACACACTCGTTTGTTTTTAAGGTAAGTAACTTAATCCCTGTGTTCTAAATAGCAGTTGACTGACATACATATTATATTAACTATAATTGTGTTTGCTCGCAAACGAAAAAAAAAAACCGACTTCAATTACATCGACGAGTAATACAACGTAGATCGACGAAAAAATAGTCAAATAACTACGCGTTATCAAAGATTACTCAAAAAGTAGTTATCAGATCTCAATAAAATTTATATGTGACCACATGATAAACATCAGCTTTCGATTAAATTAAAAATTATTAAAATCGGTAGACCCAGTATAAAGTTATTGCGGATTTTCAAGAGTTTCCCTCGATTTCTCTGGGATCCCATCATCAGATCCTGGTTTCCTTATCATGGTACTAAACTAGGGATATTTTCTTTCCAACAAAAAAAGAATTATCAAAATCATCAGTAGAAAGTTATGCGGTATAATACAACGTAGGTCGACGAAAAAGTATAGATATAGTATACAGAGATACATGTAGGCATACCACAGGCGAAATTATAAGTGAAAAAAGTAAGAAATTACAGCCCATTACTAAGTTACTTTAAAACGAACATGTATGAAAAAAAGTTGTGTGCATAGGTAAAGAGAATATATGCCCCTAAACGGAAGGACACATGTTAAATAACGCTTTATAGGTGTAGATTCCAGTATTTAGACTAAATTTATTTCAAATGCAGGCAATAAATAATAAACGTAACGACAAAGTAGCCATAATAAAAATTAACTATGCACTTTAATAGTAGCCATTAAAAATTACATAAGTAGTTATGTAAACAATTAGTCATTAAATTGCTATTGCGATCGGCGTGAAGTTAACAAGCGCTTGTAATAGTTTAACAAAAATGTATTTGCAAATACAAATTTACAGTATGTAGTATACGGGTTATACAGTTGTTAATTGCTGATAACAAGCTAATATAATACTTAAAAATACTATAAACACGATAATTTTTGAGAATGAATGGACGGATAATTCTGAACCATTTACCATAAGTATTATATTTTATGTATCCGGATTAACGTGAGGATTTACAAAGAATATTTTATTCGGAAATTCGTGGATAGGATGTTACACCGGTTGCACGGATAACAAGTATAGTCAGCTTAAATGTATGTAAAAAGAATTATATAAAAAGAACATTCCTTTTTACAAGTATGTATCATTTGTGTTATCTAGAATAGTATGGTAACGCGGAAGATTGTTTTGTTTGATTATTTAAAGCACTAGTATCGGGATGTACGAGTTTCAATTAAAGAAAATATTTTTACAATGTTGAGTTGTTCATCAAGGAAAATTTTAGTAGAGTTAGTTTAGTAGTAATCAAACAGGCACAGTAAAGGTTTATCAGTTATTTATTTTTTAGATTTTACTTGTTTGAAGAAAAAGTACTTAATAATAATTGAGACGTAACCAATATTGGTTATGGTTTATAAAAAAAAAACTTCTACATTTGACATTCTTTAATAAAAGAAAATTGACTAATCCCATATTAATTAATTATTAAATAAATAATAAATTGCGTTATATTTAATTAATTGTAAAATAAATAATGAATTGCAAATTTATTTCGACAACAATATATCTATGATTTCCTTAAATACATATGATATTTAATAAAATAATTGTAAAGTTATAAATACGAAAAAAAAATATTATCCATATATTACATTGGCGGGGAAAAGAAATTCTACGCAGACGAAACCGTGGAAAACGACTAGCCAGTAAAAGTTAGTTTATGAAAAATATGTTTTCATCAAACAATGTTTTATGAATTTGCTCATTAACAAAAACCTAACGTGATTTATACCAATTGAAATTAAAATTATAACAAATTATAATAATTGTATGCTTGCAAACGAAAAAAAAAACCAACTTCAATTAACATCAACAATTAACAAAATCAAAAACATCTTTATTCAAATAGGCCCCAAGAGCACCTTCATCATCAATCATCATTAGGCAAATTAATAGTTTGAAGTGAATGGGAACATAATCAACATATGTAGTCGAAATAATTGTGTTTGCAGGCAAACGAAGAAAAACCGACTTCAATTATATCGACAAGTAATACAACGTAGGCAGACGAAAAAATAGTCAAGTCAATACGCATTACCAAAGATTACTCCAAAAGTTGTAATCAGATCTCGATGAAATTTAAATGTGACCGACCACATGATAAACACCGGCTTTTGATTAAATTAAAAATCATTAAAATCGGTATCATGGTACCAAACTAGGGATATCTCCCTTCCAACAAAAAAATAATTATCAAAATTGGTTCATAAACGACGGAGTTATCCACGAACATACATAAATATATATATATATATATATATGGTCGAATTGAGTAACCTCCTCCTTTTTTGAAGTCGGTTAAAAATAGTCATATAAATAGCATTATTACGGATTACGTAAAAATTACATCAAACCACATGACAAGTTAAAAAATTACACTTACGTAATAAAAATTAAAGAAAAATGTTATAATCAATGACTTACTTTTCAAATCTCACATCAGTAAGAGATCGGTTAAGTGATATCATGTCACTAGCCAACAAATTGAACTGGTTCTCTTGGAACTTGTCCAACATAAGCTTCTCTTGTTCAATGGGAATGTTTACAGCCTTGCCTGAAAGTAAAACACTTTAGAGTACTTTGTCACTAAGTAAATATAATTACTATATTACAAAGAATTTTGAGATGTCATATTTTTCACATTATTATAATGTTTCTTTTTATTATGAATCAATAATATATTTCTTTAGTAAACGCTAGATATTTTTTACTAAACTGATTAATTAAGAAAAAATCGTTCCAAATTCAATATTACAACAATAAGTAACAGCTAAGAAATATATGTGATGGTCCAGCAGAAAAAAAAACCAAGGTGACACAAGCAAAAAGGTTGAAAGTTTAAGTACAGACTAATGCCATTGTGTTTACCTTAAGCTAAATATGTATTAAAAAATTATATTATACTTGATATTAAAAGTGCAGTAAAAAGGATCACTGAATATTTCAGAAGAATACTTTAAACATGGATAATTACCTACAAGCAATAAAACAGTACAGAGGATTGTGTATAAACCCTTCTTTTCTCTTTTTTTCCAGCAGTGGGACATACATAACAATTAAAAAGAAAAAAACTGTCTTATGAGTATCAGTTTAATAATAATCATCATTAATAAATAATCTAACAAAAAAAAAAGAAAATAGTTTTACAATATTTAAGAAAAGTTTTTTAATACTGATTGAAATAAGTAACTTTATACTAAACTTCATTTACCTTACTCAAAAAAAAAAAAAAAATAAATAAAATGAACTGTATCATAGAAATGATTACAGAATATTAGTATTCTAGTTTCAAAGCTATGGTTTCTACACCATATTATTTTTGAAATATTTTACTTAATCGCTTTATTCTTTTGTATTGGTAACACTGAACCAGTCTACAATATTGAAACAAACTATTATCTCTATTCTGGTTATCTATGAAGTTAGAAATGAAAGCAAAATCCTTGTCACAGTGACTCATTGATAGAGAAAATCATGAAATTCTTTGCTTATTATTTATTATAATACCTTTTTTACTGTTTTAAAATAGTTAAATATGATTTAAATTATATAATTTCATCTTATTTATTGATTTAGTTAAACACATATTTGTTTTTTTTAAGACTGAGATAAAATTAAAGATAAACATTAAATTAACATAATAAATTTTACAAAATTAATTAAAGTAATAGAAGAAAATATATAAAAATATCAATATAAGCTCATAAGTTACTCTTTAATACTATAATTTCCTAAAAAAAGTAGGTAAACAACTTTAATTCTTACCCATTTCTCCAGGAGAGTCACCCTGTGGCTTAACAGGCGGGACTGGCTTCCACCTCTTAAGCCTTGATCTCGGATATTGTGGTAGCAACAAACCATCATCTCCAACCTCATTTTCGACCTCATTCTCTTCAATATTTGTGTCTTCATCATCTGGATCTTTTTGTAGTGCAGCAGCTATTGCTGCTTTTTTACCTCTAAACTCATCATTGTCCTAAACATTTATAAAAGACATTATGATTTTATCTTTTACTCACGATGACAGATGATATGAGAGAAGTCGTGACATATCCAGATAGAACATTTCGATAGTAAGTTATCAACAACTAATAAATTAAAGACATCATCCAATGATCTTTAATTTTGTACTTATATTATAATATTTTGTTTTCTTACCTTGCCAATGTAGTCATTATTTAGATTTTTATTCTTATTGCAACCGTCGCCGAAACAGTCCGAGTATAAGGCTAGTAAAACAACATCAACTAATAACCAAACTAGGGACGTAAGGAGAATTATTCGGCATGTATGTATTCTTATTTTACTTCTAAACATTCTAGATAACTAATTGAACAACTTGTGTAATTAATAATAATGCCACATGTCAATTTAACACACGATTGCCTACCGAACGTAGACCTGCAACAAACAAAGGTTTCGAAGGTATTAATTATAAGATCTCACGAAATCTATCAAGCAATTTCTTTAGAACAACTGCCACAGTAATTAAATTGTTGTTTAACTTAAAATATGTACTTTTGTTAAGTTTATTGACAATTAAAAAGAAGTAGGTTCCCGGATTCTTTTAAAAATTCAATGAAATTGGCATCACCAAGTTTGTCCTGTTTGTTTATACTATTTATATGACTTTGAAAGTAACATCAGTACATAAAGATAAACTTACGTTTTCTTATAATAAATAATTCGGTAGGTAAAGTAATTATTAGATTAAATTGTCACATTCAGGCTACCGCCGACAATCTCCAAACGTATACGCACGTATACTATACGTCAAACTTTCTAGTTTCCGAGTTTCTATCAAGATTCAAGACTGCCGTGTCCTCAATCGTTCGGATACTTCTTACAACTTTACAAATTTTAAAACACTAATGATGATAAATCATTACAATATTTGACATAAACAGCTGTCGTTTAATAATATTGTTTCTAATAATATGTCAGTCTTGGACTATTTAATTAAAAAGCCGAATGTAATAAAAATAATTTTCAATACGAAATCGCATATTCGCAGCTCATAAAAATGTGAAATAAATGAATTTATTGGCTTGTGACATTGGCTATATTCCACTAAACGACCACAAAACGATCGATCGACCATCGAGTATCGGTATCGACCACGACCGCAGAAATTACCGTTCCGCGAAAGTAAAACCTCGGGAGCTGTAGGTGATTTTCGTAGGTGGAACGCATATTTTAGCACTATGTGCTCGCAATATGGTGGCATGATAAAAACATGCAGCTGTGGGGGTGGTGAGTAAATATTTCGCGCGGTTTAAAGCAAAATTTAATTCAACATGGATTCCCGTGAGTTTATCATTGCATCTTTGGCGAAATGAATGAGAGCTAATGACTTGGAAAGTTCATCAAGTTTTGATGACATTCACAATCTGACTTTGACAGTTGTTTTTTCAAATTCCCGCCGCGTTTTGATGTAAGCCAACTCTGCCCCATTTGTGTTTTGTGGGCGAAGTGGGTGCAATGTGGTTGCAAACAGTACCGTTAAGTATGACGTCGAGCGAACGCTCGCGACGAACACGGATCTTAGGTGGAACGAGACAGTGGGTGTTACAAACATTTGAGAACGTTTAGTGGAACGCACTAATTATCAATATACATTTGACGTTTGCCAATCAGCGAGCTGTCATTTTCTGACTGTCAACACCAACAGTTTTTATCGCATAAAAATTAACAATAAAAATATAAATAAGGTGTTCTATTATTACTAACTACCTAGATGTTATGTGGAAGAGCAACAATCCAGTTTTAATTTATTTCGACTGACATAGTAGAGTATTTCATTACTTCGTTACGTCAAAACTGCAATCATATACTGAAGTGTGATAACATTATTAATGGATTTGTAGTACTTTAATCGCTGTTAATTGATGAGCTCATTTGAGATGAATAGGACAAAGTGTCATAGTGGCAAAACGGTAAAATCTCCCGAGTGTAACACTGAAACTGACATGAGTGCGGATGTGTATCGGCTTCTTACAAATGAAGATAAGCCGCCTGATATCAGACAAAGAAAAGAAAACTCATGGGTAGCCGGTGTACAGATGTTTATTTCATTTTTACTAGCTGGATTTGGAATGGTCGCAGCGAGTTTGCTACTGGACGTTGTGCAGCATTGGAAGGTTTTTGAACAAGTATCAGAAGTGTATATTTTAGTGCCAGCATTGCTAGGCTTAAAAGGGAATTTAGAAATGACTTTAGCGTCGCGGCTTTCCACCCATGCTCACCTAGGCCACCTAGAAACAAGTTTAAAATCATTAGTTATAGGTAACCTGTGTCTAATACAATGCCAGGCAATTCTAGTTGGATTCTTAGCAGCGATGGCAGCTGTGGCTATGGGCTGGATACCCAAAGGACAGTTTGATATTCATCATGCAATGTTGCTCTGTGCTTCCAGTGTACTTACAGCTTCATTCGCTAGTTTTGTTCTTGGCTTAATAATGATAGGTGTTATTGTTGGTTCTAAAAAGTTAAATATAAATCCTGATAATATAGCTACACCTATAGCAGCTAGTCTTGGAGACTTGACAACATTGGCACTACTGTCTTGGATTGCATCGCTATTATATAGATCAATTGGCACAAGTGTAGTACTACCATCTATAATTATCATTGCAGGTGCAATACTTGTGCCGTTGTGTGGCTATATAGCATGGAAAAATAATTTCACTAAACAGGCATTGGATGAAGGGTGGGTGCCAGTTGTTTCAGCAATGGTCATAAGTAGTGCAGGAGGTCTAATATTAGACTACACGGTGTCCAATTATAAAGGAATAGCTGTATTTCAATTAGTCATAAATGGCATAGGAGGTAATATGGCCGCTGTTCATGCTTCAAGATTATCAACTTTATTACATACTGGTCAAAAAGAAGGTGCTGTAATAGGTAATACAACTAAATTGTTATTGCTAATGGTGATACCCGGCCAATTAATATTTATTTATACAATAGGTTATTTAAAAGCAGGTCATACATCTTTAACACCCATTTTTATATTAATTTACATGTCAGCAGCATTGTTGCAAGTATTACTTCTTTTAACTATAAGTCATTATTTAGTTATATGGATGTGGAAATTGGGATTAGATCCTGATAATTCTGCTATTCCATACTTAACAGCATTAGGTGATTTACTAGGAACAGCATTATTGGGTGCAGCTTTCCACATTCTGTATGCCATTGGAGACAAAGACAGTGATTTAGGTGACTGACGAATATATACATTTTTAAATGTTGAACTACTTAGTCTATCTTGTACCTATCAATGAGTACTTATATTTTTTTCAAAATTTTATTGTACTTAATATTTTATTAAAATATTTATAAACTTTTACCCTCTTTATAGTTTCACCTTTCTAAAGGTATAATGTAACTAAATTTAAACAAAATTCGGAAATATTTCATGTTGGTGCTAAAGAAATAGTTCCATATCACAAGAATATATTTTTCATACATAGGTGTTTTTTTACGTAAACGTCCCATATAGTATAGTAATAGGTATGAAATGCAGTATCATAACAGGTTTGTTGTATAAAAGACATGTGGCGTTCTGTTGTAATCAGAGAAGATATGGTAATTTAAACGTCAATTTACTATCTTTGATGTTTACATATTATTAAATTATTGTTATTTTTTATTACAAAAATTGTATTTGATATTTAATATCTAATGCCATGAAAATCTAATAAATTATAATAGTGTTATTGTACTTTTATTTTAAAAGTTTCACAGTTAACTTGAAATACATGATCTTAATTAATTTGTTTCTGTTATTTGTGAAGTGCCTTAAAATAGTAAAATTATTAACTTTTTAATTAATTTTTAACAATCTAGGGGAATTATACTCCTAATAAGCTTTTTCTTTAGCATTCTTTAACAAATTAAAAGAATAACTAGTAAATAACTAGATATTTTTGATGCTGCATTATTTTTTTAACTTAATGTTTTTTTTATTTGAATCTTAAAACCAATATTTGCAATACTCATTTAGTTCAACGTAGATTATTAAAGAATACTAGCTGACCCCGCAAACATTGTTTTGCCATATATATTATTAGCCCCCTTAACACCCCCTCCCCTTATAACTTAGGCGTATGTAAATTAGATGTTGGCCGATTCTCAGACCTACCCAATATGCACACAAAATTACATAAAAATCGGTCTAGCTGTTTTGGAGTATGGTAACTAACATTGTGTATGTAATATAACACAAGAATTTTATATATAAATTAGATAAGCAACATACTCATTTTCAAACCAGATCAATTTACATCATACGATTATAACTTAGTAGACTGTCATTCAAAAACATTTATGGTGTATAAATTAAAGGAAAAAAGAAAATAAATTAAAAATAATAATTAAAAGTGAAAGCAATTAAGCCTATCATTCAATCAATTTAATTTTACAAAACTTAGATACTGAATTATTACCTCCATTAAATTTACTATTTAACGTATTCTCTGGGTGTATGTATATCAGTAATATTATAATTCAGACAGTAGAAAATGATACCAAAAACGTAATTAACGGTACTGACTCTACATCATGACTTCTCCAAATCGATTTAGAATGACGCGTTGGCGCACCGGTCACAACACTAGTTATTATGCTGGCTGTTGTGGGTTCAATCCCCGCTCATGACAGACATTTGTTTTGGCCATATAGATTTTTTTCGTGCTCTGGGTGTTTGTGCTTGTGTATTGTGTTTACAGACTCCCAAAACCTACCGACCGAAATCCTACTGGGAGCTATTGAGTGTGAAGCGTTTATTTATTAAGCATTTATAAATTTTACCTAGCAATTTTTCAGCATATTATTTTCATGTCTCATTTAATTAGGTTAGCTCTAGTTGGAAAGATACTTATTTTCTGTACAAGATTTTTAAAAACAGGATAGGACTGGCTAAATATGAATTTAATGAAAAGATGTATTTAACTGTTTTTATTAATAAGAATGATGATATCGAAATAAGATATTTTAAATTTGCTGCCCGTTATATGCTCATAATTAATGTATATGGTAAATGAAACAAACAAATAGGATAGTTTTTGTTTATTCCCTTAATCTAGATGTTTACTTCACTTCACGCAATCTTCGCACGGCAGACCTGCACGATGACGCAGCGGTTGTGGAGAACACCCACGCTCCACCAGCCACGGTCCTCTTACAACGCTTGCATGACCAAATACCCACACAGCTACGTTTCATGGCATCCTAAAAGCATGAAAAGACATAAATAGAAGCATTAAAAAAAAAATTTTGACAGTAACAGAATTATGAAGTTTTCCAACTTGGTATGTGCAGTTATTGTATTTTTATTAAAAATAACTTTAGATTTTTACATATTTTGCTAGGCTTCAGCCTCTAATATCCCACTACTGGGTAATAAGCCTCTTTTCCCATGTAGAAGAAGGATCAGAGCTTAATCCACCACTGCCCAATGCTTGTTGGTGGAGCAATTCCCTACTATGAGTAACCGCTACCTAGGTGTACATGATAACAACTGAGACCGACAGCTGAACATGCTCTCCGAGGCACGGTGGGGAGACCCACAAGGACTAACATCCAGATTGGAAATAAATATTTGTGTAAACACAATTATCTGCTTCGAGCGGGAATCAAATCCGCGACCGTCGGTGTTTAGGCTCCGCCGACACTGAACACACACCATTATACCAGAGCAGTCGTTGACATTTGATAAAAGCAAAATTATGATACTAACAATAGCAAAAATATATGTTTGTAATAATATTGGCAACATTTCTTTAATTATAAATCATACGACGAGTATATACATACGATAGTTGATATCTACAATAAGTAATTGTTTAAAATCATACAGCATACATATTAACAACATTTTCTACTCAATTTATAACAATATTTATTATTATTATTTTATGGACAATCTATCACGACAACTTTAATGTGAATAGAAAATACATCTAAAGATATATCTCGTGTGTATCTGTTATAATGGAAGCTAAACGAAACCGCAATACTAACCTTTCCGCAAAAAGAGCAAGTATATTTCGCGTGTTGAGTGACTTCCATTTTTTTGACCATTTTACGTAGGGAAGCACCATAACGTGTGCCATATTTACCAGTTATTCCAACCTTTTTAGTACGCTTAGCCTGAAAACATCAAAATCAAACTTTAAAATTTCTGAACACTCAAGTCGGGAAAAACACTAGACACAGAAAATATTTATTGAACACTTTTAAGCACTTTCATCAACGTAAATACGATAAATTAAAAACTCAAATAAACTGAAGATGTAATAAATAATTTTAAATTAAGATTCTCACCATTGTGGATAACCTGTCTAACACAACAGTTGACAGAAGAAGAGAAACAATTACAGAATGTCATTCTGACTTTTTCATCCACAGGCAAAAAATATTCTATTGTCTATGCAAGTATGCAAGCTGGTTTCATTCTACGTAGAATTTTAATACCATGATAGTTATTTTACAAACATATTATTGTTATTTAAATACTTTTTTGTAGGACCCATTTTAAATTTAACTATAGCACGGACGCGGAGCACGAAGAATTTCGTACAACGACCTTTTTGCCTACTGCCAGTGGTTCTCAAAATTTTATATAAAGTATGAAGCTTTAAAAAATCGGTAGAGTTTAGAATTTGGAATGTCTTAGAACTCGTTGTTTGCACACTAAACTAAATCTATGCTGTCTGTCCGTGGATCGGTCTAGTCACAGAATAAAATATTTTTTGTTTAATCGTAGAAAATAACTTATATATAAGTTATAAGTATTATATATATATATATATATATATATATATATATATATATATATATATATATATATATATATAGGTATCATATGTACAAATAAAAGTTAGTGTATATATTACTATGTGTACGATTTGGTGGCTATACTTTGTATATGCAAAAAAATCTTATATCTGTTGCTGTGTGAAAAAAGACACCAATAAACACACATTCGCATTTAATATAAGTAATGTTAACTTTTGAGTTAAATTAAAAATGAAAAACGATGAACCTTGTGACTTAACTTTGGTAAAAAAAAATAAAAGTAAAAAGGTTGACAAACTGTCACTACACTCGTGTGAGCGCAACGGCAATATGTTTATACGCAAGCGACAAAGACTAAAGATGAGGGGTCAATGTATGAAATTCTTCGTGCTCCGCGTCCGTGCTATAGTGATAAAAAGCTTTGCTGTTTACTGTAATTTATAATTTAAACCACACCCACAAATAGTCAAAACTTTAGGCAGATAACATTCTTTTACTATAATCAAATGATTTTTGTGAAGCTGTGCGGCTACAGCATTAAAGAATATAGCCACTCCCTCTCTTCCTTTGGGTGTCGTAAGAGGCGACTAAGGGATAACACAGTTCCACTACCAACTTGAAACTTAAAAAGCCTCAACATGGACAAATGCAGACCAAATTCTCATACCGAGTTACAAGAATCTATCAGTTCTCATAAACTCTCATAACCCTGTATGAGAATTTGTCCATGTTTTATGAATTTTTTTCCATAGGGTGGACTGCAATAGGCTGAAATAATGAATGATGAAGTGATTTTTATATAAGTAACGCGTATAAGAGTACTATGAATGAAATATGGTCGGGGAAAAGGTTTATTCGTATATTATGTAGAAATTCAAGATAAGCTTTAACAAAATTTATTTACATTAATTAGGATATATAATTATGTACTTCTTTCTGTCGATCAATTAAGGCCACTTATTCTGAATTTCTTGCTTTAGTTTCATTAGCTATTGACAGTAGAAATCCAAATCGATGGTTTTGCTCGGTTAAAAGTTTATAATGAATGATGCCCTTCCAATCCCACCATACTCTCGATATCTTCTTACGGTCTGTAAACTCGGATTTCGCGACAATCTGTGCAGCTTGACCGATCTTTGACTACGATCTCTTTCGTACATTCTTGTCGTAGGTGGTCCACTTTTCACCAGTAATAATTTTTTTCAAATATGGTTCGATATTATTAAGTCTTACTCTTATGAGAGAATCGCAAATGTATACACGCTACACGGTTCGATACAATCGATCTGAGAATTGATGATATATCGTAAACACCTAAATATCGATCTGGCACTTCTTCAAATATTATAATTATGTCTCATGCTTATCCGCAACTGAACCAATTTTGTACTACTCTTGTCTCTTACTAACGCTGCATTAGGTGCATAAACGTCATAATTTTTTTGCGCCTTGCATTGTATTTTTCATTTATTTTTAAATCAAAACTTTAAAATGTACCGAATATCTTTATTGGTTTCACTTATTTTGGCGCAGAAAAAACAGATGAAAAGTTGCGGGAAAATGTTTTTTACTTTTTAATTTCGAGGCATCAAAACCAGCCAGTTATAACTAATGCAACCAAAAGGATTTTATAGCAACATTTTAAAAGACCTTTTCTCCGACCTTTTCTTGTCACGATTTATTTGTGTTATGCCTAGTCTGTATTTTTCACTTTCTAGATTTTCGTTGTTTTAAAATTTATCCCCAATAGGGAAAGGCAAAGGACTATAATCCATACAGCCTAGTCTGAATTTGTAAGTTTCGTTCTGATATATCAAAAGGCCGGAGCCAAGTCTGAAGTAATTCTAGATTTTCGTGTTCTTATGACATTAAATAGACATAAGTCATGTCATTGGTCAAGTGTCAAAAACATTTCTATTTCAACGACCTTAAAAGTCTGTAAAGGTCGATCCTTAGGATATACTAAAAACCGTCCCGACTATCTGGACGGCCCTTAAAAGAAATTAATACTAGAAATGCTGCGAACGATTTTAGTACGAAACCAAGTTCTAAACGATAGCCTTAAAAAAGCTATTCGGAATAATGTAGTAAGATGTTTGAGTACAGAGTTGGCCAGAAGAAATCATCCTAATAAGTAAGTCTTAATAATATTTTTATCCTTATTTTTATTAGAGTATTGTATATTTTCGGACATTAGTTTTAAAGATTTGGTTATAGTGAAATAAACTTAAAATTTTGAGTAATAAAGTTACAGATTGCGGCGCGAATTGCATAACCGAAACGTCAATCCTCTTACCTTGGAAAATGTCACCACCAAAACATGTGTACCGGCGATAAATTTTAAACATAATGAATATACTTATATTTAAGCAACTACTAATCGATCTATTTTTTATTTACATTTTGAATGAAAATACAGTGTGCTACAGATTTAAAAATAATTATTTTCAATATTAATCGTTTCTTAACATTCTCGTCTATTATAAATTTACCAATTTTTTAAGTATATTAATACTTGAAACATTATTTTAACTCAAAGTAAGAAGTCAAGTTAGTTCATATAATATTAATATAATGGCATAGACTAATCACATAATAATATTATTACATAAAAAATTTACCATAGCTTAAGATTTAACAAAGAATAATTTGCAATTAATTACAGAATTTATTGTATAAGGCCTTATTTAATATGAGAAGACATTGTTAATTTTTTTTTAATAACATTTTTTAGGCTTCTAGAGCTATCACAAAAAGGTGTCAATGTAACTCCACAATGGAACATTCAGATAAGGTACTACTCAAGTCTACCGTCACATACAAAAGTAAACCTTCCCGCATTGTCTCCTACTATGGAGAGTGGTTCTATTGTAAGCTGGGAAAAGAAGGAGGGTGACAAACTGAGTGAAGGTAAGGCCCCTATTATAATAAAACTTTTTAAAATACTGTGTAAAGAAATAGAATCTAATAGGTAGTAATCTTGTCTCTATCTTAAGGCAAGTCCTACCAGTACTATATAATACAAAATGAATTATCGATTTTTTTGCTGTCCTTTTTACCTTTAGACCTTGTTTATAAATCAACTAGCGACCTGCCCTGGCTTCACACGAGTCTAATTACTATCAGTTTTCCTCTACTATATTATGTATGTATTATAAATATAAACCTTCCTCTGGATTCACTCTATTTACTAAAGAAAACCGCATCAAAATCTGCAGCATAGTTTTAAAGATTTAAGCATACAGACAGCAGGAAGCAACTTGTTTGTTATTTATATTGTTTTATACTATGTAGTGATGAGTGTAAATATGTACTAGGGCAAAATATTGGTCAATAATTCTATACAATCAAAGCTACTTATTCGAAATAGTTTGACAATTAATGTGTATTAAATTTTAAATAAATAACGATGTATTTATTTATATTACCATGGTTGTTAAATAATAAATTGTGTTAAAGAGACAGTCTATGCACTAGATTTAACTTACAAAACATAGACTCGTTTGTATAAGCAAACTTGTCCATCAAATAACTTTAATATTGACGTTTTTATTGTCACTCCCACCAAAATAAATGTAATCCCATAGCTCTCTAAAGCTATGTTTTTGTCTGTTAAAGCAATAAAAAGTGACAGTTTTATCAGTATGATTCATAATGCTAATAGCAGAATCTCAAAAAAGGGCATTTTATCTCTATGCTATGCAAATTTACTTTTTATTTTGTGTTTTCTATATGCTATTTGTAATAGTAATGGGCGATTAAATCCTTTTTTTTATAACATTTTTAGTTTAAATCATTATAAGTTTATCTAAAAAATCGAAATTCAATTCAATTATTGGCCTTAATGGATTTGTGTAGTGCCAGTTAGGCACAGTCGATTTTCTCCATGTTATGTAGAACGGACAAGACAATTAAAGAATGTATTCAATAAAAAAAAATGTTAACGCGCCCTTCTAGGCATAGGCCTCTTTCCCCATGTAGGAGAAGGATCAGAGCTTAATCCACATGCTTCTCCAATGCAGGTTGGGGAATATATTCCCTACTATGACTAAAGACGCTATCAGGTGTACATGATAACAATCGGGACCGACGGCTTGACATGCTCGCCTAGGCACTGTAGGGTAACCTACAAGGACTGCACAAACACCCAGACCACGGCAAACCAATTTATTTAATAAAATCGCTGATTCGCAAATAGGTTAATTAATGTACGACTTGGTTCGTACACATCTGTATGGCCAATACAAATATTTGCCATGTGCAGGTATCAAACTCGCAACCGCCAGCACAACAGCCACAAACCAGGGCTGACCGTTGTGCCAATGTGTCGAAAAAATCGTTAAGATATTAATAAATGTCTAATAATCAAAGTCCCCAATATATAATATAATAGGAATTTGTCTTGTCAGGAATACAAAGAACACAAATACTCTACTCTTTATTTGTATTAAACTCTTTACATCTATGCATTCTAAAATTGCTCAGAAAAAAAAGTATTTTGTCTTTTTTTAGATAAGTAAAATTTTTATATTTTTACTATTTTAGGTGATCTACTTTGCGAAATTGAAACTGACAAGGCAACAATGGGCTTTGAGACACCTGAGGAAGGCTATTTAGCTAAGATTCTAATACCCACTGGTACTAAAGGAGTACCTGTTGGTAAACTACTCTGTATCATTGTTGAAAATGAGGCTGATGTCGCAGCATTTAAAGATTTTAAGGATGACTGTAAGTATGAGTGTTTTATAAGGGATTGGACGCATGAGGGTTTAAAAATTGCAAGATTTTGTCTATTCATGTAAACATAGTGAACCATAATATTTAAAATATTTCATTGTAAATTACTTAATATATTAATAATTGCATGAAAGAATCCAAATAAGGGTTTTTATAGTGACACAAAAAAGTTAAATGAAATGAGTCATGTAGCACATAATTTTCGAAATTTTTGTAGGATATGATTAAAATGTGTAACAATGATTTTATAGAAGAATAGGTTTAACTTTTATGTGTCAGACTACAAAAATTATACTTGACACTAGCATGGATTAAAAGTCCCATTTTGAACTGTTTTCTTTTTTTTTTTTTCATTTTTCTTAATTTGAATAATCTAGGTTTAATTCCGCTAATTACGCTTAATTTCACTAACACATGTCTGGTTTACCTGTTTTCACAGCCACAGGGGAATCAAAACCAGCACCAGCTAAAAAGGAAGGTTAATATTTTTTTATACATTTCATAATTCATAAAAAGTAACTAAGGATCCAGTTATTCATATTTGATATTAAAAATAAGTTTTATTTGTTTTACAGATTGGTTTATGCATAACATGCATCTACCATTCATTACTTGTACTAACATTAAAAGATTACTGCCTAACATTGCATGGTTTTCTTATAGAATATACATTATTTCATGTTTAAATATGTAAAAAAAAGTATTTTCTTAATTAATGGATCTTCGTAATCTAAAAATTTAATCTGAATAAATTACAACTAACTTTAATGTAAATTATATAATTATAGCTGCTGCTGCTCCATCACCACCACCACCAGCAGCCGCCCCTGCCGCCCCGGCTGCCATTGCCCCGGCCGCAGCTGCCCCCGCTGCGCCCCGGGCCGCTGCCTCCGCCCCGGCCGCCGACCAGCACAGTAGGATTTACGCTAGTCCGATGGCCAGGCGACTGGCTGAACTCAAGAATCTTAGACTCGGAGGTATGTTCAACCAAACATTTATAATGTTTAAAAATTAAATCAAACATCAAATCAATTAGGATTTTATTTATTTATATTTGACAAACAAACAGTACAAAAACACATAAAATAGGAAATAATAATAAGATAGAGCATATACCAGTCAACAATAATTAAAATCTGAGTATGTATTGGATTATAGTTTTGTATTAACTAATTGTTTGATTGAGCAAATAAAACTCTTGTCAGTACTTTACAATTTTAGTAGTCAATAGATGAACTCAACACTAAACTACTAAAAACGTATTAGTATAGGGAATCATATTGTGATAATAAAGTACTTAAATTGTATTTTATAGAGTTATAGCAGTCAGATTTGTCCTCTATATTTAAAAAAAAATATGGCATAACTATCGTGAAATTCAATGGTAAAAAAGAATAAATATATCAAATAGCGTTATCTAGAACCAATGAAAAAGGGCCTCAGGGTTCTTAAAAACTTTTTTTTTTATATACAACTAGATCGGAAAACAAGTGTATCCCCTCAATCCCCTCAAGAGCTCTGGTCACCTTACTCACCATAGGAACACAACACTGCTTGAAAGCAGTATTATTTAGCTGTGATCTTGCTCCAAATTTTGAGCAGGAAATTTACTCCTGTGCCCTACATCAGTAAGTGTTATTTATGACCTGTATCTGACCTCCCATGAGCCATGTAACCCGTCGACAGGGCAAGGCTCAGGGCTGTACGGGTCGCTAAAGAGCGGGGACCTCTCAGAAGCGGCGCCCCTGGCCGCCCCGGCCGCGCCCGCGCCCGCCCCGGGGGCGACGTACACCGACATCCCCCTCAGCGGCATGCGCGAGACGATTGCCAAGCGCCTGTCCGCCGCTAAGCAGACCATTCCTCACTACCAGCTGTGTGCCACCGTCAATGTTGAGAAGTTGCTGGATATGAGAAAGGAGGTCAACGCGAGGCTTGCCGCTGAGAAGTCTGATGTTAAGGTAACCTTAATTATGTATAATTAACACCATTAAATAAAACAAAACAAAACAAATAGAAATAGTCACGTTACAGAGAAAGATTTACGAAGTTGGTCTTATCACTGAAAGAGCGATTACTTTTAGACAACCTTTGGGTATAGGATTCAATGTAGAAAATTTGGTTAGGAAATGAACAAATAATTGATGTAGGAAATGGAGTGTTTTAAAATCTGTAGGCAAAACTCAACTGGACTGATTTGGCTTATTTTTAACCGACTTCCAAAAAAGGAGGAGGTTCTCAATTCGACTGTATTTTTTTTTTTTTTTTTTTTTTTTTTTTTATGTATGTTACATCCGAACTTTTGAGCGGGTAGACCAATTTTGACAAATTTTGTTTTAATCGAAAGGTGGTGTGTGCCAATTGGTCCCATTTAAATTTATTTGAGATCTAACAACTATTTTTCGAGTTATATCTAATAATGCGTTTTTACTTGACGCTTTTTTCGTCGACCTACGTTGTATTATACCGCATAACTTTCTACTGGATGTACCGATTTTGATAATTCTTTTTTTGTTGTAAAAAGAATATCCTTAGTTTGGTACCGTGAAAAGGAAACCAGGATCTGATGATGGAATCCCAGAGAAATCGAGGGAAGCTCTCGAAAATCCGTAATAACTTTTTACTGGGTGTACCAATTTTGATAATTTTTAATTTAATCGAAAGCTGATGTTTATTATGTGGTCACATATAAATTTTATCGAGATCTGATAACTACTTTTTGAGTAATCTTTGATAACGCGTAGTTGCTTGACTATTTTTTCGTCGATCTACGTTGTATTACTTGTCGATGTAATTGAAGTCGGTTTTTTTTTTCGTTTGCGAGCAAACACAATTATTTTTTTAAGTTTTCTAATACTTTGCAGGTTTTATCGGAATAAAAACTTAAAAAATTGCATCACAAATTGAAAAGCTAGAGAAAACGTTACGATTATTTAAAATTCGCGCGTTTGACATTTATAGATAGTAACATAATTATTTATAATGACAATTGCATGCTATAGAAACAGATCAATTATTAATTAATATTTTTCGTTTGTATTTCAGATATCTGTAAATGATTTTATCCTAAAAGCAGTAGCTGCGGCGTGCAAGCGAGTGCCTACTGTTAATTCACACTGGATGGAAACGTATATTAGACAGTAAGTTGAAAATATACAAATATACTATATCTATCAATAAATCCTCCCTCTAGACTATTTTTTCAGCAATCAATTTTAGTGTAAATACAAGTCAGTATATGTAAATATAAATAAGTTAATGTAAATCTAATAATTATAATAATAATAATACTCTTTATTGTACACAACACAATAACATATTGCAAATAAAAAACAGTGTACAAAGGTAGTCTTATCGCTAGAGGAGCGATCTCTTCGAGACAACCTTTGGGCATAATAGGACACAGTGTAGTGAAAGCGGTAGGGAAATGTACACAGAGATCTAGTTTGTTTTATGTAATATTTATTAAGAAGTTATTATTAATAATAATAATAAAAATAATAATAATCATTTATTTCAGAAAAAATCCATAATCAAAATTAAATTAAATTAAATTAGGTGTTAGTATTTGGGTGTTAGTATTATTAGTATATTAAAAAACAAAAAATATGTTCATTATAATTATAAACTCCAGGATTGTGGGCTAAATTTACACTTAGAGTGTGAAGTAACATTTAAAGTTCGAGTAACATTTTTAATTAAATTATAATTACTGAATAGTTTGTTTGGAGTCCTTGGAACTTAAAAAGCCGACCGGTGGCGGGATAACCATCCAACTGCTGGCATTGACATACACAGGCCGAAGATGGGCAGCAGCGTCTTCGGTGCGACAAAGCCAGTACTGCGGTCACCAACCCGCCTGCCCAGCGTGGTGACTATGGGCAAAACACATGAGTTCACGTTATTTTTGGCGTAAACTTGTGGAGGCCTTTGTCCAGCAGTGGACTGTATAGGCTGTAATGATGATGAATGATGAATGAGTTTGTTTGTTTATTTGTTTGAATACGTTGATCTCAGGAAGTACTGGTTCAAGTTGAAATTTTTTTAATGTGTTGGGTAGTTAATCCATTTATCGAGGAAAGGCTATATAAAATCTTATTACTTTTCTTTCTCAAAATATCGTGGGTGAAACCACGGGGCTCAGCAAGATTATTATATGAAAGCTGTTGCCTATAACACAGGCATTAAGCATGCCATTTTGAGCGGGGTACATCCTGTTCTGCCCTACCTCAATAAAATATGTTCTGGTTCATTGTTATATTTTTGGTTTTGATGTACAATAAAGTGTATTATTATTAGAGATTTAATGCCCACAGGTTCTCAAACGTTGACGTCAGTGTAGCAGTCGCGACCCCCACCGGTCTTATCACCCCGATCATATTCAATGCTGACTCTCGAGGCATCATTGATATCTCGACCAATATGAAAGAACTCGCAAACAAGGCTAAAGAGGGCCGCCTCCAACCACATGAGTATCAGGGTGGCACTGTTACTGTGTCCAACTTGGGCATGTTTGGTGAGTAATAGAGTTAAAAACCAAGGAGGAAATCATAATAAGAAAGCTTTATTTTTCCAAACAAAATATCTACCATAGCAGTTAGCTATCAGTCATACTATACAAGTTCTATAAATATATACATTATAACTATTTAGTTAGATCCCCATGTGGGTAAAAGCTCCCTCCAACTTTTTCCATTTATCTCTGTTTTTTTTTGCAGCAGTTAACCAGTTTTCACTGGCTACTGAGATTATAAATTCGACCCATTTTTTCGTTTTTTTTATTTTTTTTTTATTTTTTTTTTTTTTTTTTTATTTATTTTTTTTTTATTTTTTTTTTACCAATGAATCTAGATTAATATTATAAAATTGAAGAGTTTGTTTGAAAGTACAAATGTCAGGAACTACTGGTTCGAAAGAAAAAATTCTATTTGTCCTTGATAGTCCATTCACTGAGGAAGGCTAGTAGGAAGTATAGTCTATATAATATTTTAGTACGTTTTTTTTTTTCAAATTAACGCGGTTGAAAACGCGGAGCACAGCTTTTATAACAATTAGAAAAATGCGTGAAAGTCTACAATTTAGAATTAAACTGTTATATGCAATTATTATAGGTATGCTCATCCTTGTTATATGTTTTTATTCAACAAAAATGCTTATACTTATATATACTTACAGCATTATATTATAATGCTTATACTTATATATACTTATAAAAACACTTATACGGGACATACTACGATTGTCATTTTGAAACTTCCGATATTACGGTTAAGTTGCAGATGCCATGATTTCGGGCTTTTTTTAGAATGTTTGTGGAACCCTAAATGACGTGACGGGCTTTTATAGCGGGGACAATTTCACTAGCAAGCGTACGGATTCGTCTAGTTTCTGGCACTTTTTCCGCAAACGATCGAAATTGTATAATTTTTTTAGAAATTCCGAATCTTATCGGTTTGCGACATAAGTTTTTAAGCTTTTACAGTCACTATCAATACTTATACAGGACTTGCTGCCATTGTCGTTTTGAAAGTATAATTAGTTATTTGAAGTTAAAGTGGCTCTAAAAACTTAAAAACTTATATAATAGTATTATTTCTATTTCAAAAGTGTCAACTTGAAATGATTAGAAGATTGTCTGTGTTTGCTATATGTATGCTATGTGTATTGAATTTATTTTTCTTTCATAGGAATCACAATGTTTAATGCCATCATCAACCCACCACAGTCCCTAATTTTGGCTTGTGGTGGTCTGCAAGAGCTTGTCATTCCCGATAAGAATGAGGACCAAGGGTAAAATTATTTGATCTCTTATTATTATACTTTTTAAACATGTTATATTAATTTTACTAAATTCTTTTTAAAATAAAAGTAAGTCACTTACAAACATTGTACTACACAAATTATAATGTCACTTTTGACGAAAGTAAGCTGGAAAATTATTATTATATTTCGTCAAACAAGCAAAAATTTTATAATTATGTTAGCAGTGTTTATATATTATATCATTTGTTTCTTAGCATAAATTAAATTTTTATGTTAAGTAGATTTTAGTATACATAAACAAAACTAAACTTACGTTCAATAGTTAATTTATTTATTTTATTTATTCTTATTGTACACCGAAATATAGACACATATAAAGAAAGATACAATACAAGATGTACAAAGGCGATCTTATCGCTAAATAGCGATTTCTTCCAGATAACCTTCGGGTACTGGACGCGATACAGTAGTTAATAATTATAATATTTCCTTTACAGTTTCAGAGTCGCTAAGTTCGTAACATTCACCGCCTCAGCGGACCATAGAGTAATAGACGGAGCGGTGGGAGCCCAATGGATGAAAGTCCTAAAAGAAAACATCGAGAACCCTGCAAACATCATCCTGTAAATTAGTTAATTAATATACTTCCATGTAGTTTGCTGATTGGACTTTACGATTGAAATATATCCTCTCATCACTGCCCCATAAATAGAATCTTGCCTAGTAATTATCATAGATAATTTTGTAAGTGGAATTTTGGTATTATCTTGTATCTTAGTATATATAAGTAGAGTTGAACGTCACTCAGCAAATTGCATTGGAGTTTACTTTGGAGAGAACCAAAATGGCTGCCATATCCTTCGATTTCATGTTATTATTATTATTATTATTTATTTGAGATAAAATCATGTAGCCGTAAGTATTACATTTTATATATATTATACATATAAGTGTAATAGAGATTTTATATAAGTCAAACCCGAAGGATATGCAGTAAAAATAAAGGGAATAGTTTTATAGTAAAGATAAGATATGATGAACACATTTAAAATATACACATACACATAGTAAAAGTTATACAAAAATATTCTAAAACGTCTTAATTTTTTTTTTTTTTTTTTTTTTTTTTTTTTGAGTTGGGTTTAAAACTATAAGTTTGAATGCTTGACTATTATTTTTTTCAGATTCTATTTTATCAAATAGTTATGTATAGGACTTTTTTTTATGTATACAGTATCCAAGTTATCATAAATATAATTTATGCATTTTTGTATAGCTATTTTGTTTTTTTGGAGTAGAGATCTATTTGTATTCATTACTTTTTTGCTTCATTGTTTATCTGATATCATTGTATTGAATCATTGGTTGAACATATATGTAAATAGTCGAAACTGTCGAAACGAATCATTTGTTACCAACATTGTGTAATGGTAAACGATTTTATGAGCGTTAGTGAATATAATATTTATAAATAAAAAAAAAAAAATTAAAATTATTCTTTCTTGTTTTATGTTTTTGTTTTATTATTTTTTACCCTATAACAAAGTGGTTTTACTACTGGCCCCACTCATTATTGTGAGTTAATTATATAAAAATAATAATAAAGTTAATATGACACTGATTGAATAAAGTAGCGATCTCTTCTAGGCAACTAGGCAAAAACAAAATGTTATTAATTAAAAGCCTCAGTCAGTACTATTTTTATCAATCATCAATCATTGCAGCCTATACAGTCCACTGCTGGACATAGGCCTCCACAAGTTTACGCCAAGAAGAACGTGAACTCGTGTGTTTTGCCCATAGTCACCACGCTGGGCAGGCGGGTTGGTGACCGCAGGGCTGGCTTTGTCGCACCGAAGACGCTGCGTCCCGTCTTCGGCCTGTGTATTTCAAAGCCAGCAGTTGGATGGTTATCCCGCCACCGGTCGGCTTCTTAAGTTCCAAGGTGGTTGTGGAACCTTGTTATCCCTTAGTCGCCTCTTACGACACCCACGGGAAGAGAGGGTGTGGCTAAATTCTTTAGTGCCGTAGCCACACAGCACAGTACTATTTTTATATTCTTTGTTAAACCTAAAAAATACGCAATATAAATATCGTTCGCGTGAATCAAGAAAGCTAGGGTTATTTCTCCATTTAATAGCGATTTTGATTCTGTAGAGAAAAACAACGTTTGATTTTGTTTATCATATTTACCAAACTAAGTTTTCATAAACAAATAATGTATTTTCTCAATTTTTTAATTTTTATAGCTATTTTTTTTAATTAAAAGTAAATAAATATTCAATAAAATTTGATGCACTGCCATTATTTAGGGATTGTCCACTAGTCACGTGATGTTTTAGCAACTTTTTAACTCCCTACCCACCCTTAGTGTAATATGGCGAATTTTTAGACCCCCCCCCCCCAACCCTAAAATTATTTAGGTATAATTTGATTAAATTTTGGAAAATTAAGCTTCGTGATACAATCTACTCGACAAGTATTTAGGTTGTAGGGCGTTTTTTTGGTTACTTATACATTACTTATCTCATTACAGCCCCTCTTTGTGATATCTTCACGAGATTCGTAGACGACCCCTTACTGAGATTAACATGAAAGATTGAGATTATGTTGATAATCACCTATCAAGTTCTTATAACATAGGACAAATTAGAGCAAATAGCAAGAATAAATTAAATATTAGATGGGTCATGGCCGTAAACATTTTGTTACAGTTGCGTGCGAAAAAGAAGGTTGGGCGCGTCACGAGCCTGTCACGCCTCCGAAATGATCTAATTCGTTTATTTATTACACGGATAATTAATGAACTTGTGGATGGTTGTATATCGATATATTAAACGTAATTATATAGATTGTGTATTTAATAAATTGGTAAAAAACTAAATAAAGTAAGTTCTTATCACATAAATCGACGAATTTTATTTCAATGAGGTAGAGTTGGGAAGTTATTAAGTATTTATTAATAATGGCTAAAATTTAGACTTTAGAATCACAATTATAACAAGTTAGTAAATGATGTTTTATACCTAAATATGTGTACACGTACATATATCGATATTTTATCGAATTTGTACGATTTTTGTATTATTATATACTAATTAACGTTTGTTTAAATGTAAGTATTATACTTGTTTTTTTTTCAAATTATAATTTGTAGTAATTTGTCGGTTAAATTGTTAATAAATAAAGCTTTAATATAGTTGTTTGAAAGTAGGTATACCTGCCATATGGGTATTTAATATTACAATAAATGGGTACCTGGGTACCAAGGATATAGAAAAATATAACATTAGCTACCATAGATTATTATACATTCTAGCACTACCTTGAATAATTATGTAGATCCATAACTAAACCAATAATTATGGTGTCATAGAGCCGGAAAATAGGAAGAGGATGTCCGTTCCGATGAACGTAGAACATCCGTGTTTAGCTATTGTAGCCGTATTTTTGTCTTGATAACTGATCAGTACTTACCTTTTGATACATATCAGGATTTGACAGTTGAATTATAAGATTCTTTCTATCAATAAAAATAATGGATATTGACATGTCAGCATTTATTAAATGTGTTTGAAACAACATTTTCGAACCTTTTCAAATGTTGAATTTCTAGGTGGTTCTAAGTTAATCTGTACTGCAAGTCTATACAAATAAACGAACACAAGAGGCTTCAAAATCGACGGCTCACATTACAACGTGAATTAATTATCGTGATCTGGATACACATCATACAATCACAAGATACCAGACTGTGAAAATATCTCTATGGCCTATATGTGTATAAAAACTTGACTTGTGCGGAATCGAACTTAAAACCGCTGGTGCATTAGCCAGTTGCTTTGACTACTGCCCCAACGCATCGTCAATTTACTGATAGGGTACTGTAACAGACCGTAAATGCCACAGCTAGATCAAAAGCATAATTATTCTATTTATATGTAGGAGATCCGCTAGTTGTTTAACTGCGTATATATATAAGCGTATGTCGTAAAAAAAATCGTAGCTTTTCATTTCATAACCGACTCCAAAAAAGGAGGAGGTTCTCAATTCGACTGTATTTTTTTTTCTGTATGTTACATCAGAACTTTTGACTGGGTGGACCGATTTCGACAAATTTTCTTTTAATCGAAAGGTAGTGTGTGCCAATTGGTTCCATTTAAATTTATTTGAGATCTAACAACTACTTTTCGAGCTATATCTAATAATGCGTTTTTACTTGACGCTTTTTTCGTCGACCTACATTGTATTATACTGCATAACTTTCTACTGAATGTACCGATTTTGATAATTCTTTTTTTGTTGGAAAGGAGATATCCCAAGTTTAGTACCATGATAAGGAAACCAGGATCTGATGATAGGATCCCAGAGAAATCGAGGGAACTTCTTGAAAATCCGCAATAACTTTTTATTAGGTGTACCGATTTTAATGATTTTTAATGTAATCGAAAGCCGATGATTATCATGTAGTCACATTTAAATTTCATCGAGATCTGATAACTATTTTCTGAGTAATCTTTGATAATGCGTTGTTACTTGACTATTTTTTCGTCGATCTGCGTTGTATTACTCGTCGATGTAATTGAAGTCGGTTTTCTTTTTCGTTTGCGAGCAAACACAATTATTTTTACGATATTTTTCTTTTTTGTCGAGTACGAGATAAACTCTATTTATGCCATTTCACCATTAGGCAACAACCAAACCACCTGTTAAAGAACGTGCCAACTACATAATTATGTGATAAAGGCATTGAGCATGTAAGTATAATATTTATGCCGCAATATCAAAGTTGTAAGATCGTAAGAAAATACTTATTAATTGTACAACGTTTTGTCAAGCATTCGCTTATGCATGTATCGTACTTTTCCAATTTTTACACCTTTCGTTATTTCCCTTGACTTTCTTTGAATCTCAAGCTAAAAACTTTCTTTTGAGTTCATGAGTCTTGTCATCTTGTGATATGTAAGGCAGCTCGACTTACAAAATGTTGCGTGGCTTCTTAAGATAGTGATCAAATTTTTAGGTCTCTATACACTCTCAGTTACATTTTCTAATATTTCATACGACTTAAATTTTTGTTTTTGGGTTGGAAAGAGGTCTATGCCCAGCAGTGGGATATTACAAGCTGAAGCATTGGAAAGCTTAAACACCTATTGTGGTTCGTAAAAAATCAACCCTATACAAAATTTTACTGTTTAGGGAAAATGTCTTATATTTTCATCTTATTAACTTAACATTTTTTCAAACAAAATATTTTATGTTGTAATATAATTAAAATTTATAGACATAATAGAATAGTATGCGATGGCTAACCCAGGAGATACAGAACTGGTAACTGATACCCCGAAGCCAGTTAAGGAAATTCCTGTGGTACAAGACCATGGCAGCTTTAAACACGACACCGGCGATATTTATGAAGGCTTCTTTGAGGCTAAGAAAAAGGATAAAAGCGTAAAAATGCACGGTATTGTATTTGCAAGCGCGTATTTTAGATAAGAAAACATTATTTAATTTTCTGACAAAATTCGTCTCAATAACAAACATTAAAAAAATACTTTATCGTGTGATATTTTATTGTGACAATGATTATGTCGAGTTTAAAAAAAAATATTTTTAATTTGTCTGAAATTTGATTCGTCAAGTTGTCGTTAACGGTTTCATTGTCCATTACGTTTTAATATCCGTCGTATTTCGACGAGTTTGTAATGTGATATTTGTGTGATATTTAATAACTTCAATCAATAGACGCTTTGAAATTAAAAAAAATATATATTTGTGAAAGAAAATCGAACGGAACTTAAGATAAAAAAATAAATAAAGAGAAAACAAACAAACCTTATATTATTATTATATTAAAATAGTTAACCAGGTGAACTTCATACTGCCATATTTTTTTTTCATAAATATATTGTTTTTTTTTTTAAATTTCTTTCATACAAACTTTATTCTGAATTTGTGGAATCGGGTCGATCGTTACGCTATATTAGAACCAGGACGAAAAATACATAGATTAGTTTTTTTTCTATCGCAATAAGTAAAAAAGAAAAATAAACGAACAGTGTAGAATGAATCGATTGTTTACAAATGCGATGTTAATTTTAAAAGTCCGCTGCCTCTAAATGCGAAGTGCGCTCAAGCAGTACGAAACGTTTTTGTCTTTTATCACAGTTTAATGGAGTGCACGGCCATCCAGATATGTTCCCGTCACGCCCTGATTACTCAAAATTATCTTTACTTCCTATCAGACTGTACTCGACTTTTAAAATTGAGCAATAGCGAAAGCCCGTTGTATATAATGTTTTTGAAGTTTTGGAATCTACCTAGGTATAAACTAATAAATAGTTTTTGACTTTACATACTTACCTCAGATATTTGATGATAATTTAATACTTATTTAGTTTGTTAATATCCGTAAAACACATTTGAACATAATTATAGTAGATAACAAAATAATGTCTTAAATTTGTTTTTGAATTTGTATGTTTTAAACTATAGGCATTTGTTATTGGTACATATAAACTTCTTACAGTTTATAGAAGCATATATTAGTTATATTAGAATAAAATCTTTCTACAAGTTATTTTTTATATTTTAAGGCCCCGGCACTTACACCACAGCAGAAGGCGACACTTATTTCGGGGAATGGGATGCAGACCGTTTAGGAGTCAATGAAGATGTTTGCATTAAATTTACTGATGGTTCAAAATATGTGGGAAAAATTAAAGACTGGTCGTACAGCGGTCGAGGAAAATACTTTTATCCAGATGATAGTGTCTTAGAATGTGATTTTAGCGAAAACACACCTGTTGGAAATTTGACTCTAACCGATCCAAATAATCATAAATGGTTAGGCAGAGCAGAACAAGGTTACGGCTGGTTTGAACCTGTGAATCATTTCTATGAATATTTGGAGAAAACAAAAGAAAGTAAAGTAAAGAAGCGCAGAACTACGGACGTGGGCGTACGTTCTACTTTGTCGAATATTAAATCTGTCGATTAGGATTAAATATTTTGAAACATTGCATTAATTTTAAATTAGTTAATGAAATTTCGTTAGTCAAGAATTTATGTTATTTTCATTTAAATGATATATTAAAATATGTTTTTAATCTTTCATTGAAATATTGTTACTTACGACCGCATCTATCCGCATGCATCCGGAAATTTACATTCAAACACAATAACACAAACCAATCTAAATATTAGGAATAAAAATAACAATTCTGACCTAACTGTACTATTACGGCTAAATTAGGCTTATATATATTTCACTGCTTGGTGCATCTTTGTAGAAAAATGGTTGAACGTTTAAATAACGAAGTAAGTACTTTTTATGTAGTATTTTAATTTTTTTTGTAGTTAGTTAATATTTTGCTTGTAATATTCATAGATGTATTTTATAAGAATAAGATGAACAGAATCTTCCAAAAGAAGATATAGGTACCTATTATACTTTATATTTTTTAATTGTTACTTATATTATAAAAGAGTTACGTTTTATTTAAAAAATGAAATTTATTGATGTTTTGTGAAAAAGACAACATTAGTAACTTCATATTAAAACTATAATTATTACTTACTTCTTTTATTTGTTTATTTGATTTTACATGTTATTGTGTTTATCCAAATGTATTATGTCTGAAAAGCCATTTTATGTATTCTATGACGTACTAGTACTATTAACACATATCTATTTTAATTGTTTAGCGATTATTATTTGTTGGCATTTTATTATTTATAATACACACTTTAAAATATATATATAATTATATATGTTACGCTCAAAGATCGAAAACGCTCATTGAGCGAAAAAATAGCTCACAACGCGATGTGGTCACAGTAAAACATCCACATAGCGAAATTCGTGTTATGGCTCTAATGAAAACGCGCACGACGCGTTGTGGCAATCAAAGAAAGACCAAATAACGAAATTCGTGTCGTGGCTTACATGCTATTCGATCTCAACGCGTTGTGGCAATGAAGAAAAGCCATGACGCGTTCTGAGCATTCATTGTGTCTGTGTTGGCCCGTCTTCGGCCTGTGTATTTCAAAGCCAGCAGTTGGATGGTTATCCCGCCATCGGTCGGTTTCTTAAGTTCCAAGGTGGTTGTGAAACCTTGTTATCCCTTAGTCGCCTCTTACGACACCCACGGGAAGAGAGGGGTGGCTAAATTCTTTAGTGCCGTAGCCACACAGCAGAAATAAATTATCAATGAGCAATCTGAGGTCGGGAAGTATAGTAGGGAGGGTTTAAGGGTAAAAACGGTGTATCTCGATTTACGGCTAAACTACAAGTCCTGTGGAAAAAAATAAAATGGCAAAGTTGTAGGTAATAAAAAGGTCTACTACTTTTGTATTAAACTTTTTTCACATAACCTCAAAATTCATGCGAAAAATTAAAAAAAAGACAAGATTTTGTTTTTTTTATTTTTATCTTTTACAAAATTCTTTTTTTTTATATATGTATAATATGTGGCGAAAACTTACCTTTTTATGTTTCAAATACACTGTAATTTTTTCGACTTAAAATATTTATTTCTTCACGTTATTTTGACCTCAATATCGAAAAAGCACCCTCATTTTTAATCGAAAATTCTCACCTCAAAAAGTTAGTGGGCTTATTGTTCATTGAAATCTCTATTTTCAGATGGCGTAAAAAAATATACACCTATAGTACCACCTTACCGTACCAGTCTAATTAATCGTACTTACAGTTAAAAATACTTAAACCAACGCATTTTTATTTCAATACATATCAGACAAGTGACAAGTTGTCTGACCTTAGCGTGTCTGCGGTCGAAAAAATCTTCATCACGTCTGTTTGTTTGCTTCGGTGCTCATAAACTCATTTCATTGTGTACTTTCTATCAGGAATGCGACTACGCTGCTTAATATTTAATTTATTAGCTTTTTTTAAAATGGTGTTAAGGTGACAGAACTTGAATGCTTTATTCCAGCCATTTCTTCTCTTTCTTTAAAGCTCTTGTTTTGTAAAATCTCACGCAAAGTGACAAATATTCAGGTTATTAAGTAATTTTCTCTAAAACAATATTTTTTGATTTCACTGAATTTTAAAACTCAAGTTTAAACGAATAGTTTTTTATTCTAAAAAATAAATCAGCAATACTAATCTAAACAAGGTATTTGGAGGCTACGAAACTTCGTAGGAACTCCTAGATATAGTATTAATGAAATACGAAAATTATATAATACGTAATGTATTAAGATAAATTAAAGTGTTTCACGGTTATCTACCTCGGTACATTTAATATTAAATTTTGTACAATTGTGTTAAAGTTATCTAATAAAACAAAGTAGCGCTATATAAAGTATGATAACATAACGGTACACGAATTCAACCGCGTATACGTATGCTTAACACACCTCAAACGTAACAGGAAACGTCATACCAAAATGCATATTGAAATGGACCCAAGTATTGAGTAGCTTCCGTGAACAGGATAGTCAAATTAACACATTATACATTTAGTAAACAAAGGAATCACTGTAGTTGTGAAATGGCCTGTTGTGACCGTGATAAGTACAGTTACTTAACCAGTTAAAGACACAAATTTGTGACATTTTAACGTCAAAAACCAAATGTCAAGTGTGTTTCGATGTATATCAGTCCGACTCGTTTTATGCCTACTCGTTAGGTACTTCCCCATAATCATGATTACATAAAAATTGGCTTTGTATAAAGGAAGATATGCTGTTAGTTTTCATTTGGAACAATTGGACTTAGATGGACTTGCATTTACTAACCTAATAAAAATTTACGCAGCTTAATTTATCAATGATTTCTAGAAGACTACAATTAATTTATAAAATGAAATTTATTTTAGAAACACCGTCACGCTACCAAAATTAAGATAGTTTTTCAACATACTCTAACCAACGAGTTCTAAATAATAATTAATTCCTTAAGTTGGTTTTATCTCTTGAGTGCGCTACTCACAAGAGTCACAAGTAATAGATTCATGAGATACAAATATTATTTTCTTTGAATATAAAATATAAGTAAATGAAATGGTATTCTATTTATACAGTATGCATATAACTATTCAGATATTGTCTCTAACATTTTATTTTAATTATTATTCGTATGATACATAGCGCGTGTATTATTTTCTAATATTTACGCGAATTACGAACGACGTGTTGGCGCAACGGTCACAGCATTGGTTTGTGGCTGTTGCGCTGGCGGTTCGATCCCCGCACATAACAAACATTTGTGTTGACCATACAGATGTTTGCCATGGTGTGGGAGATTGTGCAGTCCTTGTGGATCTCCCCACCGTGCCTCGTAGAGCACGTTAAACTGTCGGTCCCGGTTGTTATTATTTACACCTGATAGCGATCGTTACTCGTAGTACGGAATATATTCGCCAACACGCATTGACCAGCGCGGTAGATTAAGCTCTGATCTTTCTCCAATATGGGGAAAGAGGCCTATTCCCAGCAGCTGAAGCTGAAGCGAGCGACGCGAACTCACTATAATGAAATAACTTTTTCGGATTTTACCGCGGTTTATTAGATTTTTTTACATGCCCGACGTTTCGGATACTTTACAGCAACCGTGGTAACGGGAGATGTTTCAAAATCTGTCGGGTATTAAATACCCAGCCACACCAGCACCGGGTTAATGATGCAATTTTCATCTATAATAGGAGTTACCTACGAATCGCCCACGAATAAAAAGGAATGACTGTCGTTTGGCCTCGGATGTACGCCCACTGTACAGAATTTTGGCTCTATTAAAAATACCTTTTGAGTAAGGTCACACTAAGATCTCATCTTTATTTTTCGTGTTTAGTATTTTTTTAAATAAAGACTCATCATTAAGTTTAAGCTGGGTATAATTTATTTGTACTCTTTATTGTACACCAAAACAATTTACATATCAACAGAAAAAGAGAAGTACAAGAGACGGCATTATCGCTAAAGCATATGTAAATTATCACGCTATATAATTAACTGGCGGTTTTTAATTGTTTCAAAAACTTCTGGAATATTTTTTCTTAAAGATTTCTTATAACAGAGCAGTAATATTTATAAAATTAAAACTTTTTCAAATCGTAGCAAACTTATAGGTATTAACCGATATTAAAATTCCATAACAAAATTGTATAAATTAACTAGCTGACCCCGCAAACGTTGTTTTGCCATATATGTGATTAACTCTCTTGATCCCCCTCCCCCCTTATAACTTAGGGATATGAAAAAATAGAAGTTGGCCGATTCTCAGACCTACCCGATATGCTCACAAAATTTCATGAGAATCGGTCAAGCCGTTTCGGAGGAGTTTAACTACAAACATCGCGACACGAGAATTTTATATATTAGAATAATTTTTCCTTTACAATAAAACGATATATCGCTACAGACAGTAAAATATAACAACGTTTTTTTCTATATTATATACAGACACAAAAGAAATTATAAATACGACTACAATGAATATTAAATTTAAATTTCGAGAGTAGCTATTAACTAACGTTGAAACATGTAGAGTTACGAAAACGAGGTTATGAACCTTATGTGAGTATCAAATTCTCTATCTCTAGTATTATGCAAGAACAAAAAATAATGCAACACTTAATTTATAAACATCTTACCATACTTCCTCTCTGATAACACTGAAAAACTGTGTTATCAGGCAACTGCAATTAATTCACGCGGCTCTACGTAAAATCATCATACCCTGAACACACTTAAGTTCATTTAATAACAAAGAAGAATAGCTTAGTTGCTATTACGTTGACGATTAAGTACGAAGTGAAGTATAATGATTTTAGGTTAAGTGGTAAATGAAAGTGATACAATGTTTTCTATCGTGAATTTTCATCGACGTAGTGGTTCCTGAGCGGCAACAAGTCGGTACGGCATGGCGCGTAGATTAGATGTGCGGCAGATGTCGACCGAAGGAGTCGTCGGTGCGAGCGCCGAGAGCGCTTCGCCCGCGCCTCCCCTTATCCTTATCACCTTATCAGTCCTTATCAGTTACTCATCGCGAAACCGATCGCGTTTCGGTTTAATATAACTGCAAATACCAGTGATTAGTTCGAAACCGATCATGATCGACAGATTTTTTGTGATCGCATTGTTTAACTTGTGCAGTTTCTTTACTGTCGGATATGTAAGCGGTCAAGGTGAGCGTTAGTTTTCCATATGCTAGACATTGTTTTTCTTTTTAAGATTTCCGTTTTTATAATACACCAGTATCTACATGTAACGGAATGAGTAATAACCATATATTAATCATACCTAGCGTATACTACTCACGGTGCTGGTATTGTATTCAGATTATAAAATAAATTGTAATTGGTTTATTTTGTTAAATACATAGTTTTATTTATCATTAAATAATAAATCTACGAATGGACTATTAATAAAACATAACAAAACAAAAAAGCGCTCTTTTACCATTTACAATTTAAAACGTCGTAACTTGGAGCTTATATTTAAAATTTGTATCTTCTGTTCGTTTGCAAAATTAAATCGTGTAGGCACTGTATTTGATATAAATCAGTTTGATTCTTTAAATTCTTACAGGTAGAATTAGCTGAATACAAAAATCGTTATATTAATAATTAAAAATATAAAATTTCGAGTCTAAATAACGTACAATTTTATTTATAGAACCAAACACGTGTCATAATATCTTGAAGACTTAACTAACTAAATTTAAAATTGAAATATAACACGTGTTAAATTATCAAACATAAATAAATTAAAAAGCTAATGCAGTAACATCAATCGTTATAATTAAGCGAAGTTAGTTCTTATCAGTCCATAAAGACGCATCTCGTTTCAAAAGGAAAGATTTATTTCTGGCAACATAAAATAAATGTATTCTAAAATAGCCCATACAGATGTCGGAACCCACCTGTTAAAGTATTAGCTCTCTGAAATAGAAAATTTACTAAAGTGTGACAGTTCTATTTACACAACAAGTTTAGGACAAACGGATTAATGTTGGAAAATAATCCTGTCTGCTTAAGTCTAATTTTATACAAAGTCCTAAATACAAATATGGACTGAATTTATGTACTCAAGAATATCCTGTAACGTAAAAGTCATAGAGTATAAATTCTAATGCAGCTTGTTGCTTGATTTCGGTTATCATACGACTAAATTTATTTGATTTGCAAATTCTCATGATCTATATTTTTTCAAACATTTAGTTTACCTTATCATGAATTTATTTCTGTGTCTATCGAGAGAACCATCACTTAAATGCATTACACATTACTACTATATTTATTTACAACTTGTTTATATATCTAAACTAGCTGTGACCGCGACTTCATCCGCGTGGAATTAAAAAAAAATATTGTTCAGTTCGCAGAGGTACAAAATAAATAAATTTATAAAATAAAATTATCTCAAATCACTCCTTATTACATCAGCTATCTGCTAGTGAAAGTCCCGTAAAAATCGGTCCAGCCGTTTCAGAGATTAGCGGAAACAAACAGACAGACAGATATGATCCATATGCATTTAGTAAACATTGGTTATTTTAATGTTACAAACAGACACATCAATTTTATTTATTTGTATAGATTAGATATTCACTTTGACAAGCTTTAAAATAAAAATCATATATTATAGTTAATAACCGGAAAAACATTAAAATCAAACTTATTTAAGATCAAACTGGCGCTTAAGATGAAATATGAAAACGTTATATTTTTACAACTAGGAACAGGATGTGATGTAAATGAATTTCCGCACTATGAAAACAATGTTATTGTTGCAATAGTGAATTAGTATTAGGCGTATGTAAGATGATTTCAATTCTTTATCTTTTATGCATGACTATGATTCTTAGAAAATCATGTACACAAAAATTATAAAAGTTCACTGCGTATTAGCGTGTGGTTATAGTTTGTTTACACCTGAAAACTTGATTTAAAACAGATGCGAAATACCTTTCTCGGCCGAATCGCATGCGCTTATCCGAAACATTATTATTGATAAAATTGAACTAAATGATATTTAAACAAAAAAACCATTATTTTTATATACATATTTATGTAAGAAACTTGTAGACTAAAAAGAAAAATTTAGTTGACTGTCATAAACGTATAATAGTATTATAGCAATGTTGATTTTCGATTTTTATTTACAATATTTGCGATACAAAATAAGCCATGTTTATATTAAACTAGAAGTCTTTCACGGTTTCACTCGTGTATACATCTATATATTTACAATAAATATATACTGCAATCATTCTATAGTACTACTTACTAGCTATAGTATGATTAACGTAAAAAGTTACATAAAGAACGTGTGTTTTTTTCTATAACATTAATATAGATATGCATTTGATGACAGTATGCCTCGTATAACATAAACCTCAATTATAGCGTCTACTCTATACTTAATCCAAATAGATGAGAGGGAACGATGGAAGGTTGAAAAGAAAGTGTTAATGAAACATAATGTAAGCGTGGGCGGTTAATAATTACTGTTGTGATGATGTGATCGATACTAACATTAATTATACTATCAGTTCCGAGCCACGTGTGTGTTTTATTTGTACCGGCGATCTGTGTAAAACTAGTTTTAACGCATATACGCCCATTTTAGATTAAACTCAAAACAAACAATTTAATAGAATTTAAAACTACAATAAATTTAGAAGTTATTTGAAATAAGTATAAATGCCGAAGTGAAGTGAATTTTCTTAATTTTGTAAACAAGAATTTCGGTATGTTTTCTGTTCTTATACGATGTTAACGAAACTCAATACAGTTATAATTATTAAATACTAGCGACCCGCCCCGGCTTCGCACGGTTGTACAAACTATCAGTGTGCCTCTATTATATTATGCATGTATTGTACATATAAACCTTTCTCTGGAATCACTCTACTTACTAACGAAAATCGCATCGATCTAAGCATACAGAGAAAAGGATGCAAACGAGAGAGTCGCACTAACCATTTTAATGTCTAAATTTAGACATGATTCCATAGACAAGAATAACTTAAATATTAATATGATAGTCCCAACTTCCGTATCCAAATCTTCAGCCAACTCCGCGTGTCGTATATTTATTATGTTTTTGTTGTAGTGGTTTATATAACTATAGTACCTAATGAAGCAAATGTGCCAATACTCCAATGAATTAACAATATCACAAACATCATAAGCTTATATTTTCATAAGCATCACATCAGATTATATGCTTAATTTATTTAGTGCTTCATTATTTTGCTACTATTTGATCAAGTTTTATTCTATTGTTACATTAACAAGATAACTTTGCATGTCGCGTTTGCTTTAATACGGTTGTACATTAAGAAATGTAGTCTTTGATAAAATTCATATTGTAATATTTCATAAATGTAACAACTGCTAGCAAACCTCAATAAATAAATAAACAAATAAATCAAATCTTCAAATTTGGAGTCAAAGTTAGAAGGTTAACTGGAGAAAGACACTTCCTAATGATTAAATGTCGCTCTACAGCTGTATTGATGTTAAAGCTTGACCTGGACCAAGATGCTCTATTAATGATAATTGTGTAAATATCAAGTACCTACGTAAGTGACACGGCTACATTTAATCCTTCAATAAGTGTACTTTGGAAGCTATCAACAATTGGCCAATGTGCAAAAGTACAGTCCCGTCTATATCGTAAAAATAGCGACGTCCTGGTGTTTCGAATGGGTGAAAAACATACCTGTGATCCACTAGTTGCATTAGCATTGCTATCCAATTAATTTACTATCCTACTCCTCATAATTTAGGAAAATTTAATCTTAAGAGAATGTCACAATTCAAATACTTCAAATTTGTTATGACTGACATGAAGGATGAAACTTATCCTTCATACTTAAAGAACAAAAGAAAGAGTTATTGTATTTGTATTTAATGTTTTGGCTAACAAATTAACAATAAACATTCATTAAATCGGAGGAATGTGTTTGAGTATCAGTTATAAACGGAGATGCAACAAATTATACGTTACAATGCATTCGGAGAGAATTTAGCATTACGTAAGTAAGGACTTTGATGATAAATTTAATAAGCTACTTTGTTTTTATTAATTTAATTTAAGTTTAACCTTTTTAAGTAACATACATTGTTATTATTGACACTAAAATATTGATCCAATACTTTATACCTATAAGATACAAGTCTAATAAATGTATACCAATAAATATTTAATAGATTCTATTTATGTACTATTCTTTATCAATGGCGTTGTTGCAGGTAACTGTGACATATTCAGGCCACGCTGTACCAATCTATGTCACTCTTAACAATAGTAATTATATCCACTATTGTAGTCATTGATAAGTGTTCAATTAAGATCACGTAGGCTTACCCTAATATCTTAACTCTACAAAGCAAACCTCAAATTACTTTTTAATGAGAAACGATTTTTTTTATATTTTTTTCAAAAACGTTGATATATCGTTACATTTTTAAAATAAAAAAAAAGTATATTTAAAGAAATTTAATAAGGGATAAAATAATCTATATAAAAAAAATTTACAACTTTAACGCAACAGTTCTCATGGTTGACAACATTCCGTTACAGAATTTCTTTTCTTGGACAAGATACACGCATCTATAAATGTTTATACAATTGAGCAATTTCGGCAACTTTCTCTCTTGATTAATAGCTTATTGTTCCTACCGGCTATTCATTTACAAGCATTATCATCTTACATTCTTATGGCTTCATAAATATCTTATTATTATCATCTGTTTAAGCATTTTATTAGTTAGTTTTTATATCCAGTAACAACTGAGGCACTACGGCTTAGTACTTATGTTTCTCGTGCTTATACCATAACTTTTTTTAATTGTGACAAATTACCAACAAACATTATGGTCAATTAATATTTTTTATGAAAATGGTTTTGTAGGTTAATCGTAAAGAATAACTCTAAACAGACTTTATAAGCATTTGACTTCTCACGCATTTTATGACGATTTTGATAGTTCAAAGCGCTACGCTAGTTTCGTCATGAAAGATTAAAGCCACCCCTTCTGTTCCCGTGGGTGTCGTAAGAGGCGACTAAGGGATAACACAGTTCCATTACTACCTTGGAACTTGAAAAGCCGACCGATGGTGGGATAGCCATCCAACTGCTGGCTTTGAAATACACAGGCCGAAGATGGGCAGCAGCGTCTTCGGTGCGACAAAGCCAGCCCTGCGGTCACCAACCCGCCTGCCCAGCGTGCTGACTATGGCCAAAACACATGAGTTCACGCCATTTTTGGCTTGAACTTGTGGAAGCCTATGTCCAGTAGTGGACTTCGAAAGGCTGATGTGATGTGATGATACATATGTATGTAAGCAAGTTGTTTCTTGAATTTATTATTGTCAAGTGGAAAAATTGTTGAGGACATATACAAAAAGAGGAAACTGTAAACAGTATATTAGTCTGTTACTATGCAGTTATACGCATATATATATATATATCGAAGCCTTTTTAATTTTTCTGGGAGTGATTAAAATAAATTGAAATAAATGCGTTTTTGTCTTCGTATTTGTTACAATAAATTTCTATTACTTCGACTGATTCTGGCGTATTATTCAATCACCCGCCGGTTTTCTATCGATAGAACAAAATTATTATTTCATTGAGACTCCCAAAGAGCTTATATAGGATGATTATTTAATGGTGTGCTGCTGACAACGAGTTAATTGTCGATGACAATTTTATTTATTTTTAAAAATTTTTAAAAATTTATTATTAAAAAGATAATCGAGGTGATTGGGGTTCCTGCTCAATCGAAACTTGAGTGAGCTTAGTCAGGCAAAGTAATGACTGTTTATATTGATTCACTAATTTTGATAAAAATATAAGTACCTACAAATAAAATTTTATTATTAACGACTACTAATCATAACAGTAATAGGTAGGTTTAGGCATGTAATTTAAAATACAATTTGTACTTTATTCTATAATATAAACATCCTAATTAGATTATATAAACTTCTTTATTTTCCCTTATTTTTTTCTACCATAAATAAACATTTTTTACATGTTTTTGACAAGTTCTAAGGTAAAGAACTTTCCCGCATGTATTTTTTATTTCGTTTCGCTATACATGTATTAATATTTTACTTTTTAACAGCTCAAGAACAGCTATTAAACAAGTTGGCATGCATTCAAAACGTAGAGTGTGGACCATGTCTCTCCGCCGCCAGCCACTGTCGCTGGTGCGCGGACCCCTACTACAGTCCAACTGCTCCGCGATGCAATGACGATTCAAGGTAAGATTCTTAAATACCTCTTATAAGTCTATATTATTATTTATATGTAGTATTTAATAAGTAATCTCTGTTATAATAGATTAAAAACACTTCGCACGGTTGATTGTTGTTTGGATGCTTATCTCGAGATCTTGTAAATCAGATTTTAAAATTCTTTTGTCTAAATGTGAAACGAGACTTGCTATAAGACATAACGTATAGATGCTTAGTATTTAATTTAAACGTAGGTAAAACCGTGCAGGTCGTCATATAGGTAGGCATTGTAAAACAGTAACGAAAAGTTAATAAAATCAAATAAGTTTTATTAATAACTAGCTGACCCCGCAAACGTTGTTTTGCAATATATGTTATTAACCCCATTAATCCCCCCCCCATAACTTAGGGTTATGAAAAATAGATGTTGGTTGATTCTAAGACCTAACCGATATGCACACAACATTTCATAAAAATTAGTCCAGCCGTTTCGGAGGAGTATTATAACTAACATTGTGACACGAGAATTTTATATATAGGTAGGTATATGATTTATTTAACCCGCGATTTCATTCACAAAAAAAACAAATTTATATATCTTTATTAAGACAGCCATGTATACAATTATTGTGCTGTGTGGCTACGGCACTGTGCTGTGTGGCTACGGCACTAAAGAATTTAGCCACCCCCTCTCTTCCCGTGGGTGTCGTAAGAGGCGATTAAGGGATAACAAGGTTCCACAACCACCTTGGAACTTAAGAAGCCGACCGATGGCGGGATAACCATCCAACTGCTGGCTTTGAAATACACAGGCCGAAGACGGGCAGCAGCGTCTTCGGTGCGACAAAGCCAGTACTGCGGTCACCAACCCGCCTGCCCAGCGTTGTGACTATGGGCAAAACACATGAGTTCACGTTATTTTTGGCGTAAACTTGTGGAGGCCTATGTCCAGCAGTGGACTGTATAGGCTGTAATGATGATGTATACAATTAAATCAGACCCGAACGTATAATAAAAAAAAAAATAAACTATAATTTTTCTCTAAGGTAATAAATGCACTCTAAAACAATGGATGATTACGAATGCTTGTAATGTACCTATTATTTGACCGAATCACTGCACTGTAACGTTTTGGGGTCATCGGGAATAGGTACCTATGAGTATTTCACACACGATATATCTGACTTAGCTTAACAATCAAGACATCCCGTTTGATTGATTGTGAGGCGAACATGACTCGGAGATTGTATACTTTTCAATTTGCCCAGCTTTTTTTTCAATCGTTCGTCAAGTGTGTTAATATTATCATTGATCGACAATCAACATCGCTTTTGAAACTTTTAATACCTTATTCGAGATATGTGTGACTTGTTGATAATAATGCTGCGATCATATGCTTTTATTTAGTAACTCAATGACGTAGGATTTTGATTTTTTTTTTTTGAAAACCAACAGCTTTACAATTCGTATAAATACAAAATTTAAAACAATATGAACAATAATAAGGCTAATAATAGGTTTTCCTATCTATACATCTTAGTACTGTTACAAAAACTTAATTTTTAAAATATCAAATCACAATAAAGCTTTCAAATAGCTTTGAATAATTGCTAACTTGACAGAATCGTTAGTTAAGGCCAGTATTCTTAGTAACAGTTGATAAAATGTCAACAAGTGAAAAGTACAGTTTAACAGAATAAACTAATTTTAATACAAAATATGAATTTTCATTTAAAAATCTATTGATGTTATTAGTATTAGTCATTGTGTCCTAACCGAACAACAAGTTAAGATACTAAAACATTGTCGAACATGTACAAGTTTTACATTGTGTGTATAAGTTAAATCATTAATTTTTACTTTTATTTTTATTAAAATTATTAACAGTCTGGTAGCCACGGGATGCGGTCAGGGTATGATTCAACGTCCTATCAAACCAGTATGGGAAGTGGCCGAAAATCGCTCGCTCCAAGATATGTTGCTCGACAGTCATGAAGCAGTTGTGCAAATACAGCCGCAAAAAATAAAGCTTTCGTTGAAACCCCGTACGTATTTCATTATCACACTTTCATTCGTCTCACCTAATTTTAAGGCATCTTTACAATTAAAGGCAACTCTGGTCATCTTTTAAATTCCAAAATTCCATATACGGAAAGAGCGAAAACATTACCTATGTTTTTTTTTTAATTTGACAAATCAACAAACTTACAAACTTATACAAAGGGGTATGACGTAATGGATGACATCATATGTTTGTAACGATTAAATTATATTTCAGGCGAAACAAGAAAAATAAAATTTTCATTCAGACCTGCCAAAAATTACCCTTTAGATTTGTATTACTTAATGGATCTCACATGGTCAATGAAGGACGACAAAGAAACCTTGGTGTCCCTAAGAGATGACCTGCCAGCTTTATTGAAGAATTTAACAGATAATTTTAGGTATTTAATAAAAAGTTATGAATATATGCACATATTATATTAAAAATTATTAGGTACGTAATCATTTGTATTTATTTAGAAGTAAATTGACGTGAGTTAAGGAAACTGCGCTATTAATTACTACTTCAGTCTTTTAGATATCTAGATAGATTGATTTGTATTATTATTTATTTAAATAAAGTCGTTATTTTGGAGAAGATTGTTGAATACTACCTAATCCATAAAATATCTAGGTACTCTAAAAATGGCATGCTAAATTTTTTCTTCATGTGGCAAGAAATGGCAATTTTATTGTGTAACATTTTAGAATAGGATTTGGTGCCTTTGCCGAGAAACCAGTGATGCCATTTATAAGTGTCGACCCACGAAGACGTGCGAATCCTTGTACCGTGGAGGAGGTGGCGTGTGAGGCAACCTACAGCTATAAACATCATTTAACGCTAACAAATCAGGTAAAGTGGAAGAGAATATATTGCGAAACATAGAAATAACATCCATGTTCAAAATGGCACTGTAGTGTTTGATGCTCAGAACATATACACACAGTAACTCTATCAATTTTTTAGGTTTTTACTTAACGGCTTGAAGCCGAAATAAAGCTACGTAAACGTGTATATATATATATATATATATACGTGTATATATATATATATATATATACGTGTATATATATATATATATATATATATATATATATATATATACATACATATATACACGTTTACGTTTTCGAGGCGTAGGTACTTACATTGTAAGCATTTAACATGAATATAAAAATGTACAAATAAATAGATATTATATATACAAATAAATATGCAGGATAATATCGAGTTATTATGTTACTTATATTTCAACAATTGTAAATTGTATTCGTAGGTAAACGAATTTATTGAAAAGGTTAACAAGAGTTCAGTGACAGCAAACTTAGACAACGCTGAAGCGCAATTAGATGCTCTCGTGCAAGCAATAACATGTGATAAGGAAGTCGGTTGGTCTCCCCACAGCCGAAAAATAATTATCTTGCTCTCAGATGGACTCTTCCACACAGCGGGTGACGGAAGACTAGGTAAAGTAAAATAAATATTTAAATTGATCACTGAAACACAAACATAAGAAAAGACCACGATAATCTTGATACTTTAGGTATACTAATGTTTATTGAGATAAGCAAGCACTGTTGTTTGCCATTAGCGGAAGCTGAACTTACAAAGGTTACCGCAGTTGTAATAGGTTTAACTGGTTTTTACTAGTGCGTCAAATAATGTGCTGAAATATATTCAAAAAAACACAATGTTAATGTTTATACTTTATATGTTGTAAAAGCGACGCCTGAAAATGTAGGTAATTTTGCGGGCTCTATTGTTTATACAGTACCTGGTTTACTTAAAGGTTATTGGTTTATGTTAAAACAAGAATTAAAAAGAACTAATGTAGAACAAAAATAAAACCAATCACATTTAATGGGTTAAAATTCCTCTGATCAAAACATTTAATATGTTCCAAAATATTTACATGATTATAAAATGTTTTATTTCTTTGACTTTAATTTAGGTGGTGCTTCCTTAAAAAGCGATGAACAATGCCATCTAGATAAAAATGGTTATTATTCCGAAGCCGCTGTGTACGATTATCCGTCGATAGCACAAGTATACCGACTGCTAGATAAATACAAGGTAAATAGAACAATATTTGTAGATACAGATTATGTCGTATGTGTTACGCAAATCTGTTTTCCGTTGATATTAGGAATATAACGTATTGAAACAATGTTTGCTCGTGTAATTGAATCGTTGCAAAGCGAAAATACTTAGTTTTGTCATACTAATATTTTTATATTTTTTGTGATATCTGCATTATACGATAATTACTTTTAAAATGTTGCTTTAATTTTTCATCGGACATTCTAAATATGTAAATGTAATGTTAGAGTAGTTGTAACGACTATAAAGTTAAAACTATTAATTGAATATTGTTAAAAACGTTAGTTTTTAAATAGGATTTCCTAATTCTACAATTTAAAATAACAAAAAATAAAACTAAATTTTTAAGGTAATTTGTAACAATGTTTTTGCAGGTGAATGTAATTTTCGCGGTTACAGAAAATGTGAAGGACCATTACGACAGCCTTCACGAGCTGTTGATTGACTTCACCTACGTAGCTAAATTGGAGAGCGACAGTTCGAACATTCTCAAGCTAGTCAAGATGGGTTATGAAGATATCGTGAGCGTCGTTAATTTTGAGGATGACTCCAGTTCCGGCCCTATAAAGGTTAAATATTTCACCGACTGCGGAGTGAAAGGGGGGTCACTGATAGAAGCGAAGCGGTGTACCGGCGTTGAATATGGCATGACGCTTAATTACGAGGCCCATGTCAGTTTGGAATCTTGTCCGGAATACAAAATGGTAATGGATTTTTTACTTGAGTGAATTCTTACGACGTTTTGAAGGATAGTTTGAATGTGAACTATTCTGTATAACTATTAAATTATTTATTTATTTCAAATATAGTGCATAACTTAACATAATATGTTAATATCATAAGGGAATCTTATACTTGTTTTAGTACAATAGTAATATAAAACATCTGTATAAATAAATAAAATTGGAGTGTTACCAACCAAGTGTACCAAAATAACTTTTTTAACTATTTTTATCTGTCTGTCTGTCTGTCTGTTGTACCGGCTTATCTCTAAAACGGCTGGGCCGATTTTGACGAGAATTTCACTGGCAGACAACTGGTAATAAGGAATAACTTAGGATACTTTAATTTTAGAAATTTATTTATTTTATAACTCTACGAACTGAACAATAACTTTTTTGTTAAATTCCACTCGGACGAAGTCGCTGGCACAGCTAGTAAGAAAAAAATGACATGAATGACAACTATACCTTTATACGATGCACGTTATAATAATTGATATAAAGTGCGTAATTTAATAAAATTGAAACAGTTATATCTAGCGTGTCAAATTAATATGCAACCCGCAATCAGATTAGTTACAGCGCCAGTAATTATAAACTTATTTGAAATTCATATATGTAGTAATTATAAAACGTTTCAGCACCAATTATTTTATATCCAATGAAAGATTAATGACCGGGTAATTTAAAATAATAAATATTAATGAGGATAGCACAGCGTAGCGGTCTCAGCTACTAGTTGTTATGGTAGCGATCACGGGTTGGATTCCTACTCACGACAGATCTTCCTATAGGCCTGTATTGATCATTGTCGTGATCGTTTGTTTGTGTTGTGCTTAAGTCATGAAATTTCTTTTTATTATTAAAATACTCTACTACTCTGAACTCTATACTCTTTAGAATTAAGAAGAAATAAAGAAAGAAAGAAAAATATTTACGACACCATAAACATTGCATTCTCAATGACTAAATATTAATACAAAAAAATAACAATAATAAAATAAAACACGATGAATACAGTTTATAAAAAAAAAAAAAAAATAACAAAACTTTTAAGTTTAAAAATTAAGCATTATATTGTTGATCTTAATATTTTTTTCAGATGCATCAAACGATAAAAATATCTGAGAGTCAACTGGGCCAGGACACTCTCACCTTAGATATAGATATCCAGTGTGGATGTATGTGTGAGAGCGACAAGCAGAAGGACATGGTTCTTACCTGTCCGAGGAACTCTCATCTTGTTTGCGGTGTTTGTCAATGTAATAAAGGATGGTAAGAAGTTACTATATTGCACATAATCTATATAAATAAAAATTTATCGCCCAATTTATATATATACAAGCTTCATTTCCGAACAAATGCACCAAATTGTAGGTATACCTAATTCTTTTTTTTGTGTTTGTTTCTATCTGGACAAGATTTGTATAAAAGAAAATTTAAAAAAAGTCTATACATTCTAGCTTGTTTAAAATTTATACGTTTGATTTTATGCATACAATTTTAAATTAAAATTAAATATTTTTTTTTGGATTTATTTATTAAATTAATTCTTGAGTAGATTGGTAAATCATTAAAAATTAAACACTTAAAGAAATGTCGTAAAAGAAACAAAATTAACTTATAAATAATAAGTTACGAATTATGTCGCACACCCCAAGGTGGTTGAAGTATCTGCTCTTGTCAAAACCATAATATAAATTTATACATGTGAGAAACTAGAACAAGGTCATGTCATGTCGTGCGTTTTAATGAAATATTTTTATAAAAGAAAATATAGAATCATATTCTCTTAAATACAAGTATACAACACAACACTTGTACATATAATTTTTATTCAACTTCATAAAAAAGAGGATATTCTCAATGAGACTGTATTTTTTTGTGTACCGCATAACTTTTTGCTGGGTGTACTGATTTTGACGATTGTTTTTAGGGTTCCCTACCTCAAAAGGAAAAAACGGAACCCTTATCGGATCACTTTGTTGTCCGTCTGTAGTCTACCTTGCTCGCGCATTATTATAAATAAATAAACAGTGATATTTAAACATTGTGTAATTAAAATGGTTTCTAGGTCTGGTCCATTATGCGACTGCTCCATAGAAGACGAGAACAAGTCTGCTGAACTGCAGGCTCAGTGTCGCGAACCGAACGCGACGCGCTCCCTCGTCTGCTCCGGAGCAGGAGACTGTATGTGCGGCCAGTGCGAGTGCGACCGCGGGTACAGCGGGCGGTACTGCCAGTGTAAGGAGTGTGTGATTAGTAGGTGAGTATCAGATGAGAAGTTACTCGTTTATGAATTTAAATAGGCTCGCGTGCTCCGGAGTAGGAGACTGTATGTGCAGCCAGTGCGAGTGCGACCGCGGTATAGCGGGTCAGGTACTATCGGTGCAGGAGTGTGAGATTAGCAGTAGACCAGGGCTTAAGCCTTTGAAAATGGTAAAAAGTGAAAAAAATTATAGTAGGATGAAACCCATTGGAAAAGGAAGAGAATACAACGAAAATGAAAGGAAAAATACATAACGGTAATAAATAACGTAGACGTTTGTATAAAAGAAAAAAAATATGTCAGTACTAAGTTCGCCGGGTCAACTAGTAGCTAAAAATTATTAGGTACCTTCTTAAAGTATATTACTGTCTTTAAAAGTAACCATTGTTATTTATCAGGAACTGATGCCTTTAAAAATATTTAACGGACATTTCTAATGGCCATTTCAAAACTATGAAACAAACATAAGTTAACATAGTTTTTGCTTAAGCAACGACTACTATATTTTGAAGTTCTGTATAAAATTTTCAAACGTTCGAAAAATGTTTGTATATGTCATACTATTTTACCATTTGTTGTTTGTGAGTCGACACAAGATTTTATCCTGTGGGGGGCGAAGCGATTATTTACAAGTATGTATTTCAATTTTCAACCGCTCTGGATTAGTGGTGCAAGTAGTCGCCTAAACACCGACGGTTAGCGGGTTCGATTCCCGCCCGGGATGGATATTTATTTATGTGCAAATATTTCTTCCTGGTTTGGATGTCTGTCCTTGTGGGTCTCTCCACCATGCCTCGGAGAGCACTTTAAACTGTCGGTACCGGTTGTTATCATAAAAGCCTGATAGCGATCGTTACTCATAGCAGGGAACATATCCGCCACCAGCGTGGTGGGTTAAGCTCCAATCTTTATCCTAAATGGAGAAAGAGGCCTATGCCCAGCAGTGGGATGTTATAAACTGAATGCATTATGCATTGAATACATTAATTTACCGAGTTTAACTGGCCATTGATAATGTATTTTAGAGAGAACGGTCTCGAATGCGGCGGGATAGAACACGGCGTGTGCGTGTGCGGTACGTGCGCATGCGCAGACGGCTGGGGCGGGGCCGCGTGCGACTGCTCCGCCAGCACGGACGCCTGCGTCGCGCCCGCCTCCAGCGACGTGTGCTCCGGACACGGGGAGTGTGTTTGCGGTGAGTGGTAGCTTCACTTCTAACCCGAATTAATAATCTAATTTGTAAAATGACGATTTGAAGGTGCTTTGGAAGGCTATTTGAATAAAGTTATATTTGATTTTGATTCTGTGGCATTTTTTTGCATGCTCTTGTTCTAATATAATATTGATAATATATATAATTGTTGGTATAAAGAGGAAGTTAATGCCATTTTGGAAAAATTGGAATAAAAATATAGCTAAAACAATTTGACCACAAAAATGTACTGTAATTTAAAAAAGTGTACCTGTACAAAAAAACTCGATATTTGGGTACCACACGAGCACACAGAAAGAAACCAAGTGAATCGTATACTTATTTTTTTTAATACAAATATGACGGCAAACGAAGCGTATAGTCGTCACCGCAACACTGAAAGCATATTCTAGTGTTACAGGCGTCTGTGAAAAAATGTTTTTTGTTCATTTCGTGTAAACCAGAACTAAACAATATTAACAAATCTACACTTAAATTATATGTGACAGGAGTCGTCTTTGTTTGAATAAATTTATCAATAATTATTCTATAGAATACACTGTACCGATCCAATTTTTTCAATATTCCGTTAGAAAGCCTGTTAATCGAGGTAGTTTATCGTGAAACATCACGCGATGATGCAAAGAAGTGGATCATCTATCTATCTATACAAATAAAAATTAATGTTGCTAAGCGCATAACTCTAGAATGGCTCGACCTATTCGACTGATTTATTTTTTCGTATGTTCCTTAAGACCCACGGAAGGTTTTAATACAAAAAATACTATTAACTATTGACAGAACGAAGTCTGTCCGAGCAGCTAGTTAAAAATAAAAACGAATGAAACGCGGGTTTCATAATGTTGCTTAGATTTTTATGAAGTCCGCAATAGGAAATATCTTGTTCAGTCTAGTGTAGCCTGACTGGGGAAATACTGCAAAAATTACTGAAGATTACCTTCAAATATTGCTCTAAAGTACTATTAAGGGTCCTGCTGTTCCTATAGTGGTTATTAAATTAGTTAGATCCATGTTGATAGTGGAAGTAAAGTCAACAATACACTCGATTAGCAACCGTCTATAATCTATGGTAACCGCTTACAATCACAATCAGGCGAAATCTACCTTTTTGTCACCTTAGTAGGACATAAAAAAAAGTTTTATATGAAATTGTTTTCTTATTTTCAGGTCAATGCCAGTGTTCCACTGCCAACGAAGATGGACTTGTATATTCTGGACTGTTTTGTGAAACATGTGCAACTTGTGAAAACCCTCTCTGTGCTAATGCAGAGCCTTGTGTGTTGTGCCATTTGAATAGCAGTTGCACTGATCTTTGTGCAATTGGAACCGTCAATTATACTGTTAGTGAGAGGCTCAATGAAGGTTTGTGTTCTGAATTACCTAAATATACTATTATTTTTTTCTAAAGCATGCCTATAAGCTATTTTCGAGGGGCGTTACAAATCGTCTCGCCACAAAGCTCAACGAATTCCAATCACCGGAGCAGGCTGGGTTCCGAAATGCCTACAGCACCGTAGACCAAATCCATACTGTTCGGCAAATCATACAAAAAACTGAAGAGTATAATCAGCCGCTGTGTAAGGTATTTGTACATGACTAGAAAGCCGTTGACTCTGTCGAGACCTGGACTGTCCTAGACCCTCTGCAGAGATGTCATATCGACTGGCGAGAAAAGATCTCTTAAAAAGATGTACTAACACGCTACTATCTCATTTGCTATTACATAATAAACATTTAATTGTCTTTAACTATGTCTTATATCAACTTAAGTACCAATATAACTATCGAAATCTGAGTACTATAGCTATATACTGCTACAATAGTTTATAAATTGTGGTGATATTAAGTATAAAGCGTGGTTAAATGAATGAAATGAAAAATCTTTTACAAAGAGGGTAATTTAATGTGGTTGCGGTGACAGAATTATAATAACGGACAATTTTCAAATTACGTCTAAATGACTCGTAAAATTATATTACAGTAACGCGTGCTTGTGTAATTTACTATATACCATAAACCTTACAGCTAATGTATATATATGCTATGAGTGTAAATTGGAAGTAAAAAAGGTGTCATTATTTATGGAGCTAATGTGTGTGTCCTTAGTGTCTTTTCATTCAGTCATTCCATTCATTTGGATAAATGGGTTTCCACTAAAACATTTTAAATAGCATCAAATGTTTCGATACACACACACACACACACACACACACACACACATGCTTCCTATTCTTTGTTTCTTTTTTTATGGTCAATCTCTGAAACAATGCGACCTATTTTCACACAGGTTACACTATGTATTTATTTTTCTTCGTTCTCTGGAGTTACTTAAGATATTTTTATTAAAAATATTAGAATTCCGCAGAAGTAATTATTTTATTTTTGGCTATAGAAAATAACTATCTTATACTTATTTTAACGACAAATATAATAAGGCGTTTTTACATAAGTCGTAATTACTTTAACACAAAAACAAAAAAAAAAAACAGCTACGCTTTAAGAACATATTTCAAATAATAACGATACAATTTTATGTTTCTAGAAACCTCAAACAGCGATGACACGTCATGCATATTACGACGTCAGGAAGAAGGCCTCGAGTGCGAGTACAGGTACACGTACAAGGCTGCTATTAAATCCATGATAGCGATGGAGATCATAATCAGGAGCAAGGAATGCTCACAACCAACAAGCGCTAAGATCATGACGACATCGCTCATAATAATGGCGTGCGTTGTAGCTGCTGGTATTATATTTATATTCTTTATTAAATGTGCACAAGTTGTATCCGATAGACGCGCATACGCCAAGTTTTTGCAGGAAGCGCAAGAGAGCAGAAAGAATACAAGAATGCAAGAACTGAATCCTCTGTACAAATCTCCCATCTCAGAATTCCAATTACCGGAGTCATATCCGAGAGATCGACACGATTTATAATTTAATGTGATCTTCTATAGCTACTATATACATATTGTACGGTTTATATTATTTATGTTGTAAATAATTTCATTCAAACCTTATCTATTAAAGAAGAAAGTTTTTTAGAGTATTGTAGACATGAACGTGATAGTTTTAATTACGTTTTATAAGAATTTTACTGTGGCGTCGTGTACTTATACGTAATTATGAAATTTGAAAGTACAGTTTTATATAAAGTTTTATGTATCGTGCTATTCTTATTATTAAAATACCTAGTATAGTAAGGGCCTGTTTCCCCAGTTTCGGCTAAAGCTGATGTACGATGGTATCCAACGGATAAAAGTTTATGTTATATTTTTCTTTTCCCCGTCACATGTCTTTTCACCATTGCCCATCGAATTTCAATTTGTTAATAGAATTCTATTCGCAAATATGAATTTAAAAATTTTAGTTCAATAATTGAGGTGAAACAGGATAGTCTATTTTACCTCTTGCTGTTAAAGTCTATTAGTAACTTATGTGCAGGATAAATTGTATCCACATTCGGCGCTAAATAAATGCATAATACATAACATATTAATATGTTAGCGATTACCGGCAACCCACATTGTTGCACGGCTGGGTACGTTCACATAGCGCACGCGAGTGACATATTGTGTTCGTAAAATCACACGAGATAATTTGTGAATGGCTGTAGATAATATGGGTTATTTTATTTTTATAATAAAAAAATAAAAAATAAATTTTGTGCACTATAGTAGTAAGTTAAATTTGTGCCGTGTTGTAGGTTATCATTTTAATTAACACATAAAAGATTTGTGTTAATAATGTCTATAATTAAACTTCAGTGACCTGCATTTCATTGACATTTATTGATAGAAACGATTTTTTATATAATATTTATTATATAAAGGGACGTGTTTTTATGCAGAAAATGACGTTAATATGACGCAAAGCACTCTAAACGTACTTTTTGCAACAAACAATCTAATTTTTAAATAACCTTTACTAGTCTCATAACAAAGTACTTATTTTACGAAATCATTAAGTTGTAAAAGTGTCTATTTTGTGAATATTGTAGTGGATTTGTTAATCGTTATTAATGTAAGTTCCTATTATTAAGTTTTAATTAATTTTATTACATTATGATTGTTCGTAACAAAATAAAAGTCGTGAAATAATTTTTGTATTTATTTATCTTTCGGCGTAATAATTTTCAATATCCCATAAAAGTACCTTTAATGATATCCAACCATGTACTATTAGTAACCAATACGAGGTAATGGAAATAAATTTATACGCATTAATATTAATCTTCAGCACTCCACTTTTTTTCTTACAAAAGTCCTTGTTTGAGGAACAAAAACACAAAAAATATTCGGAAGACTGTCTCACTTGAAAAGTTCCCATTAATGTGTAGACATACACATGCAAAAAAGTTGAGTTACCAAAATTAACGCATTTCAAAGACAATTCGATTAGTAAACTATAATCTCTAAGTATATACCTACTACAAATATATCACATACTTAAGTGATCATTCCGTTTACCGATTAAAAAATACCTGAAATAAATGTATTATATTAATCCTATATTTACAATACTTCTATTTATAATTTGTAATTGAGCAATTTTGATAATATTTGTGTAAAAAAACTAAGTAATTAAACGAGGTATGTCATTATTATTTTAATACCTACATGAAAGAAGGTCAATGGAACTAAAAATCTCATCTCTCTCAGATCTCACGCTAAACATAAATTAAATTATGTTCGATTTTGGACAATACCGGGAACTAAGAACATACAAAATAAATTTAGAGTATCATCACCCTATTTTAAAAAAGGAATTACAGAATTTGAGTGACTATAAAACCTATATTATGAACAGATTGTTGTTTTTTTTTTATATAAATTGAATGATTAAATTTTATTTTAACAAATTTCTTTTTAAAGATTGTAGAGACATCATTCTCAAAAATCATCTTATGACGACTACAATTATATCGCTTTTTTTAATAAAAATTAATTGCCTATGGAAAGAACCATAAACGTGAAATTCAACATATTTCATCCCTTTCAATTGTATAATTATTTCATGACATATAGTAACGTAAAGTAATTGTCATTTAATATTTTATTTTATCGTTATTTATTATATACATATATATATCTCTAAAATCACAATATGACTAATAACACAATATGTAATTTTAAAAATAAAAGGATGACGTTATTTAAGATGTGAAGTGAAAACTTTAATACAGCACTTTAGTTAGCGATTTATTTTTAGGTTTAGTCTAACTAATCGAACATAGTATTTTTCAATTAAATTACAGTATCCGGCCATAAATAATCTACATTCACCTTTGGAAAGAGACAATCGACTAATTTTGACTTCGTAGTGTGTTATAGTCCAAGATCCCAAATCAGATACAGAAAATACATACGCTCACGCTCTAAGAAGTTGAAATTAGCTGATTGTCTCTTTCCAAAGGTCGATGTGTATTATTTATGGCCAGATACTAAAACAATTATAAGAAGATAGTCAAACAATAATTTAATTACCTTTGACAAATATTCTCAGAATTGTCACACTACTACCAAGTAATACGCTTAGTAAGGCATTTATAAAGGCAACTTGTTGTGGTCCACGAGTTTTTCATGTCTCTAGATGTATGTAAAAACTTTTTAACGCAACCCAAACTAAACAACACTTTTGATTTTTGATAACAACGGTCTACCATGCTATGTATAAAAGGTAAAATAGAGTTATTTTTACCTATTATACATTACCGCAAGCGTGTTTTATAATCTGTTTATAATAATATTTCAAACATATTAAAATAACATTTACAATATTTATGACGTAAATCGACATTTGGTCCATGACATTGGATAGACGTAATGTATCATCACACTTGTCGGTCGTGTCGCGCTGGTCGAGAGGCGAGTGACATCGGATGTGCCGTCCCTTTACTTTGAGCTTCTCTGTCCTGGTGGGTTTCTTGTGCGGGCAGCGGCATAGGCAGAGGAGCGGGCACCGCATCCGGTATTATACCGCGTATGAGGTCCGATACGCACGCCCAGGGCACCATCCTGAAATGAAATTATGACGATTTTAATACTTAGGTGTATATATTGTTTTAAATTTCCATGGTTCTTAACATTACTTGAATTCGTTTTTTCGGGATTTATACCATGTACCTTTTTATCTTTGAGGCTCCGATATTTCGGCGCAGTTGCATGCGCCATGGTCACGGAAGAACGTTACGGAGGCAGATAGTAGATAGACAGCCAGTATTTTTTCCGTATGTAAAGGAGTGACGGATAAGGTCTAAAATATCTTAAAAAAGTATGCAATTAAAACTATCTTCACTCCTTTGAAAAGGGTATCACAATGTCTACGATCGCCCAAAGATAGTTTTCCGTTGGAAAAACCTGGTGTTTATAAAATCGACTGCAGTTGTGGTAGTTCATATATCGGCCAAACAAAGCGCACAATAGCATGCCGTATAAAGGAGCACATAAAAGCGGTCAAAAACAACGATACGCAAAAATCGGCCATCGCTGAACACTTGATACAATCGGGCACAAATCACTGGATCGAGTTGCATAATCCTCAGATTATCTCAACAGAACGCCACTACATACCGAGAATGGTCAGGGAAGCGATTGAAATTACCAAACACAAAAATTTCAATCGTGAGGATGGGTTTAAACTGTCGAGTGTCTGGAGTCCAGTGGTTCATTTGTATCGGGACAACGGAAAACGTAAAAGTGCCGTTTCGCGAATGGATACAGTGAGTGTCGTGTGTCGAGAACAGGTTCGAGTGAGTAGTGAGTTTGCAGACAGTGGTACCGGTATCGAGCGTAATAGAAGACTGAGACGGAGGATAGACCGATATGTCTGCCCATAACATCTACCCGCAATAATCGAACAGTTCTTCCGTGACCATGGCGCATGCAACTGCGCCGAAATATCGGAGCCTCAAAGATAAAAAGGTACATGGTATAAATCCCGAAAAAACGAATTCAAACTTAGGTGTATAGTTTGGTAAAAGATTCGTATGATTTAATGTAAAAAATTAATCAGACGTGATGTATGTGATTTAGGTATATCATTTATGTAATGTATAAATTTTTAATTTTTTTTAATTTTCTAGACAGCCATTTAAAAATGTCTACGAATTGACAAACTTATATGTATATCATTTAAGTAATGTATAAATTTTTCATTTTTTTTAATTTTCTAGACAGCCATTTAAAAATGTCTACGAATTGACAAACTTATATATTAATATTTTATTTAAAATTTTATGATTTTATACACAATGTAAAAAAACAAATATAATTTCATTAATTTGTACATAATAAATGAATTGTTTTAATTAAACTAAAACAATGTTATAAATTTGAAATTAAATTAACATTTTCTGTAGTTTAAAAGCGACTGCATTAAATAATTTTAATATGTATACATTTTATTTAATACGATTATTACATTAGAAAAAATTTCCACAATTAAAAAATCTAGGAATGGCTCTGAATCTCATGCAAATATTTACAAAAATGAATAATTGTTTTTGTGCGTCTGAGTAGGTAACAAACAATTATAATTGTTTTCTCAGCTATAATAATAAAAAAAATACAGTATTTTTCGACTAAATTGTTGATGAAGGTTTTTATGTATTATTACTACATAGTAAAAAACAATGTGGTTTTCCTGTCTGTATGCTTAGATCTTTAAAACTACGCAACGGATTTTGATGCACTTTTCTTTAGTACATAGATAGAGTGATTCCAGAGGACGGTTTATATGTATAATACACGGATAATATAGTAGAGGAACACTGATAGCTTTAGAGATTTCTAATGTGATGTCGTAAATAAACGCATTTTTGCGCTTACATTTCAAATATTTATTTTATATTTTATTATATATTTAGTATCAGCGCTGCTTAGCAATTTAATGCTTGTGTTGTAAGGTAACAGCCGATTGGTATAGCTATATTTTTTTTTTGATAACTATACATATAAATAATACGTATATATATAAATTACACGCAGACTCGGGGCAAAAATCGAACCCATAACCCCGGAGCAGAAAGCAGGTTCACTACAAACTGACTGGCGCAATCATATGAAATAATTATCATATGTATGTCAATATGTAAAGATTCTTTAACAATAATATTTTTTTCTATTCCTATTCCTTTTAATATCTTTAATACGAAAGTTTGTGAAGATGTATGTATGAAACTATGGATGTATGTTTAATTCCTTTCCTTACAAAACTACTGAAGTAATCATAATGAAACTAGGAACGTAGATTGCTGGACATAACTGATATTCCCAAGGAAGCAAAATGAGGCGGATATGACCGCAAGGCGGAGCTAGCAATCGATTGTATGTATAATATTATCAATGTTTAAAACAAAGAAATCAAGTCGGACCCGGCTATATAATAATTCAATAATATCATTGAACCTGTCTTAAGCGAGTTATATAAATGATTATATATTATTATACTTGTATAAATATTACATTGATTTAATACGAATGCTCATTGTTAATCCGCGACACGCAACGGAAGTATTAAAAAGTGTTGCACGAATTTCCGCGAGTATTTGCACATTTACCTATCTACTAAGTTGGAAACCTTTATGATATTGATAATGTTTTGTATTTATATCAGGTACTGTTTATCGAATAAAATTTGAAACCTAAGAAGTCTTGATCAATAACAAAAATAGCATTACGTATAACAAATAAAAGGTCAAAAATCTTTGACTAGTTGTGACTTTATCCTAGAAGAACCTTATACCGTCAAACGCTGAAACTCATTTTAATGGGGTTGCTTTTTGAATAGTCAGATATCAACATGTAGTAGGTATATATGGCATGTTTTTTTTTTTTTGATATCGCTGGGGAACCCATTTATGGGTGATACCCAAGACGCCCGGGTAGGCGGTCCTAGACCGTATGTCGGCTTCAACACTTGGGGGTGCACTACCGACCAAACCCCTGCGGGAGCCTTCAGCCGCTTTAATTGGAGGGTCCCGGATCTGCAGGCAACAGGATCCTTCCAGCGACCGGCTGGCCTCGGCGAAAAGGCCAGACTTCTCCTCCATGGGGACTGTCCGGCTCACCTCTGAACAATCCCGACGACGCCATGTCTAGCAGGACCGGGTTCCCATCCCGGCCCGACACGAGCACAGGGGCGTTACTGGAGGTGCATTAAATAGCGCCTCCTACGCACCTCCGTTCGTCGCCTGCGGACGGAGGCCTCGTCGGTGACCTCTTCTCTCATCCACTCGTCGTTCTCCTTCTGGAACATTACTGTCTCGCAGAAGGAGACCATCGCCTTCCAGGACTCGTCGTCGCCGAGCATCGCGGTGATGATGCTCGGCAGTGACAAGTCTCCTCCGAGGACTGTCGTCAGATCGCGACGCAGCGCCGCCCATCTCGGGCACACCTCGAGAGTGTGCTGGGCAGAGTCCACCGCCGCGCCACAATCGTGACATCCACTCGTCGGCTCCTTTTGGGCCGTCCGAGGTATATATGGCACGTGAGTTAGCTATGATTAAACCTTACTTTTAGTTGTTAATAATCAATTTGTGCATTTTTTAACTATAACAACAGATAAATGAATGAATTACAGGCAAAATCAAATAATTTTTATATTCCTTACAAAACTTTGAATTGAAATATCTGAAACATCATCATCTTGATTCCTTTTTGAGTTAAATATCAAATCTTCATGACTAAGTTTATTTATCGTCCTTTTTTTATATACTTATAAAATAAAACTGTCAAAGGTTCTTCTTTCTTCATTTCAATTTGAAACATTCGATTTTTCCTCCAACAAGAACAAAGCAAGTACAAAGTGCACGCAAATTGTGATGTCTAGAAACAAAGCAAAAAACCTTGACTCTGTTGCTTATTGTTGCTTTAGGTCAACTGTTCAGATTATATTTATTATTAATATCTATTGAATAATTTATGACTATAATCTGCGAAACAGGAAACACACTACCTACAATGTTTTTTTTTTTAAGTAAAATTCTATCCTACTGGTATTATAAATATATATGTTTGCGAGGATGTATGTATGTATGGTTGTTATTCTTTCACACAAAATTACTGGACCGATTTTAATGAAACTTAGCACGTAGATAGCTGGAGATCTAGAATAACATATAGACTATTTTATTATTCCGACATTCCACCAACATCGGAAATTACGTGGGTTAAACAGCATGACGCAGCTATTGATTAATATAATTTGTTAAATGCCATCTATACCGTTTTTGTATATTATTCACCAAAATCAACAAAAAACATACTTCGAATAAAAAATATTGTTATATTTTATACATCTACGGTGTGCAAAATATTAAATATTACAATAATTATAGCTAGGTAATTGTTGATATTGAATTTAGGATGAGATTTTTTTCTATATAAATTAAATACAATCGAAAAAAAATGAAAACTAAACCTAAAAAAATGTGGAAGAAGATTCACTAAACGAGTAGATATATCTAACGATGTCGATGTTGTATTATGATCTCACATTTTCACTCACTCACTTTATTATGATCTTTATTGAGCTGTTCGAATTTTATGTTTAATTATTTATAAATTTTTACACTGTATCTTTTTTCCGTTTTCATTAATAGATGTTTTGGTTGGGGACCTTACATAGCAAACATCTATTAATTACATTTTTCTTCTTCTTTAAATTGTATTCAAAGATTCATTAGCAGGAAAAACAAACCTTCAAAACAAATGCTTCATGCATTTGCATAAAAAGGAAACAAAAATTTTGACATTAATCATCTACAACTTGGCAAATTCAAGGTTTTGCCAAATGCGTATTAGATTTATCACCTCAGCGATGCAAAAACGAATATATATTTTTTTAAATTATCAAGACGGTTTGATTGTATATTTTTGCATGAAACTTTCACTCATAAAATTACCGTATTGATTTTGGTTTAGATTATCATAAAGTAAAAAAAAATTACAAACAATCTTATTACAATGCAGTAAATATCCATAATCCGAGATCCATGTTAAAATCACTAACGTTTAATGACAGTGTGTCTAAAATCATGTTATTCACTATACACGCTTTGCGTTTTTTACAAGAAATTTTAATAGAATAGCCATTTTAGTTTAAGATCTCTACAGAATCATTGCGTTCATCACGTAGATTATCAAACTGTAATTTGTACAAAACTACATACAGCAAACTATTTAGTATAGTAGATTATTTATTTATTTAAATGAATATTTTCGTAGTTATAGTATGTAACATTATTTGGTCATCTAGTTATGGCTATTTAAAGCTTTGAAATCAAAGTTTATACCAATGCGTAATTCTCGCAGTTTGGTTCTCTCAAAAAACCGCCATCTTTATAGCTTGTAAAGCCCTCCCCCCTTATTTTTAAAGAGATCTGTCTTCACTGTACTATTCTAGATATTAGATTTCATACGACCGTTGTACTTCGAACTATGTGTAATTATGTATCTTATAAGCTCACCATTTAAAAGGCATTAACAGTCGAAAATACGATGGAATAACTGCCAACGTTTCGTTGGTGCGAATGGCCAGTATGACGCGGTCAGCTACGTCGTTCGAACTCAACGTCGGCACGAACCTGTCAACAAGGAATGAGATACATATTAAATTTTTTATGTATTATTATACTTAAATAATCTCATTTATAATAATTGTGTTTTCAGGCAAACGAAGAAAAACCGACTTCAATCATATCGACAAGTAATACAACGTAGGTAGGCAAAAAAAGTCGAGTAAATACGCATTATCAAAGATTACTCCAAAAGTTGTAATCAGATCCCGATGGAATCTGATCAACATCGGCTTCCGATTAAAAAAAAATATATATATATACGGTCGAATTGAGTAACCTCCTCCTTTTTTGAAGTCGGTTAAAAATTAACGTCGTACTCCTTCAAAATGACCCGAAGTATTTTTATGTACTCGTATATTTGGTAGATAGGAGGACAGGCCATTAAGTATAATTTCATACCGCTAAGTGATAGGGATGCATCTAAGCAAAATTTTCACATATCTAGTAATAAAAACCCTACGCACGCTTTTGATATAGCGTAATTTTAAGCTCTTTTATCAAATAAATACAATGATTATAAAGTATGTATATAATAAACATTCGGTATCGATAGCTCATATGAATTTTTTACTTAAATATACGCATATCGTTGTTGAATTATCAATAATATATACTTTGTCTTTGGCTAATTAACTATAATTTTATTCTAGGAAACGTTGAAGAGTTTGAGATTTCCTGCAGCAACAAATCTCACCTTGAGTTGACCTCCTCGAACATTCCAGTCGCTCGAATGAAATAAGGGCATATGAGAGACGTGTGTACGCCCTTAATGCCTTTGACCTCCAGCTCAGACCTCAGCGCCTCATCAAAACCGCAGGCCGCAGACTTGGAGGAGCAATAGTCTACAAGCTTCGCCACACCAACGTGGCCAGCCATAGACGCTATGGTCACGATATGACCATCATTATAGTCTATCATAGACGGAAGAAAGGCCTTCACTGTCTGAAAACGTAGAAAGTTTTTTTAGTTATTTTTAATAAAGTATATAGTATATTTGGGTGGCAATTATTTTGCTTTCTATGCATTTATATTTTTTTCATCATCATAATCATCACTCCAGTCGCAGTCCACTGTTGGACATAGGCCTCCACAAGTTGAGTTGATGAAAAATAGCGTGAACTCATGTGTGTTGCCCGTAGTCACCACGCTGGGCAGGCGGGTTGGTGACCGCAGGGCTTGCTTGGCCGCACCGAAGACGCTGCTACCCGTCTTCGGCCTGGGTATTTCAAAGCCAGCAGTTGGATGGTTATCTCGCCATCGGTCGGCTTTTATAAGTCCCAAGGTGGTTGTGGAACTGTGTTATCCCTTAGTCGCCTCTTACGACACCCACGGGAAGAGAGAAGGTGGCTATATTCTTTATTGCCGTAGCCACACAGTCTATTATATATATTTTTATGGACTGTTTAAAAACTAATATTCTATTTTGTATAAACATGTAATGTACTACGTACTACGTTGTTTAAGTAAATTTAAGAGGGTCCCTTATCACTGGATAGTACTTGACTTAACGTATTTTTGAGAAATTAAATCAAAGATCGGGCAGTCATCAAAAAACTTTTTTACTCTTCAACTACAATTGACAGCAATTTAATTTTTAAAATTTCTTCACTTTATTTTATTTTTCTTAGTTTGAGACCGTTGTAATGCATACTTTGAGAAAGTTCCCTCTATACTGCATACTTTGGTTCCAAAGATCAGAAATGTCATAGGTTTATTGCCATAGATACTGGAGTCTATAAATAGTTCATATAACATCAAGAAATTTTAAAAACAAGTGAGTATAACGTTCACAGTAAAATTAAATAAATAAACGCTTCACACCCAACGGCCGCCAGTAGGATTTTCTCCTGTGTCGGGGTCCGGAAACACACACAATACACATGCACAAACGCCCAGACCACGACAAACATCTATATGGCAAATACAAATGTCTGTCGTGAACGGGGATCCGGCCTGCGACCGCCAACGCAACAGCCAGTGCTTTGACCGCTGCGCCAAGACATCGTCAATAAATTGTAATATAAATTTTACACTTCAATATATTTTATCTGCATCCTTTATTTTTGTAAAGTTAGAATTATGCACTAAACAGGTCACAGCTTTTTACTCTTTGGCAAATCTCTTCTTCTTCTAAGTTCTTATAAGGCAAATACTTTATAATGAGTTTAGCTATAATATAAAGTTCATTGAAAATATTACTTGACTAATCGTCTATAATTATAGTAAACGTTATCATACAGTCCAATAATTGAGAAAAAAACCGACTTCAATTACATTGACAATTAATACGGCGTAGGTAGGTAGTCGATAAAACAGTCAATCAAATATTCATTATTAGGGATAACTCAAAAAGTACTTGGCAGATTTTGATAAAATTTAAATAGGACTATATGATAAGCACGAGCTTTCAATTTTAAAAAAAAAGAATCGTCTATAATCGGTACAACCAGTAAAAAGTTAGTTATAAGTAAGTACCTGGGTGACCGAGCTTAGCTCGGTATTTTTAGTAAATTGTGTTTTGGAAATCATATTTAAATACTGTGTACTGTGTTGTATTGTGTACTGTGTGGCTACGGTACTAAAGAATATGGCCACCCCCTCTCTTCTGTCGTAAGAGGCGACTAAGGGATAACACGGTTCCGCTACCACCTTGGAACTTAAAAAGCCGACCGGTGGCGGGATAACCATCCTTCTGCTGGCTTTGAAATACACAGGCCGTAGACGGGCAGCAGCGTTTTCGGTGCGAGAAAGCCAGCCCTGCGGTCACCAACCCGCCTGCCCAGCGTGGTGACTATGGGCAAAACACATGAGTTCACGCATTTTTGGTGCGAACTTGTGGAGGCCTATGTCCAGCAGTGGACTGTATAGGCTGTAATGATGATTTAAATGCGAATTACATATTTATAAAATATGAATAATATTTTTTTTACCGACAATGATAAAAAATATAAATAAATAGAAAAAATCAAAAATAAAAAAAAATAATTAAAAAATTATAATGATATATATACATAATATTTTTCGATTTTATATACATTATTAAAAAAAAAATAACGAGTGCAATTAGAAAAAATAAGGAAAAATAATAATCGATCGAGAATTTGAACCGTGGTTTTTTCGGTCGATCGAAACCGGCCGATTTCCCACCTGAGCTATTACAACTTTACTGACATTTGCGAAATTTACCTTCGTATTCTAACGATATTTATTCATTGTCTAAAAACTGGGATAAAACGATATTTTCTAAAACTGAATCCTAGCTAGATTTATTTATCTTCCCCGAAATTCCCTGCATACTAAATTTAATGAAAATCGTTGAAGCCGTTTCCGAGATTCAGATTACACATATACAAGAATTGTTCGTTTAATAGTATGAGATACACTCGAATTGAGTACCTCCTTTTTTCAGTTGAAAATAAAGGTATATATACTCTAACTTTTCAAGCAAATCTGATATAATTTAATCTTTAGAATTAAGTTTAAGAACTTAACATTTTTTGCTCTCAAAATCCATCAAAAAACCTGTTCAACAGGGTCATGTTTTTTTTAGGCTTTTAGTATTTTGTTTAGTATTGTTAAGTCAGTTCACATTCTATAAGACTTTAATGGATGGATTATAATTTAATATTTTAATCACTTTGATTTAAATGACTTTTCCTATTCGTAATTTTAACTTAGGTTTTTCCATTAATAATTCTATACTCGGCTATAAAATGAGAATGACTTATAACAATTGTGTTCGCAGACTATAAAAACTGACTTCAATCACAACGACCAGCAATACAACGTAGGTAGACGAAAAAATATTCAAGTAAATGCGCATTATTAGTAATAACTCAAACAGTAATTGTCAGATCTCGATCAAATTTCAATAAGACCACACGACAACTACTACATTTCGATTAAAAAAAGAATTATCGAAATCCGCCCGGTAAGTAATAAATGAGGTGACACACAAAAAAAATACACTCGAATTGATAACCTCATCCTTTTTTTAGTCGGTTAAAAACCAAAAACATTTATAATAAGTATACAATTGTATGTATACATACATACTATACTGAGTATTACTATTTAATAAGGATTATGGAAAACCGCGATGTCTGGCGCGAACTTGGGGAGGCCTATATGTCTAGCAGTGGACTGCTATAGGCTTAACTGACTGACTGACTGATACATACATATATGATATACAAATAATTGAACCATAACTTTTAACTGACTTTACCAACTCTAAAACCTTCTACTGAGATCGAAACTTTTTATCTGCGGCAATATTATTACAAGGTTATTGATAATGTTTATATATAAAAAATAACTACGCGCATATACCTAATTGTAATTGTCATGGACATGTCACAAAGACTTAGCGTACCATCACACATCACGTGAATTGCGCGCAATAAAATATAATAAACACAATTATTTATGCAAATATTTGTAAGTAATGTCTTTGTAATTATGTAGGTAACTAAATGGATATCAGCATTTTATTTTAAATAATTTTATTTTAATAAATGTTTTTATATTTTACATATGTGATGTATATATTATTTTATAAAAAGATTTGAAGCATATATTGTGATGTGTAAATTTATATTTGTACTACGGAAAGTTATATTTGTATTACTGGTTTTAAGATTCTCAATAAGAGCAAGACATTCTGGTGTTAACTTTATACGTTACTAGCTGACCCGGCAAACGTTGTCTTGCCGCTAAGCGCTATTAAAAAATAGGGGTTTGGTGGTATAAGGGTGAAATTTTAGGGTAGTATGTATTTTTAATGCCACATCATCATAAAATAAATATATAAAATTTTGTCAACAAAAAAAAAAACATTTATGAGTGGATCATCCTTATCATTTAGGGGTATGAAAAATAGATGTTGGCTGATTCTCAGACCTACCCAATATGTACACAAAATTACATAAAAATCGGTCCAGCTCTTTCGGAGGAGTATGGTAACTAACATTGTGACACGAGAATTTTATATATTAGATTATGCTACGTACTTTATACATAATTCCAACTCAGGCCTATATTTCAAATATTTATTTTACATCTGGTCAAAAACCTCTCTTTAGAAAGCCATGAGCTCTAGAATTAATTAACATTGTAGTATTAATAAGATACTAATAACAAATAAACCCAAGTCAATACGCACCCAGAAATGCGCTAAGACGTTGACGTCAAAAGTTCTTTGTATGAGATGGTCCGGCGTATCCAGCAGATATTTCCCTGACACCACTCCTGCATTGTTGATCAGTAAATTAACCTAATAAAAGAAACGGAGCAAAATTAAAAATATTATCTAGAAGTCAAATATATATATTACAAAGATACAAATATATACTTTTATGCCACCAATATTAAAAAATACATATTGATAAAATTCCAATTTATTACTATAAGATCCACTAACAAAAGCTTAGTCATCTTTATAGTTAGTTAACTCTAATTAATATGCTTACACATTTTGAATAAGGTGATATCCAACAAAGAACCGGTCCTGGCGTCATTCTAAGTTATCAAATTTTTACACCCATATTAAATATTTAAAATTACATCCGTGTTACATGGTTTCGAATAAAGAAGAAAACGTACTAATAGGTGATGTTAATTTGTCTATATCATAAAATATTGCTATATTTTTTTACCAATAAAAAGCTTAAATAATTGTCAAAAATTATTGGACGAGTTTTAAAAATTATTATATCAATATAAAGCTACGTTATCGCCGAGCGAAACCTATTATTTTAACGGGAGCAAAAGGAACCGTCAAAATCGTGAAGTCAACGCGAGTGAAGTCGCGGAAAAGCTAGTATTCACATAAAGCCGCGTCGAAAATTTTTTTTTATTATATTAAGTGATAGCTTACACATAATCTTATGATATAAGCAAAACTTCGCAAAAACATATATTTGCTCAAATAGGTTTACTTACTCTGCCAACTTCCTCTTCCACTTGCTTTGCAGTCCGGTAGATATCGTCCTTATTCGCAAGATCTACCAGATAGCCGTAACACTTACCGCCTAGACCTTTGACTAGTTTCACCGTGTCTTCCAACCCTAGAACAATGATTTAAGCATTATTTAACTATAATATATTAATTAATTCAATTTGTTTTTTTAAAGGTTGTTTGGATGAGATCACTCTCTTAGCACCAAAACAGCCTATTTGTATGTACCTATTTGTTTTTTGTTTTTTTTTTTTTATTTTAACACTGGTTCCATGTAATATGTTACTTTCATGTACAATAAATCCTTTTTTTTCTAATTTTCTGGTTTTTGATACTGTAAATAATAACCATTTAAGTTATATCTGACTGATTTTATAGTCTTGTATATAAAATATATAGCTGCGGCACAGCAGAAAATATCCTGCTGAAAAAATGGAGTAGACCTACTGGGGAGGTACCTCGACCCTACAAAATATTACAGCTTTGTTTCAAGCAGTGTTGTGTTCCTATGGTGAGTAAGGTGACCAGAGCTCCAGGGGGGATAGAGGGTAGGGTCGGCAACGCGTTTACTACCTTGTAGTGTTGCAGGCGTACCATCAGTTGAACCGTACGCTTGTTTGCCGACCTAGTTTTATAATATATACCTATAATTATATGAATACATATATCGTTCAGTGAAAAAAAAAAAACATTTGATATCTATATATATTTACAAATAATTAGTTTATGAAATGAATTGTAATACATTCGGTATACCTATAAACTTTTATTACGTCAGTTCCCAGTTTCCACATGTTATTTATAACAATAAAAATTAATTTCCTCTTTTCTTTAAACTAATGTTGATAACTAAATAAATAATGCGGAAATAAATTAATGCAATGCATCCACAACAAAACGACTTTTAATATACTATCTATAATTATAATATATATAAATATTTATTTTTTCAATTTGTTTTTCCTGTTCTAGTAAAATATAGTAAACAGTTGAATAATATGTTTATCGCTTAAATACCTACTTTTCGTTAAATAGTTACATAAAAAGTTTAATTAAAAATTTAAAACTTGAGGCAAAATATTCGTAAATCCTTTTAGTTTTATTTCACTTTAGTTTTATGGCAAACATTAATGATTGATGTTCTAATAGGATACGATTAACAAAATAAATTAAATGACCAATATATTTTCAAAATAATAAAATTTCTCAGTGAAACTACTTCCATTTTTTACATAGGAACCCTATTTTGAGGGTCAAATCACGTGTTATGTTTATTTATAATATAATAAGCTTACATTAGATATATAACACAGTAACATACTCGTCCCACATACTATATTACATGATATTAAGCCTATATGTTTTGTTAGAAGATATGCGTAGGCAAGTGTATCGTGTAATTGTAAAGTTTTCTTCTGAGCTGACGTCACGTATAATATGAATCAACGGTATTCCTCATTAGTACTGGAGTACCTAGAATTATAGTAACGGCAACGTAATAACAAACAACTGTTGGATAGGTAGATTAGTGTAAAACGTATTAAAATTTCTTTTATTTCTTTTACTTAATTTTTGTCTCTTAATTATTTAATAATATCTTATTGAGGGTACGTGGCAAAGAATAAAAATAATAATAACATGAAAAGTATTAGAATTATGCTAGTATTGATAGAAGCTACGACATAATGACAAGATAAGAAGATAAGGCTAAATATGTGAGATTTTTGGACGAAATTCACGTTTCAGCTTGTAATATCCCACTGCTGGGCATAGACCTCATTCTCTATTTTTTATTTTTTTACTTTTTTTATATCACTAGGTCGGCAAACAAGCGTACAGCTCACCTGATGGTAAGCGATTACCGTAGCTCATAGACGCCTGCAACACCAGAAGCATCGCAAGCACGTTGCCGACCCAATCCCCCCCCCCCCCCCCCAGGAGCTCTGGTCACCTTACTCACCAACAGGAACACAATACTGTTTGAAAACAGTATTATTTAGCTGTGATCTTCTGTAAGGTCGAGGTACTTCCCCAGTCGGGCTGCTCCATATTTTGAGCAGGGAATTCCTGCTGTGCCCTACCTCAGTATGAAGGAGATGGATCAGAGCTTAATCCACCACGCTGCTCCAATGCTGGTTGGCTGATATATTCCCTACTATGAGTCACGACTGCTATCAGGTGTACATGATAACAACCGGAACCGACGGTTTAACGTGTTCTCCGAGGCACGATGGAAAGACCACAAGGACTGCACAAACACCCAGTCCACAGCAAACATCTGCATGGCCAATGCAAATGTTTGTCATGTGGGGGGATCGAACTCGTTTAACGCATCGTCGAACGTAATTACTGCTTTTATATTATATTTGTTCTAAATTTAATTTTCATTAAAAATATCAAAATGTAACATGTATATAATTTTTGTTGTCAGAAAATTAGTTTATTATCGTAGATTATCTTTTAAAAAAAATATGCTGAGCGGTCAATAGTCGAATTTTTTATTTTAAAAATAAGTTATAAAATTATCATTTCAATATTATATATTTATATCAGATATGTTTATGAATACAATTGAAAAGCAATCCTAAGATAGAAATGAAGAAAACTTTCTTTTAATGATATCAGTGTAATGATACAGCACTTTCGAGCGTGGCACTTTTTATTTACAGTTATTTTAGTGTAGTTTCTTTAATATTAAAATTTTTAATTAAAAAAATATTATTATAATCTTGAAGTCTTTACATCTGCAATGTATGTTTAACTTATGAAATTCTTGTCATCATATATGTTAATACGCTAAGGTTTAAGATGTTTGCCTCCCTTTTTAGAAAAAGCCTCAGAATTATTCCACATAAATTATGTATCGTTTTATATATAATTGCTTGCTCTACCGGCGACGACTAAAAAATTTGTTATTGCTTTTTTTTGTAAATTAATTTATTTTTACAATTATATATGTAGATATACATTGAGACAACGTCAACATGATTGACGGTCGGTAAAATTTTTGTTTAATTTCAAATTAAGTCACGTATAAATACTTTTTTTTGTTATTTTGAAAAGTGATAACCGTTATACTTTTGGTATTAGTATAGCTAGCTAGTCTTCTATATTCTTGTCATTTGGATTATTAATGCTAGATGTAATTTTGAGACACCCTGAAACATTTTTACTATCAGGAAATTGTAAAGAACAACTATGCTTTTATCAACTATACTAGTCCCTTATATGACTAATACCAAGAAACTCAGTTAGTTATCCTCTACTAGTTATCCTTCTCCTTAATTGAAATGATCTTTTCAAAGCAGTGAAATATTTGCAGTGTTAAATTACAATATAGGCACTCGTAGTATACTCGTAGTAGGTAAATATAAGGTACATTATTTATTTATTTATTGCACAGTTATAATGTTCGTACATATATAATTTTAAGGTACTTACAAATATAAGTTTATAAGAAAACTTTACCGTGTACCATTTATCACATTCATCACATATATTTATTCCATGACGTACACGAAAAGCAACCATGAATTTTTTCTATTGTTTTTATTATTCGCGTTTTTGTTGTTACTTCAACAGTTTACTCTTGACCGAGTACACTTGAATGTAACGGCTCAATTATATTGCATACCTACAGCACGAATTGCCGTAATCCAGTTTACCTTGACTAAATACAATATAGTTTTGTGACGAAAACATCATAACCAAGTGAAAACCATTGAGATCAAACGTTAAATTATTTTTGCAAAAAATGAACTACTTTCTCATCTTGTCGTTAAATACAGTTCAATAAATTACTTTGTTATAATAACAGCAGTAATGTACAGAATGTTATGCTAGTATGTAAAAAGTTTTATAAACAAATAAAGTGATTGACAAATGTTATAGCTGACTTTCTTGCCAATTCTTCTCTTCTCTCTACGGTCTACATTCTAAATCGATGTTAGCTCAATATTATATATTAAATTTTATTATAATTAAATTTTACTATAATTAAATTTTGAAAGAAAAATATAAACGAACGAAACAAACTGCCCCGCCAAGTAATACAACGTAGGTAGACGAAAAAATAGTCAAGTAAATACGCATTATCAAAGATTACTCCAGAAGTTGTAATCAGATCTCGATAAAATTTAAATGTGACCACATGATAAATATCGGCTTCCGATTAAATTAAAAATCATTAAAATCGGTACACCCAGTAAAAAGTTATGCAGATTTTCGAGAGTTTCCCTCGATTTCTCTGAGATCCCATGATCAGATCCTGGTTTCCTTATCAGGGTGCCACACCAGGGATATCTTCTTTCCAACAAAAAAAGAATTATCAAAATCTGTTCATAAGCGACGAAGTTATCACCGAACATACATAAAAAATACTAGGAACGTCTCGTATAAATATAGTAGTAAAATCGCATGGGCATAGCTAAAAATATCATCCAAATTACAAATCTATTATAATTGCCATTCAAAATCTTCATTATTAAAAAAAACATACGAATATTAAATTATAATATGAATAAGCATTCAAAAAATAATTAGTACTAAAACTAAAAGTTTTATACTTTTAGTTTTAGTATAATAATATATATATATAAAACTAAAATTATAACAGAATCATAAATTGCTATATTTATTATATGCGTCATTAAAACATGCTAATTGGCTTCTAAATATGAATTTGCAGTGAAGCGGCAAATTATCTTTGACACTAAAATTAAGTATTAATAAAACTTTATTTCACGCATAAAACGCTGCAAAATTTATAATAAGGATAAACGCAATATAATTTAGCATGCAAAATAAAAATTCAGCTAGTTATTTTTACGGTAGCGGTAGCGGTAATACTGATAGTAAAAAGAGTAGGAAGTTGGTAAAGACACTGAATTAAGCTTAAGATAAAATTAAAATTAAGCACAACTTAAAGATGCAACATGCAGTATAACGTTAGGATATAGTAATATAATATAGTTATATAATATTTGACAGTTGTCTGTAAAACCTTGAGAATAATAATTTATTTTAACAATAGAATATCGATAGTAATAATGATAATAGTTCTTAAATGTTCTTGTAATTATTTGTTTACTTCTTTAGATGAACATTTAGAGGTCGACCCGACCTCATCACAACGACAAGGTTCCTTTACCAAATTCCTATTTACTTCACTACAAGTTAAGTCTGAATATTTAAATGAAATACATAAATACTCTGACCTAATAGCAGGAATTGAAAAACAGCGCGTCACCTGTTTCCATCACCTTAAGTATCACCTTAAAGTACACGGCAATCGAACCGTGCCCCGTCACGAATCTGAACTGTTTACCGAGATCTTACAACCTGTTATGATAATTTACTACTGGTACCAAATGGATGTCTAAATTGTACTTTTTAATTATTTATGATAAATCACACCAAATAAAAATAAAAATGCATTTTGTTTTTGTTATCATTTTTTGAGATATTATTCTTTTGATAGAAGTCGTTTCAACTAAAATGTCTGTATATTAATTAGAGAAATAAATTTAAATATATCATACTATAAAACGAAAAAGTTCAGCTAAATTGCCTTGACACGTATCTTTAATACACGTACGTGCAGGTCACGAGGTTTGAGACTATGAGAACTACTACTCTAGAACTAAAACATTTGTATATCACGTCTACATTAAAAATATAAAATAAAGTCAATTTCAAGTGTGTATCATAACTGTAGATTACATTTGACGAAATAGCGTAGGTATATAACTTATGACGACAATGATAAATTAGTTGCATTGGAAAAAAATTAATGCTAAATCGAATCCTATTAATTTTATTTCAGTCAGAAATTTAAAGATATCAATATGTGTTTTCGACATTAGTTTTTGTTTTTTGGCGGAAAATTTAGTATAGTCATCGTAGGCGAACGTCTCACCCGCTGCATTGATGCCACTTGTCTTGCCACATCTAGGACAGCGTGTCCGCCTCCTGACTCCTGACTGTCGCAAACCTTTGGGGTTTGCTGTAATCTGTTTTAGAGCCTGAGCAAAGACGTTTTAAAGCGCGCCGACGACGACGCGCGTTTGTAGCGATACAAAAGCGATACGTACGCGATTCAGATGCTGACTTTTGCACATCTGCATAAATTTAAACACGTGTGTGAATCGATAATTACAGAACGCGGTTTTAAGCAGAACTTCGTCAATAGTAGCACGATGGCGGCCGTAACGTTATAAAACTTACTATCGGCGTATCGGTAAATAATCAGGACGGACGGCTCTACGTGCTCTTAGAGGCACAAAACGCGCTCTCACAATGTATAATTATTACTTAAAGATAGCTACCTATCTATACCTTGAGATACTATAAATCTAAAACAATCTTGTACGAAAAATTAACAATATTTACGTTAAATACGAAGATATATTAAATAGCTTTCGTGTTACTCGGTTCGAGTTAGCGGGACATCAAAAATTCTAAACACTTACAACACAATAGTAAAAACTTCAAAGAACAAGTTCAGTTCAGTTGTTCACGTTGATGCGGCTAACCTGTTTTGACGAATTGTATTATTTAAAGCATAATATATTGAACAGGTAGAATCAAATATTTTGTTAAGAATATTAAAAAAAAAAAAAAAAAAAATAGAAACGCAGTCTTATAATGAGTCGCTGACCTCCAAGATAATAGATATCAAATATATATATATATATATATATATATATATATATATATATATATATATATATATATATATATATATATATATATATATATATAGTCTAAGATCCTACTAGAAGCTCCATAGCAATATTATTAACACGAATGCCTCTCTTGTGTATGATATTTTAAAGATAAATTTTGAAGAATACTCAATTTTACTTAATATTTAAAATAGACTTAAATTTGCTTATACATATGTGATAGGATAAAATTACGACAAAAAGTTTTTTAAATATTTCATAGGAGTAACACTTTTTAGATGAACAGAAAAACACATTAATGCATTAGCATCAGCTTATCATCTACATATACAGTTATAAATATTCAAAAGGTTACATTGTGAATACAGTTAAATATTCGTAAGATTTTAACATATGAAAATTGTATGGATGTTCAAGAAGAGTCAAATGTGTTCGAAGAATAAGTAAAGTTTAGGTACACTGGAAGAGAGTTTCGTTTATTTACGAGCTTTCTCTAAATTCGCAAATAGTAAAACGTGTTTACGTGATCATTACTAGACATATCTACACAGACATGTAAGATTTTCTAAGTTTATAACCGGTTTGTTAAAGTTGTTAATTGATTTGATTTTAACATTTTTAATAATTTTATTGTTACGTGTCTTCGTCTTTAAAATTACACACACTTAAAAAAGTGTTAAGGCTAGTTTAATGTTGCTAGCATTTAGTACTAATATTATAAATAACAATTTAATTACTTAGTTTTCTTACAAATTAGGCACGTAAAGTCTTTTAACAACAAGTCATAAAATCTATTATTCCAAGAAATCATTTATTTCCCACACGTGATTTAGTAAGGTTCTATGCCATTGCATGTTTTTATAGTAATAACTACTGACAGCGACAGAAATATTAAATGACTTTGAAATGAGTAAACATCATTAAAAAGATTTACGCCATTTACCTAGAATTGACATTTTATTGAACCACCTACATAGTACTTTCTTTCTTGAAAAATAAAGTAATAATCGCTCCTTTCTTCCTTGAAATTTCCCTACCATTTTTTTTTAATTTTCTTTTGTAAAAACGAGCATACAACAAATACATAACACATTACTTATCTATGAATATATACAAAAATAATCATTGCTATAATGTTACTAGCTTAGTAACATTATAGTAAGACATGAATAAAAAAAAGCATGGTAATATCATTTGCGTCTGCTGCATGTTTCTAAGACAAATAAAAGAATAACACACCCAATGTTAAATAAAATATATTTTAAACTTTAATACACAAAAAAGAATTGTAAATTACATAAAAACAACAAATCAAAATTAACAACAAACAAAATAAACACAAATCATTAAAATAAAACTTTAGTTCACTTATAATTATATAATTGAGAGTTCTAAAACGGATCTTAAGGTATGAGAAAAAAAAACAATGTGTGGTTTTTCCGCGATTCGATTTTTGCCAGATTAGTCGAAATTTACATTTTACTACTTAATTTCGTAGCGTGTTTTATCGTTAAGTAAAATAATAATTATTAGTTTGTTAATATGTCCTTCGAACTCACACAACTAATATATACTCTTTATAATAGTATATAAAAAAAATATAGTTTTTGTGTTAAATGGATAAACTCATCATTATTATCATCATAATCACTTCAGTCTATCGCAGTCCAATGCTGGACATAGGCCTCCACAATTCCGCGCCAAAAATGACGTGAACATGAGTGTCTTGTGTCCATAGTCACCGCGCTGGGCAGGCGGGTTGGTGACCGCAGGGCTGGCTTTGTCGTCGCACCGAAGACGATAAACTCAAGAACTACTTAAATAATGAACGCCAGGAGAAAGCTTCGTTATGACTGACTATAAGTTACTTAAGCTACATTTTAACGAGAAAAAAGAAACAGCTAAAACCGTATAATCCACGCGGGTAAAGTCGTAAGCGGAAAGCTAGAAGTTCATAAATAGGTTCTTCAGTTTTAAAGTATTCCTTCATATGAAAAATTAACAATCTCTGATAGTACAAATAGCAACAAAGAATTAATTGTTATTTTTATTTCATTATGATAAATTCAAAAAATAAATATTATTTAAACAAATTAAGTACACGTGATTAATAACGACTTCAACAAGTTATCCTTGATCTCTTTGGGTCGATCACAAATACGACCTTTCTAGATTTAAATTAACCTTTATTTAATAAAAATTATTCCTACTTTAGGTAGGTAAACTTTTATTGTCAGAATTTATAATTATGATTTCAAGTCGTTTTTATTTTATTGTATCATTACAGCGATGAATTCTGTAAATTCAATTATAAAAGAACCATTAAATTGTGATTAATTTTTTCTGAGAAAAAAAAACTTTAGACGTAACAATATGGTTATTTTTGTAATATTAAAATTATTGCAACTTTAGGTACATGAAACTTGTATTGACGGAATATAACAACCATTACGGTTTCAATTACTTTTTGTTTTATGGTATCTTTATCAAAATGACGCTAAACACGGAAAATTAGCTTTATAGTAGTCAAGTACAAAAATAGACCTGGGATCCTGGACTATAGACTATAAGGGATACTGGGCTATGAAAATAAAATTATTTAAATCAATAAAATATCATTTAAAATAAGTTTATGTTTTTGTTCTGTAAATTATCATGGCAAACTTCTTAAAGGTATTATAAAATTGAACTATAACGTCTACCGTAGTCGTGCCATCTTTACTACAACGACAACGATATTCACCCACGATATCTCTTTATCTTACCTACCTTACCTTAGATTTATTTATCGTTTATAAAAAAACCTAAGTTTAAGCGTGGCCTTAAAAACTCATTAGTCGAGAATAATATACAAAAAAAAAAAAACATAGATATATTTATACATCTAGAATAAATAATCCCACCAAAAACATTTTCATGTAAAATGTTGCCAAGACGAGATCATATGGCTCGCACTGTCAAAAAGTTATCAGATCTCATGTAGAGCCAAGCTTCTAAATCTACACGCCCTAACTCTACAAGCCCTAACTTCACAAACTCTACACCTTAGTCAAAATATGTGGCTTGGCCGTTTCGCTACCGTCACGTAAGGTGAAAATTTTTTTCACTGTTTTTTACTTTTCTGTCATACAATAGTTCTATTAAAGAAAATATATATATATATATAAATGACACAGGAAAGTCGTCATCTACAACATCGGCAGCCGGTAGTAACGAAACGGCCAAGCCACATATTTTGACTAAGCTGTAGAGTTTGTGAAGTTAGAGCTTGTAGAGTTAGGGCGTGTAGATTTAGAAGCTTGGCTCTACATGAGATCTGATAACTTTTTGACAGTGCGAGCCATATGATCTCGTCTTGGCAACATTTTACATGAAAATGTTTTTGGTGGGATTTCACTTCTTTTTGTAAGTTGCTTATGACAATATTACAGCTGCATTTTACCTCCGACACATTTTATACCATAAATATCATCCAATCTTCACCATATTCGGTTTAAGCACGCTGTTTTTGATTTTATGTTGAACTGATATGCAAACGGTGATCTCCGCCAAAACTTAAATACCAAAATTACAAAATATAAATTTTCGACATAAACTAATAACCGATTTTTGTTTTTTATGTATTTTATTATTATTATTAATAACAAGGAGTCACTATATCAATTTTCAGACCTCTAGCATCAAAATTTGCGGAAGTCTCATACAAACTTCCACCCCCCAGTTTAAGGGGTTGGGGGGTAAAAGTTCCAAGTTTTAGAATTTTTTTGTTGTTTGTGTACTAATACTAGCTTACATACCAAATTTCAGCTTTCTGGGACTTCAGGAAGTGCTCTAAGAATTTTGATGATCATCAGTGAGTGACGAAATCGGGGTTTTTTAGATATCAATAAAATCTAAAGTATAAGAGCTATGCAATTGAAACTTTATATGTTTAATAAGTTCACTATTGACATCATATCCCCAGAATTTTGTTTATCTGGTATAATCCAAACCCAAGTTATGAGGGTTCAAAAAAACGACGAAGCACTTCGAGAAAAGATAGGTAGTGCTTTTCCTTTTTTTTTTTTTTTTATTTATTTTTTATTTTTTTTTTTGGTTCGTCTTTGCGGGGGCACTACCGTGCCCCCAGATAGAATAGTTACAAAAAAAAATTTGTATCATACGTTAGAATAAGATCCGGTCGGTGCACTCACGTCTCTGTTAGAGACATTAAGTTAGTCTAACTCAAACAATGATGTTGTTGAATAACGCCTATCTTGATAAAAAATAGCATGTTTTAGAAATAAAAAAAAATGGATTTCAAAAGCCCGTGGATGTATCTTAATTATATTAAAAAAATATATAATAATAATATACAAAACGATTCGGTATTTTAGTTTTTCTTCAATATGTAAAAATAATGTTAATGACACTTTTTTGTCCTGTGATAGATAATTTAACGTATAGCTAATTGCAAGACACGGATTCGATTTATTTCTATTTAGTCGTAAATATTAAGTTTACTCTGACTTAATTATATTATTGGATTGATAGGTACGGTTGAAGGTAGTGATTGATCATTCACGTGCAGTCACTTGCTGATTGTCAATGCTTGAGCGGTAAATTGATAATGGTTGATTGATTGATTGAAACTATTGCAGCGGCATCTGAATATGCGTCATTAACAAAGTAATTTAAAATCAGTCTAAAAATAATAATCTATCAGTTTTTATATACTAATTACAGTTTTAAAATAAATAAAATAAATACTAGCTGTGCGTATGAAACGGTTTCGTGCGCGCCATCATGATAATATTATTTAAAATGAACTTAATTATGTTCTATCTGAGCAAGAAACTTTAATTGTTTTTTGATGGCAAATCATTTCTTCAAATAAATTACTTAATGTAGGTTTATAGTTCACGTTAAAATTGATTTCATGATTATACATAGCTACTTAAAAATAATATATATATACGAAGATTGCTATTACATCTTAGTTTATACAGAGTTAAAACAGAGTAATTCATTACATTTTAATCTTAGAATAAGATGAAAATTAAAATCAAGAAATTATGTGATATTATTATATTCTCAAGATTATAAAGTTATAGAATAAATCGTCTGTCTTCAAAATAAAAATTATAATGTTTGACTTGTACATATCTTCGTATGATCCTTTATCGTCCTCCTCTTGTATATTTTACACAGGCTTAGTTAACCGTTTAGATTAAAATTATCACCGACAAAATAAAAAAAAGAAAGAGAAAGAGAAATTAATAAAAATATTTCCCTACGTTCAAATATATTGCACTTAATATGTACGATTTTATTTTTGTGTTACCCACACATTAGGAATTCTAAACATTTTTTTATTCGAGGCTATCAGTCTTGTTTTCCATAACATTCAATTATATTTGACATCGATATACCGACGCAAACCTGAGATGTATAAATATAACGACACTACCAGCTAAATTGTGAGGGTAAGTGGGTAGAAATCTAGCAAAATCATCGTCTGAGAGAGCGCGGTTTTCTTGTCAGTAGAGAGATGAATTCAATCTGTAAAACGTTGGAGTTACAAATAATTATGTTTGCTCGCAAACGAAAAAAACCGACTGCAATTACATCGACAAGTAATAGAACGTAAGTAGACGAAAAAAAAATAACAAACGCACTAGTCGTCAGTACGATTTTCTGTCTGTCTGATTTTTATGCGGTCGATTTGAATAACCTCCTCCTTTTTTAAAGTCGGTTAAAAAGGCGCAGACCAAGCATAATCATGATAAAACTCGTAAACATTAATGCAAATATAATAAAAACATTTTCCGCAGGCCTAGAAAGAGGCTTATGTCAGTTTATACAGTGGAATGTTGCGGGCTGAATCAAATCAAATCAAATAATAAAAACAATTTCAAACTTACTGTGTATTAAACGCGGATAATTACTAAACTAGACAAACGTTAATAAACGTTAATTAATTACCTAAAGTTAATTATAATTAATCTTTTTCCGTTCCAGTTTGAAACGTGCTAAACGTACCCAAATATTATTAATGTCATTTAAAACAAATCGTCATTATGAAATGTTTAACCTTAATAACTAAAATATTTTTTTATTAATTTAATATCTAAATTTAATTTTATTCTAAATTGATCACGTGCCATGAAACATCAGTTAATAGGTACCCAAAGTCCCAAACTAATTAATACGGCTATTATTTTAACGTAATAAAAACTTTAATTATGTCGATACGCAATCGAATAATTCCGATGCCATTTTTATGATTTGCTATTGTTTATTAAATATAAAGAAGTTTGTATAAAAACTCATTATTGACATATTTCATAAAATAAATTGAATTAAGAGAAATATAATAACCTAATATAATTAGAGACACTGTATCGTGTCGTGTAAACGTACTTTAATCTATGATGCCAATGTTATTATATTATAAAATAGCTATTTCACCAGACGACAAAAGGGTTATACAGACAATAAGAGACAGAACAGGCCATACGCAGGATACTGCTATGGTAGGTACTCGTGTCACAAATTTAATGCATATCATCGGCTACATAATGGTTTCAGAATGTTTTATTGGCAAGACGATTCTAAAGATAACGAACATTTTGATTTAACAACAGAGCTATCTTCTACCCATGTAGTTTTTCATTTCAAACATTTGAAACATAAGATTGAATAACATTATAAACTAGTTACACACCTACGAAATTTATATTAACTTTTTTAGTATCATAAATCATACACGAATAAAATATTACCTTATTTTTAAAAATTTACATATTGCCTATATAGAAATGACTATTTATAACTAGCTTTGCTTAGCGGTTTCACACGCATTGATTTAAGGAAAAAAAGCCTATAGCATTCTTCGTTAAGAGCCATTTCACAATTTTACGCTCTGCAAGTTTAGGTAAATTTGGTCGCATCGCGCGAGTCGTACGAGCCGCGCGATCTTTGTGCTAGTACGTATAGTGTGACAACCAAAAGACCATCGTGATCATTTTCTGATGTATAATAAAAATTATAACTATGGTATAAAATGTTTTTTACATAATTAATTTGTTAAAAATTTCAAGTATGTTATATAACAACAGTCAATAAATTTAAAATAAAAATAAAAAATCAATTTTATGAAACAATTTTTCAAATTGATTTAGTTTTTTCAGTTTACGAATGAATCTAATATTTACGATATGAATAAAAAAGCATTTAATGACATCGACACCGACAAACATATTAATTAACAAATAACAAGACAAACAGATTGAAATGCCTATTTGTATTGATAGTGTGAGAAAAGAAAATTAAATTATACATTTGTTTACAGAAATTATCATTATATTATTTTACAGTCATTTTCGTAATATGTTTATTTTATTTATATTTTATTATGAAAGTATCAAATGCGTTTTATCCGCTATAACAACAGGCGCTTGGCGCGTGTTAGCGAAAGAGACGGCTGCGCAGAATTTGGCGTGGACCTTACCTCTAAGAGCGCTAGCGCTCGACTGATTTACCGGGCTTGATACGTGGCAATATATACTATCTTTTTATTATTTAATATAAAATGTATTAAAAATAATTACATCTTCTAATTATTTTTTTTTTGTATTCCTTAATGATGTAAGTTTACTTTGATGAAGATAGTTCGTTAAAATTTCTTAGTTTTCTAAGAGAAATATCGTAACTTTAAATTTTTTTTATCGTTTAATAGAGATACAAATGGAATAAAAATCTATGATAGTGGACAACAAAATTATATTCCACATATTATGATATTTTTTTAAAATGGTTTCAACGTAGAGGTTATTGAAAAGTAGGACTTCAAAGTATACATTGCGACCGTTTACCCAGGGAGGAGGCTGATGAAAAGGTTAATAATTTTATACACATAATATAAATCAAAATTCTGATCTGACTATGGATTACAACAAAGGTTGCTCTATTATATTTCAAGAATATAAATTACATTATTGCATCCAACACTGAGATTAACGACGTCAAAATATTAATCTAATATATAAAATGCTCGTGTCGCGGTGTTTGTAGTTAAACTCCTTCGAAACGGCTTGATCGATTCTCGTGAAATTTTGTGTGCACATTGTGTAGGTCTGAGATTCGAACAACATCTATTTTTCATCCCCCTAAATGTTAAGGGTAGTTCAACCCTAATTTTTTTTTAATTTTTAGATAAATTATTGTTTTTTATTTTATTTTATTATGATTTGGCGTTGAAAAATACATACAACCCTAAATTTTCACCCTTCTACCAATAACCCCTATTTTTAAATAGCGTTTAGCGGCAAGACAACGTTTGCCGAGTCAGCTAGTATACATATTAAATAACTAGCGGACCCGGCAGACGTTGTCCTGTCCGGTAAATAGCTACCAAATTCAATTGCTTACATACCGATAGTAGTGCCACTTACCGGGTCGAATTGAGATAAAAACTACCCTATCTCCCAAGTTGGACCAAATCACAGATGCACACAAAATTTGATAAAAATTGGTTCAGTAGTTTCGGATTTTATCTGGAACATATATATATATATATATATATATATATATATAATATAAAAATGAGTCGCTGAATGTGTTGCTAAGCGCAAAACTCGAGAGCGGTTGGACCGATTTCGCTAATTCTTTTTTTAAAATATTCCTTGAAGTACGAGGATGGTTCTTACGGAGAGAAAAATTCTAAAAAAAAAAAACAATAAAATTAAAGAATCGACTGTTAGGCGATACGAAGTTCGCCGGGTCAGCTAGTGTTTTATATTTTCATACCTATTTGTTTTGTTGTACGGAGAGAACAAATCTAAAAAAAAAAAAAAAAAAATTCCTGAAAAAGTCTAAAAACAACACTTTTCTATACTCCCATACAAAAGATTTGTGTTAATAGTTAAAAGTCAATTTGAACTTTAATACCATACGATAAAGTTTGTGTTAGGCGATACGAAGTTCGCCGGGTCAGCTAGTATATATATATATATGTATATATAGAAGATGATATGGCCCTGAAGTAACGTAAGAAGTACCTATTTATATCTTATTACTTTGGAGATAAACAAGGTTATTATTATTATTACTAAGTTGATAATATTCTAATACCTAATTTTATGGCTTAAAACTTTTCAAATGACAATGAGGCTTTTGTCAAGTTAATCATAATACACATAAAATAATTAATTAGTGATATATGTCTGAAACATAATGAGTATGTACTGGCCTTGAAAACAAAACAAAAACAGAAGTACAGTAATTTAAAAGCAGTGATGTAAGCGGCAGTTTCAAAATTGACTAAGTTCAGTATTTGTAGAAACTCCAATATAGATGTCTTTGTTGAGAAACAATAAAATAACTTTTATCGATTAAGATAGTAATTTTGAAATTCATACGGTATTTTGAGGAAAGCTGTTACGATTTCTAAGGGGTCATTCAAGTAATACGTAAGCAGAATTTTAGTAATTTTTAACCTATATTTCAGACTTTTTAATACAAGATAATTACATAATAAGTACTTCTATATTTTAAGTTCAAGGTAGCTTAGCCTCAAAGACCTAAAGTATATATTTAACAGATGAGATGTTGGTATGTCCTCTTTGATCAATTATTACAACATAGACTTTGCTCGGTCACTCGTATTGTAAACATTGGACAAGTTTCGACAGCGACGTTCGAACACCGAAAGGCACGCAATCGATGACTACATTTTACTTAGCGACGAAATAATTATTGATAAAGAAGCATGCTAAATTAGTTATAACACAAGTTAGACATTTTTATATTTTATAAAATTATAATAATAATTCAATAAATAAATATAAATAACGCCTAACACTCAACGGACATGTCACCCAATAGGACATGAATACTGTATCAGGGTACCGAAAACACAAAAAAAAATACGCATGTACAAATCCCCAGATAACGACAAACATGTGTATCGTCTATTCAAATAGTTTTCATGTGCAGATATCGAACCTACGACCGTTAACGGACCAGTTCATATGACCACCGCGCTAATTCGTCGCCATCAATTGAAGTATTGTATAAGGTAATGGACGTTGCGTCTGTGATACAAAGGAAGCTTATATATAGCAAAACAAAAAAAGCTCTCACTCACACTCACTTCAGCCTATCGCAGTCCACTACTGGAAATAGGTCTCCACAAGTTCGCGCCGATCGCGAGAACTCATGTGTTTTACTCATAGTCACCAAGCTGGGCAAGCGGGTTGGTAACCGCAGGGCTGGCTTTGTCGCACCGCAGACGCTGCTGCCCGTATTCGGCCTGTGTATTACAAAGCCAGCAGTTGGATGGTTATCTCGCCATCTCGGTCGGCTTTTAAGTTCCAAGATGGTAGTGGAATTGTATTATCCCTTAATCGCCTCTTACGACACCCAGGGGAAGAGAGGGGGTGGCTATATTCTTTACTGCTGTAACCACACAGCATACAGTTAAAAGATATATAATTTTAATTTTAGTATAAATAAACTTTTGACCGTTTCTACAAATCTTACTGCTTCATATCGTTCGACCTTTAGCTATCACGTATCAATTTTAGTAATTATTTTAATAATTTCGTCGGGTAATGTAACATTTGTGTGGCAAACCTTGACAAGCGAACAGCAGTGAAACATGAAAGACCATACCGACCTTCAGTTTATTAAAATTAAAATTCAGAACAGTAAAAAGATTACTAATACCAAGGTACGAACATAATGTCTTTTAAAGAAAAACTAATAAATTATGTGAACAGCTTACATCTTCTATTTATAGTCAATGTGCACAGCCATTTCATATTGACTTTTTATTCCTTTTTATTTTTAAAAGCAATAAAAATCAAACTAAGAAATATCAAGACTTAGCCAAACAAGAATAACAACCGGGACCGACAGTTTAACTTTCTCTGCGAGGCACGGTATGGAGTCAAGGATAAAAACCAAGACCGGAAATAAATATTTGTACATATACAAATATTCACTCCGAGCGGAGATCGAACCCGCGACCACCGGTGAGTAGGCGCCAACACTGCACGCACACCAGAGCTAAAGATAAATATTGTGTCAAATCGTAGCAATATCAAGCTCTACGCTTCAGCCTGTAATATCCCACTGCTGGCTATAGGCCTCTTTCCCCATGTAGGAGAAGTATCAGAGCTATCAGGTGTAGGTACATGATAACAACCGGAACCGACGGCTTTACGTGCTCTCCGAGGCACGGTAGGGAGACCCACAAGGACTACACAAACAACCAGACCACGGCGAACATCTGTATGGCCAATAAAAACGTTACATGTGTGACAACAAATAACAAATGCCCAGTGTTGTTCGTGTTGTTCGGACATAAAAATCCCATCCTACCGTTGAGAGTTAATCATTTATTAATTACTTATTTATTAATGATTAAGTAAAATATAAAGATTAAAAAGAATTAACTGGCAGAAAAATATCAATAATTACGAAAAAGTAAACTAAAAGAAAAACAATCATAAATGCTAACTAAACTGTACGTGGAAAAGTACTTAAAATTCTAACAATTGCCTAACTTACATATGACAATGCATTTGGGTTTAGCGACTACTAACTTACACATAAATCGTCAGCTGTCCATTATTATTATCACTACAATGATACATTGTATTATGCAACACAGAGCTGCTGCAATATGCGAAACGTTTGTGTTTAGACCTAATTTTACACACGGAAAAGAAGCGTTCAGAGTAAATAAGTTAGTTATTTTTATAATTGATCTTGGGGTCAAATTAGACGTGTTTTTGTATTAAAACAATAATGTATAAGTAGTTATACATAAAGGAATATACATTTTACTTAACACGGAACTTACAAATTTTTAAAAACTTAAAGTTTTAAGGGTGGTCTATGAAGCTGATATTGTCGATTGGCCGATGCCGTCGATAGTTTTTGCCACAATCTAAGGTTGAAAAGAATATAGGTACCTACATATAAATATAAAAAAAAACATCTATGTATTTGATTGTAATGCAACGGTCTCTACATCTAGGCTAGGTCTACTCGACATTACACCATAAAATATTTTTAATAAAAAAAAAATAGTACTTACCTCTTTTGTTAATGTCCCATAAAACGATAACGCAACCGAGCCTGGCCAGCCGCAAAGCAATGAGGCTACCAAGACCCCCTCCGCCCCCTGTCACGAGAGCTATACAGCCTTTTAGATCCTTTTTCGGAATCCCAACTATTGATCTATATATTGCTAGTATTACATGACCAATACCCACGATCAAAAATGCGAGTACATCGAAAACAGTCTGTATAATTGTGTATTTATCACGCATGCACTCTGGGATCTCTCTCGTTAAGGGCCCGGGTCTCAATCCGTTCATATACTCCTGAGTCTCAGCCGCCATTTTGATCTAATTGTTTTATTTAATTAAAATATATTTCTGCTGAACATTACTTGCTAATCGAACTGTTTCTCCTTTTTATTATTTATTCCAATAAAATTTGAAACTCCGAACAGTTGAATCTGAGAACAAAAAAAAAATTATAAACATATCTATTTTACATTTGCTAAAATATTATTCTTAATGACGTGTTCATTTTCTTAAAAAGGAGATAACGTAGTTTTGTTTATTCAGCCGTAATATTACCAAGAGTTAAGTTTACTCGACAGACTGTCCTGTCCGTCAAACTGCCAAACGCGTAAAGTTCAGTTTCGCAGTTTTTGAAATTTTCCAATTTTTTGCACAACATTGTTTTTTTTTTATTTCGTAAGAGCTTCCTATAAGGTACTTCCTATAAAGTACTTTGTAAAAACAAACTTAAAATATAGATGAATGAAAATCTGTGAAATCTTCCTCAATTTATGGCGTCACCAAGGGAAATAGGGATTTATTTTTATACAGGTACCTGTACCTGTACGTCTATTAATCTAATAGGTAACTAGTTGAAATAGTTCTTTCCTATCCTTTGAGGCTTTGAATACAGCCTTTACAAACATGTTTCGTAATAATGATTGAGTATGCATTATATTTCAAACGTCGCATAGATTAATCGACGTTTATTACTTCATATGATAATATTATGATATTGGTAAATCTTGACGTGAGTTTCTTAAGAAATAAGAGCGTGCCCACACGCGCTATGATTTAGTACCTGTTGCTTGATAAAATCACTTATTTTTTAATACGTTATATTTCGACGATATTATCATTTAAAACTCATAAATATAAATTGCAAATGTTTATTTCATTTTAATTTAAAAATTATTTTACCTATATAATATAGCCAGCTTCATTTTTTTTTAATCTTCGTCGTATTAAAGGAATGCTTACAGATTACAACATTTCACCACTAGACGTAAGAAAAGTTATTTCACATACCACATTACTCTTACATTAGTTTTATAAAATAAAAATGTATGCATATACATTGCTATATATACATATTTACTGGTAGATACAAAGGTAAACTGAGATAGGTCACATTAGTATACAGCTCAAAATCTGGAATAGAAGATCACAGCTAAATAATACGTTCCTGTGGTGAGTAAGGTGACTTGTGACATTGACTGAGCTCCTGAGGGGAATTATGGGTAGGATCGGCAACGCGCATGAGATGCTTCTAGTGTTACAGGCGTTTATAAGCTACGGTAATCGCATACCATCAGGTGAGCCGTAAGCGTGTTTGTCGAAAGAACCTTTTGCAAAGTATTAGAAAACTTAAAAAAAAATAGATCCAACCATTCCATCCAACCCGAAGTTGGATAATAACATATTCACTTACGGCCGAACCCAATATTCAATCTATCTCTGGTTATGTCCTACTAGAGACAGAAATATCTATCTATCATTCATTTTACTGACCCAATAAACTTGTCGACGATTGGCAATCCTATCCTTCAAAGCTGTCTATCGACGAGAGGGAGGATAGCTTACCAGAGATAACAGTTCGTATGAAAATGACAGTGTAAGCGTCCCAATAATAATAGAGTTCTATCTGTCAGTAGCGTTGGTTATCTTTAGTAACAACAATATCCGATCTATAGTTTTCGGGGGATAACTAAGATTTATTAATTGAAAAAGTATTTTCTTTGTTTAAAATAAAATTAATTTCGAGTGAAAAATAATGGCAGACTCAAGTTCAAGTAGCAGTTCAAGTGATATTGCTCTTTTGCAACAATTAATTGAATAAAAATAATAAGTTTCTTGTGAAATAATACTTACTTTACTCATCTTGTGAATAAAACAAAAAATTTGGTGAATGATTATATAATTTGCAATTATTTGTATAATTTGAATTTTGATTTGTAAAAAAAAAATACAAACGAAACGACGATTCAATAAAGCGTAATGGCGTCGTAGCGTCTTTTCGTGTCGTGTTAAAACGTTCCGTTACTAGATTTACCATGGATTCCATATTAAAATAATATCATTTATTATAAATTAAAAAGTCTATGTAAAAATTAATTTGTCCATATTTTTATAAAACAAGATTACTTTAATATGAATAAAATTTGTATGACAAATTTAAATACTACAAAACATCTGTGTAACATAGCTGAGGCCGTCTGTGACGCTGCGTATACTGGAATGTAAGGAAGAGCTCAGGTAGCCAGCCGGTCTATCTACAGCTAACTGGAGATAGTAGTCCCCTATGCGAATTATTGGGACAACTACAAAGGATAGATAGTTAGTTATTAGCAGTCGATGATAACTACCTATCTCTATCTTTAGATTGAATATTGGGTTCGGCCGTTAACAGGTACAATAAACTACAAATTAACTCTACCTAGTATGTATATTTTTCCGAACTATTTCTCATTTGATGAATGAATACGTAACGTTCAATCATTTGATGATGCGTTTGACTGATTATAATGGTAGAGCTTATGAAGGGTTTATATGATTTACGATTTTCAATTCTTTATGACTGATGTATATTTGTATATGACTAAATGAACTAAGCAAATTGTTGATAATTTATCTGCTAATACAACATACGTATTATGTATTATTTTCATGTCATACTATGACAGCGTAGTCTAGGATAATAACCTAGTAATGAAATTTAACCCACACTAATAAAATTGAAATTACTAGTTATTAATTACATTAATAAGTTTGGTCATTGTTTTTAAAAAATCATTTTCAAGTATAAAATTCATAAAAGATATTTTTCTAGATGACGACTTTTAAAATTGTTAAATAAAACATAATTTGTTGACAACATTTAATTCGACCACTTTTTCAAAATGTTATTGTACTTAATACGTACGTAATAATAAGTATAGTTAACTTTAAAAGAAATAGAATATGAACATATATAGAAAGTAAACGAACATTTTAGTATATTGATCCTTTATTGATATTTCCAAGTATTTAAAACATGTACAATATTTCTGAAGAACTTGAGTATCATAAAATTTCCAAGATAATATGATGAACATGGCAACTACTACGACGTGAAAGCACTCACGTAAATTAATCTGAGATTATATTTCTCAAAGTCAATATCACTGATTTAATTAAAAAGAAACCAAGATCGTGGGAATAATTATATGTCTAGATATAAAATTTAATGGCTTCGAATTTTGAACGACACTTTGTCACGATAAATTGTAGCAGACTTTTAACTTATTCGCCGAATAATAAAGAAATATTGTCATAAAAGTTGTCTTAAACCTTAATACCTACTACCATTAAAAATATATATACTAAAAAGTTGGTAGTGTAACAAAGTTGCAATATAACCAAAGTTAATTATGTTAGTACACTTAAATAGTCTCTCTCTAGAAGTAACTCTTATTGTTGAAACATAAATGTAGTCCAAATTTTTTATGTTAAAATCTCTGGGAAAACTCATTACGGTAGCTGCTGTACCTTCGACTGGAAGTACTTCTCCATACATCGAGCCATGTCGCAACCCGCTATCGTCGGTCGGTGAACGCAACCTATTGCAACAGCTGAGCTAAGGGGCTGTACACCATCAATCAAGGTCAATGAAATTAAAAAATTACAACTACACCTACTTTATTACAACCCGTAGGTACAGGTAGGTCATTTTTTGTTAGAATTTTATTCTTTTTTTAGATATATGTATTTAGATAGACAAATAGTTAACTATAAAACTTATAGATCCATGGCATGACTACGTATTACTTCTGTGTTTCCAATAAGAAAATAAACCTATTTCGTACGTTCGGCTCTTGACTGATGACTAACGGTTCTGGAATTGACTACGTAAAGTAACAGTCAGTATTATGGCATCAAGCATATTAAAAACATACCGGTTGCCGGTGTAACAGGGTGTAACAGCGCTAAACGTCAAACACGCAGGTGTATATCTACTCTTTAGTGCTCAGTAAATCATTCAATGAATTTGAAGTCATTTTTAATTGAATTCAGTAGGATTATATGGGTACTGAGAACTTTTTTACGATTATTTAGTTGGTAAGCTTTGTATTCTAAATTAATTAATATAATAATATTTCCTCTGATACTTAAATCTTATAATATTATAGATTCTTACCATCGTCTAATTGTTATATTTATAATAAGATATTGTGATTAGTAAAATTATATTAGTAGATATGTAGTATTAGTAATTACGTTACAAATTAAATAAGAAATGAAAATGAACGGAACTAAGCAGAAACGGTCCGCTAATGTTCCATTTCTATGTAAGAATAGCTTTACCTAAACTAAAGTAATTGTCATTGATTAAACCTCTTTAATCGAATTTCTATTTAAAACAATGTTTACTTTATTCACGTAATTATAACAAAATTATTGCTCTATTGCATAAACATGAATAATTGAACAAAAACTTTATTAGTTTTGTTTTATATAACTAATATGTATTATTTTCATTCTTATTTTAATTTACTTGACTTCCTAAAATATTATAAACTTGGCCGAATTACGATTGCACAAAACATACAATTGTTTTTGAACAGTCATTGGCCATTGCACACATCGAAGGTCATGACCATAAAATCCGACACTCATACACATGATACATAATCGTAGTATTGTGATCGGCATATCATCAGAGTATAAAACATGCGGTGCGTTCAACCGATTGTTCTGTAGAAGGCCGAAAATTGGCTTCGACGTCTTAGCATAGGTAATGCACTTGCATGTAATTACTTTTCTATAATCATCACTAGGTATTAAAATTGTTTTTAAATTATACTTCTAGTAGTAAAACATATTTAAGCTAAGTAATTTAATCCAAGTTCACTAACTTTAGATGATTTGACGGAATATGTCCTGATTATTAGTTAAGAAAATTTGTGAACATAACATATTATGAACGAAAATTAGAAGTAAACGAGAAAGTAAGACATAATTATGATGCCTTTATTAGAAAAAAAAAATTAAGAATAAGTCCTGATAATAATTCGGTTAGTAACAGCCACACCGAAACAGATTATACGATTATAAAACATAGCGTATTTCCTCAGTTTAGTATTTTATGCATTACTATTGACTATTGTTTAATGCCTTTTACTAAATAATATACATAGCTTATTTCATGTCACAGTTTTTTGAAGTCAAGATTGTATTTCGTTTTTTTTTTTCAATAATATTTTTATTACTTGAATTATTCGTTATTCGTTTAACATCTATTCGTCACAGGTTACTCTACATTCGTTCCAATATCTCAATAGCACGTCGATCTTGCGACACCGCGTTCTGCAACATCCACATTTTCTACATAACACATTTCGGCCGCCACACGACACATGTGTATAATTTCATTACTACAGACTTTAGCAATTAATATTAAATAATAAATGCCATCTACAAATTATTATGTAACGGAATTTGCTATTGTTTATTATATTTATTTCTTTGATTTGACCTCGAGTTATGACCTTATAAATATTGTTTTATGAAATGTTATTTTTTTGTATAGTTTCACCTGAGTTAAGTGACCCTTTAAAAATAATGTTATGATTAAACTTTTATACATTAAAACCTAAAGGATGTGCTACATCTGTTTATCAAACAATATTATTGCACAAACTGCATTTAAAATATAATTCATAATAATCGTTATCAAAAAATGCACAATAACTACGGCCTTGCCCCACTTTTTATTATTATTTTCGTCACAATCAGAAAATAAGATAGGAGTTGCATACACATAATAGGTATATCGTTGTCAATGAATCATTGTTTATAGAGTAGAGTATTGTATTTTTTAATTTTTTTTTTAAAGATTCTTTAATCTTCATGAATTTGGATATTGACAAATGCTACCTTTATAACATAGACAATATTACCACATATATTTCGTGTAAATTCAACTGATGGCTTTTAAAGTCTACAAATTATTATCAGGTTTCCGCTCAGACGGTGAATTTTGTCATGTACATCTTGAGTTATAAAAAAATCTGAGAAATTCAAAAGTGCACGCCTCTAAGTAGTGTTTATCTAATACTATTAAATGAGCAATTCTTGTATATATATATTATCTGAATCTCGGAAACGGCTCCAACGATTTTCAAGAAATTTAGTATGTAGGGGATTTCGAGAGTGATAAATCGATATAGCTAGGATTTATTTTTAGAAAATGTCGTTTTATCCCTGTTTATAGGCAATGAAAAAATGGCTACAATATCATAAGAATACGATGGTGAATTTCGCAACTGTCAATAAATTGTAATAACTCAGGTGGGACATCGGCCCTACTGTTCCATGGGCCTCGAAGGGGACCCCGTCCAGGTACGCGGGTGACTGTGGATGGGGTTTCGGTCCGGGTGGGGACCCAGATGAGGTACCTGGGTCTCACCCTGGACGGGAGGTGGGCTTTTGGGGCTCATTTTGCAGAGCTAGCCCCAAGAGTCGTGAAAGCCGCCGCCTCACTGGGAAGGCTGCTGCCGAACGTGGGTGGTCCGAGTGCCCATTGCCGTCGGCTGTACTCCGGGGTCATCCGGAGTATGGCCATGTACGGGGCACCCATCTGGGCGGACGCCCTCGGTCGCGCCAACAAAATCCAGCTGCGACGGCCGCAGCGGGTCATCGCGACGAGGGCGATACGCGGTTACCGGACGGTGTCCTGGACGGCGGCGTGCGTGCTGGCCGGCGATCCCCCCTGGGAACTGCAGGCAGAGATTCTCGCCGAAACATATCATTTTGTGGCGGCGAGGAGATCCCGGGGGGAGTCTCCTACGTGGGAGGAGCTCGCACGCATGCAGAGGCTGGCGCAGGACACCCTGTTGCGGTGGTGGACGGAGGACTTGGCTTCGCCAGTCCCCGGGCAGTGGACGGTGGACGCAGTGAAGCCGGTCCTCCGGAAGTGGGTGAGGCGGCGGTTCGGGCCGCTGACCTTCCGACTGGTGCAGGTGCTTTCCGGACATGGGTGCTTCGGTAAGTACCTGCACCAAATCGCGAGACGGGAGGCGACTCCAGCCTGCCACGAGTGTGGAGCGCCAGAAGATACGGCGCTCCACACGCTGGAGGCGTGCGCCACTTGGGAACCGCAGCGGCGCACGCTTTCAGCGGTTATCGGACGGGATCTCTCGCTGCCGAGTGTCGTAAAGGCCATGCTTGACAACGAGAGATCGAGGCAGGCGGTGGTCTCCTTCTGCGAAGAGGTAATGACGCAGAAGGAGACCGCGGAGCGGGCCAGAGAGGAAGACGCCTCTGCTGGCCCACTCCGGCGCAGACGTACGGGGGCAAGGAGAAGGCGGTTTGCCCACCTCCTCCCCCCCTCGTAATAGTGGGGTCGGCGGCCGATAGTCGGGGGACTTCGGCCGGCCGGACGACACGACCCCATACGTCTGGGGGTGGCCTTGTTGTAAGCGAGGCCACCCCACCATCATGCCGGGGCCTGGAAGCTTTGTCCGGGCCTACCGCTGAGGCGAGGTGGCGAATGCTAGCGCGACCCCTCTCGCCCCACCCAGGCGGATGACTGCTTACACGTGGTGGTTTTTAGTCAGTAGGAGTCTGACATAACCCTCTGGCGCCCCCGCGCTGGAGGGTATCCATGATGGATTTTCCCCACGTAAAAAAAAAAAAAAAAAAAAGGTGGGACATCGGCCGGTCGGGACCAACCGAGAAGACAATTCAAATCACAGTTCAAATCCCCATGTCAATGATTATTTATTTCTTTTTTTTCTAATTGCACTCACGATTTTTTTTTAATAACCAGTTCATATTTTATATTATTACTAGCTGACTCGGCAAACCTTGTCTTGCCGCTAAACGCTATTTAAAAATAGGGATTGGTGGTAGAATGGTGTAAATTTAGGATTGTATGTATTTTTCAACACCAAATCATAACAAAATAAAATAAAAAATAAATATTTTTTCTAAAAATTAAAAAAAAAATTGTGGTGGACTACCCTTAACATTTAGGGGGATGAAAAAATAGATGTTGTTCGATTCTCAGACCTACCCAATATGCACACAAAATTTCATGAGAATCGATCAAACCGTGTGTCGGAGGATTTTAACTACAAACACCGCGACCCGAGAATTTTATATATTAGATGTCGGTATAATCGGAAAATATTAGTCATATTTTATCAAAATGAAATTCTTAATATTAATATGATTTCCAAAAAAACGATTTACTAAAAATACCGAGCTAACGTTTCAGCCTGTAATATCCCACAACTGGGCATAGGCCTCTTTCCCCATGTAGGAGAAGGATCAGAGCTTAATCCACCACGCTGCTCTAATACGGGTTGGCGGATATATTCCCTACTATGAATAACGATCGCTATCAGGTGTACATGATAACAACCGGGACCGACGGCTTACCGTGCTCTCCGACGCACGGTGGGGAGACCCACAAGGACTGCACAAACACCCTGACCACGGCAAACACCTGTATGGCCAATACAAATGTTTGTCATGTGCGGGGATCGAGCCCGCAACCGCCAGCGCAACAGGTACAATCCATGGCTGTAACCGCTGCGCCAACGCGGCGTCCATGGGATGGACGGAGGAAATGGGACCAATTGACACACCAAAAATACCGAGCTAAGCTCGGTAACAATTGAGTTACTACTAGTTCAAAGATTACAATAATAATTGTGTTTGCTCGCAAACGAAAAAAAAACCGACTTCAATTACAACGTAGATCGACGAAAAAATAGTCAAGTAACTACGCGTTATCAATGATTACTCAAAAAGTAGTTATCAGATCTCGATAAAATTTATATGTGACCACATGACAAATATCAGCTTTCGATTAAATTAAAAATTATCAAAATCGATACACCCAGTAAAAAGTTATTGCGGATTTTCAAGAGTTTCCCTCGATTTCTCTGGGATCCCATCATCAGATCCTGGTTTCCTTATCATGGTACCAAACTAGGGATATCCCCTTTCCAACAAAAAAAGAAATATCAAAATCGGTACATCCAGTAGAAAGTTATGCGGTATAATACAACGTAGGTCGACGAAAAAAGCGTCAAGTAAAAACGCATTATTAGATATAACTCGAAAAGTAGTTGTTAGATCTTAAATAAATTTAAATGGGACCAATTGACACACCATTGGACCATTTGTCGAAATCGGTCCACCCGGTCAAAAGTTCTGATGTAACTAACATACATAAATAAAAAAATACAGTCGAATTGAGAACCTCCTCCTTTTTTGGAAGTCGGTTAAAAAATCAAAACTTTGACATCCAACATAATATTTATGTATTCAATTCTTTACCATAATAGTATTTAAAAAAGACTTCACATAGTAATTAATTTATAGTTTTATGTGTATTCTGCATAAAAGTGTGTATAAATATTAGAGGTTTAGGAGTAAACGCTTCCAGTACTTTTCGTTTTGTGAGAATAAAGCACAGTTTCCTTAAAGGCGTGCAATAGCTATTCAATCTAATACTTATCTAAACAAATGAATTAAATGTTTAATGTAAGGTTAACTTTACATACAAACGCTTTTAATATATAATACTAGCTGTGCCCGCGACTTCATCCGTGTGGAATTTAACAAAAAAGTTATTGTTCAATTCGTAGAGTTACAAAATAAATAAATTTCTAAAATGAAAGTAGTCTAAGTACTCCTTACTACATCAGCTATGTACCAGTGAAAATCCCGTCAAAATCGGTCCAGCCATTTCAGAGATTAGCCGTTACAAACAGACAGATAGACAAAAATTGTAAAAAATGTTATTTTGGTATATGTACCGTGTATACATACATCCATATGCATTTAGTAAAAAGCGATTATTTTAATATTACAAACAGACACTCCAATTTTGTTAACTTGTATTTATTTACATTAACATAAGAGGTACAAATCAATGTCATACATTTAAATCATCAAGTCAGGCATAAAGTTCAATTTTGATATTTTATTTTATTTTTAAATTATATTCAAATTAAAAACGTAACGTAAGTCATAAGATTGTTGTGTTAGTTGCAATACAAATAAAATAAAATAATGGAGATACTATCGAGAAGAGCTGGCAAGAAACTCAGTAGTTCCATTACATACTCTTTCCAATACGAAATTGTTGAATACATAATTATACTTATAATCGAACACACTGAAAATATTTGCATGTTTTGTTTTTGTATTGTATACTATTTTATCCTTAATTTTCTAATGTAAATGTTAAATATCCCAAGAGGCGAATCTAATATTTATTCAATAAGTCATCAATATCAAAATATTTATAACCCTTCCTTGGTAGTCGGGTAAAAATAAGTGAAACATTGTTTGCTCATAGATATTAAGGCTGTTTTTCTTTTAAATAATTACTTAATTTTTAACGCTATTAACATATTATTTACATGACGCTATTAGCAAATGTAAATTGGACACAAAATGTTTTTGAGATTAAAGGAAATTAAATAAATAAATCAATGTAACACTAAATCAAAACACTTCTAGTAATTTTTATAAAACACCTACATTAATCTCATATACAATCACAATCTCAGTGTCACAATTGTTTTATAAAAACAGCAATAATTCATTCGACACACTTTTTCATCATCGGATATTGCACTGTTGCAAAATAATACAAAAAAACTACAAGTGTGATATTTGGCCCTATTATATTTTAATAATTTATTCTGAATAGCTTCCGTTCATATGTTATGTTCTACATGGACAACAGGGAAAACAAGATTTTCATAATCTATATTGTAATTTTTTGTGGGACGAATATTTATTTTATTTAATTCTAATTTTTTATATAAAAACAAAAAGTAATCCCTCTAATTGTTAGTCTATTTTGTGATAAAAAATACATTACATTGCTAATTATAAATTTAGAATCGCACAGTTTGTTGGGTATGATACCTACCTACTGCAATTTGGCACAACATTTAAAATATTTTCAAATCACACTACAAACTTCAGCAAGTCACAAGTTACAGGCAATTTGCGCGAAAAATAATCAAGCGAAAAAATCACCTATATCATCATCATAACTGTATCTGTTGAAACGCATGACTTTCGAATGTATGGATTTCACCAAATTGGATAATTATTTTTTCGTGTTCGTTGTTGTAAGAAAGAGTTGGACATCAAAAAAATTTAACAAAATATCGATATATTACGGAAAAAAATAGCGGTACGATGTTATATTATTAAAACAAATCTCTTGAGAGGAAAATGAATAAATGTCTATTTAAAGCAAATCTCCTGTTTTTATTTCCTCTATAAAATTGGAATAAAGCATCGAATCCATTTGTTTAACCATGCGAAGAAGCGAAAGCGGCTTTATCAGCACTTACGACGATAGTTTTACGATAAAACCACTTGAAATTTTTTGATGTAGGTAATTATAAAATGTAATATAGCCATTAAAATCATAAATCTTAGATCAAGATACGTTCATTATAGATTACTATACTACCCAATATTACATTCTTGCTGTAAAGTTTCAATTTAGGTATTCAATTTTTCTGCTTCCATTCGTTAAATTTATACAAATAGAAAAGAGCTATTTAATGATGAAATGCAAATAAAAAGAATACACTTAATGTATTTTTTACGACTTATATTTAATATATTTTTGAGACGCTCAAATGATTGAAAGAATACAATCAGTATTATTAGTTACTTAAATTAGTAAACATAAATTATTTGAACCTAATATTGCTCCCAGAAGTTATATAATACAGGCATATCACTCACTAGTCAAATCTCATAACAAACATGTACATAATATAGGTTTGGAGTACAATAATTAATTTCAACTTAAGTAAAAAAGCTTCATTTAACTGTCACCTTCAACAAATTGCATATATAATAAAATTATAGATGTCAAGCGTATAAAATAAATGCTTACTTGTGATAAAAATCCTTAAGGCCTTGGCAAACAAAATTACCATTTACAAAAAAGTGCAAGAACAAACGATCGAATTAAGAAATTTCCATAAATTAACTTTTTTTATTTACTCGTATACAAAAAATATCATTTATTATGTATATTTATATATCTGACTCATTCACACATCTGTTGAGTGACGAAATTTCATGTTTACCCTCTTCTGCCATTGACTTTTAACTATTTCCGTATCTTTATTTCTTCAGTTTTAATTTTTATTTCATAAGGAAGTGAAATTGATTCTTTTTTGCGAATTAAAGAAATATTTTGCGTAAAACCATCACTTTATCTATAGGTAATTTATAATAAGACAAAATATAAGTAATACGCCGACACGTACTCGTACGTCCATTTCATTATTTGAACTCATGTTACACAATTAAATATTAAATAGGGTTTAGACTATAATATACTTACAATCTTTACAAGTTTTAAAGTTATTTTATTTTAATCGGTAAAGTACAAAAGCTGTGAATCATAAACTCAAAGCGAATGAACATTTCGGCACATAAAAAACCAGTTTGCTCGTCTAGTTCCCAAAGCACCGTTGACTGGTCATTTGGATGTCTTTCGCCTTCATTTTTTTGCTTTCTCTGCTTTCACTAGGCCATTGGACCTGAATTTTGGTTTATCATCTTAATACTTGACGTTCACACGCACATGATCCGTGTGTCAGACGAGCGCGCGTTTGTGTGTGAGTGTGTGTGTGTGTGTGTGTGTGTGTTTGTTTGTTAGTTTGTGTTGTGTGTGTCTGATGTTATGACACAGGTAACATTTTGAAGTCTCGCGCGATATTTATTACTTGGCATAATTTATTTATATGATAGTACCAACCTCTTTGAACTAAAGCTATAAACATACATTGTAGAAAAGTTAAGCTAGGTGTAACTAATTTTATATTGTATACAGAACGGAATACTTAGTCATGTACATATTGGTACACATATATCGTATATAGGTATTATATTTTTGCGAAAATATTCAAGAAAAAATTATTTACAATTAAGGTAGGTTTATAATTAATACCACTTATTTTATTATCACGTATTTTATACACAAAAGTGATAGTTGAAATTCGGCTAAAATAAGGCCATGTTCAAAACTGATTTCGTTGCATTATATTGAGGTGCATTAAAAAGCAAGTTAGTAGTGATGTTGACATTGACCCAAAAATATATCGATACATAGATGTATTTTTATTTGCTTACACAATAAACATAACGATCGATTAACGAACAGAATACGATTAATAATAATAAATTATTAGTTAATTTATTAATTTAATTTAAATAAAAAAAAAAGATGTAACCACTATTGGTCATTGTGAATTAATAAATATAGATAGGTACATACATATGTTGTTAAAGGTGTAAGACCAAGTTTTAAAAGAGATATTCATGAGCTAAAAATTTAATTTATTTATTTACTTAAAATTAAACTATCAGTGAATAAGTTTTTTTTTGTTTGCAAATAAAAAAAAATCAAATTGAAAAAATCAAAAAAAAAAAAAATCAATAGCACCCATACTATTTTTTTCATCTTAAAAATATATTAAATATAAATACATGCAAGTGCAGTAATTCTAATACCTCCAAGAATATTGTATAAAGTTGCATGATGATCGGTTAAGTAGTTTTCGTGTGAACGCGTAACAAACAAACTTAGGTATATTCACATTTATAATATTATTAGGGATTATAAAGAATTGATTTTTTGTTAGTTTACAATGGACAAACTCAAAAAGTACTTGGCCGATGTTAAAAATTCATTCGCCAGTAGAATGTTTTATTTTTACTGACAGTGAGTGACACACCTCCCTTTACCTTTGTATTGTAACAGGAAAAAAAAGGAACAGCCAAAATCATAGAATTCACTTGGGCGAAACCGTAGACGCAAAGCTAGTAATATATAAAATTCCATTTTCTATCAATCAAATCTTAGGTTTCATGTATTTATTTGTTTTTTATTTTGAATCTCTTGCATCAGCTTGACCTTGCAATAGCAATAAAATGAGCAAGCTATAAAATTAATATTGAAAGTATAATTTAATAATTTTTTATACGTTTACAGTCCTTTTTATAAAAATATTATTTAAAAAATATTACTATAAAATCTTCTGAACCTATAAATAAATAAAATTGGAGTATCTGTTTGTAATATTAAAATAACCACTTTTAACTAAAGTCATATGTATGTATGTATACATATACCAAAATAGCATTTTTAATACTTTTTGTCTGTCTATCCGTCTGTCTGTCTGTCTGTTTGTTCCAGATAATCCCTGAAACGGCTGGACCTATTTTGACGAGAATTTCACTGACATATAACTTATAACTGCAAACTGACAAATAATTATTTTGTTAAATTCCACGCGGACGAAGTCGCTGACACAGCTAGTTTGAAATAAAGTGTGTTCTTTGGGTAACGTCGTCCAGGAAGAATATCTAATAGTACTTTACAAATATAGAATTTTGACATAGCATTGCGAACTTATCACTACATAGTACAAAATAAAGACGCTTCTCGCTGTCTATATGCTTTATATCTTTAAAACTACGCAACGGATTTTGATGTGGTTTTCTTTAGTAAAGAGAGTGATTCTAGGGGAAGGTTTATATGTATAATACATGGATAAGATAGTAGAGGAACACTGATAATTTTTGCAACAGTGTGAAGCCGGGGCATCGCTAGTCTATATATATAGAAATGAATCCCTATTTCCCTTGGTCTGATTTCGCTAATTCTATTTTTGTTGTGTTTGTTAATGTTAGGAGAACGTTCTTATGAAAAAAAAATTAAGAAAATTAAACGAAAAATTAGAAAACTTAAGAATACTTAACCACCATATAAAATTATTTTTAATCTAACCTTAATACTTTGGACAATATAAACTTTTTTAATGTAACCTTTATGACGTTTGACATAGAATTGACAGAAGATTGGTTATAACCATTTTTTATATATTTTTTATTAATTGCTAGCTGTACCCTGCGCGCGTTGCTACGCTTTTTTTTGGTCATACCAACTCAGAAATCTTTGTAGGCTCATGCACAACACTTTGCTGAAGATCATGACATGATCCAATGCATAGTTTACGATTCTGTAAAGGACATACAGACAAACATTCATATATATTTATAAATATATATGTATTTTGTATTAAATACTCATAGTTAGGACAACGTCTGTCAGGTCACTAGTTTTTATATAAAACTACCTGATCCGGGAAATTACGTATTATACCTTGTTTAAGTATAATATTTATTAATTATATTTTTATACCTATTTGTTTTGTTTCCGTACACCTACTAAATTGTTATTTTAAAAGTAGGTACAATTTACCTACTTATTAGGGCAACAAATTAATAATAGGTAATATTATAATAATAATATTAAGGCTACTTATTAGGGCAATCCCAATGCAGTAAGACCGCTTTTTGTATATTTATATACAAAAAGCGGTAGTACTTTATTTCTTTATAGCTTTTTTTGATTTACAATAAATAATAAACAATAATAGCTTGAATATATTCTTTATTGCACTTAAATTTTTTACAGTTAAATTGTATACAAATTTAGTTAGCAACGGTGGACATCTCTTTTAGTCAGCCTGTGATAGTTAGAACCAATGTTATATAGCATGCTAAAAGTGCAGTAATGTAGACAGTATACAATACTTGCCATCACAATAACGAACACATGTAAAAAAGAATGATCTCATTTGGTGCAGTCTTGCAAGCTATGCTCGTTTATTTCTAAACTTCAAAATACTTACACTAGAATCTCACACCAGAACAAAATATTCACGATACCATGACTATCATATGCTTGTGATTACTAAACAAAATACTTGCTTGTATTACTTCAATTTTTTTTTCATAACATTGTAATTGTTAAAGTTTGTAATCATCCCATAAACAAAAATAGCTTTTATCTTTCTCTTTGTACGTTACTTCCACTTTATCGTACAAAAAGTGATAGTATGGTATATAAATAATTTGGAGACAGCCACAAATAGGATTCAGATACCTTATCAGTAAAACTTTATTGTAATATTAGGAATTACGCTAACGTTTATTTAAATACATTTCGATAACGATAATTAAACTTCATTTCGAATACGTTAACACGATAACACTATCTTTTTTTAAAATACAATTAGGTCGGCAAATAAGCGTACGGCTCACCTGGTGGCAAGCGAATACCGTAGCTTATAGACGCCTCCAACACCAGAAGCAGCGCAAGCGCGTTTCCGACCCTATCTAATAAAAGTTTAGAAATACTAAAAGTTATATTGTTTGATTTATATTCGTTATATTTATATATTGTTTGATTGATTCAGCCTGTAACACTCCCTGCCGGGTATAGATATTTTTCTCTAAAGTGGGACCTTATCCATCACCCCGCTCTACTGCGAATTGGCTGATATAATCCGTACTGTGAGTAACGATCGTTATCAGGTATCTGTTATAACATCTATGCCAAACAGGTATGCCTACTCATACAATATATGCCACTACATAAATATAATACTGTAGCAATATAAAATATCAGAATTTAAATATTGCAAATTCTGTTATTTTATATAAGATCGATTACTGCTCTAAGGAAATACCAATCCGCCCTGGTGGGTAATGGGAGCTCCCGGAGGGAGGTGAAACCACACTAGGCCGAACTCCGTTCACTGGTCGTCACAATGCCCCCGATATTACGCCTGAATCTCCCATAAGCCCTCGACGACTTGGATAAAGCAGACTCGTTGGCGCAACGATCACGGCACAAGTTTGTGGCTGTTGCGCACGCGGTTACGGGTTCGATCCCGGCACATGACAAATATTTGTATTGGGCATGCAGATATTTGCCGTCGTCTGGGTGTTTGTGCAGTCCTTGTGCGTCTACAAACTGCGGCTAAGATCTAGATTAGGTAAAACCGAATTTCGGGACCGTGGGGGGATGGGGGAGGGGAGGGTGGGGAACACTACCCCTGGTACCACTATCACACCTCGGAACCCCATGGTTATGGAGATATCGATGGTTAAAGTTTTGAGGTTAGAAGAAGAATTGGTCATTTGCTAGTTAAGTGGCCTCCAATTTATGGGGTGAATGGGGGTGGGAGGGTAAAGGGTGGTGGGGAGGGTGGGTTTTTTAGCCCCCTGTAGTGTGCGTTTCGCGTAAACCCCGTGGTTTCGAAGATATCGTGTTTGAAGTTTTGGGGTTAACTTTACGTGATTCAGAGATATTACAATACCTTAGAGCTCCGTGTCTGACTCCACCTTAACTCCGGTGCAGCGGGAAATGCACTCATATGCTCCATTCACCAACTTTCACATTTTATTTTCGAACAAATTTACGTAAAAACGATCTCGATTGCAAGATCAACAAACGATACGAACTGACGCTTAACGACTGACAAATCGACATTTTTAAACAAAATAACGCGTCAGACATAATATTCTAATAAAATTAGTAACATTGCGTGCTAGAATATAGGTTTAGAAATTCGAAAAATACCCAAAACCGAATCGGAGCACCCCACTGTCCACGTGGTCTTGGTCTGTCCTACCCCTAGAGTGTTTTTTTTGTGCCGCGGAGGCGCGGAGGGAGGGCTGCACTTCCCGCAGCGCCGGAGCCAAGCGTTCCTCTAACTTTCGAAATTCTTCTTCTAACCTCAAAACTTTAACCATGGATATCTCCATAACCATGGGGTTCCGAGGTGTGACAGTGGTACCAGGGGTAGCGTTCCCCACCCTCTCCCCCCCCATCCCCCCACGGTCCCGAAATTCGGTTTTACCTAATCTAAAGCTTTACCCAAACTGCGCCTCGGAGAGCACGTAAAGCCGTCGGTTCCGGTCGTTATCATGTATCGGTCGTCATCAAGCTGTACCAGCTAGAAGTGTCAGGTAGTCTCGTGTTCATCATATAATACTTCTTGTCGAATCGCACTTTTCAGGAATCCATACTTTCCGTTCCTGTATTCACTATACACAAAGACCTATACTCAACCAACGCTCAACTACCAATCTAGTCCTCTTCGCAGATGACACTGCATATTTCAAGTCCTTCTGTCTCAGTAGACACGATGTCCAGACGCCTCCTAGCTGCTACCTCTTGGTAACCAGAAGGCACTAGGTGAGTGGTTCAGAAAGTGGATAATCGAGGTCAACGCCGAAGAAAAAAACAGCGGTGTACTTTACCAGACACCCAAAACACTTCTTTTGGAGACAAGGGCGACCGGAGACTCAAATTTTTCGGAACACCGATCAAGTGACAAAAAGAAAGCAAAAGTACCTAGGAGTAATGAAGAAATTAAATTTTAGATATTTAGATGTATTAGATATTTATTCATTCTATCAGGATTTGTTTAAAATATTCCCATTTCCACATAGGTATTATAAACGTCATTTTAATTATCTTTTACATTTTTTATTTACCTTTTTACACGCATATTAAGACTTAGTTATAATTTTGTGAAAAAATAATTCGTTAAAAAATTATTTATTACATTATGTTTTTTCTGTAAACCTCATCATATCCTATTGGAGGTTTTAAGATGATCGCAAACAGTCCGGCAAATCAACGCAGCACTAGTCGGCCTTCTGGTGCATTTCTCAACGTCGCGCGCACCGGCTCGTGATTGCAAACTCAGAAGACATAGTAATAAAGATATTCACGATACTATTGTTTATAATACTTTTGAACATTTTCTGTGTCATTATAACGTATGATATAATTTGTATGATAACGTATGATCTCTCAACAAAAAAAAAATGTATTTTCGATTTATGGAAAAACTAACATATCAATAACATTTTTATCACATTGATTATCAGAAATGATATAAAATATTATTTTTGTCAATAAAATTATACAGTAAAATTAACTTATTTCATTAAAACACCAGATTTTCATTAAAACAATTCTAATTTCGTTGATAGGTAATATTTAATTCCATAAAATTCATAAAGGATGTACAAGTAATTCATGGATATCCACATTAATGTCACTTTATCAACGAAGTAAATCTTACTATCGTAAATCCTAAATAAAACCAGTCCAAATTACATTTCTTTGGCAATGGCCTACAGAAGATTCCGTTCATATTGTAACTCGTTTCACAATTTTGCAAAACATGGTTGTGATTGCAAATACAAGAACAGATATTTTGTAATTCATTGATATCTCGCTTGCCTTGTAAATCTCGTCAAAATAACTCTTTTAATTTTATCTGTTTTTAATATTGTTTGGACATCCGATAACCCAAAACGTTGTTTCCAACTAGTGATGTACCTAATCGGTACTATTTGACGTTGGTTTAACTCAACTCCATCTAAGGGCTTATATTTATGTAAAACAAAAATATATTTTACAAAGTACGATTAGGACTTGATAGCTGATATTGACTGTAATTTATTTAAATAAAAATTGGTGGGACAGTTTGTAAACAAAATAATAACAATTAAGACTTATATGAAACACTAGCTTAAAGAACACACTTTATTTCAAACTAGCTGTGCCTGCGACTTCGTTCGCGGTGTACTTAACAAAATAGTTATTATGCAGGTCGCAGTTATAAAATAAAAAAAATAGAAATAGCCGAAGTTACTCCTTATTACATCAGCTATCTGGCAGTAAAAGTCCTGTCAAAATCGGTCCAGCCGTTTCACAGATTAGCCGGAATAAATAAACAGACAGACAGACATACAGACAAAAATTATAAAAAATGTTATTTTGGTATATGTACCGTGTATAGACAGATATAATTATATGAATTTAGTAAAAAGCAGTTATTTTAATATTACAAACAAACACTCCAATTTTATTTATTTAAAGATGTAGATGAAATATAGTGTAAAAAAAATCGGGTCAAAATGAATCGCTTTTTACTTCGTTTTGCAGTTTCGATTAACATTGAAAGTCAGCGGTTTCATTTTTCGGTTTTTCGATTAACTAATACTACTCCTGTCATTGTGATTAAGAAGGTCGTACATTTAAGTGACAAAAGAAAAACGTTAATTAGGTATATTTAGTTAGATACATTCAACATTCAGCATTTACATTGACAACGATTAGTCGTGTTTGCAGACCGTGCAAGCCACGGAAGAGAGTTTCCGAGTTTGCCTTCTCATAACAACGTTATGCTTGGATTTGTATGAAAAATAGAGCATGCTAAGCTGATTTACATTTCTAAGGCTTATATATTTTGCGCTGCTCTTTTGTAATACCACTTCTTAATATTTAGGTATTCAGGTACTTATTAACGTTAACTCTTATTCATTAAAATATGTACATAAAATACTTAGAGTTAGATTAATAAAAACTCACAATTAAACAATTTAATTATGGTGTTTTATATATAAAAATCAATTTATCCAATTCAAAGTCAGAGTAGCGAGAACCACGATCGCCTTGAAATACTTTCAAAACTCTTGTGGACTACGCGTTTACCTAATACAAATCAACGCTTAATCAAAATTAAAACGCTGGGACAACTCACCGTATGTTTGCACTAAATTAACAAGAAATTTTGACGATCAGCTGATCACGTTCACTGAATGTCACTATAGTTACTATCAACCTCCGCAAGATTCGTTCCGAAACGAACGAATGTGGAAGATTTATATTTAATTTAAATAATAACTATAAAATTTGGAGCGCAACCGCGCGTCTATTTAAATAAAATAGAAATATCGAATCGGCGGCGACGCGCGTGGCTTTAGATCGACTGTACGTTGACTGAGCGCGGCGAGACGGAGCCGGCAAGTGCGCGCGCATTCTGCGACCCTTCTGGTTCGTGGCTCACGCCTCACACCCTTTGAGACGCGACCTTCAGCCACGTGAGCCACCTGATATTATACGTACAACCTGCTATTAGAAAAACAATAACACAAAACACATAATTATAATTTTTAAACGGATAACATTAAAAGATTATTTTAACGGAACGACATCATATGTTATGTTTTCATATTAATTTTAAGATTTGATTATGTACAATAAACTATTTTAATACTGTCCTAAAGCAATCAAGTTTTGTGGAAAAGAGGAATAAGATATTACAAAAAATGGAACTAACTCTAGTAATAATAACATAGCCCCCTATGTAGCTATATACCCATATACATATAAGTAGGTATGTATGTAGGTATTGACTTCTATGTGGGTATTATTCCGTTCATTAACAAAATAAATTACTATAACAATTAGAGATGAGACATCCGTGATAAAACGAAAGTAACCGATATAGCCCACAGGATTAGCAAGTTAAAGTGGCAGTAGGCTGGTCACCTGTATCGTAGGACCGATGGCCGTTAGAGCATACCTACGTATCCTGGAGTGGAGACCGCACCATGGCAAACGCAGTGTGGGACGTCCTCCGGCCCGTTGGACTTACGATCTACGTAAGATTACCGATGTAGGCTGGATGAGGATTACGGAAAACCGGGATGTCCGACCGATCTACATAAGATTTCCGTTTGATTGATTATTAAAATTTTATTGACATTTTAATGACATTGCATTTATAAAGTTGCTAATAAACATCACGTGATTAATTAACGACCCCATATTATAAACAACATAATATTTAGAAAACAATAAACATTTGCGCTTTAACTTTACCTATCTAAATATAATTATAATTTTATACACAATAGCAACAAAAAATTGTTTGTATGTATTTTTTATTACATTTTGTTCTTGGGGTGTGTATGTATATAGTGCTCAGCTAAAATAATATCTACAATGTAATAAAACACACAGATAGATCTTTATACACATATACCTTTTTATTTTATAAAACGAGTGATTAAAATAAATACGTAATCATCGCAATTATATGATGCGCAGTAATAATTATACGCAATCATCGAAGGTCATGGTTGTCTACAGATTTTGAAAAGAGGTTTCAAAGTTTCAAATAATTATGTGTAACTATAAACAAGTTTTTGTCCGTATATTTCGCAAGCAGAAGTTAAAATGTAGACGTCAAACAAATGTATCAAAACAACAACAAAAAAATAAAACATTTCTATTTTTAATAGTTAATAACAACAAGCATATAATAGCTATAATGGCTATAAGTGAAGAAGCGTAGAATAGCTAAATTTCAAGATAGCTTATTTTTCAAAGCTTAATTGGAATAACAGAAAATTTTCATCAATTTATTAGCGCCGGGTTATACCTTTGGACTGTCGACGGTGAGTTACATTGACAGTAACTCTGGAAGAAATCAATACAATAATCCTCAAAATCCTCAAATATAGTTACTTAACCCAAAATCTAGAGATAGATCGGCTGATCGATGATGATTATACTTTATTAGACTATAAAATTGCTATGTGGTTACGTGAGTTGATTTGAAATTGAACAAAAAATTTACCGATCGTCAATCATGTTGACATTGTTTCAAAATTAAAGTCGTCATATATATAATTTTAATAATTAAATAATTTACAAAAACAGAAGCAATAATACATTTTTTACTTGTAGGTGCCGGTAGAGCATGGATATATGTATAAAATGATGTATAGTTTATGCAGAGTTATAGTGAGGTTTTTTTCTAAAAAGGTAGACAATCATTAATCATTATTTCAAGCGTTTTTTACTTAAAACTCAGGCAATAATCTGTAAACTTAAGAAACTGTGATATCAAGCGGCTTTTACCTAAAACTCAGACAATAATCTGTAAACTTAAGAAACTGCTATCGGTGTTAATTTAAAACAAATTTTGACGAAGAGGGAGACGTTCAAGTTATATATGCCCTTAGAGCCGTAATCATAGAGAAAGCGGCTACAGACAAATTGTTTACCATTATACTTGTAGACACTCGTCTACAAATTTAAAAAACTTTATACATAGATATTAAGAAACATCCAAATGGAGGCAATAATTAAAAAGTATATAGACAACTAAAAATTACGTATATAAAATGATTTATATATAATACCTGAAAAAGAAAGTAGTGTGCTTTCGACCACACGACTGAAGTAAAACTTCTTTAGCAATAGGCCTGCACAATAGACCAGCACTTTGTCTTAGATATACGAAACTTAACTGGCTATGAGAGAAAGAGATAAAGAAAATGTGTGCTCGCACCTCTCCCTTTTGTTCCGTTCGCCTCGCCCGATCACACTTTTTGTAACGCTATTTTTCACACATTCACCAGCTTACTCCCGAAGCAAAACGTGAGGAAAGAAGTATTATTTTAAAAAAAAAACTATTCCAGTTGAAAAATTACTCCTTTTAGGACAGATTCAATCGTACACCATCACATTCCTCGACTGCCTGATACTTATTTTATAAGTAACGCTACAACCGTTATTTAATCAAAATATGGATAAAGACTTTCTCTTTATACATTGTAAATTATAATATTATAATTTAACCGGTTCAAATGTTTTATTACGAAAAAGATCCTATTAATATTTAAAATAAACTAAGTAATAAATCTTTAAATACTCTTAACAATTCGTAATATTAACAAAAATAACACTTTAATATCGTTAAGTAGTTGTTATAAAATATAAATTTTCTTCTTTAGTTTTGAATACGATAGTCTTTGTTAAGTGAAACATTATTTCGAAAAGCAACAGACTCGCGAATACTGTCAAGTAATAGTTGTCTAGCGAAGTCATGAGCAGCCTGAGGCTTTAACTGGATCTTTGAGATGATAATTATACATAGAAAGTAAACCTAAACGAAAATTTTATGCCAAAATAAAATATATATATTTAAGTAAATAAATATGTATGTGTAATTGTGTATAAATTACGTGAGGTGTTTTTTTTTTAATTTTCTGTCCCTCCCTCCCCCCTGGTGAGATGTCGTGAGATTTTATTCAACCCCCTCCCCCATCCCCCAATCTCACGTGAGATTTTTCAAAATGTGGGTTATTTACGTAAGAGCGTTGGATTGTTATTGTAAAAAGAAAAAAAAATGCTTCGTGCTTTTATTTACGACTAGTTAAGACTAGTTATCAATATTGCTAAGAGTTTAATTATGAGTGTAATAAAAATTTAACAATAGATAACTTAAATAATACTTTTCAATCAGAAAAGAAAATTGCGTGATATTTGCGCTTTCTCCAACGTAAGATTAGATGAGATTGACTCGACCCCCTCCCCCCCTTAAACGTCTCACGTATTTTATGAACGCCCCCTAACACGTTCATCAGACGTCATTTAATTACATTAATCTTTTTTTTGTCTTTTAAAACAATTAAATAATAAGTAATAATAAAAGAATGCCATAAAACGAGACGATTTTCCATGGCTTTGAAACATTTACATACATACTTTTGCCATATTTTTTTTTTTATTACATAAATGAATCGCTAAACTCATAACATTGCAATTAACGTACCTACTACAAATCGTATCAGTACATTGATGCAATATTTTTCAATTCATAATTCAATTTTATGTACAATTGTAACTATTTATGAAGAAAGCTAAGTCATAATACCATAATTTGTATGAGTATTACTATAAGAAACTATTATACAAGAAGTATTAAAATTTGTTGAATAAACTTCAAAATTCTTTAAATTCCTTTCATCGTCATCACTTCAGCCTATCGCAGTCCACTGCTAGACATAGGCCTCCACCATTTCGCGCCAAAAATGGCGTAAACTCATGTGTTTAGCCCATAGTCACCACGCTGGGCAGGCGGGTTGGTGACCGCAGGGCTGGCTTTGTCGCACCGAAGCCGGTCTTCGGGCTTTGTATTTCAAAGCCAGCAGTTGGATGTTTATCCCGCTATCGGTCTGTTTTATAAGTTCCAAGGTGGTAATGGAACTGTGTTGTCCCTTCGTCGCCTCTTACAACACCCACGGGAAGAGAGGGGGCTATATTCTTGACTGTCGTAGCCACACAGCAGAACTCCTTTACATTCAAAATAAATTTACTACTCAATTAAAATGACTAAATAGATAGCTCAACGTCAAAATATTTAAATCATCGCGTTATTTCCGATCCCGTAGGAATGTCCGGATAAGGAGTAGCATACCTATGTGCTACTCTAGGTCCAGCTATCTGTCCGGGGTGAGATAGCGAATGCTAACGCGACCCCATCTCGCCCCACCCAGGCGGACGACTGCTCACACGTGGTGGTTTTTAGTCAGTAGGAGTCTGACATAACCCTCTGGCGCCCCCGTGCTGGAGGGTATCCATGATGGATTTTCCCCACGTAAAAAAAAAAAAGGTCCAGCTATCTGTACACAAAGTTTCATTAAAATCGCTTCTGTAGTTTTTGCGTGAAAGGGCGACAAACATACATACATACACACATACATACATACATCCTCACAAACTTTCGCATTTCATATTATTAGTAGGACATTACCAAGTAGGTACGATTAATGTATAAAATTCTTAATTAAAATGTACACATTTATTTACCGTCCAATATGGGCGTCATTTAAAATGAAATACGATTAAAAATTATATTAAAATATCACGGACATTTAAATAACAGTTTTAATTTGCTTGTCATCGTGTGCAGGCGAAAATACTTGAAGAGGTAAAACAACACAACGGTTTCTTGCAACGGTTTTCATTTCCTTTTCGGTATTTTTTGTAAATATGTCTTTGGTGAGAAGTTTTCTTAAGAATAAGTAAGTACCTACGTTATAGTGTATTTAGATACACAAGTGAGATAGTAATGAGATATCGCAAGTCTCAGAGCGACTAACGTTAGTTTGGTACAGTAAAATACGTATATATATATATATATATATATATATATGTACGTGCATGCGGTTCATTAAACTTTCTTAAGTTTTATTTCGAAAAGTTGGGTTTCCGAAAAATATACACAATCTAGAAGAAAAAACAAGAATACAGCTTAATTAACTTAACTTTTATTTTGGCGCGTGGTAAATATATCTATAATGAGTACATATCACAGAAGATTTGGTAAACACTTATAATTGTAGTCAAAAAACTATTCTATAATATTGTAGTTGTCACAAAGTTAACTTTTTATACCTAAATATAATATCAACATTTTATATTAGTGTAAAATTCATTTGGTAAGGGGATAATATAATAAAATTAATTATACTAAATAAATATTAATAAATCTGGTATATATTCGAGCCTTTGTGTTTTGAACTTTAGAACACGGATGTCCGTGCGGAGGAAAGGGTAAAATAAATGTCTTTTCCTGACAAGACATCACACTTTACCGTTACAATTTTTCGCCTCACATCTCCTCTCTAAACTCTTTATTATTTTTGCTATTTTGTTCGACGCAGACGTAATATAGAGAAATATCTAATGGTAAATATGATTTAATTAATTTTTTAAGCTTTGATAATAGAAAAAAAATTATTCATTAAAAGTCGATAAATATTCATGAATGTTTCCTAATTGATAATCGTCTTACATTATCACCACTATCTTTCGAAGGTAATTGAGATACTAAAATAAAAAATATGTATAAAAAAGTCAATTCCTAGATATAACGTGAACAAACAACCGCTCTAGTGTAGTGGTGCGTGTGACATCTTGTGCGCTCCTAACCACCAGTTTGCGGATTCGATTCCTGCTCAAGATGGATATTTGTATTTGGTCAAGTATTTCTTACCAGTTTGGATATATGTCCTTGTGGTTCTTTTACCTTGCCTTGCATAGCGCAGTCTCAGTTGTTATCAGACACAACTTAATAGTGATCGTTACTCATAGTAGGAAAACATGTATGCGCCAGCCCGCAGTAGAGCAGCGTGGCAGATTAAGCCCGGATACTTCTCCTACATGGAGGGGCCTTTTGCCAGCAGGGGGATGTCAAAGGCGAATGTGTGGTGAATCATGAGACATAACGTAAAAAGTTTATCCATCTCTGGCAATAAAGTCTCGTATTACTTATTATGATCCTATCCATCAGATAAACTCTAATTATTTTTCTAAGCCTTATTATACCTAAATGTATTAAAACAAATTATTTTAGTGCTTAAAATAGTTCATAATACAGAAAAGTATATTCTACGTGCTAGGTAGTTAGTTATTTTACGAGATTTTTTTTCTCACAACGCCAGCTATGCTCTTCAATACAAACAACTTGAAATGTATTTGCAGACAATCGTTAACCGTTGCTTGCTAATTCTATTAAGTTGCCGCTAGATGACGCATCAGGTGATTTTTTTTTCTGCTTGTTCACTGGTTATATTCATTTTTACAGGCTACTAAAAATAATTAAATTAAAAATTAAAAAAAACCCGACACAATAACCTGAGTTGCCTTTAAAAACTAAAAAATAATTAAAGAAACTCAATCTTAAAGTACCTAAGTATGTACGAGTATCTTACGATTAATCGAAGAATGAAATGAGAATAAGAAATAGAAGATGGAATCGCTTCAATCGTTCGCGAGCTACCGAGCCACAGACAGACAGACAGACAGACAGACAGACAAACACGTCAAACTTATAACACCCCTCTTTTTGGCGTCGGGGGTTAAAAAGGAGGAGGGTCTTAAATATATGTGTGTTTATTTCAATGTATTTGTTTTTTATGTATGTTACCTCAGAACTTTTGACTGGGTGAACCGATTTCGGTGATTTTTGTTTTAATCAAAAGGTCAAAAATCACCACCTTTTGATGTGTCATGTGGTTCTATTTCAATTTAATTACGATCTAACCAGGACTTTTCGAGTTATATCTAATAATACGTATTTACTTGACTATTTGTACTACGTTGTGTTACTCTTCGATGTAATTGAAGTCGGTTTTTTTAGTTTGCGAGCAAACACAATTATAAAAATAATACTTACCTACTTCATTTAGAAATCATAGTACCTACTACCTTACAGTAGGTATTTGTTGTGTTATGTAAATTAGGTATATTAGTTAACTCACGCATGAAAGTAGAACGGCATAATTGTACACAGCTTCTTACCTCCAGAGTATCTTACACTGTACACAAAAATATTTCATTTGGGTACCTGTTCTAAAAATCTAGTAGTAGATTAATCTATCTAGTAGAGATAGATCGATAATCGATCTAGTAGAGAATCTAGGAGAAGAAAATTATGTTCTCGGACTACGTTCATACCTAACTTCAAAGGTTTATGTTCGCCAGCTCGGTACCTAATGATAAATCAGTCAGGCAGAACAAAATATTTTTTTACTAGTTGATACATATAATCTTAACGTTGTTTGTCCGCGATGAACTCCTAAACTACTTCGTTATCGCTTCAGCGAGTAATATCCCACAGCTGGGTATAGGTCTCTTTCCCTGTATGTAGGAGAAGGACCAGGCTAAACAAAACCTAAACCACTTAACCGATTTTAATCAAATTTGCACACCGTGTGCAGTTTGATTCAACTTGAAAGATAGATATTTAATGTTGATATATGTAATATGTAATGTGATAATTCCACAAGTTTACGCTAAAAATAACGTGAACTCGTGTGTTTTGCCCATAGTCACCACGCTGGGCAGGGGGGTTGGTTGGCGGTAGTTATATATACCACAAACAAAAAGGAGAATAGTTCGAAATTTATGCACTTACATTCTTTTCCGTGATTATTTTTACTTATATACATATCTATAGATAGATAAATACCTATTTATAAGCGCGATCTTATTCTAAGAAAGTTACATTAAACGATTGATATATGTAAGTACCCTCTAAAATCAACAACTAGTACGTTAGATACCTATTAGAAACTCATTGATTGTCTAGTACGTATTTATGTCATATCTAATTACCTATCTGGATTATATAAAAGAGAATATATAAAATAATATAAATATTTTAATTATTATTTAAACGATGTACCGTGTACGCTTGTGTTAACGCACATTCATTAAATAAGTATTTCTTGTCTCGATGTCTCGTATCTAGAATTCTAAATTTAAACTTATCTAGGAAACTAGCTAAGAAATGAAACGTGATATTCATTACAGGCAATTGTATTAATTGTTTCCAATTATTAACATCTTAGCTTTATCAATTAATACTATCTCAGCTTTGCACACATTTTTTTAAGATTAAGAAAATTTACATGAAAGTTTTATCCCATTATAATAAATACGCGTAATGTGTAATATTATTCAGTATCCGGGATGAGCAAACTCTGCTCTCTTCTGATCGAGTGCAAATAGAAGACTTACCGTTTCCGGCAAATTACAAACCATATTGCGCGAAAAAATTTTTTTATATGAAAATATGGAGATGGAAAATCTGAAATGATCCCTATTTTAGATTGATTTTTAGCCCTCGTAAAGCTTCATACCTAAACTTTTTTTTCTATGTCAGTAATGCATTTTTGAAATGTTTTAGCTACACTATAATCGAAGACAAAACCAAAAATGTATTTTTTTTTCGGTAATGTGTTGTAAATATTACACGGTTTGTGATCTGACTGTTTAGTGATTGTAGATAACCCTCAATATTAATACTCCAAATATTAGTCTTGAAATTTATAATTATCTACTAATTTTATGCGCGCCAATAAGATGAGTGGCAATCACGAACGAGATCGCAAGTACTGTTAGTTTATAATACGATTCTGTATCACAATATAAACTGAAAATTAATTTTAATGATTAGGTTATAATAATAATACAACGGTGTAAGTTGCATAAAACACATTATTATAATGTGTTTTATGCATTGATTGATGCAAACATTCTATCACAATTTAAATTATGTATATACATAATATAAATAATATAGATAGATTTAATGTCAATTGTTATACTTATTGACAGTTACATACGAGTAGGTATACCTAGCTCCTTTCTATATTAACAAATTCTTTCGAAACGACGGTGGAATATTCCACTTGTTTCGAGCCAAACCTCCAACAAACATTCAATAAAATATTTTTTTAATGCATTTTATTATGCAAAATCGACACCCATTTAATTATGCAAACATAACACATAAAACTGATTTCGAAACTGTATAACAACATATATTTTAAAATATTGTATGGGCAATGTTTTTACTAGGTATATGATTTCAAAAAATTCGTTAAAATCTTATATTTTCAGATAAAATAATTAATATAAATTAAATGAACGCTTCAGCCTGTAACACCCCACTACTGGGCATAGGCCTCTTTCCCGATGTAGGAGAAGGATCAGAGCTTAATCCACCACGCTGCTCCAATGCGGGTTGGCGGATATATTCCCTACTATGAGTAACGATCGCTATCAGGTGTACATAATAACAACCGGGACCGACGGCTTACCGTGCTCTCCGAGGCACGGTGGGGAGACCCACAAGAACTGCACAAACACCCAGACCACGGCAAACACCAGTATGGCCAATACAAATGTTTGTCATGTGCGGAGATCGAACCTGCAACCGTTGACGCAACAACTACAATCCATGGCTGTAAAGGTTGTGCCAACGTGGCGTCTTCGCTTATACATAGTAAATTGTTAACAATGATCATTTTCTTGTCAACTGATGCTTAAAAAAAAGTGTCTATAAATATTAATAATGTTCATTTCTTCAATCATTCAAAGTTATGAATTTCAACTGTGTAAATCATGTTTTCGATGATATGTGTGATGAAGTAATTGTCACTTTAAATTCAAACTACCCGACAATTCGTTTCGAGCCTATTTTAAATCAGAAAAAAAAAATTGCAGGACATCACAGGGTACAAAGAAAATATTTTTCCCCACACTATACTCAATTCAAAAGAGACTGGAACTGGCACGCGAGTTTGGTACTGGCGTCGCAATATGGGAACTCGGGCAGGGCCTCGATTACTTTTATGACTTATTTTAATGTGATATTAATTTTTAAATAATAAATAATTTATTACTACTATATTTGTTTAATTTTTACTGTCCAAAAAGGAGTTACTTACTCAATTATAAAACAGGTACAATCCATGTACACTACTCCAATACTGCCATGCTTAGCATGCAGCTTGCAGCTGCATGCTTTAAATATTCCAATCTGAAAAAAAATTGTGTAAAACTTTTGATTTATTTAAACTAAATCAATATATCAATACGCTAAGGTTTAAGATGTTTGCCTCCCTTAAGAAAGAGCTACTTAAATTATAAATCATTTTATAGATAATTGCTTGCTCTACCGACAACAACTAAAAATTTTATAAATGCTTTTTTTGTAAATTAATTAATTATTAAAATTATATATGTAGATATACATTGAGACACAACGTCAACGTTTGGTAAATTTTTTGTTCAATTTCAAATCAACTCACATAAAAATACTTTTTTTTATTTTGTAAAGTGATAATGATTATACTTATTTAGTGTGAATGATTCGCACGGGTAAGCTAGTATATTATTATGGTAATGAAATATGTTTAATGATATATTTTACACCTGTAATCCTAAAGAAAGGAGTGAAAAACGGTTACTGCCTTTTACAGTTTAAAAGCTACAAGTTGAGTGTAAACAAAACTTCTGACAGACAAACAAACCATTGGTCCAAACTTACAAACACCTCTTCAGTGGCATTTTACAATGCATAATAATTCTACGACCTCGATTAATGAGCGTTCTCCGTGTAAAGAATTCAAATATGCTTATTATCTCATAGCAACCTCGAGTTACTGATATACATATATGTACTCGTATGTATACGTTTTTGTACACATATATGTGGTATTAATTGCATGCTGGGTGTCATTCAGAATCAGAGCGTAAGGAAAATACCATATTAAGAAATCTTCTCCAGTTTATAGTAGATGACAGCCAATCTATTATATATCAGTGAAGCCAAGTTCCTCATTTTTCCTTTTACCACTCTTGCTTTCTACCTTTAGAGGCAGCAACTAGTTAAAAGCTTTACTGGTACCTAATGCCAACGTATGTAGGTAGCGGATGTAATTGAACATTTGATTATCATCAGATAATCTGCTCGTCTCTTGTGTTGTGTTAATACAATAGATGTATAGTGTGTAAAGTGAAAGAAAAAGACATGCATTTTCCCAGATATCAACTATGATATCTAAGTAAAAGATTGGCTATTTTCTGATTATCTTCCTTACTTCCTAAATTTATGTTTACTATTGTGATGTAAAATAGTTTTAAAGTTGCATTATAAAATTAAAATAAATAAATCATATTCATGTACAATACAAGTGAGCACAGTTTTTAGACCAGTCGGGTAAATTATTACCTGGCAATTGGTTACGACTAGCTAACCATATCTTTATGATAAAATCCAATGTATGTCGAGAGTATGGCTGAATTTTTTTATCTACTATTGGCATAAAAAGTATTTAGTAAGTAAGCTTCTACTTTTGTAGGTTTGACCACAGGGTTGGACCGTCATAAGCAAGCGTTAGATGCGATCCTTTGATTCGGTTGGACTAAAAGCACGCCATTTCTTTTTTCAAAAATTTCTCATAGTCCTGTCTGTTATTGTATTTTTTGTATTTTTTTTTTCTTGTTAAAGCTCTTTTCCTAATTATTCCTTTAATGTGATAACATTACCTGTGTCAGTTGCAGATGTTCCAGCTATAGATGTTCTTTCAAAAACGTAATTTTCATACTCGTAGTTATCTCCAAGTACGTATCTGCGGATCCGCGTTTTGGTGGTGCGGGATCCCGCAGGTTCATAAGTGGAGCGGGATTCCGCGGGATTGCGTACTATAAGGTTATTTTGTTGATACTAATCAATTCAATAAAAGGCAAACAATCAACAGTAATAGATTTTTAATACAATGAGAATTCAAATAAGACATACTGGCATTGTTTCATTATTGAAGACTAGTAAGTTATTTCAAAGTAACAGTTCCCGCGTCTTCGTTCATTAAATAAATTACAATAACTTTTGATAAAGTACAATTTTAATGAAACGAAGAGAGTCCTAGGTATCTCCTAATACTAGTAATATCTAGTATTATCTAAATGCTATAAAGATAGTTTTATGGTAACAATTTAATTTCTAACTTGATATATTATTTTCAAATCAAAACGGTGTAGAATTGTGAATAACAATCAAATGACTAGAACTTGAAGACATATCATGTAAGATACCGTTATCGGAGAAAGCTACAAGAGTGGAACGAGCTATGCCCGCAGTTGTGGGCCAACCGGCGCGTACGCAGCAGAGAACGCGCTTACTATAAAGTTTTCCGAATCTAATAGATCGATAACAGTGATTTTGACCACAGTATATTTTCACATTGCTTATTTTGGATTTTTTTATTCATGAAAAATAAAGGTGAGTAATAAAATAACTCACGTCATAGCTATTTAGTCTTAATAAAAATTATTGAAATAAAATACAGCATGAATCATAATAAAATAATTAATAATTTAAATAATCAAAATTCGAGATATTATAAAAAAAGAAAAATATTTTTACATTTGAGCAACTTTTTTCTTACTTCTATTAGATTATCTATAAAATGTAAATTAATAGTTATTATTTAAATAATTAAACACAATTTAATTAAAGAAGCTTTCTTCATAAAAAACACTCGATAAAAAAGTTTAAGAATGCTAGACCATTGACATGACCGTGATAGTATGTTACATATGTATTAGTGTGTGTATCAGAAAGTAGAAAAAAACGTCGGTAATGTTCTTTGAAAGTAGGTAAAATTTTAAAACTTCGCTTCAAAGCGAAAGTTCTAACTATGACACTATGACATAAAAACCATTTTAAATATTTTAAAACTATTGACGAGAAAGTAATATGTATATATTAGTAATTTTATCGTTATCTAATCGTCAGCTAAAATAATAATATAATAATATAAATAAATATTAATATCTTAATTAATATGACTATTAAAATGACTAATGTACCTTCTATGTCTTCATTTATGTAATTTAGTATAGATTTACCTTTAGACAAATAAGTAATGTGTACTCAAAGAATACTTGGCAGAAATGTAGTTTAAAGAAAATGTCCGTTATATTATCATAAACTATATATTACTAAACTGTGTAAGCTCTATACAATGCCTAAAATGATTATTTTATTTACTAATCGATAGAAACTTATATATTTTTGAGAATTAAATAAAAAAGCAATATAAAACTAACTTAGACAAATAACCTTATAAATTTGAAATAAATATTACTGTAATAAATTAAATAATTATTATTCTCGATAGATCCAGAAAGTCTTATATATATTCAATAGACACTAGATACGCTACCTACAAACTCTCTCATATAAAGATATGGCTAAAACTCGAGTAGCAGAACCGCTTGACCTTAAAAAATCTAGAGCTGCATAAAATTATAAAGCCATTCACTACTTCTATTTTTACTATTTTTGCTTCACGTACTAAGGTATTAGAAAAATACAATTTAAAAGAATTAAATTATCCGTAGAGCCTTTTTTGCTTGCCTTTAGAATAAATATTTACGTTATTCAAGGAGTCAAGAAAACAATCAATTTTCACGATTATTTATTACCACAGTAAGAAAGAAATACAATTCTACCAACAACTGCACTATAAAAGGCACGAATTTGTAATCGAAGCCTTATAAAGTTACAATCAGTATTTAGAGCCTTGAGTAATATTCATTATAATTATTTCAACATCATTACTCGTACTATTTTGTATGTAAGTCTTGGTTTATATTCAAAATCGGATCGTCAACCCTTGAAATTTGCTCATAAACAACATTCTATTTCACGTCATAAAAATCTTTAGAATAAATAAATAAAATCGCGGTTAATTATGGCTCCTTTTTGTTACTTACAATTGATATTGTTTGTGAAAACTAATATCACATTAAATCATTATCACATGTAACGAATCTACGATAGTTATTATTATATTGCTATTTTACCAATAAAAATAAAAGTTAATTAAACAAGCAAATCTACATGACCAACTTTCATCCTTAGAGCTTTCATAATTAGCAAAAGTAATCAAATAAAAGTAGATAAAAAACGCTGTTAATATTATAATGAAAAATTCTAAACAATTGTTTAGAAACACATTAAATTATTTTGACAAATTGTTTTTGTTACTTTCAGGCACTTGCAAAATGTTAGAAGGCACCAAGATTAACACGACATCGCAAATGTCGAGTATATTCGACATTGCAAAAGACACAGTTCTGTTCTTGTTTTTATCTTGCTACTACATCTTGGAATCTTTATTTTGGACGCTGGTCCCTAATATATTAAGGCCGATGAAAAGTTTAAAAGATGATATTGTACTGGTGACTGGAGGCGCGGGAGGAGTCGGCAAACAGTTGGCCATCAAGCTTGCAAGGCTTGGAGCAAAAGTTGTTTTATGGGACATTAATAAAGAAGGTAAATATTGAGTACTAAATTCTCTATGAGATTTTTTTAAATTACGTTTCCAAAGTGAAACCAATGGAAACGTTTAGCAAGGCTCCGCTGTTCGACCATTCATTTGTCTGTCACGTCGCTATGTTTGTGAAATCGTGCAACATCTGTATTTCTAAGACCATCATAAACACAAAGAAAAATAACATTAAAAATTAAAAGATGTATCCATAATCGACATAACATTTGCTGAATTAAAGTTGCTAGTGTTCTTATGTACCTAATATTTTAGTTCGATTAAAAATATAGTAACGGTTAAATTGTAGGTCGATGAAGACGATTTTTATTTGAAATCCCAAGAATAAAAGAATATAATTTTTTATTATTATTAATTTCACATATCAAGCCGGTTACAGATTCTTTTCATAATTATATTTTTTTATATAATACTTAAAATTCCACATTCAACCAGAAAAAGATGTACTCCTCCTCTATGTCCTGTACGTATGAAAGCTTACGACCTGAGATTTACTTAAAACTTGTCTTGTGTATGTCACTGCTCTGTATTCGCCCTTTTAAGTACAATCAGTCAATGAAAACCGCTTTGATTGATTAACTCCAAATATACTCTATAACACAACATCATGTTCATTAAACTATCGATGTTGAAATAATTTTTAACCGACTATAAAAAAGGTGGTTACTCAATTTAACCGTATATATTTTTTTATTTGTGTTCGCGGATTACTTCGTCGTTTATGAACCAATTTTGCTGATTCATTTTTTGTTGGAAAGGATATATCCCAAGGGTAGTTACAGGTAGAAATCGAGGGTAACCTTCGAAAATCGTAGTGGCGACTAGTGCGTTTGTTATATTGTTTCGTCTACTTACGTTGTACTACTTGTCGATGTAATTGAAATCGGTTTTTTCGTTTGCTAGCAAACACAATTATTAGGAAAAATTTCGCTGCGTAGTACAACAGTTTATAATTCGGAAAAATTATGCAACTTACAAGTCTGCACGTAAAGAATAAATTTAAGGAGCAATCAAATTCTAATTCACATTGCAATTGTGGTTGTCAACATTTCCATTGTCTAAAAGTCATTATACTTAGTTATAAATAATTGGCTAAAATAGTGAATACATAAAAACTGACTACTTACTTGATCTTTTACCAACAGTAGGATAGGTAGGTAATGATTATTACTCGCGCTTATTTTCTTTATTTATATCTCTACATGTTATTTTACTTTGTTATACCTATATATTCATGCGATTGATGTTAAATTATAAATATTCTCATTTAATTTGCTTTAATTTAACTGTCACGCGGCCTCATTTATGAATACAATTTATGAATCAAATATCTTCAACTATCTATACTATAGTGTAATCACGTTTTCGATATAGGTTAATACCTTAACTTATTGCTAATAAGACAGTACACAGCCCAATAATACTGACCTCAAGTAGCGTTTTGTTCCTGTGGGGAATAAGGTAGCGAGAACTCTTGTAGATACGATGTGTTGACGAAGGGTCGGCAACGCGCTTGAACTCATGCTCTCGATGCTGAACGCGTTTATAGCCTTTTTTTACGTGGGGAAAATCCATCATGGATACCCTCCGGCGCAGGGGCGCCAGAGGGTCATGTCAGACTCCTACTGACCAAAAAACCACCACGTGTGAGCAGTCGTCCGCCTGGGTGGGGCGAGATGGGGTCGCGCTAGCATTCGCCACCTCGCCCCAGAACGCGTTCATAGCCCACGGCAGCCGCTAACCGTCTGGCCGACTGGCCGTCCTTACGCTTATGCTTATGCTACTCGTAGTATGAATAATAAGTTTTTTTTCAGCTCTGGACCAAATATGTAGTGCAATCAAAGATGAGGGCTACGAAGTAGCTAGCTACGTGGTCGATCTGGCAGACCGGGACTCTGTATACAAAACCGCAGAAAGAGTTAAAGCAGAGGTATGTACTTATATAAATAATTTAGATTTTAATTATTATACTAGTATATGTACATAGATTAACTTTTGCGTACTACGAGTATATAGGGTAAACCAGAATAGATGGCCCACTTTTTAACCACTTTCCTATTAATTGTGCTTGCTCGCAAACGAAAAAAAAAGACTTCAATTACACCGACAAGTAATACAGAAATATATAATATAGACGAAAAAATAGTCAAAACAAAACACGCGTTATCAAAGATTAATCAAAAAGGAATCATCAGATCTCAATCAAATTTATATAGAAGTAGGTACTTGACAAGCATCAGCTTTCGATTAAAACAAGAATCATCGAAATCGGTACAACTAGTGAAAATTTATGCGGGATAATGCAACCTAAGTCAACGAAACAATAGTCAAGTCAAAACGCACTATTACATATAACTCAAAAAGGACTTGTTAGATCTCAATTAAATTTAAATGCGACCACATGACACGCACAACCTTTCGACTGAAAAAAAAAATATCCTGAAGTGGAGACTGCGTCTTAGCAAAATGAATTAGAAAGATGTTCCTCCTTAATATAATAGTTAAGTTCCTTCGTCTCCAACAATGTGTGACGAATACCTGTGTCAGAACAATACTTAAAGAACGTTACTTGTAACATACTTAAAGAAATAGAGATGTTCTCATGACGTTTTCCTTTACTCCATTTTTGCATACTGTCAAGAATATGAATTTTAACCGAATAAAATTGAATTGAATTAACCCGAATGTAACCTTTCTGTTAAATTCTAAGTGTTCTAATTCATAGCCAAAACATATTTTTAAAAGAGCGAAAAACATTAGTTAGATTGCATAATTATGTCTCTGGTTTGTAATATTTGAAATTTTCTTTTTTTTTTCTTAATGCAGATTGGAAAAGTGGATGTTTTAATTAACAACGCGGGTATTGTCTTCGGTGAAACTTTACTGGAATTGAACGATAACGCTATTGAAACCACGTACAAAGTCAACATCCTATCACATTACTGGGTAAGAATTATTAGGTACAATCCATGGCTGTGACCGTTGCGCCAACGCGGCGCGGCAAGTAATATATTTGTAATTAAAACCATCCACATGACTTTTTAAAATGGAGGTTAAATTTATTTTAGCCTATAGGTTCACATTTTATAAAAAAATATATATTTAATCGGAAAAATCCATTTTTTCTCATAGCATTTCTATATAATTTAAGGAGATATTAAGATATATAATAAATATAAATAAAAGTAAACGTATTTTCAGACCGTAAAAGCTTTTCTACCAGACATGATCAACTCGAGCAAAGGGCATATTGTGACCGTAGGATCCGTAGCTGGACTTCTTGGCACATACCGTTGTACTGACTATAGCGCTACGAAATTTGCTACTGTCGGGTTTCATGAAAGTCTCTTCACTGAGTTACGGGTAAGAATTGTGATAATTATGTTTGCTCGCAAACGAAAAAATACCGACATACCCACCCATACCCATTATTAGAGATAATTCAAAAAGTACTTATCAGCAGGCCTAGCATGCGCGCCACGACAAAATTTTGCCTACCCCTTATCTCGTATTATCTCTCTATGTCTACAGTAGCTAACATGCGTGCACGCGATACTCTTCTCGTTACGTCAAGAAGAGATAATCATTAAATTTTAGTGATCTGTGATATTTATCTCTACGGAAGCTAACATGACATCGTAATTTTGTCGTTTTAGGAAGAGAAACTTCTCGTCTTCAATATTATCGACGAGAAAGACGATAAATAAAAAATAAATAAAACCGGGTGCCTATTTTTTGTATACCATGGCGTTTCCCTATTATAATTATATAATTTCGGTATACGAAGAGAGGGAAATGCGAAAAGTCGAGTGAAGTGTGCCATATAATGACACAAAAAACGTATTTGCGCCCTGTTGCTTCATAATCTAAATAATAATAATAATAATACTTTATTTCAGACCAAAGTATAAGTCCATATTGGGTTAGTACAACAAGACAAGACAACATTCAGAATAAAAAACAAAACAAAATTATATTAAAAAAATCAATAACTAAAAATAAAATTAAATAGAATAAAAGTAAAATCAATAATCAAAAAAAAAATTCAAAAATTCAAAGAATTTTAAAAATTAAAAAAAAAAAACAATGCGTGATAGAATTACAATTATCTAATGTGCGACAAGATATAAAGCACAACACGAGCATATTGTTTTACATATATAATTAAATTCATTTACTTACGCCGTTTTATTTTTCATATTAGATTTTTTAAATTAGATATACACTTTTTATCTTAGCCAAAAGGCCGAGAACATCGTTAAATAAAACATGTGTCACTCGTTTGAAATTGGTCAATAACCTTGTAAATTCAACTTTACGACATAAGAAATAAGAATGATATTCAGTTGTGATTATGGTTGATAATGTTTCTCTACTCGACAAGGCGAAGTCTTCGGAAGAGAATTTTGTCTCTCGTAGTGCGCATGTTAGGGTAATCGAGAAAATACTCGATGTAGACATTATCTCTCTCTCTCGTCAAGAGATATCTCGTTGTATGCATGCTAGGCCGGCAGGTCTTGATAAAATTAAAATAGAACCAACATGTCAAGTATCAGCTTTCGATTGTAATAGGAATCGTCGAAATCGGTACACCCAGTCGAATTGAGAACCTCCCCCATTTTTGAAGTCGATTAAAAATACAATAATTGAATATATTAAAGAAGCTATTTTATAGATATTATAATAAACAAGACTACTTTATACTCTTAATATTGTTATAAGTAGATGAGATCAACCGTTTTTATTTAAGAATAAGCATTCTACTAAAAGTACAATATTTTTGTGAAAGTTTATTAAAGTATAATTTATAAGCTTTACCTTTTTTTTACCTTTGCAAAAAAAACATAAAATACATATAAATCTTTAAAATTGACAATATAAAATCTGTAAAAGCTTACTCTACGCATTAATATTTTTTAAAGCTATTTGCTTACTAACGTAGTAATTTCATCATATTTATATTTCATATCACAGGCTCATGGGCATAACGCTATTCACGCGACGCTAGTCTGCCCCTACTACATCAACACAGGCATGTTCGACGGAGTGACACCAAGACTCATGCCAATGTTAGAACCGGACTACGTGGCGGAAACCATGATTGATTCTATACGCAAGAACGAGGTCAACTGTGTTATGCCGGGTTCAGTCAGATATTTGTTGCCTCTGAAATGGTGAGAACCACAGTTATAACATTTTTCTATTGTAGCTTTACTAGTTGCTCTTCGCTGTATTACTCGTGTAATTTCCATCCCTTGGGAATATCGGGATAAAAGTAAAATATTTTCTACCCAGATAACGAACCAAGTTTCATTACAATCAGTTCAGTAGTTTTTACACTTTAGTACCCTAAAAATATTTTACTAAATGTATAATACTATTTTAATTAATTTCTGCATTTCTACTTTTCACTCGTTCTAAAATCATATCGTTGCGGTAACTATAATAATTTGGTAACGGTAACACCGTTTGCGCACCAGAAAACATTGTAACGGAAGATAATCATAGGCTTTAGAAGTTTAGATAATCAAAAAAAATAAAAATCTTAAAAAATTATGTGGTGTCATGAGGAAAGAATTTCCTTCGGATAGTATAGAAGCAACACAATTTGAAAAAACAATTTTGAATTTTATAAATATTTTCTAGTTCTTGATTTTTTTTAAATTTCATTGATTGGTTTTTAATTAAGTAGGTACATAAGAGTATTTAGGAAATTTAGTATTTTAGAAAATAACAAATACCGTAAAATAAAATAAATCAAACAAAATAATAATAATAATAATTCAAACTATTAAGTGAAATAAAAAAACATGTCTTTATTTATTTTTGTCGACAGTTCCTTGCTGGTGTCCCATGACACCACATAATTTTTATATAGATTTTGTTTTTATTATCTTAACGAACATACAAAAAAAGAAATTAGCCGAATTGGTCAAGCCATTCTAGTGTTATGCGCTTAGCAACATTCATTTTTATTTATATAGATTTATAATACCTATACTAAAACTATTTTTTATTGGTTTTCGATGTTTCAGCTTACTTCCAGCAAAAATGTGTTGGGATCTAATGCATCGCGTCATGAAGGGGCCCCAATCAATGATGGAGTTGAAAAGGAAACCAAAAGTAGCGTGATAAAATAATAAGAAAATAAATAGAAAACGCTTAACGTAGCTGTTTAGAAGACTGAACGATCTTGTGGTGAATAAAATTAAATGGAAAATAATATATGTACATACTCATATTCCTGTTTATTTTAGTAACTTATTGGTAGATCCTGGCCTCCTCTATAATTAATATATTCTTTACTGCACTTATAAGCACATACAAAAATATTAGTACAGTGGCAGTTGGCAAGGTACGAACTTATCTCTTAAAAAGATCTCTACCACTTTACCCGTGGGAGTGAATGATGGTGTTATCGCGAGGTACAGGAGTACGAGAGAAAAAAAAAAAACAAAACAAAAAAATGTGTTAAATAATACATACACTGTTAATATAATACTTACCTATTTATACAAATTGCAAACAGTATATATTCTACGTCTTATACATTTGGACTAACTTTAGAAAGTACGTTATTCCCTATAACATCTCTCGACATTTAATAGAAATAATTATTTTATTATTACTATTAAATCTCGAAATACATTATAGGGAACGCTAGTACACTAGTAGCACGTGATAATCGGGGTTAAGCGATGAAAGTACGCTAATTTTTGAGTGACTAGCTGATAAGTAATAATGCCATTGAAAAAAATGCCGTTTTCTACCTTATATCTCAGACAACGTCGAGCCAATATTAATATTGTATTTAACGAGATCATCCTAGCATCTTTTAAGGGTGGAAAAAAAATGTTTTTTCCTAAACTGTTACTGTGATTATCTCACAATAACTATTTTTATTTAAAATTCATTTTCAACCCACTTTAAAATAAGGAGGTTTCTTAATTCGACCGTATATATATTTTATGTGTGTTCGCATCCCAGAGGAATCGAGGGGAACCTATGAAAATTGTAGTGGCGACTCGCGCGTTTGCTAATTTTCTTTCATCTACTTACGTTGTATTTGTATATTGTCGATGTAATATATTGAACTCGGTTTTTTACATTTGCTAGCAAACACAATTATGTGATTTTATGGATATAATTATATTCATCTTCACATCACATCAGCCTATCGCAGTCCACTGCTGGACGTAGGCCTCCCCAAGTCCTTATACAGCCCCCACTGCTTTTGTCCTGCGACACGTCCTGCGACAAAGGTGACCAGCCCACTGCCACTTCAGCTTGCTTATTCTACAGGCTATGTCGGCTAATTTTGTTCTCTCGTGGATAGTCTCATTTCTGATCATATTTTTAAGATAGACCCCAAGTATAGTCCGTTTCATTGCACGCTGAGCGACTTTGAACCTGTGGACTAGTCAGGCACGACGCATTGCTCGAAGAACTTTGTCTTCAAGCATTGCGGAATGCTCGAAGTGAAGACTCTGCGAATTCTTCCATACGCCGCCCAGCCCAATTGAATCTTCCTATTGACTTCCTTCTCAAAATTGTTTCCGCCTGGTTGAATTGTATGGTCTAGGAAGACATAATCCTGAACAACTTCGAGAAGGGTGCCATCGACCGATACCGGTCTCGGTATGATTTGTTTTGTTAAACATAACTTTCGTTTTATTCAAGTTCATACCGAGACCCATTCGTCAGGAGGACTCATTGAGACCGCCCAACATTTGGCTCAGCCCCTCCAACGTCTCCGCAACGATGACGATATCGTCGCCGAAACGAAAGTGAGAGATATATAATTTTTGTCACAAGTTATTTATTGTTTTGCAACTGTAAATTTTAAACAAACGTGACAAAAAAGACCTGCACAAACAATATTTAACTTTTGTTTTATAATTGAGTAAGTAACTCCTTTTTGGACAGTAAAAATTAAACAAATATAGTAGTAATAAATTATTTATTATTTAAAAATTAATATCACATCAAAATAAGTCATAAAAGTAATCGAGGCCCTGCCCGAGTTCCCATATTGCGACACCAGTACCAAACTCGCGTGCCAGTTCCAGTCTCTTTTGAATTGAGTATAGTGTGGGGAAAAATATTTTCTTTGTACCCTGTGATGTCCTGCAATTTTTTTTTCTGATTTAAAATAGGCTCGAAACTAATTGGCGGGTAGTTTGAATTTAAAGTGACAATTACTTCATCACACATTACATCGAAAACATGATTTACACTGTTGAAATTCATAACTCCGAATGATTGAACAAATGAACATTATTAATATTTATAGATACAATTTTTTAAACATCAGTTGACAAGAAAATGATCATTGTTAACAATTTACTATGTATAAACGAAGACGCCGCGTTGGCACAACGGTTACAGCCATGGATTGTAGTTGTTACGTCGGCGGTTGCGGATTCGATCCCCGCACATGACGAACATTTGTATTGGCCATACAGGTGTTTGCCGTGGTCTGGGTGTTTGTGCAGTCCTTGTGGGTCTCCCCACCGTGCCTCGGAGAGCACGTTAAGCCGTCGGTCCCGGTTGTTATCATGTACACCTGATAGCGATCGTTACTCATAGTAGGGAATATATCCGCCAACCTGCATTGGAGCAGGGTGGTGGATTAAGCTCTGATCCTTCTCCTACATGGGGAAAGAGGCATATGCCCAGTAGTGGGATATTACAGGCTGAAGCGAAATGAAGTTAATTTTATTGCTTACTTTATTTCTAGGTAGTTTTCGGCAGTATTATTACTGTATGTGAGAACTTGATTGGCTTTTGCATTTTTTAGTAGCTCTATGTACTCCAACCCCACAATTGGTCCTCCTCCATTAGCTGTGTACGAGTTGCCATAAAAATTCAAACCCAATAATATTTTTGATCTCTTAGATGGGTTTTCTTCATTGTCAATTAATTTTTCGAGACAAATTCTCATCCAATTCAAAGGTGCATTAGGTCCTAAAAAGATAATCATAAAATTAGCACAGTAAGGAAATAAAAACTAATGGTAAATTTCACCATAAGATGGGATAGAAACCTGTTATATCACCATACAATATGTTTAACACTACATAATGAACCGACATAAGTTACAGAAAAATTATAGTTAATTAATAAAATTAGATAATAATGATTAAGATATAGAAAAATGAAATAAAGATACAAAATAGTTCAGGGATTGTCATTACATTTTTTTTTTTATTTATACTAACATGGACCATTTTTAAGAGTGCTTGCTTTCAAAATTTTACATAAAAGTTCCAAAATCACAATATTAATTACTAAATTATGTAATCTTTACATGTTACATAAAGCTAATGTAAACAGTGAGCACCGTAGGCATAGCATTATGTTTTATAACAAACAATGTTACAGTACATACACCATAAAACAAAATACTATCTATAAACAATATAATAACTATACTAACAGAATGTTTTAATATTATTCCATAACAGTATTCCATAAACTTGAAGTTTTACTTTTAGTCAAAAAATACTAATTAAATTTAAACATATCATTTTATTATAGCTATTAAATTATATAATTATTTTCAACATAATTAAGGTAAAAGCACTAATGCTCGACACTGAACTAAAAGATGACATTTTCGAAAAAATCTTTTGTACTAAGAAAACTAATAATTTATATAACATTGCTCCTGATGTTAAAGACACCTAGTGCCATCGATGATACATGCACAAAAGCTTGCGTACATTGTCAGAAGCAAATTTTAAAATGGCATTAGTTGATAACAAACAATGTGAGCAGGTTGACATTAGGCGCGTAATTCTTAGCGTTTTTATTAGTGCAAGCGACTTTTGAACAGGTATGATTTTGTCTTATATATATTATTTTTGGCTATTGTTGATTTTGATATTATAAATGTATGAATTTATTGACTTATTAGGACCATTACCTTGCTATTTTAGTTTGTTTTTGTATAAATTTTAAGTAGTGTTTACTATTAGTACCGCAAATTAATCAAAACCTAATAGATGACACATGTGTCTTCTACTAGGGTTACATCGAACTGAATTTGTTTGCTTATTTTAATGCAAATTGAGCCTTTCTGTTGTAAAAATAAGGTTTATGTCTGAGTTTCGTTTGTTTTACACTAGCCTAACTAAAAGAAGACAGTGTCAACTATTAGGGTATACTAGATGTCAACTATTAGTATTCCTTAATGTCAGATTAAGTTTCAAGCACGATGCCGCCAATAAAGGGAAAGGTAGTGTGTATCATTTGGTCCCATTTAAGCTTATTTGAGATCTAACAACTACTTTTCGAGTTATATCTAATAATGCGTTTTTACTTGATGCTTTTTTCGTCGACTTACGTTGTATTATACCGCATAACTTTTTACTGAATGTACCGATTTTGATAATTCTTTTTTTGTTGGAAAGAAGATATCCCTAGTTTGGTACCATGATAAGGAAACCAGCGTCTGATGATGGAATCCCAGAGAAATCAAGGGAAACTCTCGAAAATCCGCAATAACTTTTTACTGGATGTACCGATTTTGATAATATATTGTTTTAAATTTCCATGGTTCTTAATAATCTTGATAATTTTTAATTTAATCGAAAGCTGATGTTTATCATGTGGTCACATATAAATTTTATCGATATCTGATAACAACTTTTTGAGTAATCTTTGATAACGCGTATTTACTTGACTATATTTTCGTCTTCCTACGTTGTATTACTTGTCGATGTAATTGAAGTTGGTTTTTTTCGTTTGCGAGCAAATACAAGTATTTATAAAGCACAAGCTGTGCTCGGTTTTGATTTCAAAGTATTTTTTGTTGATATGTTTTGATAAAACATGTGGTGTAGTGGTGTTATAGTCATGTCTACTATTAGTGCCAATTGATGTCTATTGTTGGTGGATTTGATTTTTGATGCTGTCATCTTTTAGTATCTACGGCAAACCTAAGAAAAATGTAATTTTTAGTTAAAAATACGACAGTTTTAAAATATTTTATATGAAAAACATAATTTCGAAATGTTACTCTCAACAGTAAGAAAAATTATAACTATATTTTTTTTTAGAATACATTTGATTTTTGACAATGAAGTTTGATTTGTCCTTAAAGTGTCCAGCATTAGTGCTTTTACCTTACACTAATATTTAATGAAAATTATTCATTTTAATCATACAAAAATAACCAACAGGTCAATAATATTACCTCAAATGGTTTACTTCCACATAATACTTACCAGGTTTTTGTGGATTCGAAAAGTCATATGTCATGACTGACACAGCTTGCACATAAGGATAGATTTCATTGAATGCTTGTATGAAGAATTCATCACTGGGATAGCCTCGGAATGGGGGATACACCAATATTAGACTCAAATCATCTTCATTCATTTCCAAACCTGAAAGGAATATGAATAAAAATTTATAAACCAAAATATACTTACTTTTTGTCAGGTATTATTTATATATGGCTTTTTAAAAAAAATATTCCATTAATTAAACTAAAACTATTTAATTAAAAATTAATTAAAATTACAGTGGACACGTCCGAACAGAATTACATGCTCTGGATTAATCACCGATTTAATTCTAATTAAACTTTCTCAAGACATATGATCCCAAAGCATGAGACAACGTGAGAAATCATTTGTTATTTCTATTCCGCTGATTAAGCATTTACTTCTATTGTTCTCATGCTTTGGTCCAACATAACTAGATAGGCTGCAGCTCAATCGGGAAATCTTAAATAATAAATAAATAAATATCTTATAACATACACACATGGTCGTCTGTGCCTATGGTAAGCAACTTAATGCTTGTATTAAAGGTAACAACTAACTATTATAATGACATATTTTTTTTATAAATATACATAGAAATAATACATATATAAATATACAAATACAAATATTACACCCAGTCTCAGGCGGGATCGAACCCACAACCCGCGGAACAGAAAGCAGGGCCATTACAAACTGCGCCAAAGTCAATTACATCATTTAATATTTATTCATACTACTTCTTTTTCATATGTATACTATTTATATTAGATATAAAGCAAGATAAGGTTTCTTTTTCTAAAATAAATAGGGTAGCCATAATTTAAAAGATATTTACCAAATTTCTGCACAAATTTTACGGATTTATCAATATATTTCCCAATTTGGGACATTATTTCCAACACAATACCGTCAAACTTCCACTGCTTACAAACTTTTTTAATCTCATTAATGAGAGCTTTCTGCTCTGTCATCGATGTGGGCTCCATAAAAAATGCTTTTAAATCAGCTGGTTGCCAATTTTCAAAGAGCAGTCTTGGTATAACTGTAAATGGAAATTATAGTTTATTGTTTTTTAATTAATATAAAGGTTAATTGAGAATAAAATTAAATGTATTGGTAAAAGTTAATCGTTAAAAAATATGTTTAATGTATAATGGACATACTTTTTACATTAGTACTGGAGCTTTTTTGTCTAACAGTTTTCATCCACGCATGATCTACATCATGTAAGCCAGACACTATATAAATATTTGGTGTTTGCCGCCGAACCTGTAGCCACACTGGGGAAATGTAGTCAAATTTAGGAGCCCACATTTTTGCCACATCATAGCCTTTACTATTCCACTGAAATAAATTGGTTTACATACTATAGTTATTTTTTTAACTTTTATTCAATGTTAAAACGTGTTATAGTACCTATCCAAGTGATTAAAATATTTGTAAGAATACATAGTTTTCAAGTGTAGCGTTAACTTACAGGTGTAACATAGCCCAAAACCGTATTTTTAAAGCTTCGTAAAGAAGTATCTTGATGGTAAGTAGCATGGTACTTAAGAATATCTTTGACGTATGGTGTCTCAACAACTAATTTTCGATCTAGAACATTATTTTTCCTAGAACCTTCTTGTGGTTTCACATTTTTTTGATTCTTTTTATCAACCGGTGGAGATAAAGTACAAAGGCACAGACTTGACAATAGTAATAGTTTTAATATTAGAATTACACATTTCATCTTAGACATTAAATAATACAAAGTGGTAGGGATAATTATAAAAGAAATGTATAATAAAAACAATTAAAATTTACACCGGCACCGGAACGCTTAAAAATGTTGACATCACGTTGACATAAAGTATTTAAAATTTGACATTTCAATTCAATGTTGACGCCAGAGAGACGCTTAATTTTAAATTTAAGTATATCGTAGTTTTTTTTAGCGGTGGGCGTTATTTAACGTAATCGGTTTCAGTAACTAGTTACGAAGCTAATAACCATATACGTAGTTTCGCCGATACGAATGTAACGATTATTTTACGTACGCAGTTTTTTTGCGTACGCAGTTTTATCAAAAACTTGACACAACGTCCAGCGCATAAGCGTTTTGCCTAATAACCACAGAACATTAAATACTCTAGGAGAAGAATAACGACTTCCTAAATAAAAGGTTAAGACAGTATTGCTGCGCGCCATCTAGTGGTAGCCCAGAACAACTGCGTGAAGGACGTGAATAGGGCGGGAACTTTGAAATGCATAATGTGGCGGGAACTTTGAAATGCATAATCAAAACTATTTTTTTCTTTCAAGTGTACAATAGAATTGCTTATCTCAAATTAGCATTACAAAACAATATTAAAATTTAAAAATTAATGACCTATGTAACATATTATGCTAAATTGACATAACTTGATTTCTGTTGTACAACCAGAAAAAAATCGGTATTCATTAATTTCCTACTTTACTAAATATTAGAAAAAAACTCAGGAATTATGGTACTTTTTTATTTCAGTAATTTAAGTATGTATAACCAAATTAGTTACATAGTCCGATATAAAATTAAGTGCATTTGTCCATGTTCGTAAAACGACTTTTAACTTGTAGGTATTCAGCAAAAGGAACTTCATTCCAAACGGTTTTTTATTTATGTTTTAAAATGTCAATTTTTCTTTTTAACGAAGCCTTTGAAGCTTCCTCTGAGAACTCACGATTTTTTAATGTACAGTACCTCTTTATGCAAATATATGAAATATTTTCTATAAAATAACTGCGATTTTTTTCCCAATGTACTGGACAAGCCTTTAAAAAATCGTGATCGACCGATTCTTGAACCTTATCTACTACTTTTTTAAGCACATGCTTTTCGTGTCCTATATCTTTAAGCATTCTGTTTATCACCAAAGCACAGGATTCCACATAATTTATAATATTTAAATGAGGATATTTTAAGCTCTGCTTTTCGGAATTGTATTCTTTAAATTGTAGGAATAAATGTTCTACTAAACACTTTTCCTTGGAAAATAAAATGTTATTACAGCTAGAGCAACTACAATCAAGTCTTTTAATTAAAAATCCACAAACATATGCACATGCCTGAGCTTCACCACTTGATGTTTCAGCATTACATATACTTTCAAGTTCCTCAGACAAATTTGAGGAATATGAAAAACTCTGTTGAGTGGAAGTTGTATAATTTGTGCATAAGTTTGTGGATCTGGTCAATACGTCTTTATAATTATCAATTATGGCTTCGCAGTAATCGCTCTCGCAATTCCCAGTGCTTAGGTGAGCTAGGTTGCTTAATATTGATGTTTTTAGTGCTGCAATAAATTGACCAGCGGTAGGATTGTAGTTTGCACCACAATTACTCCGAATGCAACCAAACAGATTTTCTAGTGGGTCCTGCTGTAGCCTGCGGGTGGCAAGACTTTGAATATTTGAATGCTTATTACGGAGTTTATTCCATAATAGTTCAATTGCATTCAGAGTCCACACCCATCCTTCTTTTGAAGGTGGTGTACGTGTGCTGCCTACAAATTTTGAAGTATTAAAAAATATTTTCATTTTCTTAAATAACGTGAGATGTGGTGTGGTTTGTTTCAAATTTGTAGCATGTATTTTCCCGCGGCGCAAATCTTTAGAGTCGCTGTTGACAGAATCAAAAAGTTGATCCATGTTTGATATGACACCTGCAGTTACAGCTGCTTCAGAAGTCAATACTCCTGAAAATATAGTGAAAATGTATTTAGAGTCTTAGATGTCTTTATTGCTTGATGAATAATAAAAAAACAAGGTTGTGATAATAGATTGAAATAATATTATCATAACAATACCTTCTGAAATTTTTGCCATCATCCCAGCAGCAACTGTATGACTCAACGTTTGTGCTGCCAGCTTAACCTTCATTTTTTGCCTGCTGTTCGGATTGAGGTGTTCTAATTTTAAGGCAGGAGCAAAAACAAAATTGGGGTTCTGGTTGTCCAGTTCATAAAAAGTTTTTATGTGGCTCCATTTTGCAACTCCTAAAATAAAGAATTTCATGTAATATATCTTCTAAATAGATAAGATATATAATGATAAATATTCTCACTTCTTATACTATTTTTAATTCTTACCTATTCCACTTTTGTTGCTAGATGTTATTTGTGTAGTGCACTGGATATCATATTTCAGAAATAAATTTCTGAAACACTTTAGAAGATGCGGTGGGTCATACATACTGATAATCTCTATATTATCTATATTAATTGAGGGTTTTTCGGTAGTGGCACCCAAGATGGACAAAGCTCGTCGATTTACCCCATCCATATCGCAAACCATCACCGGTATGTTAAGACCTGCCGCACGACATTCACGTATTATCTGCAAAAAAAAAAACAACTGGCAATTAATACAATACATAACCTGCAGTTTACGCAGTCATCATCATTAGCCTTATTCCGTTTACTGTTGTACATAGGCCTCCTTCAATAAACGCCAAGACGGCCAATCCCCTGCCACTCCCATCCAGCCCAGACCGGCATAAATTAAGTTTTCACAGTATCTAAAATTATTATTTAACATCTATGTTTCAAATTAGTTTTGCTAAATATGTCACCCATGTGCTGTGCATCTGCTACTTCAGAAAGATAACACTGGAATATAGTTCTGAGTTGTATTTGTACAACTCAGAACTTGTAATTGTTGTGTAATAACATACCTCTTTTATCAAGACTGCTAATCGGTCTGCTGTAACATACTCGCTTGATAAGTAATAAGCCACAGGCTGCTTAATCCTCTTTCTAATGCCAGCTAACATAAATACAAGAGCGTGTGATGCTATTTGTGGTGATCTGCCTTGAAGTCCATGGTCTTGAAAACCTTCTATTATATCTGTCTTTCGGTTGTACATGATATTTTTTTTTATTGACATTTCATCAAACATGATAATGTATTCATTGTCTGATGCAGTTTGAAGTTCTGCTGTTCTTTTTAAAACAGAAAAAATACATTCGTTAACTCCAACTTTAAGGGAGAATTTGCTCAAAAGAAATTTTAGAGTAGATTCAGATGGTAGACAAAATAACCTTCTCAACAGTCTATAACACGTTGGTGATCTTTTATATAATCTGAGAGCTGTTACTTTTTCTTCAGTAGTCCATCTCCTTCCTTTAGTTTTTTTTTTTACGTTTTTGATCTGTGCTTGCAGCAACAAGGCAAATGTAGGAGTAATATTTTTCATCAACATATCAATAGACTTGTTTTTATGTAATACTTTTAACATGTCTTTATTTTTCAATGTTTTTATTCTATTTCGCAGTTGCCAAATATGTTTTAAATGTTTCCTGCATTTTGTCAACAGATATTGTTCTTTTGGGGTTTTAGGTTGCCGTGTTGGTGTCTGAGATAGATGGTTGATTTTACTCAAAACATTATTTTCTGCACATGAAGCATATGACACATGCGAAGTCCCAGGTTGAGGTTTAAGTCTAGGTTTTTTCATGGTGGGTACTGGTTTTGGTTCAGAATAGCAGTTGGTAATGTCATTCAATACTTTCAGATGACAATGTGATGGACCTGGTTGAGGTTCAGTCTGAAATTTAAATAAATAAATGTTGTAATAATAGTAATAATAATCATATAAACTTACTTACTTACTTACTACTACCACTGCAACAATAGTTGTAATAACAAAATAATCTAACATCGGGTCACCTTACTCACCAACAGGAACACAATACTGCTTTAAAACAGTATTATTTAGCTGTGGTCTTCACTGGCTGGCTAATCACAGAAAAATTCATAAATCCATTTTAGCATTATTGAGTAACAAGTTTTCAAACATTGTCATAAACTTTTGCATTTGTAAAATTAGTATGATTCACGATTCAGACTGTAATATCCCACTGTTGGGCATAGGCCTCTTCCCCATGTAGGATAAGGATTGGAGCTTAATCCACCATGCTGCTCCAATGCAGGTTGGCGGATATATTCCCTACTATACTATGAGTAACGATTGCTATCAGGTGTACATGATAACAACCGGGACCGACGGCTTAACGTGCTCTCCGAGGCACCAGAAAACCCAGACCACGGCAAACATCTGTATGGCCAATACAAATGTTGTCGTGTGTGGGATCGAACCCGCAACCTCCCGCGCAATAGCCAATCACAATCCAGTGCTGTGACCGCTGCGCCAACGCGACGGCAGCATTATTTATTTAAAAATTTAGTAGGATATCCCTTAAACTAGCTTAAGTTCTGAACCAACAGACAGAAAGTCTATTGCTTTCCATACTCCAAACATTTTGACATGAAACTACTACAAACAAACCTACTATGTGAAATTTCAAATGACTTTATATTGTTTATGTTAAATATTATAATAACACTAGCTTCTGCGCGCGACTTCGTCCCTGTGAAATAGGATCAAATCTGTCATATATACTTATGATTTGTGCGAAACTAACCTTTTACGCAGCGGAAGCTCTCAAAAGGATAAAAAAACCGATTTTGAAACATTCTTCATTGGTGCTACGCTTCTAATGGTCCTAGCGTGATTATATATAGCCTATAGCCTTCCTCGATAAATAGGCTATCTAACACTGAAAGAATTTTTCAAATAGGACAGTAGATCCTGAGATTAGCGCGTTCAAACAAGCAAACAAACAAACAAACAAACTCTTCAGCTTTATAATATTAGTATAGATTAATTATATACCTCTTTGATGTCATCTGGAACAGCAAATCTGTGAAGCTTCTTTGAAGTTTCAGGGTAATCACTAAATGATGTCCTTGAAAAATGTCTATTACAGAGCATTAAATGTCGTGTATGAAGTTTTTGCTGAAATTCTGGAGACCAGTGCTCTTTATCAGGAAAGCAGTACTTTGCCCATAATTCACAGCTGAAATAAAATTATAACTATATCAAAATAACAAACTGACTGGGATAGTTGATTGTGAAGTAGAATCAACCTAATATAATAAAACACTGCTCTACTTATGAGAGTAGTGATACATAAAGATAAAATTGCATCAACGCTGCCATCCCCGGTGTGCATTGGACTTTACAGAACAAAATGTTATGACAAATGGCTGATTTCATTTTGTTGTTTGGGGCTGTAGTGCTACTCACAAAAATTAAATTGGAAGATTGGGTGGAAGGCTTCATAGCTGTAGTTTAGTAGCTTTGTTGTTGTAACACATACATCTAGTTCTAGAGTCTAGACTAGATATCACTTGTTCGAAGTCCTGGTACAACTCATACAATGTTCTATATATAATTAGATAATTTATCATAAATTTTATAAATACATACCGTAATGTGTTCGTTATACCGGGTTTAGGAAAGCGAAACAATTTAGTCAGCGAGTCCTCAGCCGGTGAACGTCCGCACTTATAACATCGGCGTTGATTTTCCGCGTTATTTACCGAAGACATAGTCACGTCTTAGTCACTTTTTCGAAATAGGTTCATAAAAATCGTAAAGATAACTCAAACCACACACAAGAGTCACTATCTCAAAATATTTCAATCCCACCGAGTCGAAACAAAAATAAAATTAATATAATAAAATAAAAATTCAATTCTTATAACCTTTTATGACAATAAACCAAAGCAATAAACAAAACAACACATTACACAACGATGGACGCTGGATAAACAAATCCGCCATTTTGATGCTCTGTGTTGCCGTCATCAGTGAATTTTTAATTTCTCGCATTAGGTCCCGATTTTTTTTTACTCTAGCCTCACTTGAAATAGCCCTTGAAGGTATGTCGTTGATTTGACGTATAGAGTCGACACCCCCTGCTAATAACGTAACAGGTTACTAATATTAATCATTACAATACGCAGATACGCTTACGCGTAGGATAAAAGGAGATGGCTATAAGTACTATAGATGCATCTTTGTTTTCGAATATGCTCATGGGATTTTGTACGCAATTGACTATGAGCTTAAGTTTATTTTAATACGCACAGTTTTTTTTAAAGAAATTTTAATTTCGGTCGTGTTTCTTTTTAAATATTTTCGAATTTACTATTTAGCATTAAGTTAAGACAGTTGACGAGTGATTAATTATTAACGATTAATGTTATTGTCTCGTGTTGAAGTATATACTAAAATAGTATGGGTTTTTTGTTGTATTTTTAATTATATGTATGTATGTATGTATTTCGAAAAATAATTAAAAACTGTACATAAAATCAAATGAACTTCTAAATACGCCTGCATCGATTATTATGACTATACAAAAATCAAAAAGTAATTTAAATAACATGTTTTGCAGCCAGTCGTAAGCCTGGATAAAATATGAAGGGAAGTTAATTTAATTATACTATCCATCAATATTAACGTACGTAACGGCATTCGTATATGTTACAAGTTATAACATATAACTACTTCATAACCATAATACAAACAAAAGTAATAAAACGTCGCCGTCCCGTACTGATACTGTATACAAAAATAACTAGTTTCGAAAAATAAGCAGTTTCGAAACTAGTTACGCGTATCCACGAAACTACGTATAACCGATTACACATAAAAGACGTTACGACCCACGACTAGTTTTTTTACAATTTCATAACTTAATTGATATAGGACATTAGCAGAAACACGTGTATATATATATCGTTCCTAATTGTGTTTGCTAACAAACGAAAAAATAGTCAAATAAATACGCGTTATCGAACATTTCTCAAAAAGTAGTAATTAAATTTCGATCAAATTTAATGAGTCTTCAGCTTTTAATTAAAACAAGAATTATCAAAATCGGTATACCCAACGTAGCTCGACGAAAAAATAATAAAGTAATAATAAAAGTAGGTACTTGTAACCAAAATAAATAAAAGTACTTGTAATTTTAAATAAAAACATCGAAATCAGTCCACATAGTCAAAAAATCTGAGGTAATATATATATGTCGGAGATGAAGAAGAAGAAGGTATACTTTTCGGCTTGAAGGTATATTTCTCTTTCTCATCGTCTCAGAGTACTCAGTTTACTATGGGCTTCAGTGGGTAATGTTGACTCAACAAATAAACACAATTCAATGATATCACCAAATTATTATAACACAGGATTCACTTAACAGAAAGATAACTCAGCACGGAAGGCAGGATAGTTATTAGTTAAGGGGGCGAAGACGAACTTCTTAGCATTCGATAGATTCACGGTTCACCGTGCGGGTGCCGAATCCATCGTGTGGCAGAGGGAGTAACTCAGAGCAGTGCCTAGGACTTGCGACCTAGGTGTAGGTTTAACCCTATACTTGACATTGTGTCCTAGCGGATACGTTAATTAAAAAAAAATATTACACCCGTCGGAAGTCACATTATTTAAAACTACACAACTATAATATTGAAGTCGGTGCCAAGTAAAACAATAACTACTCTAGTATCTACTCATAAGTTGTATTCAGTTTTCTTTCATAAATATTGTTTCATTGACTATTAGGTTGAATACTGTTATTATTCTGTTATTGTTTTGACATATCTAATAATATTTTTTATACTTGTTTGTTGTGTGTGTGTTGTTTGTATTTGTTATTGTAGCCAGGTTGTACTTTTATTGTATTTACTTGGCACCAACTTCAAAATTATAAAATATTTATTTAGTCATTTCTGATTAACTAAATCAAAATACGAATTACTTTGTACTATAAGTAAATTTATTTTTCACTTTTTAGTTTCCTGTTTGAAGTCGGTTTATTTTTTTGTTAAAAATTATTTTATTTTACAATTTTTAGTGATGAGTAGACCTAACAAGGATGCTTTTTCTCTTGTGTCGGGGGACCGGAAACATACACAATACACAAGCACAAACACCCAGACAATGACAAACATCTATATGGCCAATACAAATATCTGTCGTGCGCGGAGATTGAACCCACTAACGCCAGCGCAACAGCCGGTGCTGTGACCGCTGCGCTAACGCGTCGACATACTATGAGTAAAGTTCGCTATCAGGTGTACGTAATAATAACCGGGACTGACAGCCTAGCGTGTTCTCTGAGGCTAGGTTGGGAGAACCACAAGGATTAACAACTAGACCGAAAATAAATATTTGTATAAACATAAATATCCACTCCGAGCGGGAATAGAACCCGCGACCGTCGGTGTTTAGGCGCCGCCGACACGGCACTTGCACCATTATATCAAAGCGGTCGTCAAACAGCAAAAGGTAACTGCTGTAAATTGTTGAGAATTTCCCTCGAGTGTTTATGGGCTCCATCATCAAACCTGGTCCTGCGACACAGATGATCACACAGCAGGTAATTGCTATAAATCGTTGAAAAGTTCCCTCGACTATCTTTCGTCTGCATCATCAGACTGTAATGGCACTTATAACTCATACATATGCAAAGTTCTCATCAATAGAAACGAATTAAGTTCAAACAGCAGGTAATTGCTATAAGTCGTTGAAGAGTTCCCTCGACCATCTTTCGTCTCTATCGTCAGACTGAAATGGCACTTATAACTCATACATATGCAAAGTTCTCATCAATACAAGCGAATTAAGTTCAAACAGCAGGTAATTGCTATAAATCGTTAAAGAGTTCCCTCGACTATCTTTTGTCTCCATCATCAGACTGTAATGGCACTTATAACTCATACAAGTGCAAAGTTCTCATCAATATAAACGAATTAAGTTCAAAAACCAGGTAATTGCTATAAATTGTTGAGGAGTTCCCTCTACTATCTTTCTTCTCCATCATCAGATCGACTCTAGACCTTTATTAAATAGTAGTGCTTTATAGTACTTAATGAAAACATGATTAAATTTACTAGTCACCCTTACGATTTTTGAAAGTTTCTCTCGATTTCTCTGGGATCCCATCATCAGATCCTGGTTTCCTTATCATGGTACCAAACTATGAATATCTCCTTTCCAACAAAAAAAGAATTATCAAAATCGGTTCATAAACGAAGAAGTTATCCCCGAACATACATTAAAAAAAAAAAAAATATATATATACGGTCGAATTGAGTAACCTCCTCCTTTTTTTGAAGTCGGTTAAAAATAGTGCATATTTTTGTACTTTAGAAGTGTAAAAATACTATAATGTTTCTGGCAACCTCAGATTGTCAGTAGATCGCAAAATGGCGGACCGGGTGCACGCGTCTACTACACGCATGGTAAGAAAATTAGTTATTTAATATTATTTGGTCGTAATCGGATAAAAAAAGTTGCTTATCATGTAGATGAAATATTTTACTTTATGTAAAAGTGCTTTTTTTGTTATAATACTGTAAAAAGAGCATGTAAAGAACACATTTTTGTGATAGTATCTCCTGATGCACATTGCTAGTCTGGCTACAAATTACGCTCTTTTTCTTATGTAGGGGACGACGGGGGAATTGCGGACACGGGGTAAATACGGACTAACATTTATCTACTCTATACCTACCGCCCGCGTCCCGCCGCCGCGATCACGCGTTACGTTCCGCCATCTTTAGTGCCCACTAAACATTTCTGACAGACGGCTGCGCACACGTTTCAAGGTAATTACAATTTTACATTTTTTGTGATTTTGATGTAATTTTTAGTATTAACTATTTTGAGTGTTATTCAAAAAGAATAGGTGTCAGTAAAAAAGTCATATTTTCTGTCGTTTGCGATGTAAATGACGAGTAAATAGTACAACCATTTTCCTTGATAAATTTTGTTAACCTAAAAAAAATTTTGTTGTTCTTTTTCTAACTCGTTTGGGTCAATTGCGGACAAATGGCCTGGGGTAAATACGGACGTCTGTAATTACCCCATTATTTATCAAAACCTATTATTTTTATATTATTTTTTGTAATTCCCCCATTATCTATCAAAACCTATAGAAATGTTTCTATATTCCAGATGCCTCGAAAATATATTAAGAAAAAAGGACCAACTTACACCATTGAAACTTTACGAAGAGCTGTGCAAGAAATTAAAGAAAAAAAGACTCCTTTTCGACAGGCGGCAGAGAAGTATGGCATTCCCAGAGCGACCCTTTTTGATCAAGTGAAAAAAGACTGTGTTAGTACCATGCCAAAAAGAGGAAAGAAATCAGTTTTTAATGAATCTCAAGAAAACGAACTGGTCGAATTCATTTTAAAATCTTGCAAAGCCTTCCTTGGGATAACAATTCCTACCCTAAGAAAAATAGCATTTGATTTTGCCGCTGCTAATAACATAGTAAATGACTTTAATAAAGATACAAAAATGGCAGGTATGGATTGGTATTACAATTTTATGGCGAGACACCCCAATATATCACTTCGAAGACCAGAAGCTACTTCAATAAATAGAATCACAGCATTTAATCAAGAAGAAACAGATATATTTTTTGAAAATTTAAAAACACTCATGACAAAATACCAGTTTAAGTCAAATTCAATTTACAATGTTGATGAAACGGGCATTAGTACTGTACAACGAAATTCCAGAATTCTCGCACCGAAAGGATTAAGACAAGTAGGTAAATGTACTAGCACAGAACGTGGTTCCTTGACCACAGTTATAAATTGTTTTAATGCTGGAGGTACATACATTCCACCATTTTTTATATTTAAAAGAAAGCGAATGAATGCACTGCTTATGAAGGACAGTAATAGTAACATGGTGGCTTGTGTTTCTGACTCAGGCTGGATAACTGAATCAATTTTCGTTGATTGGCTTCAGCACTTTAAAGCATTTGCAAAACCATCTGCAGATGATCCTATTTTACTCATACTAGACAACCATGAAAGCCATGTTAGTTTGAGAGCTCACGAATTTTGTCGCAAGAATTTTATTCATGTTTTAACTTTGCCACCTCACACATCCCATAGAATGCAGCCTTTAGATTTAACTTTCCATGGCCCACTAAAAACAGCATATAACAGAGAATGTGAATCCTTCATGGTTAACCATCCAGGCACCAAAATTACGGCATATGATGTTGTAGGCCTTTATACAAAGGTTTTTAATAGAATTACAAGTAGTGATAAAGCTATGAATGGCTTTAAGTCTGCTGGAATTTGTCCAATGGATCCAGATAAATTTAAAAACACTTTTGAAAGTTTTGGTGATATTTTTGCATCACTCTCTCCTCTTGAACAACAGTTACAAACAAATAGCAATAATTCAAGACAAAATAAGTCCCACAATGAATCTCAAGTTGTCTGTGATGCTGCCAATGAAAATATTTCTAATCCAATAGAATCTCAGGAAATATTTCAACTTTCTAATAATGACGCTAACTTTGACGATTTAAGATTTAATTTAAGCGAAACGATACATAGTCAGTCTGCATTAGTGAGTGATGTTAGTGAAGCTGGTGTTAATCAAAGTATAACAAGTCAAACTTGTTCATCTTCCTTAATACCACTTAGTAATGTAGTGCAAGTACCAACTCTAAAACCTACTCGTACAAAACGATTAGTAAAAAAAAAACACTCCATTATTTTCACAAGCACACCGGAAAAAGTAAACCTAGAGCAAAAAGAACAAAAGAAAATAGAAAGAAAGAGAAAGAACCTCGAACAAGAAAAGACCAAAACTACAAATAAGAAACAAAAAAACACTAAAGAAAAACGACCAAAGGGTTTAAGAAACTTAAACAATTTTGAATCTGATAAAGAAAATGATGAATATTTCTGCATTTATTGCCAGGAAAAGTATTGTGACCCACCCACCGAAGACTGGATTATGTGTTCAAAATGCGAGAATTGGGCACACGAGAATTGCAGTGCTGGGTCTTCTTCAAGAGGCTACGTTTGTGAATTCTGCAAATAAAACGGGATCTCTTCCGTAAATACCCCACGTTGTCCGCAATTAACCCAGCACTGGTCCGTATTTACCCCAAGAGCTAAGGGTAATTACGGACATATACGTTTTTGTTTTTGATTAAAATTTAATAAATGTTGATTGATCTCATATAATTATTAATGTTGATTTAATAGGTAAATAACTATAGTTTAATAATTAATAAAGACAGACTGATTATTATTAATAGTTTGAGTTTTATTTGTGAATCTGCTTAAGCGTCCGCAATTCCCCCACCTTCCCCTATCTGTGTGGATACACTGTCAAATATGTAGTGAAATTTAAAGCCTAATATCTGTAGCTAATTTGATTGAAAGACGTTTTTTTATGGGTGTAGGTACCTCTTCTAAAACGATTACAGCCAAATCGTCGCTCTCGTTCCAAGGCCGGGAGCCAAATCCGATTTCGATGACAGTGACTCGTCATCTGATGAGTTACAATTTCACCAACCTTCCACGCTTCGAACTAACGTATCGGACAGCAGCTCTCCACCTCCATCATTGCCGTCCTCGTTTGAAAAACTAAACATTCTCGACTCAGATGAAGACGAAAATGAAGATTTGAATGTGGTTCTAGCCTCAACATAATTACAAACTTTCCAGTCTTCGTCATCATTCAGAGGATCTCCATCCATTTTGCCACTAATAACATCATCACTTGTGCCTTCCCCGAGACCAACCGCTTTGGGAAACTATGAACAGCTACCATCACCATTTAGTATATCTAGTATATCACTACGATCCATCGCACCGAGAACCTTTGAACATGTGCCTTTGTCACTAAGCATACCGTCACCTGCAACTGCTACTCGGTCTAAAAAATCTAGAATTCTAGTAACAAGGAGAAAGCTGCAAAAAAATATCAAGAAACTAGAACTCAAATGGACTTGCAAAAAATTCGCTGGTGTAGGTGAAATTGAAGACGGTTTGATTGAGAACTCGAATACGGGATTAACACCTATTGAGTACTTCAAGCTATTTTTCTCCGACGAAGTCATCTCGCTTTTAGTGCAACAAACTAACATTTATAGTACACAGATAAGAGGTACGTCAATAAATATTACAGAAAATGACATAAAAGATTTTCTAGCCATCATAATACTAATGGGGATTATTAAAATGCCAGCTTACACAGATTATTGGTCGACAAAATACAGGTATAACAAAGTGGCTGATATTATGCCGTTGAAAAAATTTCAAATAGTCAGGAAGTATTTGCACTTCAACGACAATATGTCTGATGATGGAGACAGGTACCACAAAGTGAGACCACTCCTTCACATGATTCGTGCAAACTGCTTAAAGGTAGAAGAAGAAACGCGATTCAGCATAGATGAGATGATGGTGCCTCATAAAGGTACCAGAGCAGGAACTCGTAAGCAGTATATTAAAAATAAGCCCAAGAAATTGGGCTATAAAATATTTGTACGGGCAGGTATCTCCGGTATCGTATATGATTTCCTTGTCTACGGAGGAGAAGATACTTTCCGATTTCACACATTTACCACCGAAGAAAGCAGCATGGGGTTGGGAGCAAAAGTTGTCATTGCCTTAGCACAATCCATTCGCCAACCTGCATGTAAAGTTATGTGCTTTGATAACTTTTTTACATCGATTGAGCTTTTGACGCATTTACGAAATTAGTACGGAATATTTTCCGTAGGGACAATAAGACAAAACAGATTGCGAGGAGCAGAGAAAAAGCTCCCAACAGATAAAAACTTAAAAATTAGGGGCCGAGGATCTCATGCCCAAGTAGTTTGTAATAAAAACAAGGTTGTTGTTGTAAAGTGGCACGACAATAAATGCGTTACAACCGCAAGCACCTATCTAGACTCTCAACCTGTTCAGGAAGTTTTAAGGTACGATAAATATGAAAGACGGAAAATACCCGTGTCTTGCCCAAACATAGTGAAACATTATAACATAAATATGGGAGGCGTAGATCTCTCGGACATGTTAATCGCTTTATACCGAACACCATTCCGCGGACACCGTTGGTACTTACCCCTATTTTCACAAATGGTGGACATTTGCATTAATAATGCGTGGCTTCTTTATAGACGTGACCTAAAAGGTTCAAAACCTATCGCACTTAAAAAATTCCGAATGGAAATTCATGAGAGCCTCCTCAAGTTTAGGAGAACTCAGGCTATAGAAAATGAGAGCTTAGCTCAAACAATAAAGAATCCGCGGACTGAAAGACCTTCCGATGCCATACGATATGATCAGGCTGGTCATATTCCAACCTACTCAACAAAAGGACGTTGTAAGTATTGTACGAAGGGGCAGACCCGTCTATTCTGCCAAAAATGCAACGTAAGGCTGTATTTAGTGCCTGAAAGAAACTGTTACCAAAGTTACCATACTAAATAAACAATAATTATGCTTATTCCTTTTAGGTTAACTTTTAAGTTTTACCCTTTGAAGTGACAATCTAATCATTTAAACATTTAATTAGAATGATAAGCTAGATGAGACTGATAGATATAAGAAAGGTACTGAGTTTCTATTTCTATTATTATCATGAGGTAAAGTAGTATTAGAAGATAAAAGAAAATATTGTTTTAGATGCATAGCGCAGAGTTTTGTTACAATAATATGTTGAAAATGTTACATATTTTAAATTGATCTCGTTATTTTGTAAAGTTTTAAATGTTTAAAGAATAATGTTATCTTGACAGTGTATCCGTGTGGATACTTACTTTTTATTGACATTTGGACGTATACTTGGCAATGTATCTTATAAGATACTATTAATAATAAAATAATTAGAAAGTGTAGATTTTTTTTTATTATTTTTTCACCTATCCTCTATATACCTAGAAGTAAAATCAATTCAAAAAAATATAAAGTTTCAAGAAAAAAATTCTTGCCAAGTATAGGGTTAAGGAGGCCCCCTTTGAGATGCGCATCAACGCTCACCTTCACTGCTCGAGTTATACGTCCCGCCTAGCCAAATTAATCGTAATAGATAACAATTAATTCGTTTGCACAAATTAATTATTGAATGAGTCTAGGTTAAGCTACTAGCAGGATACGACAAGTGTATCGTGCCAAGCCAGAGCCAAGACTGCCTTAGCGGCGGTTGTACCGGTCGTTTAGTACACGTCAGAATAACTCGAGTAATATAATAAATGAGGGTAGGTGACTATCGAACGATGTGCTAGGTGGCGCGTCGATCACCCCACTACTCTAACAGCTAATAATTGACAACTGACATTATCTGAATGTGCTGTGTGGCTACGGCACTAAAGAATTTAGCCACCCCCTCTCTTCCCGTGGGTGTCGTAAGAGGCGACTAAGGGATAACAAGGTTCCACAACCACCTTGGAACTTAAGAAGCCGACCGATGGCGGGATAACCATCCAACTGCTTGCTGGCTTTGAAATACACAGGCCGAAGACGGGCAGCAGCGTCTTCGGTGCGACAAAGCCAGTACTGCGGTCACCAACCCGCCTGCCCAGCGTGGTGACTATGGGCAAAACACATGAGTTCACGTTATTTTTGGCGTAAACTTGTGGAGGCCTATGTCCAGCAGTGGACTGTATAGGCTGTAATGATGATGATGATGATAATGATTATCTGAATACACCCAAGTCAAACACTTGACGTTCCGTATTCATACTCTGCGACATATATTATATTTTTAAATAACAAATAACGAGTGCAATTAGAATAAGAAATAAAAGAAAAAATAATAATCGATCTGGAAATTTGAGGATGTGGACCGTGGTGTTTTCGGTCGATCTCCCACCTGAGCTATTACAACTTTATTGACAAGTGCGAAATTTACATTCGTATCTAACGACATTGTAACCATTTTTTCATTGTTTAAAAACTGGGTTAAAACGACATTTTCTAAAAATGAATCCTAGCTAGATTTATTTATCTCCCCCGAAATCCTCCCCTCCATACTAAATTTCATGAAAATCGTTGGAGCCGTTTCCGAGATTTAGATTTAGATTCAATATATATAATATATTACTACAATTATAAAAATTTGTTTCCTACGCTAACAAAAAGCTCGTACGGATGTTAAGTTTTAAGTATATGGGATCTTATTTTTAACCGACTTCAAAAAAAGAGGATATTTCTCAATTTGACCGTATATATATATTTTGTGTTTCCGGATAACTGTTGTTTACCGATGTGAACCGATTTTTATGATTCTTGTTTTGTTGGACAGGAGATATCACAAGCCTGGTACAATGATAAAGAAACCGGGATCTGATGATGGCATCATAAATAAATCGAGGGGAACCTTCGAAAATTGTAGTGGCGACTAGTGTACGTGTATGTTATCTTTTTTCGTCTATTTACGTTGTATTACTTGTTGGTGTAATTGAAGTCAGTTTTTTTCGTTTGCTAGCAAACATAATTATAAGTTACAATAATATATTCTTAGTTTATAAATTATATCCTTAAGGATGGGAAATTGCATCTCGTAATGCGTAGGTATATACTAGAAAAATCTTTAATATCTCCGATCTTATTTAAATTCATTTAGGTTAAAGTGTATATCCAAGTGAGCCTTTTTATTTATAGTTATGCTTATTTATAAATAATTTACAAGAAAATAAACAGTTAAAATAAAAACTATTTTTAAAGAAAATAAATATTTTGAATCGTTACCTATAGAAATTATTGAAATTACTTAGCAATTGTGCGCTGTTTTATAATCATTATCATGTAATTACTTTTACCTTTGCACATCTGCTGTAATAGTTGAAGAAAGTTATTTGAAGGCGGCGTCAGTTCTCAAATGGTGTCTGAGCTTACAACATGGCTCGCCTTTCACGAGTTTCACGTATTTTTATATTAACAGTCACACTCGTTTTTATAGGTAACAATTATAATAACTATTATATATATTTAAAATAACTTGTGTCCAAGCATGGCAAAAATAAACAAAAAAAAAATTGTTAAGTAGTGTGAATTGTGTAAAACTTGTGATTATTATTTCAGAAGTCAGTGGGAAACATTTAAACAAAAGGAGTTTAGCTGATATAAAGTGTCATGAAACTGGACGTTTTTACAGGTATTTTAATACGATTTTTTTCTTTAAGGTGTTATTACACGATACAAAGTTTAAAGAATATAAAAATATTTTACACAAAATAAGTATTGATATTTCAGACTTAGAAAATACAATAATTTCTTTTCAATACTACCTGGTGAACATTATTATCCAAACAACAAGATATATCTAACAAATTGCTACACACAACACAATTGCTATCTTTATTATAGGTACCTATATCGAAACCGTGGCATACCTAGTGCTATAATTTAACTATTTCAGATTATTGAGACGACACGAGAATCTTTTTGAGATAATGTTAGTTATACCTACATAAATAATGCATTTATTTTATTTCTCTCGCTCTAACATATAACCTACACATAAAATAGAAAAATTAAACTTAATAAAAAAGTACAAAAAGCAGAGGATCCTGTCTTTCTTTCATTTTATAAGTGGTGAATATAAATGGGATATTATCTTTGCGCTTGCACATTAAATTATTTTATTATAAAACACGTAGACTCTCTTTTTGTTACAAAACATGCTCCTAGAATTTTAGTTAGTTTAAAACGAAGTATTTTGAAATATATAAAAAAATGAGAATGATCCGCGCTTATAATTCTTCAAGTTTATAAAAAGGAATAAAACAAGATATGAAAAAAAAATATAAAGCAGGAGTACCGGCACTCAATGATTCAGTTCTACATCCCTGTGGACAAAATCTCATAAACCTCATATAAGTATGGACAAATCCATACCAAATTCTCATAGCTATAATATACTATCAGTTACGTGTATTCAGGTTTAAATTTAATTTGAGCATGACGGGTATTTGTTTAAACAAAACCCGGTGAAACTAAAACTTCTTTTACTTTTCTACCTAATAGGAAAGCTGCTTGGCAAGTTACATACATATATAAATAAAGCTAATCTGTAACGTCCCGTACGTCTTTATGTCTTAATTTTTCCAAGTTCAGAAAAAGGACCTCTCTGAGAGCAATATTTGATGAGATCTGAAAGTCTACGTTAGGTGGCGCATTCTTGAGAAAGTCTTAAAAACGTCGTTTAGACATAAGATCTGAAGTCCAAACCATAAATCTGAGGTCATACAGACTAACCAAAAAGGTTATTTTGCTATCTTGGGTGACATTCTTATCTAACAATTATTAAGGGGCTACACTACCTCAGCTCGAATTCAAATTTCACCCGTACTTTTAAAAACACATGAGAACAGTTTTGAATATCATATCAAAAATTGACCGCTCCAGCGGGGTTCGAACCCGCGTCTCCGACGTACCGTGTCGGTTTTTGATATGATATTCAAAAATGTTTAGAATTCCTAATGTGGGTAACACAAAAATAAAAATCTTAGATATTAACACATGAGAATTGAGAGCGCTTGGTTGTTCATCGTGCGAATTATATGTATTTTCTCCCTACAAACATTATCAATAGTTATTTTTTAAAAAACGCAACATATACAATGTTCTTCATACTTATTTCAATTACCATGCTTAATCTCAAGTCCATAACTTCTATATTTACTGAAATATTAAGGTTTTAATACAAAAATAGAGGTAACTTTGCGAGTTTTTTGTATCGAGAAAATTTTATGGCATCGTGTTTTCGAAACATATGAAAGATAGTTTATGTCCTGAACTTTACCATACATAAATTTCAAACTTAAATATTCAGTAGTTTGGAAGATATGGATATCCTGTCGAGTGGAAAATAAGCAATTTGAGGTAGCATACACTCTTAAGGTTAAAAATAAAATGACGTTTGTATCAAAATTTATTGAAGGGATTTTTTTTTTATCATCCCGCTTAAAACAAGAAGGTAGTTTTCTATTTCACCAATTGATTAAAAACAATTCCAAACGAACAAAATAAAAGTAGGTAACTAATGTTCAGATAGGTAAGGTTTTCTACGTACGTAAAGCAATAATTACCAGACGATTTTATGTTTAAAAATTTGTCTCATGCGTTGCGGTGAAAGAAAACATTGAGTGACAACCTGCATGTTTGAAAAGAAATCGTGAGATATGTCTGACTGCCATAACACTGTTGACAAGCATTGCCAAATATGCTCCAACTTTTGTATTTAGTTGAAAAATCAGTCCCTAACATATCCTATCAAAGATGTACCTAATTAACAATCAAGAATATATCGCAGTTCGTAATCTTGCAGAACTCTGAATAAATAATATTGCAGATAAAGCAATAATAATATACCATATAATATACCCTGATTTGGTAACAAAATCAGAATATATTTCAAATTCAAAATTAAAACACTCAAATATCTTCATTTACATGAAACTTATTGTCTTATTTTTTCAATAAGTTTTAAGTAACCGACTGAGCTTCTTATTTCATATAAATATAATTTTATATTTATTTCATGATTTTTTAAGACGTCGGTGAAGTCTAGTTTTTCATTAAGTAAGTTAAGACCTATATACCTATAAAAAATTACACGCATATGAGCAACGAACTTAACAGACTAATTAAGAAGTTCCGCAAATGCAGTAAACATAGTCACGCAAGACGATTAACGCACGACAATGTAAATAGTTGTAGCATAATTTCCCCGTTCGCCTATTTAATGCGGCAGGACATTGACCCAACAGCACTTTCGCCAACCTTGACAGCATGCTACCGTGTCGTATTCCGTGATATTATCATTTCCTGCCGCGTCTTGAGAAATCCACTTTCGCTGCTATTGAATCGGAAGCGTTTCATCAAGATCAGAATTCTGTACGCGTAAATAATTTTCCAGAATCTTGAAGTTATTTACAATTCCAATAAAAATGAAAAGAAATTAAACAATAAAGTAAAAATAAATAATGATGTATACCTATTATTTAAAAAGAGAGCACAGTAAATAGAGAAACATCTCATTTTCGATGACTTTACCTTAACAAAAATACTTTTTGTTAGTTGCACAATAGACAGATATTCTAAAGATTAAATCCATATTTCGAAAGGAACCCTGATCGAAAGGAAGATGTAATGTGGACGAGTGACGAGTGCTCCCGCTACTACCTTTGCTTAGAAGGCGATGTGTTCGACTTCCAATGCTCTAAAGGTCTACTCTTCGATGTCAACCGACAACTGTGCGATATGCCGCAAAACGTACACAATTGTGACCTTACAACTGGTATGATATTACGACTGGTATATTTTAAAAGATATAACCTATATTTATAAAGATAAAGATAGATGATATTTAAATTACGTAAGACATACGAATTATCACATGGTATGTTCTTGGAATGTAAATCTGTATGTCTGCTTCTTTGAACGTGCATTACTATTGAGTGACTTTTACGATTAATGGTAATACAAGAATTACTTATCTAAAAACATCGCAAAAAAGTGATACAACAACATATCCTTTACGAACCATTTGATTTAACTAATCGGTTCACTAAATAATTATGTGGTGTCATGGCACACCAGGTAGGAACGAAGTTCCTTCGGATAATATAGAAGCAACACAATTTGAAAAAAAAAAAACGTTGAATTTTATATATATTTTCTAGTTCTTGATTTTTTTTTAATTTTGTTGATTGGTTTTTATTATGTACGTAAAGGTATTTAGGAAATTAAGTATTTTAGAAAATAACAAATACCGTAAAATAAAATAAATCAAACAAAATAATAATAATAATTCGAACTATTAAGTGAAATAAAAAAAACATGTCTTTATTTTTTTTTTTTTAAAGTTTACTAGTAATATTTTAGTTTTACAAACGTCATATTATACAGTCGTATGACTGATATTACATCACTTCCGTTATATATTTTTCTTACGGTTTTAGTCTCACATTTTTCTCAGTTCGGTCGCCCAGCCAAATGTCAAGCCTGCCGTAAGGAACTTCGTTCCAAAAAGTTATATTATTTAGACGATGCTTTGGTGCAGCGGCCATAGTACTGACTGATTCCACTTGTCCTGGTTCCTCCGGCTGTGAATTCAATCCTCGCTCATGGCAAACATTTCTATAGGCCGTATAAGCGTTTTCGTGATCTGGGCGCTAGTGCTTGCGTATGAGTGTCGGATCCCCGACAGAGAAGTACCTAAATCCTAGTGGGACCCTTTGAGTTTGAAGCGATTAGTTTATTTATTATTTTGAATAATAATCGAAAAATTTATGCAGCGGGTAACGCCATTGGCACAGTTTGTATAAAGGCCTTAAGAAATAGGGAGAAGACAGATTCAATTATAAGTATAATTTTAATTTGAGTGTTTATTAAATTTAATGACTGCGTAGAAATAACAGTACGCTTGTTAACAAGTGGTTTAGGCAATACTTACCTTTAAAACGAAATACATATAATTCTTATATGATATTACAGAAATAATAACCGGAAATATCAAGACATACCTGTGAACTGCCCAAAGAGAAAGCGAAAATACCACTAATAGTTGCACAACATAATTTTCGTTAAGTCATTCATTTTGGTCATAATCAGAAATCATTACCAATAAAAAAAAATGCTCTTTTTGTTTCATACTGTATTATAATTAAAATTATTTTAATTTACATATTATACACACTCAACCTTATTAATATTTAATGTTTTAGAAACATTAATACCTAAGCCACTGTTGGAAGACGCGAGATGCGCTAACGAGACACATCTCGGTTGCTCTGACAATACTTGTGTTCCCGCTGAATATTTTTGCGATGGTTCTTCTGATTGCGAAGATTCTTCTGATGAGGTAATTGTACAAAATTGCATAATAATCATATTTTTTCTTATATTGTCTATCATAGATCTCGAATTTTTCGGTTACAAGGAAGGTCGATATAAGCATATCGGATATATACTTAGGTACTAATTCTTAGTTTATCAAAATAAAAGCGTTAGAAAACCTAAATTGAAAAGTACCTAGATTCATTTAAATTATGAAATAATTGATTTTCTTCTACATTTATTAACCGACTTCAAAAAAGGAGGAGGTTACTTAATTCGACCGCGTATATATATATAATGTATAATGCACAATGAGGCGGCCTTATTGCTCGATAACGATTTCTTCCAGGCAACCTTAGGGTTAGGATTAAGAGGAAAAAAAATTAAATAAATAAGTAGGTGATGTATAATAAACCTCAACAAACAAAAGATGCCGCGTCGGCGCAACGGTTACGGTCATGGATTGTGCCTGTTGCGGGTTCAATCCCCGCACATGACAAACATTTGTATTGGCCATACAGGTGTTTGTCATGGTCTGGGTGTTTGTGCAGTCCTTGTGGGTCTCCCCACCGTGCCTCGGAGAGCACGTTAAGCCATCGGTCCCGGTTGTTATCAAGTACACCTGATAGCGATCGTTACTCATAGTAGGGAATACATCCGCCAACCCGAATTGGAGCAGCGTGGTGGATTAAGCTCTGATCCTTCTCCTACATGGGGAAAGAGGCCTATGCCCAGTAGTGGAATATTACAGGCTGAAGCGATATATTATGTATGTTCGGAGATAACTTCGTCGTTTATGACCCGATTTTGATAATTCTTTTTTTGTTGGTAAGGAGATATCCCAAGTGTGGTACCATGATAAGGAAACCAGGTGATGATGGAATCCCAGAGAAATCGAGGGAAACCCTCTAAAATCCGCATAACTTTTTACTAGGTGAATCGATTTTGATGATTTTTAATTTCATCGAAAGCCGATGTTTATCATGTGGTCACATTTGAATTTCATTGAGATCTGATTACAACTTTTGGAGTAATCTTTGATAATGCGTAGTTACTTGACTATTTTTTCGTCTACCTACGTTGTATTACTTGTCGACGTAATTTAAGTCGGTTTTTCTTCATTTGCCAGCAAACACAATTATTTTCTCTTCTTCTAATTATGTGCGTTAAAAAATTTCTTAGGCTGTTTGTGATTATATTATGAAATATATGTCACATAGACGCATTCATTCTTGTATAGACTCTTTGCTTTGCTGTATGCATGTATGTATGTATATTTTTGCATGTAAGAAAATGCGTACTATATTCCAAATACACCTTTTTTATTTATTTAGTTTCTTGATTTGTTGTTCTTATTATTACTTCCGTTTGTTTTTTTTTTATTATAATATAAAATTACCGCAACTCTGTTTTTTATTTTGTAACTCTTAAGGTTGGTGGTTAGATATATATGTTAGATATATAAGACTGTAAGGCTTTAAGTCCGCAACATGTTATGTTAAGTTGTGTAATAAAGTTTAAATAAATAAACAAATAAAGCGCTTAAATAAGTTTGTGTTTGAACAAAACATATAAAATAAATGTATTATAATAAAATAAAGGTAAAAAGCTTATTACAATACGTAATTCTCTTTTAGGGTTGGTGCGATGTCACCTACGATCCCAACGCCGCTGCACCTTGCGACACAGGTCTGTGTCACTTACCCGAATGCTTTTGCACGAAGGATGGAAATCAAACGCCCAACAACCTTGTTCCGAGCCAGGTAACGTTAACTAAGACTTAAATTGCGAAAAACACAAACAACGTGGACAAGGCGCAAATTTTGTTTATTGTACTGTACTGCCTATCAAAGAATACAGTGCACTCCTCTTATAGACATATCCAGAAGAATTGTGTGAGAGTCGACTTCTTATTTCATTTCCGCATTGAAGAGACGATTCTTTGGAGACGTGTTAATAATTCGAGATTGCCATAAAACTACTTATATTTACTGTGTTTATTTTAAAATTGATTTACATTCTTAGAGCTTTCATATTATAACCCTGATTTTTACATTTTAAGATTTAAAACCACATTAAAATATGACAAACTATTTAAAAAAATGTTTTCAGACACCACAAATGATAACTCTAACATTCGATGGGGCAGTTAACCACGAAAACTGGGACACGTATTCGAGGCATCTCTTTACGCCTGATCGCACAAATCCTAACGGATGTCATATAAGGGCGACATTCTTTGTATCGCATCCGTACACTAACTACCGACACGTACAGAAATTGTGGAACGATGGACACGAAATCGCAGTTCACTCTATAACGTACGTTTAATTTTAAAGAGTAACAGACAGGTTTAAAATCTATGACCTCTGTTTTTGCATTATAGTGGAAAAATTCAAAATTTGCTAGTCTAGCGCTTACGTAATAATTATATCTTTAGTAACAAAAAAAAGATCCAGAGATTATTACAACCGACTGAAAAAGGGTCGGTTAGAAAATCTTCACTATCTTCAAAGGTACCTTTTTTTTACGTGGGGGAAATCCATCATGGATACCCTCCGGCGCGAGGGCGCCAGAGGGAGGGAGTTGTCAGACTCCTACTGACTAAAATACCATCACGTGTGAGCAGTTGTCCACCTGGGTGGGGCGAGATGAGGTCGCGCTAGCATTCGCCACCTATCTTTAAAGGTACCTTTCTAGCTTATGAAATAAAGACTAAATTAAAGATTATATATGCTTTAATGGAAACAAAAACAGTTAATTCAAGTTTTTTATTCTCAATAAATGTGATGTGAAATAAATAAAAATGCATAATTTTTCCAGTATTTTCGTAAATGCAGATTAGTTGCAGATGTGCCGTTTTCAGGCATTTTAATACTTTATGTTGCCTCTGCGAGCTCTCAATACTGCTGTGATGCGATTCGGCATATTTTCTACTAGGTTATTGAGGCGTTGCTGCGGATTATTCTGCCATTCCTCTATTAGAGCTTCTTTCGAAAGTTCTTAAAGTTCCATTTTATAAAACCATTAGCCCAGTGCGGCTTTCTGAAGAAATCCCAGCCCATACGTGAACAGAGTCTCTACCGTATGGTACTTTATCTCCTATACTGGCTTGGTTATAGCGCTCTCCTGCTCTTCCGTACACTCTTTTCCTCCATCTTGCTTGTATAAATAGAATCTAGTCTCATCTTATACCATAAATCTTGACCATCAATCATTCAGGGTCCAATTCTCAGGTTCTCTACTATAACTCAACCTTGAATTTCTGTGGTGTCTTTTTAGTTTTGTACAATTTGCAAGTCTTAATGACTCTAAATTTGCTACAGCCAGATGCTGGCTTACTGTGTCTGTACTCAGATTGTTTCCTCTAGCTCGTAAACGATGGCTCTCTACTTCAATAGCCGTAAGAAAGCGATTTCTCAAAATTGTTAACACTATATAGCAATCTTTCCACGTCATCGTGCACCTTATTCAGCTTTTTCCTGGTCTTCGAAGATTGAATTCAGTTTCAGGGAAGCACTGGAATCGCTGAACTATACAAAGAGTCACACCAACAGTTCTCACTGTATTTCACTGTGCCCATCTTCAAGCATTGTAAGGATCCTGGTACATTCTTCAGCAGTTAACGATATGATATTTTTGGGATATTAAAATGTATAAGGCAGAGATACCATATTTATAACTTGTTATTGCAAAACTAAAACAAACGTGAAACAATTAATTTGAATTTTTTGGTACTAAATTCAAAAACGACCATTATTACTTTTTCAGTTTTATTATACAATTATCATAAATAGATAACAAGATTACATATATTATTTTATGTGGAATTAAATATTCTTTAATGTAGTCTTTATTTCATAAAGCTAGGTCAGGTACTTTTGAAGATATTGAAGATTTTCTAACTGACCCTTTTTCTTTGCGGTCCGTTGTCTCCTACAAAGTAAAAAAACAACTGTCGAATTCAGTGAGGTAATTCCATTTAAGAATATACCACTCACCTATATTTTAGACAACGCGGCCCGGAGGAATGGTGGTCAAAGAATGCTACCGTCGAAGACTGGTTCGACGAAATGGTCGGACAAGCTAACATAATCAATAGATTCGGAAAAGTTTGGATGGAAGATTTCAGGTAGTATTCACATGTTTTTGGTCTTACTCGTACCTACTATTTAAGCAGTTTACGGCCATTCTCCGATTAGCAAATTTTTCGTGTCCGGGCTTGTTTAAACCGTAATATCATCATATTCAATCATGCACTTTTTTATATATTTTAGATAGCATCCGTACCTAGCTGTAAAAAAAATATTGGCTTCTGTTTTAAGTAATTAAGACTAAATTAATTTAACTTATGTTCAAAAAACCTCTGTTCTCTAATTACCGTGGCGTGTCCGCACACCAACTTAATCTTAAAACTTGCTTGTAATTTTTATAGCGTATAGATTTACTTTGATCCACTCAACGTTTTAAACGATATTAAGCAGCGTGTATCGCATAACAAAATATCAACTCAATAGAACCAGTCTACAAATAATTATTATGAAGTAATCGTATGTCCAATGGAAACTTCTTATTACCGTAACATCTGCTGTTCTCGAGTGCACATCCCTAAATAAAAGTATTTGGCACATCACTACCGTACGCATCGCGTCTCCTCAGTGTGTACCGAGGTCCATCAGCAGTTGTATGACACTCATGTTAGTGTACCGCCAATGAAGCACGTGAGTATATAATTACCGTAGCCTTGGTTAAAAACTTTTCTAATTACCGTTGTTCTTATTTTAATACTAGATTTTTAAGATAGACCCAAGTTGATCATGTAAATGGAGACAGTACTTTGGCCTCCGAACGTTGTAATAAGCTAGAATTTGTATACTGTGTCGGTTTTAAACATTTTTATGAAAATTTATCGTTTTCTAATTACCGTATACTAATTACCATATGTTTATAATTACCGTTGTATGAAAAAGTAATACTTGTTTACCGCGGTTTTCGTAGATTATTATTATTATTGTCCGTAAATATATCTATATTCGTCAAATTATTTAATTTATAAGATAGGAAAACCTAAAAAGACCAAAGAGGAAGTTAAAGAAAATAGAAGGCTTGCCGCGCGACAATGCCGAGAACGAATTAAAAATGCCCCTTTTTGTATTAGCAATCAAAAAAAAATAAAGGAGAAAGAAGGGTACAATAAAAAAAAATTAAAAAATTCTGCCTATCTGCGAAAGTTCACCAAAAGCCGGAAGAAAACTCAAAAAAGAAGTAGAGAAAATTTCAGAGCTTACTATAAAAGACAAAAGGAAAAGGGAAAATTGAAAACAATCGAGGAAGAAGTGACCTTAGATATAGAGGTGCTTGATAACAATATAACAGATCCTCTTGAAACTTTGTCACACCACATCTCAATGATTTATCATACTCGCTGCGCTAAAAAGTACACTAAAAGAGTACAAAATTGTCCCGAAAATCCCAAATCAAAAAAGAAGATAATCAGCAAGACGAAAATTTTTCTGCAGTCGACTTCTTTTGAAAAAGAATTAGTTCCCTTGAAAAAGACACCAAATTTTAAACCTTCTTTAACCACATCAACGCCGCGTTCATCTAGTGCTCTGTCATCATCTTCTACTGAAAGTATGTTATTTTATTATTAATCAATAATGAGCATTTGATCGAAAATAAAGATACAAGTGTGAATATTACGGAACGAGCGTCTTCCTTGTGTTCAACACCAACTTCACCATCTTCAAAGATAACTGTCGAGAAACCGATACGTAAAAAAATCTCACTCTTATTGTTATTTAGAAGGCATGTATAGAAAACAAATAAAGAAATGTCATAAAAACCAAAACAAAGTTATGATAAAGAAATAGAACCAAAGTATTTACATATTAACAATATAGGGACTACTGTAGAGAAAACCAAACAAGACGTCCAAATTTTTGTAGAGCAAGATGAGAACAGTCGCATTTGTCCTGGCAAGAGAGAATATATTTCAAGAAAAACGTGGTGTGAACTCATGTGTCTTGTCTTGCCCATAGTCACCACGCTGGGCAGGTGGGTTGGAGACCGTAGGGCTGGCTTTGTTGCACCTAAGACGCTGCTGCCCGTCTTCGGCCTGTGTATTTCAAAACCAGTAGTTGGATGACTATCCCGCCATCGGTCGGCACTTCCAAGTTCCAGGGTGGTAGTGGAACTGTGTAATCCCTTAGTCGCCTCTTACGATACTCACGGGAAGAGAGGGAGTGGCTATATTCTTACTGCCGTAACCACACAGCATATTTTCTAATTACCGTTACATTAAATATAAACATTTTCTAATTACCATAACCATAATTTTTTTAAGTCTCATTATCTAGAAAACCACAATTAACTGTCACGTGCCAAATTAATTATTGAATTCGTATTTTTGATTTGTTTCATATTTTAATGTGTTTAAGTCAAATCAGTGAAAAATAAAAAACGTCACGGTAATTAGGCAAAGAACGCCGAATTGGAGAATGACCGTTTAAACATTTAAAACAGCAGGGTCTATTTTTTTTTCTCTTATTTAACTGTTTAAAATACGAATGTTTATTTTTAAATCAAAAGGTTCAAAATTAATAATGTTTATATTCTAGAGGAATGCGGGTTCCATTTTTGTCTGTTGGATGGAACAGACAATTTCTTATGATGCAGGAGTTCGGCTTCGTGTATGACGCTACAGTGGTAGCGCCATTAGCCAATCCTCCGTACTGGCCATATACGTTAGACTACAAAATGCCTCATCCTTGTACAGGTAATACACTATTTTTTATTAATTCTGGTACTAGTCAATACACTTAATCTGCTAGAATGATTTTAGATTTTTATAAATTATCCCTTGTTGATTTATGTAAATAGATTTTAATAATTGAGGTATTTTTATTTAAGTTTATTGTGCGTATTGCGATTATTTTATAAAAGTAAAAATGGGACTGGTGTGTCCGTACAGGACAAAAGTCCCTAAAATTAATAAAAGAATAATAAAAAAAAGTAAGTACCTACACTTATCAATCTTAAATAAAATTGTTATAAATCGTTTGAAGCCACTTGGCTACTTGTTAAGATATGTAATAAGTGGGTACTTATTTTGTTAAGAGTCCCATTTATATTCTGCCCATATTTTGTTTATAAAAACTAAACATTAGTATATTCAGATCAGTAAAGCAGTCGAAACTTACTCTCGAAATCTTAAATCTAATGAAGCTCAAGCAGCTTCACCAGTACAGAAGGCTATTTCCAAGAGGAAGCTCATACACAGAGACCTCCACTGCTCAAATACAAGAGATATTACAGCTCTTATAGAGAATAAAAAGGGATCGAAAGTTTTGGGAAGAAGTGTTCTTCCGAAGCTTAAAACAGCGGAAGGCAAAGTTCTTTACTCTCGCACTTACATTCAAGAATTCGAGGAATTCTATGACAACTGTACTCATCGAGCTCACACATGTCTGAGACTCGGAACGCCGAAGATGCACGTACACCATTGTTGCGCCCTTTTCTGAAGACATCTCGGATATTTTAGTAGACGAGATTAGTGCGGCGCTCAAGCAATTTAAAACCGGCAGGTCCTCGAGAGATGAGGAGTTATCACTGAGCTCTTTAAGGCCGTAGGATGACCTGTACTGAAAGCCTTGGCAAAGCTCTTAAATGCCACCATCCGCCAAGGCACCACGCCGGAGGCATGGTTCAAGAATGTGTTTATTCTGTTCTCCAAAATAAGTGATAATGCTCTCAATAAGCAAGTAAAAGTAGCATTGGGCTAGTCACCACTATCGCAGGACCGATGGCCGTTGGAACAGACATGTCCTGGAGTGGAGACCTCGTATTGGCAAACGCAGTGTGAGACGCCCCCAGGCCCGCTGTACCGATGATCTACGTAATATGGCTGGTGCCTGGTTTTTTGGTGGGGAAATTTTGCGCGAGTTTGGGGAGGCTTACGTCCAGCAGACTGAGATAGGCTAAAGCGAGCAACATTTAATAGTTACTTAAAGATCACAGATATGATTTAATAAGAAAAACAAGTTTCCATAACCGATAAGTGGGACGTGTGAAAGATTATGTAAAAGTTACCACTTACTATAACAATAATGAGCGAAGATACCATTCAAATTATGTAATTTTGCAATCATTTTAACATTATATCTTCAAATTATTCTAAGTATGTCTAGTACATTTTCGCTTTAACTTTTTTTTTATGTAACTAGGTCAGCAAACAAGCGTACGGCTCACCTGATGGTTAGAAATTAACGTAACTTATAGACGTTTGCAACACCAGAAACATTGCAGGCGCGTTGCCGATCGACCCTATTCCTAAATTCTCTCCAGAAGTTCTGGTCACCTTACTCACCAACAGAAACATAACACTGCATGAAAACAGTATATTATTATAGTCGAGGTACTACAACAGTCAGGCTGCTCCATGTTTAGAGCAGTAAATTTCCTGCTGTGCCGTACCTCAATTAAAATATATTTTTGTACATATGCCGTAATAGCTTTTAATTCTTACATTTCTTTCGTATGTTTTTTTAGGAAACAATCAATACTGTCCTACAAGAAGCTACGCTGGTTTATGGGAAATGGTCATAAATCCCCTTGTCAATGGTGACCACACTTGCGCCACGTTAGACTACTGTCCCTCTAATATCACCGGAGATGACGTATATGAAATATTATTAAACAATTTTAAACGACATTATTTAAAAAATCGAGCACCGTTTGGTGTACATCTTAGCGCGACGTGGTTGAAGAATACTAACTACTTGACTGCTTTGAAGGTATAGTTTCCCAAACATATTAAGTATTTTTGAAATAAGTACAAAATACCTTAAATGGAAGACTCAAATTGCTGTACAAAAATTTTCTTTTACATTATGTATGACTGTGTTTAACTTTCGCCGAAAATAACTTACATTTAAATATTATTTACTAACGTAATTTTTTTACTTTCAAAATAAAAACATATATTAATCTATAATAAGTTTTTGAATTTCTAACATAATTTGTATTTTACATTATTATTAAAAAATATATATTTATTCCACAGAAATTCATAGATGAACTGCTAAAACTTCCTGACGTTTACTTCGTTACCTATCGTCAAGTAATCGATTGGATAAAACGACCAACGCCGGTTTTACAACTCCGAAAGTTTCAACCATGGCAGTGTAACAACCGCCACTTCGAAGAAATGGAAATTGCTTGCAATAAACCAAATACTTGCAAATTACCTTCTAAAGTCTTAGAACACGACAAGTATATGATTACATGCATGGATTGTCCAAAATCTTATCCCTGGATAAGAAACGAATTCGGTTTTGAATGACAACATTAGAACGATACATAAAATAATATCAAAGTTACCAATTATGTTTAAGGACTGTAAATCTTTTACTTTAGTTATCACATAGATGCGCCATCAAAGAATAGAACTGTACCCGTACTTGACATTTTGTTTTTCATTCAAGAATAGCTTGTCAATTATACCAATATAGGTATAATATTTTGGACTAGTTATGCCCGCAACTTCGTCCGTGTGGAATTTAACAAAAAAGTTATTGTTCATTTCGCAGATTAATAAAGTAAATAAATTTCTAAAATAAAATTACATTAGCTATCTGCCAGTTAATGTCCCGTCAAAATCGGCCCAGCTATTTATTTCAGAGATTAGCTGGAAACAACAGACAGTGACAAAAATTGTTAAAAATATTATTTTGGCATATGTGCCGTGTATAAATCCATACGCATTTTGTAAAAAGCGGTTATTTTAATATTACAAACAGACACTCCAATTTTAGTTATTTGTATAGGTTGGTTATAACTTAAAAAACAACACATAAATAATATATATATATATATATTTTAAATAAGTAAAACATAGAAGTTTTAGTGTAGTATTTTTGTATATGTACCTATATTGTATAATACTTGAGTGAGAGGTAACAAGGTCAGGTATTACCATTTTCGATACTTCTAATTTCTTGTTGGAGCGAAGTTCCTTACGGCAGGCTTGACATTTGGCTGGGCGAGCGAACTGAAAAAAATGTGATACTAATACCGTAAGAAAAATATATAACGGAAGTGACGTAATATCAGTCACACGACTGTATAATATGACGTTTGTAAAACTAAAATATTACTAGTAAACTTTTTTTTAAATTATTTATGTAATTTTATACTGTCGACAAAAATAAATAAAGCCATGTTTTTTTATTTCACTTAATAGTTTGAATTATTATTGTTATTATTATTTTGTTTGATTTATTTTATTTTACGGTATTTGTTATTTTCTAAAATACTAAATTTCCTAAATACTTTTATTAACTTAATTAAGAACCAATCAACAAAATTTTAAAAAACAAGAACTAGAAAATATAATTATATAAAATTCAACATTTTTTTTCTTCAAATTGTTGCTTCTATACTATCTGAAGGAACTTCGTTCCTACCTGGTGTCCCATGACACCACATAATTTATAATTTTAGTTATGTTAACTGTTAAACTTTGTAGAGTACTTAGAAAATTAAAATGGTTTAAAATGTAAAATTCTGTGTCTGTCTAAATATATATACAATAACACATTGTAACAGAAAATGTATATAAATAATTGCATTTCATACAATGATACGAAACTCTCTTCGAGTTAGAGTTTTAATTTTTATTTTTTGTTTGAACAGATTATAATTAAATATAAGCACCTTAATTTATTTCTATGATTGTAAGCAACATTAAATATCTTTATCTTTAAAACCTTGAGTTACTGTGATTAATTAATATTTTATTAAATGTTTGGTGCTTAAGTCATTTTATTGTATTTCTTATCCTTTTGGTCAAGTTTGAGTGTAATACGTGTTGTAATAACATATAACAGTTGTCTCAAAGATAAGAAGTGTATGATATATATTCTTTATTGTACTTAAAATTTTTGTACAGTTATTTATATACAAATTTAGTTAGCAACAGTGGACTTATCTCTAGAAGAAATCTCTTCCAGCCAACCTGTGATAGTGAGAACTAATGTTACATAGCAGGCTAAGAAAGTGCAGTAACGTAGATAATATACAGATTCTTGAAAATAAAAAGCTAATTAAATATTCATAACATCATACAATATATATATATTTATTTATTTATTAAGAAAACCAACAGCGTTTCAGTTAATACATACTATAACTAAATTACAAAAAAAAAAATAAGGCCAATAACAGGTTTCCCTTTATAATATTTACAAGCATAGTTACATATATATATATATATATATATATATATATATATATATATATATATATTTATATATATATATATATATACAGGGTGACTGGTGAATTACTATCAATATTTGAGGACGTGTTAATTGACGATCATATATGACGAAAAAAAATTACATATAAAATAAATATTCATAAACTTCTAAGTAAAGTTAACCAACAGTTATCTCGTTAATTACGCGTCGTCTGGACGCCCTAGCTGCGCAGTCGTCACAAAGCAGGTGTGTAGGTATATGAAAATTATAGATACATTAAGTTATCGCGCAGTCGTTTACCTACGTCCAAACACCGCCAAGTGTTAACAGGGTAGCAGGCTACTTTTGATAAACCAGTATGATCCATTCCCCCTTCATACTTTAATTTTGGCTTAGGACAGGCAAAAATACCAAGATAAGATTAGGCCGACCCCCTTCCCCTTGATAAATATTCCCCTTGATAATTTGATAAATATTAATTTATTACGTAAGAATCTAAACGAAAAAATGAATACACGTTTGGTTTGTTTCAATGTTTATTTTTATTTGTACTTTAGGTAGGTACTAATAATTTTTATTTTTTGGTAGTAATAAACTTTGGTTTTAATTATTGATCTTTATCGACATAAGATTTTCAGTCCAGAGGCTTAACAAAAAAAAAAAACAAATAAAAGAAACTATTCACACTTCAATAATCCATTTATTATTCAACTACAATATTAATCAACGAAATAACGAATGTTGTTTACGAAAGCAAGTGACAACTAGTCGCCACTCGCGCGGTTGTCCGCGATTTTTCAAGGTATTTTCACTTTGCGCATTTTTGTAATTTTACCTAAGAACTATCGAGACTAAAGACATGATCGATCCCCTCTCCCCCTAAATCGTCTTACGTAATAAATGAACCATACTTATTGTCTTTTACACGATATAACACGAACGGGTCACTTTTAAGTACTCTGCATTTGTGTATTGATAAGCCATACCTAATTACTTATAATAGGTCACATTCATACTTGACATAATAAGTATACGCGTAAGATCGATCACTAGGCGCGCGCGCGGAAAGATGGACGTATTCTAGCGTACAAACCTTATGGCGGCGCTTGCCCAACTGACCTAGTGACCTACTAATCGAATTTAGGGGGGAATTAGAATTGGCGGGGGTTGCGGCGTGCGGCGGCAAGCGGCACAGTACAAGGCCAAGGCCGCACGCGCCGCCATTATGGCTGAAAATTAATATGTCTACATTTCATTTATTTAAATTGAAATTTATGGGAATTTTGTCAAAAATTAAGTACCTATTTTTTTTTACATAATTCGAATGAGAATCATGTACCGAGTATCCTCTGTAAATATTGATAGTAATTCACCAGTCACCCTGTATATAGTATATATATACACACACACGCTACATATACATACTAAATACATATACACACCACTACTTATCTTTATATATATATATTTCTTGTATGCGTGTGTATGTCACCGAACTCCTCCGAGACGGCTGGACCGATTTTGATGAAATTTGTTGTGTGAGTTCAAGGGGAATCGAGGATGGTTTAGATTCACAATTTGGTCCACTGGAAAATGTTTATTTAACTAACTTTTCATTTATAAGTAGTTGTTAATTTTGGAATGTTTTACATTGGATCCAGTAGACTGCGCTACCATCGCAGCATCAAATATTAAATATTATTCTATTTTAATTTCAGTTTGTCCCGACAGTTGGTGCTGCGATCAAATTGAGAAAAATATTTGGTATTTTGTTTTATGGCAAAACAACGTTTGCGGGGTCAGCTAGTATAAGATTATAAACATAAATCTATATATATAAATTTCGTGTCATGATGTATGTGGGCGATAAACTCCGAAACTACTGAACCAATTTTTGTCAAATTTTTTAAGTATCTGTAATTTGGTCTAACTTGGGAGAGGGGGTAGTTTTTATCTCGATTGGACACGGTAGGTGGCGCTGATATCGGTATGTAAACAATCAAATTTGGTAGCTGTTTTCTGGGCAGGTCAACATCTGCCGGGTCTGCTAGTAATATACACATAATAGACACACATAATATACATATTATACAATACACAATAAAAGCAAAAATTAATGAAAAGATATTTACGGATTAATTTGAGTGAGGTGTTGTTTCAGCTTCTTTTTGAAGGTATAAATAGGAGGACTAAGCTGGATATGTTTAGGAAGTTTGTTCCAGAGCGATGCACCATATACCGAAAAAGATTGCAAGCGGAATTTGGTGTTGCTCTTCGGTATGTCGAGCAGTGTAGTGATGCAAGACCACCTAGAACGTGTGGGAGAAGGGAGGATTTGGAAACGAGAACGCAGGTACGGCAGGCAGGAGAATTAGGGTCGTGGAGTATTCTGTAGAGGAACAACAGGATGTGCATATCACAGCGAAGGCAGATTGGGAGCCATTTAAGTTGAGCACGAAAGTTTGATATGTGGTCATACTTATGTAAGCCAAAAATAAAGCGACGCTCTAGTTTGTTCAGTTGCTCCGCAGTCGCAAAAATATGAAATAAATTCACCATTTTTAAAAATAATGATCCACTCACTTACTAACGTGAGGTCAAAAATAAGTATAAATGAAGTAATTAAGAATAAAATGCTTTTAAGTATTGTCTCAAATAAAATATATATTGAATTAATTAAGTATAAGCTAACAACTATGTCGAAAATAATAATATCGATATACGAATATAAAACATTCATTAATAATTAATTCTAAATTAGCTTTATATAATTATTTGAAATAATCTGACCACAAAAAGGAGGTTTATGAGAAAATTACTTCAAATATCTAAGAATATTAAAAGACAATTTATAAGCTTATCATTTACTTAACTTACAAAAATTACTTATTTTTAAGTAATTAAAAAAAAAATAATGTTATCCTTCTTGAGTAATGAAAGGATTTGGAATTGCTTCCATTCCATCCATAGGACAAATTAGTACTACAGAAGTACCTCTACATACAACAAGTCCTAGTGCTCTTGTATCCTCTAGTAACTTGTAAGGGTCATCTGGATCTGTAATTATAAGGTTAATAACTCAGTAATTTATCCTGATTAAGAAACCACAATTACTTTGTAATATTTTGAGATATTTATTTATATAATGAGAACCACCAACAGAATTACATGTTCAAAATGTTTAGTTTCTGTGCATATTTCTTCTACAACATATGCTTTGGACTACAGCAAGTCATATGGTTATACTTTAAACCTAAATATTTAAAAGAAGAAAACATTAAATAGTATGAAAACTATGTAGGAATATTTACCTATCTAATTATACAGGATTACTTGTAAAACACCAGCATCCTTGCAGGACAAGATAGCTAACATCAAAAGTAACAACATTTGTTCTACGACTTTTGATAATTTGTTAGATTTTACTTTCATATAAACAAAAAAATTAATTTAATTTTCCGTTTGAATGTTATAAACTCTACGCGCATCCTAAAGATTAGGTAAACAGTTACCACTTGCGGGTGTGAATGAGGGGTTTAGGAAGGGCCGTGGTGGAGCTAGTGCCCTTGAACTTGAACTATTTCGCTAGCCGAAGCAGTCGGCGCGGCGACTTTGATGCGCCCGCGTCATACGATTTTGTGTGCCACTTGTATTTATTTTACTCGTATCGATCGATGTATTGTATCTGTACTAAAGTAATTTCATAACCATGGCGTACTGCTATTCTAATGTCGAATACACGGAAATGGTGAGGATGATTATTATCAAATTAAAACGAATTCGGAAGTGTTAGCACGTGTTAGTGAACAGCTGATTTTTAGGTGTGGTCTGTGTGATGGTTGTGATGGTGACTATTTTGAACGCTATGTGCGCGATGTAGAGGTAATAGGAATTTAGTTTGTAAATATTATTTTATTGTCAATTATTTTTTATTTTTTAATTATTGTAAATATGCTGATTCCACTTTTTTAATTCGCCTGCATTAAACAATGAAAAGTGAATAATACCTAGCTACCAATATTTAATATTAATTTGGTTTAATTAAACTTTAGTAAACGTTAAAGAATAATAATTAGGTACGTTAATAATTTTCACATATTTTGAATGTTCAGAATTCAGATAGCTAATCTACATACACATTTACCTAAGTCACTGCGACATACATACTGTGATACTGCCTACAAACCCATCAAACAATTTATATTATTAACTTGAATTATTTTATTAACTAGAATTATCAGACAGAGAAAGTGTTATTTATTATTATTATTATTAACAGTGCAAGCGCGCGCGAGCGTTGCGTCGTTCTTTCAATAACGAATCAATTAAACATAGACTTACAAATGTTAGGACAGTACAATAAAAGATTAAAAAATCATTTTTAATTAATGTATTGTGTTATGTCAAAAGTCGTAGAACAATGTTGTTGTACATAATGTTAGCTATCTTGTCATGCAAGGATGCTGGTGTTTTACAAGTAACCCTGTATAGTATTAAAGAAAAGGAAAAAAACAATCATACACACCTCTCAGAAACTCAGTGGTATTATCTAAAACTAAATTTAATAGAGGGTCATATCCTTTCAATATTCCAGCCGCTTCCCGCCCGCCAGCGAACTTAACTCTTATACTCTTTTCCAAATATTTGCTTAAGTCTAATATAGATTCTTTTCGTCTTTTTTCTTTATTGTCACCTGCTTGCGCGCCCTGTAAATATCAATGTTAGTAACTTTAAACAGAGAAAACAATTACATCTTGTCGATAGTGTTGTTATTACGGTTGCTTACCTTACTCTTTTCACCTTCTTTAGATGCCATATCGTGAAAAATTAATTATTTAATGTCTAAAATATGAACAGATACAAACAGCAATATACAAATTAAACTTGTTATCTGGTTACTTGTTATCTGGTTACTTGTTATTTGTATAAGCAAGCTATTTTATTCTTTGCTTGTTATTAACTTATTAAGTTTAGGTTATATTTTTGACATTAACTATTGATGTTCAGAAACTATGTTTATTAAAGTGACGCGCGTTTAAAAAAATGTAATTAATAATATATGTAATGTAATTAAATTAAAAGAGCATAAAATAAGAGAATATTAATTCTTTATTAACGCGATTAACTAAATCACAGAGAGGTAAAGATATATTTAAAAAAAAAGTTAGAAATCAGATTGGATTGGAGACAAAATTAAATTAGACTAATGTAGAAAGTAATTTAATACAAGTAAACGCAATTTGGCTAACATGTACATCACAGGTGACTAATTTATGGGAGGTTAAATTTTTGTTATTTCTGACTCTACCTTAATTCTGGTGCTGCGGGAAATGTACTCACGCCCCGTTCTGCGACTTTCACACGTTATGTTCGAACAAATGTACGTAAAAACGATCTTTACTGCAAGATCAAAATATGATACGAACTAACCTTTAAAGACTGACAAATAGACACTTTTAAACAAAATAACGCGTCAGACATAATATTCTAATAAAATTGGTAACATTGCATGCTAGAATATAGGTATAGAAATTCGAAAAATACCTAAAAGCGAATCGGAGCACCCCACTGTCCACGTGGTCTTGGTCTGCCCTACTCCTAGTGTTTTTTTTTTTTTGAGCCGGAGATGTGGAGGGATGGAAGCCCTCACCCGCCTTGCGAAAGCGGGCGAACGAATGCGTAGAGTAGCGGCTTTCACACGCAAGGGCGGAAGGGCTGCACTTTCCGCAGCGCCGGAGCCAAGCGTTATTATTAGGTTAATTTTTTTCGATTTAAAAATTGAACCACAAAACTTCAACCACGATATCTCTGTAACAACGGGGTTTACGAAAATAGTTGTCCGGGGAAAAACCCACACTCCTCGTCGGCTTTTTATGTTCTAAATTGAAGTGAGGGGGTGGCTATATCTTTACTGCTGTAACCACACAGCTAAAAATAATTTAACTGAGAAATAATTTAAATAAGACCGCCTCTTGGCAAGCGCAGTGTGGGACGTCCTCCAACCTGTTGAATTAACGATCTACGTAAGATTGCCGGTGTAGGCTGGATGAGGATTGCGGCAAACTGGGATGTCTAGTGCAAACTTGGGGAAGCCTATATCCAGCCGTGAACTGCAAAAGGCTGAACTGACTGACTTAATGACTGACACTAAGCGACTGCAACGACCGCAATGCCCTTTCTATCGTTCCATCTATGGTCCATGTTTGTCGCAAGCGATCGCTCGACGTCATAGATGACGTCACTGGTCACAGGTGGGTCAGAGTTGGCTTTTATCAAAACCTATCTTTGAGAGAAACCCCATGCATAGCCTGTTCCATTGCACGTTGAGCGACTTTAAACTTGTGGACCAGTCCCTTCGTCAGTGTCCACGTCCCGGCTCCGTATATTAACATAAGCAGGACGCTTTGCTCGAAGACTTTTGTTTTCAAGCATTGCGGAATTTTCGAAGCGAAGACTCGACGAAGTCTGCCAAACGCGCCCAGCCCAATCGAATTCTCATATCGAATTCCTTCTCGAAGTCGCTATGGCCTAGGTAAATATAATGCTGAACAACTTCATTTCGGGTACCATAGACCAATATGGATCTCGGTTTGACTTGGTTGTTAAACTTTCGTTTTGTCTAAAAATAATAGGAAAACTTGTACGCCGAGACAACCACTGCTCAAATACGAGAGAGATTACTACTCTTATTGAACAGAGTCAGGTCCAAAGTTTTCCAAAGACCGTTGGGGAGAAGCCTTCTTGCGAAGCTCTCTGCGGAAAATCTGTGGATGGCAGAACCGTTTGCTCTCGTCCTCAGATCCGAGAAGAGGTTGAGAAATTTTATGGTCAGCTGTATTCGTTTAGCGCACGCAAGCCTGACACTCGAGACACTGAAGATCCACGTACACCATTGTTGCGTGAAAGTGTTGCGAAAATGAGATTAGTGCAGCGCTCGGGCCACCTTAAAACAGAAAGGCCCCGAGAGCAAGATCGAGTTACGACTGAACTCATTGAAGTCGCAACCTACCCTAAAAGCCTTGGCAAGACTCTTTAACGCCGTCATTCACGAAGGTACCACGCCGGAGGCGTGGTCCAGGAGTGTGGTGGTACTGTTCTTTAAGAGAGGCGATAAGTCTCTGTTAAAGAATTACGGACCGATCTCACTTCTGAGCCACATCTATAAGCAGTTTTCGAGGGTTGTTACGAATCATCTCGCAAGAAGATTAGACGAATTTCAACCACCGGAGCAGGCTGGGTTTCGAAAAGGCTACAGCACAGTAAACCACATCCGTACTGTTCAGCAGATTATTCAAAAAACAGAAAAATATAATCAGCCACTGTGTATGGCATTTGTGGACTACGAGAAAGCCTTCGACTCTGTCGAGACCTGGGCTGTCCAGGACTCTCGGCACAGATGTCATATCAACTAGCGATAGATCGAGGTACTGAGATGTATGTACGACGCGGCGACGATGACCGTTCATATCCAGGACCAGAGAACAGGGCCTATTTCCCTCCGGCGTGGGGTAAGACAGGGAGATGTAATATCACCGAAACTGTTTACCACTGCGCTAGAGGATATCATTAAAACTTGGATTTGGTGGTCGCTCAATGGAACGCACCCAATTTGTTTCGGTTAACCTGACATTTGGCTGACGTGAATCTGTCAAGTTTCTTATGTTTTTATACGTCACATTTCACAACAATAAGGAGTTTTCAATTACTAATAATTTTATTACAATATTTTTACAAAATTCTTAAAGATTTGTACTTTCCTAGTTGTTTTCAAGTATATAATTAGTTATTTTGTGTTAAATGGCGAATATATTTGTTAATAGTGATATCCTGCATTGAAAATAATTATCAAATGAGATATCAATGCGCTCATCAGTGAGCTACATACTGTCTCACGCGCCCGGAGAGTCCGTGATGTCTCACCCAGACTACGCGCAACACGCTCAGCACCACGCTTGCCTGCTGGTACTGGTCAAAGGGATTGGGGGCGTATTAAAAAATTTCAATAAACTCTGGGAGCGGATACAACGCGTCAATAATATTAAAGTAACTGGTAAGTGGTGAAATTTTAAGTCATTGAAACCGAAATATTCATAACTTAACTAGATTTATTATACCTGTAGATTCTTCTGGACAAGTAAGAGATATTTGGGTAAGGTATGTCCGAGATTACCCAGTTGAGAACAATGATTGGGGAGACTTCCAAACTCATAGGTAAAATTGGTAAATTACAAGTTTTAATACAAGTATATTGTAAACATTTACTCTATTTTACTTGTTTTTTTTTTTATGATAGGAGGTTACTAGGCTTAATAACGCTAAGCAAGTTTGCAAATCAAATAGAGCTCAATGAAGTCTGTAGAGTTCACGAGTCTTTAAAAGTGAAATATTCTAGTACGCTATATGACTCACGAGCTTTCATGTTTGGGCCTGGAAGTAACTTGAAGAAACCACAACAGGAGCCTGAAACTTACAACCCTTTTGATGATGATAAGCTGAAAGAAAAAGCGAGCCTAAGTGATAAGTAAGAATTATTATTATTATAACTTTAACAAGAAAATTATTTTAATATCATAATTTTCAAATGTAAAAAAAGTAATAAAAATATATATAGTGACTAGCTGACCTGGCGAACTTCGTATCGCCTTATTTTTTCCTGAAATATAATAATAACATAATATATCAAAATAAAATATAGCCTATCTTTTAAGTTGGATCGAACTGCACATGGTGTGCGAATTTTATTATAATCGGTTAAGTGGTTTAGGAGTCCATTGAGGACAAACATTGTGACACGAGATTTATATATATTAAGATTTAATGGTAGGCAATTTTCACCTAGTACTAATTTGTTTTTTTTTTTTTATTATTTTAAAAATACCCAAAACCGAATCGGAGCACCCCACTGTCCACGTGGTCTTGGTCTGCCCTACCCCTGGAGTACTTTTTTTTAAGCCGGAGCCAAGGCTTATACTAACCCCAAGTTAAAAATTTTTCCGATTTAAAAATGTAACCTCAAAACTTTAACCACAATATCTCCGTAACCACGGGGTTTACACAATAATAGTTGTCGGGGGGGGGGGGGGGGGGGTAAAAAACCCACCCCCCCTTCAACCCCTGTCCCCCCTAGCCCCACAAATTAGAGGCCGCTCTTGTACATAATTACTGTAATTATTTTAAATATATCTTAACTGAGATAAAGCACCGTAAGAAAAATATAAGCTATGGTAATTGCTTTTTTTTACTATAGTGAACAGATTCTACTATCGCCAACTTAATAAATGTGTAATATTAGGCAACAGCAATTTAAATTTTTTTTCCAAATAAATATGTGTTAGATATAAATTTGACACCCCAGTGACGCGCGATAATCTGCGACGAGCGCACATAACGATTGCGACTGTATTTACATTGTAAAAATATTATCAATCTACCCACTTTTAAAATAATTATTAAATATGAATGAATTTTCTTTGATTGATGAGGATGATCCTGGGGGCCATTCAACAATTTTAAAGCAGCATGAACATTTGTTGAAGGATATGAGCTTGGATCTAACGGAGCAAACCAGGAATGCTAAAAAAAGTGAAAAAAGATTACGTGAGGCCGAAGATAGTAGTGAAGTTTTTTTTTTCGTTTGAGGGTAGGTGAGAGTCAACACGTGCCAATGTATCTTTCCTGTTATTTGGTGGAAATTTTTTTGTGTTTATTTTTGAATTTTGTATACTGTGACAGTTTGTTTTGTATAATAGTGTTGTTTTTTTTTGGTGTAATAAGTGGTAGTCCCTAATATGGAGTGGGATGCTCCACCTCCTCCTGATGGGGGTGGTGGCGGCGTTGGCGGCAATAAAAGACGCTTGTCAATGGATCGTGATCCTGAAAGTGTTAAGAAAGCCTCTCCTCCGTCTGCCTCTGTGCAAGACAGGTATACTGATCCAGATTTCACAGGTAATAAAGTTGCTTATAATCAGGATGATAAAGGTCCCTTTTCTGTTCATATCTCTAAATTGGAATCTGTGCAAAAACCTGGTCCATCTATTCGCCTTCTCAATTTCGAACAGTTCCTTCATAAGAACTCCATAAATGGAATTGTTAACGAAGGCATTAAAAACCTAGGCAGAAATAGGATTTCTGTAGATTTTTTGTTGGCTGATCTAGCAAATTTATTTGTCCAGAATTCTATTCTATCCGCAAATAATTACGAAGCTTCTATCCCACAATATCAAGTCACGAGGGTTGGCGTGGTCAGCTCTGTCCCCATTGATTGGTCTTTATAAGATATGGTTGAGGGAATGGAATACCCTCATAACTGCGGTAAAGCCATCAAAGCTCGTCGCCTAAATGAAAAACGATTTACCGATGGAAAACCTGAATGGATACCTACTACTATAGTTGCCTTAACCTTTCTCGGACAGAATTTACCTGAGAGAGTATTTTGTTTTCAGGCATTCCTTCCTGTTTCTTTGTACCAATTACCGATCATCCAATGCTTTGCTTGTTGCCGTTTCGGTCATACTAAGGGCCAGTGCCGCTCCACCCTCCGATGCTACAAATGCGCTCAACCTCACTCTGGCGAAACCTGCTCTGTCTCAGATGAAAATCTCCGGTCTCTGACAATAATTTTTCACTGTGTTATGATTTGTTAATTTGGTGTCTAAGCTCTGCAGCTGATGAATCAATTCCACTTGAAAATTATTTTCTAGACAAAATAACTTCGCCCCCATGTTGGGACTCTGAATGCACAGATAGTATTCGGAAACGCAATGCTGCTGAGGTTACCTATCTTTCTAATTTATCGATGATTAGTTACCTACATTTATAGAAAACAACTGCTAAGACTAAGCGCTTACTCTCAAAGAAAAAGTCTAGTGGGTGGCGTAACTTCTGCGAGTCTTTGTCACCGCGAGCTCCTGCCTTGCTTGTATGGAGAAAAATAAAATCTTTCAGACAAATTTTTCAGGATGATCGTAACGTCTCTTATAACGATTCTTCTTACTGGTTGCCTAACTTTAATAATCTAGCTCCTCCCTATGTTCCTTCTGAAAACATTTTCTTATGTCTTCCCTCTTGCATGACTTCAGAAAGATTCAACGACTCCTTCTTCTTAAACGAACTACTTTCTGCCCTTGATGGACTTAAGAATTCGTCGCTCGGAATCGATTGTATCCCATACTCCTTCATTATGAAATCCCCCACTTCTGTTAAATTATATTTGCTTGATATCTTTAATTTCATCTATAGCTCCGAAATTGTCCCTGATTCGTGGAAAACTCATATTACCATTCCTATCCTAAAACCTAATAAAGACCCCAGGAATCCTTCTTCATATAGACCAATTGCTCTTTCATCTGTTATGACTAAAATTATGGAACACCTTATTAAAAATAGATTAGAGTAGTTTATGTATAGTCGAGGCCTATTGTCTAAATACCAATTTGGCTTTAGGAAGGGTATGAGCTCTTTAAATAGCTTCAGCATCTTTACCACCGATGTTTGGCATGCCCTTAGCTCTGAGAAACATGTTATTGGCGCCTTCCTTGATACCTCATCTGCATACGATAACGTTGAGCTCCATATTCTCCGTCAGAAAATGTTTAACTTAAACTTGCCGATGAGAATGATCAATATTGTTTTTAATGTTTACTCTGCCCGATACTTCACGGTTCGTGTCCAAGGATTATTACTTCCAAAAAGAATAGTCTGGAAAGGGCTTCCTCAGGGCTCCGTTCTGAGCCCTCTTTTGTACAATTTGTATATTTACGACCTTGACAAATCGGTCCTCCGTGTTTGCAATATTCTACAATATGCTGATGACATTGCTCTTTACTCTTGTTTTTCATCATTTTCCGACTCCACTTCTAAACTTAATTCTGTCCTGCACTACTTAAATAATTGGTTAACTGATCATGGTCTCTGGCATCGTTTGCACTCGAAAACGCTCTGTTCCAGATAGCGTGTCTCTTCACATCAATAATCAACCTATTGCCATTCAGAATCACGTAAAATTTTTGGTAGTGATACTGGACTCCAAAATGTCGGGCGTTCAACATCTAAATTATATTTCTAACAAATGTGAAAAAAAATATTAATATTCTAAGATCACTCTCGGGCGTTAGATGGGGATCGCACCCTTATTCTCAGAAGTTGTTGTACAATGCGATTATACGTAGTCATCTTGACTACGCAAGTTTTGTTTTGGAACCATGTTATAAAGTCGCTCTCTCATATTGGACTAGATTACAAGCGATATGCCTACGAATTATAGCTGGAGCAATGAAAATGTCTCCTACTAATGCCCTTCAAGTAGAATTGGTTGATCCTCCTTTACATCTACGCAGACAGTTCTTATGTGACAGGTTCCTTATTAATGCCGTACGAAACTCTTCTCACCCTTTAATTGATAAACTCCATGATCGCATTTACCATAAACATAAAATCTCTCACACTCACAGACAGGATTTGCCAATGTCAGACATTGGCAAATTCTGATGGTTTTACGTATTCCATGATTTTTAATTTACCATTGGCTGGTAAAAATCACTTCCAACAATATTTAATGCTATATTTAATTCGGCTATTGTGTCAAAGCAATGGCGTACAATTTTGATAGTTCCCATTCCTAAATCACATAATGGCTTAAATTCAGAAATCAACTTAAGACCTATCTCACTTATATCGTGTTTGTGTAAAATATTTCATAACATGATAGGAAAACGGTTGAAATGGTTTATAGAAAACAAGTTGATTTTATCACCTCTTACTTGTGTTGTTGTGTTGTATCGTTGCGTTGGAGCAAACATATCAATGAGATTGTTGAGAAATCTACAAAATTTTTAAATTTATTAAAAGCGTTGGCTGGGTCTGGTTTGGGTATCCATCCAAGGCATATTCGATCCTTATACTTGTCTTTGATTAGGAGCAGGATTGATAATGATTGCTATTTTTACGATAACAGTGCAAAAACACATCTTTATAAAATTGACAAGGTCCAAAACCAGGCCCTTCGAATAATAGGTGGATTCATTAGAAGTACTCCTATACGTGTAATGGAGAATGAATTGTGTATTCAACCATTGTTTATTGGGAGATTGTATTTAGCATATAAATATTGTATGAAATGTAGATCTTGGTCAAATAATACAACAATTAAACTTTTGAAAGATTTAAGTTCCTCAAGATATAGAGATACTGCCAAAATATTAAAAACCCGTTACTTTTATTAGTATATCGTGAATGTAAACAGGTCCAGATTCACTCCTCGAACCTATTAGAAATGTTTAAATTGAATTCATGGGTTAGTAGTTTTGATTTAAGTAATGTCATAGAAACTAATTTGAGTTGTATTAAATTATCGAAAAGAAGCTATGAAAGCGCATCTCTGAAAATTAGTGTTGTGAAAGAATTATACGAAAAGTATTCTGGTTGGACACAAATATTTACAGATGGTTCGAGGAGCGAAGCTGGACTTAGATGTGCTTATTGTAACCAGAAAGGGGATGTTTTTGGTCAATTTAAAATTTTATCAAATGTTTGTATAATGACGGCAGAATTTCATTGCAGTTTCAGAGGCTTTAAAATGTCTCAGTACACTGAATAACCAAAATATTGTCATTTTCACGGATAGTAAAAGTAGTTTACAACATTTGGCTCGATGCGCCTCTGGATATAGCAGAGGTGTATCGATAGCCTACACAATCGTTAACATTTTCAACGAACTTCGGATTAGGAATATAAATGTGAAGCTGCAGTGGGTTCCATCGCATATAGGTCTTAGTGGTAACGAGAAGGCTGACTGTCTAGCAAAGATAGCTACATACTAACGCGTAAGAGAGAATCATTGATGAAACGTTTTAGTATAAATAAATTTGATATGGGTACTTTTTTTTTCTGTGTTAACAGAACCTTTGTCTGATGCAACAAATTTGTTAGTTAATATGATCTTACATCATCAATGATTCTTTCTCCATTTCTTAGACTTAGTGACAATTAGGGTATGATGGGGCTGGCATGTCTGTGTAGACAAACGTCCCTAAAAAAAATAAAGAATTAAAAAAAATGACACCCAGACACAGGATGTGAATTAAACAACTAGTCCCTGTAAAGTGTGTGTAGTTTACTACATAAAAGCCAAGCTAGTATTTTAAAATATTTCAATATTATTTATAGGACATCACTTCCAAGTGATCAGCCAGATAGCTTATCTTCAGTTGGGAGTTTTCCTAGATCCACATCTTCTAATACATCATATTCAGTGCAAGAAGAAAATTTTACGACCCCATCGAATTTTAAGACTCATGGACTATTCTATGGAGAAAACGACCCTGTGCCAGATCTTGAGCAGCATGTGGCCGATCTTATTAATTCATTATTTTGGGTGGTTGAATCAAAAAGATTGGAAAGATCGAGAGAGAAATTGGAAAAGGTCTCCCTATTGTTGGCTCCATTTGAGAAAAGAGATTTTGTTGGTATGTATTATTTCTTACACGTACCTACTGTATGATTTTTTTTTTGTTAAACCCGCGTCAATTTGAGAAAAAAACAATATTTTTAAACTATCATACTGCGCTACTTGGGCTACTTAAACGAGCGGCGCGACGCGGCGTCGTTTCATTTGATTTTACATTAACTCCTAAATTTTGCGTCCAAATTAAATATTATAATAGACAAAGTATATCCTTTTTAGAAATTAATATATTATTTTATCTATCATTTTCTAAGGTAAGTACCTGGGTGACCGAGCTTAGCTCGGTATTTTTAGTAAATCGTGAAGCATTAGTAGAAGAGAGAGTTAAAATGATTTGTTGCCGGTTTGGATGAAATCTTTTTTAATAATGAATTAACGCACGATGTGTAACAAATGCAATTTATAAAATAAAAATAAAAAATTACGTCAAATAAAAAATTGATACAAATTACAAAATTACGAGATTGAGAGTAATTGCTTCTCAAAAACTAATAGGCGCTCCAACAAATCGTGAATTACTTCATTTAAAAAAAAAATCCTTTTCATTTGTAATAGAACTTATGGCTGGACTAGGTATATATAGAATCTGAATCTCGGAAACGGCTCCAACGATTATCATGAAATTTAGTATGCAGGAGATTTCGGGGAAGATAAATAAATCTAGCTAGAATTCATTTTTAGAAAATGTCACTTTATCCCAGTTTTTAGACAGTGAAAAATGGCTACAATATCGTTAGAATACGAAGGTTAATTTCGCACCTGTAATTAAAGATGTAATAGCTCAGGTGGGAAATAGGCCGGTCGCGATCGATCGAAAACATAACGGTTCAAATCTTCCAATTTCCAGATCGGTTATTATTTTTCTTTTATTTTTATAATTGCATTCGTTATTTTTTATTTAAATGGCCAGTTCTTATTTTTTACTATTATGTCGGTAAAATCGAAAAATATTATTCATATTTTATCATTATTATTATTAATTTTTTTTTCTATTTATTTATATTATTAAAATACCGAGCTAAACTCGGTCACCCAGATATTAAACATCTTTAACATACACGCATTGACATTTTTTTAGGAACAGACGTTCTTGAGGTAGGCAATTTTAAATTAAGTGAAGATTGGTTACTGTTTTTTTTTTTAGGGCTTGACATGGAATCTCGTAATAATAAAAAGCGTTGTATGGGCCGAGTTACCAAAAATTTGGCAGACTTAACCTTACAAGCAGGATTAATTGCAGAAGCTCTAAGTTTATATCATTCTTCTGCAGAAATACTTAAATCTGTTAATGATTGGCTTTGGTTAGCCGCAGCTAAAGAAGGTATTTAATTTTTTTTTAATTAAATGTCATACATAAAAGTGTAATGTGTATTTTCCTAAAATACTTAAATAATATTGCAGGTCACTGTGCAACATCTGCTATACTGCAATATCCAAGTCTCAGGAACTCCACGCCCTTACAACGTAACGCGTCTCTACAAGAAAGCTCTCCCAATAAAACAAAGCCATTATCATTATATCAGCCTAATACAGACCCTTTCCGGAAATTAAAACTTCATTCATCTCCATTAAAATCATCTAAAACGTCTAGTCCTGTAAATCCTCCAAGTGAACTAACTCCATCTTCTTCTGAGAGCGTGGAAACATCTTCCAGACAGTCTGAAACTGATAATGCAGATACTGAGTCTCTAGCTTCATCAAGTGATATCGACTATCAAAGCCAAAAATCCTACTTGAGCCCTGATCTCCCTTCGATTCCAAGGCAACCTCCATCTCAAATTAATAACCAATATTTACTCAACGGAGAGGAAATTGCAGAAAAATACAGAAAAGCAATAATACATTACAGCAAATATCAAAATGCAGGAATAATTGAAACCGAGGCATGTTTTAAGGCAGCTAGAATTGCTGTTGAGCAAAATAACAGCTTGCACGCGTCCAGTTTTCTACAAAACGTTATATTTATTAATTTAACATTAAGTGAGCAAGAGAAAATTCAGAGATTCGATACACTCGCTGAGCTCTATAAAGAAATCGGTAAGTATCTTAGACAAAATCTTTAACATACATATTCTACAGTTGATGAAAAATATGAAACCCTAACTTAGAATTTAATTTCATATATGTTAGGAATGTGTTTTTATGCCGTTTTTCGCTATCATGCAAATGATCTTTAAACAATATAGTTTGAATAAATATTTTTTGTAACATTTTTTGTGTGAGAGTGTTAAAAACATTTCTTTGATTATTTTTCTAGGCTTTCTTCGAAAGGCGGCATTTTGTCAACGCCTCGCTGCTACTAGACAAGTGAGCGCGAATAACCCGAATCCTGATTGGCAACGATGTTACTACCTCATGTTGCACAGCTTTCCTGGTCATAAACTTAGTCTTGATCCTAATTATGTTATTCAACATCAAGTGGGTAAGATGTAACTGATTTTATTACTATAATTTGTTTCTGTTTTTAAGCCTTTTCAATTGACTTAAGCCCTTTTAAGAAAACCTTATTCTTCTGGACATAACAAATATCACAATTAGCATTATATTTATGTGGTCGTTTTTGTTTGCAAAAGATTGTCAATGACCAAACTGATTTGTATTGATGTCAGTTATTTCAAACATATATGGTGACTTTTCGATAGTTTATTCCTTGTACGAAGCGGCAAAATAGAGTGGACACTGTGTACTTTGTACCTTTTGACTTTTAAGAGCGAATAATAAAATTAAGAAAACTAAATGTAAATCATAGTCGGGAATAGATTTATGGGGCTAAATTCAAGCTTTGAGGCTAATAAAAAAGTCGAGTCTGTAACCAGGCTGGCCAGCGCTCCAGATCCAGTTGCTACACGAGCTGGTGGTGGCCGCCCGCCGGATGGGGCACCCCGCGCTCGCCACGCGCCACATGACCTTCCTGCTGCAGACCATGTGGCCGCACCTGTCGCGCCAGGAGCACCGGGACCTGGCCATACAGCTGCAGGTACGGTTATTTTATTATTATATTACCGTACAAATATGTAAAGCATAGTTTCGACGAAATCCAGAAAATGCCAAGTACCACATACTTCATGTTCGATAAAAAAAAATATTCTTAGTTATTAATTATTATTTATTTATTCTATATTGTACACCACATAGAGTAATTTAATACAGAATTGTAAAGAAAAAAAGTATAATGCACAATGAGGCGGCCTTATCGCTCGATAGCGATTTCTTCCAGGCAACCTTAAGGTAGTAAGGTAAGGTAAGGATTAAGGGGAAAAAAATAAATAAGTAGGTGGTGTATAATAAACGTACATCAATCAAAATACAATACAAATTATACAAAAAAATTATATACAATAAACTATTAAATATTCCTATAGGTATAAATATACACGTACATAACAATAAAATATAAGTACACAGTAAATAATACACACATACATACATACATTAAATATTAAGAGACAGATAATGGTGTTTTACAAGTTTTTTAAATGAAGCAATGCTTTGAGCTTTGCGAATGTGTAAGGTTACATATTCTTATGGAGAACGTTTATTGCTACTGTTATAGCCGCCAACGACCAAACGCCAAACACAACAAAGTAATATTCGCGATGTCTTTTGTTTGTCGCCATGACTGGTTACTAGTAGGTAAAACTAAAATTCATGTCTGTGGGGTGGCCTCGTTGTGAGCGAGGCCACCCTCACCATTATGCCGGGGCCCTGAGGGTTCGTCCGGGCCTACCGCCGGGGCGAGGTGAATGCTAGCGCGTTCCCATCTCTCCCCACCCAGGCGGACGACTACTCACACGTGGTGGTTTTTTAGTCAGTAGGAGTCTGACATAACCCTCTAGCACACCCGCGCCGGAAGGTAACCAAGATGGATTTTCCCCACGTTAAAAAAAATAAAAAATGGAAAACTAAAATTACCATTACTAGCAGTAGTTGTAAAATGATGTACTTCTAATATTCCTATACTATTCTTTATTTTATCCTATGTAAGGTAAAATTTGTAGGCATAGGTAAGCGATTCATCAGGTTGTACCAGTTAAGTTCATTTTATTAACATTGCACCTACCTTTGCCTTTTGTTACCTACAGGCACTTTCAGCTCAGTGTGAAGGGGGTCCAGTACCTCTCGTCCTGGAAACAGGAGAAGTGATACCTCCAGCAAACTTAACTCACGTACCAAGTTGCTCATACTTCAATCCACGACAATTGCCTCCACCTCGAACACCGCATCTTATAAAATCCAAATCCAACCAAGGACCATTCATATTTACACCGATACATTTTGGTAGCCTTGAGAGGAAAAATAAAAAAGATGAGGGCAAAATGGGTATGTTAGGTTTTCTTTTAGTATATACTTATAATATAAACATCTCTTCGGTTGTTATTGAATTTGAATTAATAAAAACTTTTTTTTTTAGAATACCTCTGGGTCGAGGACGATATTTGTGAAGTCCAATTGAAATTGACCAATCCTCTTCCTTTTGAGTTGAAAGTATCGAACATGCGTCTTTTAACTTCTGGCGTTGTCTTCGAATCTATCCCAGAGACTATAATTCTTGCTCCAGATTCTCCTACTACTGTTAACCTTCACGGAACACCTAAGGAAGTTGGCGAGTTACAGATATTAGGCTATTCGACCCACACTTTGGGAGTTAAGTCTAATTGTAGACTTAAAAATATGCCAATGCCTCATAAATTTCCTGCTTCATTCTTAATCGAAGTCATTCCAAGTTTGCCAACAATAACCATAGAGACAACTTTGTCCCTTGCTGGAAACATTAATCTTTCAAATCCAGAAATGTCTGGTAACATAACTAACATCTCACTATACAATGGTGAGAGTACTGAATGCGTTATAACTATCACGAATACTAGCAATGTACCAATTGAATATTTGGACTTGTCAATTCAGGTACATAATTATGCATAATTTATATCATTTATTTGCTTAGTTTAAGTTTCCAACCCTAAAAACTGTTTTTGTTTTTTAATTATTTCGCAGTCAAACATGGATAGCCAACTACAGTCAAAAGTATTTCAGTGGTCAAATGAAGAAATACAAGCAAAATTGCCGATAAATCCCAGTGATGTGGCCACAATAGTTATGAAATTATATGGAGAAGCTGATTTTCTAGACTTAGGAGGAGTAGGAGAAAATCTTTTTCCCAATAGTTTGATATCTAATTACCCTTCAAGGGTGGGTTCACCAGTTCCAAATGCTCAAACATCTTTACCTACACACAGTTCTAATCCTCATACTTCTTTAAGTAGTGGTTTGATTGTTAATAGGACCTCTGGGAGTTTTAGGTAATTTGTTTATATTTTTTGTTTTAAGAATTAATTTAAATAGTATATATTAAGCCAAAACAAATTTAATAATTGTGTTTGCTCGCAAACGAAAAAAACCGACTTCAATTACATCGACGAGTAACACAACGTAGATCGACGAAAAAATACTCAAGTAACTGCGCGTTATCAAAGATTACTCAAAAAGTAGTTATCAGATCTCAATGAAATTTATATGTGACCACATGACAAACATCAGCTTTCGATTAAATTAAAAATTATTAAAATCGGTAAACCCAGTAAAAAGTTATTGCGGATTTTCAAGAAGTTCCCTCGATTTCTCTGGGATCCCATTATCAGATCCTGGTTTCCTTATCATGGTACTAAACTAAGGATATCTTCTTTCGAACAAAAAAAGAATTATCAAAATCGGTACTCCCAGTAAAAAGTTATTGCGGATTTTCAAGAATTTCTATCAATTTCTCTGGGATCCCATCATCAGATCCTGGTTTCCTTATCATGATACCAAACTAGGGATATCTCCTTTCCAACAAAAAAAGAATTATCAAAATCGGTACATCCAGTAGAAAGTTATGCGGTATAATACAACGTAGGTCGACGAAAAAAGCGTCAAGTAAAAACGCATTATTAGATATAGCTCGAAAAGTAGTTGTTAGATCTCAAATAAATTTAAATGGGACCAATTGGCACACACCACCTTTCGATTAAAAGAAAATTTGTCGAAATCGCTCCACCCAGTCAAAAGTTCTGATGTAACATACATTAAAAAAAAAATACAGTCGAATTGAGAACCTCCTCCTTTTTTGGAAGTCGGTTAAAAAAGTATCGATCAGCGATTGATATAGTAATTAAATAAAATGACTAATCAAGACAAGAGTGTATTTTAAATTTGAATTTTTATCTGCTGTTAACTTACGTCTAATATAAATATATTTAAAAACTTATTTTTAAGGTCTACCAATTCACAAACAACTAGCTGGTCCGCACCACTTTCTATTATGCCACCGTCAAGAGGACGTCAAATAGAAACTCAGGTTTATATTCTTTCTTCTTACATGGGTATATTATTTAATACACATACATATGTGATAACTATAACTATTCCAATTTTTGCAGATTATTATAAGGTATTCCGGAGGCGTTGGTAAGGATTTGCATTGCCGACAATCTATTCTTCAAATGAATCTTGAGTTACTACCAAGTGTGTCTATAACTCACTGGGATGTGTTGCCCGCTGAAATGTAAGCTATAATCTAATTAATTTGGGAAATTAATCTAATTGTACCTATACACATTAGAAATTTAGCCTTGGACTATTAACTTCGTTTGTGCTTTAATATGCCATTTTTTAATTGACGCCATAAACTAAACATTTCCAAACTTTATTTAGTAAACCTAAACCTATCCTAAAATATTTTTCTCCTGCCTCTGAAAAATATGATTTTTGGGCCTAACTCCTAATCCTAAATTTCGGACAAGATTGATTTTACTGCTTATTGATATTGGCCCCATGTATATACAAAATAGTATTTAATATCAATTACATGTTACGTCTTTTTCTTTTACTTGCAGCCCTAGTCAACTCTACCTAGTATTGGACATCACAAACCTAACAAACGAAGAAATGGACTTTCACTACACTCCCACTAAACATATTTTAATCGAAGGGAAGGAGTCTCGCAGGGTACCCGTTCCACTCGATAGATGTCCATTTACTACCCCGATAACTAAAATTGAGGAAGGTTGGTTTACAGTAGCTATAAAAACCACAGCTATAGCTATTTTATAAACCCTTGAAAATTATAAAAAATTCGCAAATTTGTAGGCTTTCGCAAAATTGGAGCTCCAACTATGCTCCAAATATTTTAATTAATTATTTAGACAAACATTTTGATACTTTAAATTGTGTTTCTATATTAGTAACCCTCTTTTGTAGTTGTCCATTTTCTTTAACTAACTTTTTTATTTCGACACAGTAAGATGATGGAATTATCTAATATCAATCAGTGGTTGTCCTTTATCGTGCGAAAAAAAATTAAAGATATGTAAGCATATAGGCATATCTTAATAAGACTTTTTTTTAACAGATACTGCTGAACCAAAATCCATTAGTACAGGAACATCAATCAATAGTCTTGAACTAATGTGTTCTGAACATTTAACTAAGAATGTAGATCTACAATGGCACTTACTACAATCAAATATAACTGGTCGCGCTTCTGTCAAAGGCATAACTCTCTCTCAAACTATGATGGATATTGTGCGAATGTCACCATTGAATTGGGGTAAGATTTGTAAATGATTTTACTAGTTACTTAAAAATATTAAGCAATATAAATAATAATGTATTCATTAAGCATGACCGTATCCAGAATTTTTAAAGATGGGGCAAAAAAATAAATGAAAAACTGGACAAGATGTAGAAAATTAAAAATTGTCTTTATTACTGCAAATTTTCATATCATTTACTATCAACACTACTACAATAATAGCTTGCAGAACTTTTGGCTAAATTTACCTAAAATATGCTTATTAAAATCTAAAATATCTATTATTAGCTTTGAGCCAGGGTAGGGCAAAAGCCCCATCTTGCCCCACTGTGGGTAAGTCCATAAGTTAATTGTTTCATTACTTATAAAGTGTTACTAACGTGTGGTTCCGTAATGAATAATTTAATAGAATACCGCCATACTCGCATTAGAAAAGTACGAGGTAAAGGTTGTAAAAAGGCACGACAATAAGTTTGTGACTTGGTTTCTCAACTTAGTCTCCTTTGAGCTCGTCAAACGTTTTTCCATTTTTTTTTATCCGTTTCCGTAAAATTAAATTATTCAAGGTCCTCGAAATTAAATGTAAGATCAGTGGAGAATTTACAAATTAGCCGCCAATAGGCTATTCAGTTTTGCCGCCTTCTGACCACTGAAGTGTCTTCTGAAACTCGATACCCTATTTCCTAGTAGGAGTACATTCAGGCGCAGATCCAGCCCTCAAAACCTTTTTTAGGTCGCCCATTCCATAATTCCATAAAATAATGAAGTCAAGGCAAAATAGTTTATTTCAGCTTGCTTTTTTTTAATCTATTAATTTTCTGAATGTAGATAATAATGTTTTTTTTTCTGTGACAAAAATAAAATTTAAGCAATATTTGCCGCCCTGACTCCAGCATATTGGTAAATACGCCACTGTGTAAGATAGCTCAATACTAATAATAATTGAAAGGTAGTCAGTGCGCGCGAATGTACGTTAAGCTTGTATAGATACAATGACTTGGCCTTGCAAGAGCTACAGTCAAATAACTAGAGGAAAATAATTCTTGATGAGCATAGGAAATTCCTTTTTTTTCTTTTTGTATGTATGTATGTAATGGCTGACAAACATACCCAAACTAAAGTACGTCACGTGTTCAAAATTTGAATGAAGTCAACTGACAAATGCTTACCACACTGCAAATGCAGAAAATTCAGAAAGTAACGGATCCACCTCGTATATTTACAGAATTTGTACTAAAATAATATAAATTGCTATTTTCTACAATATTTTCAAATTAACTAAATTGTTACTTTAGAAAGAGGTGGATTAAAAAAATAGTTACAAGAGATTAAAAATCTCAGTTAATACTAGGAAGTAATCTAAACTTACACTTTCAGAGGTGAGTCTAAACAATCAATGCATTAAGCCACAAGAGGAGTACAATTGCATGGCTGGTGAATGTTTGTCATTAGGAGTAGCAGTTTGGAATCATCTTAGCAGACCGTTACACAAATTGTGTCTATCCGTTCAATTCTATCAGGATTATAATAATGGTGTGCTTAACTACAAACTAGATAACAGAGTTGCAACAGCTGGAAATAACAAGTAAGTTATAAAAAATTAATTCTATTCTTATTCTAAATAATCGTACAGTGTAGGCTTGAAACTCGAAATTGTTGCTTTTTTTAAATTACAAAGTGTGTAAAAAAATACCATTTGAGTTGAGCTATACATAAATCAAGTACTTATTTAGTTAACATTTTTAACCGACTTTCAAAAAAAGGAGGAGGTTCTCAATTCGACTGTATTTTTTTCTTTTATGTATGTTACTTCAGAACTTTTGACTGGGTGGAGCGATTTCGACAAATTTTCTTTTAATCAAAAGGTGGTGTGTGTCATTTGGTCCCATTTAAATTTATTTGAAATCTAACAACTACTTTTCGAGTTATATCTAATATTGCGTTTTTACTTGACGCTTTTTTCGTCGACCTACGTTGTATTATACCGCATAACTTTCTACTGGATGTATCGATTTTGATAATTCATTCTTTTTGGAAAGGGGATATCCTTAGTTTGGTACCATGATAAGAAAAACCAGGATCTGATGATGGGATCCTAGAGAAATCGAGGGAAACTTTCGGAAATCCGCAATAACTTTTTACTGGGTGTACCGATTTTGATAATTTTTAATTTAATCGAAAGCTGATGTTTATCAAATGGTCTCATATAAATTTTATCGAGATCTGATAACTACTTTTTGAGTAATCTTTGATAACGCGTAGTTACTTGACTATTTTTTCGTCGATCTACGTTGTATTACTCTTCGATGTAATTGAAGTCGGTTTTTTTTTCGTTTGCGAGCAAACACAATTATTGTTTAAAATAAGTACATTATAACTTGAAATAAAATATGGGAAAGAAGTTCCTTACGGAAGGCTGACATTTGGCTGGGCGACCGAACTGAAAAAAATGTGATACTAAAACCGTAAGAAAAATATATAACGGAAGTGACGTAATATCTAATAAAAAAATAAAGTAAAATAAATAAGGATACATGAAGTTTTCTTATTTCACTTAATAGTTTGAATTATTATTATTTTGTTTGATTTATATTATTTTACGGTATTTGTTATTTTCTAAAATACTAAATTTCCTATATACTTTTATGTACTTAATTAAAAACCAATCAACGAAATTAAAAAAAAATCAAGAACTAGAAAATATATATAAAATTCAACATTATTTTTCTCAAATTGTGTTGCTTCTATACTATCCGAAGGAACTTCGTTCCTCTACCTGGTGTCCCATGACACCACATAATTTCATAACTATTTCGATTGATAAATTCTTTTTGTCACAATATAATTGTGTGTGCACTAAATAATTTTTGTAACTCAAATATAGAAAATGTTTGTATTTTTAATAAACTTTAAAAGTTTATCTACTGTTCGTTTAACGCTATTTTTTATTTTTTTATTTTAGGGTAGTACTGACAACACTACTAGAATCGGCAAAGGCATATCATGAATGTACTGTTGTGTTTTTAACACCTGGCGAGTACAAAATCGACATCCAATGCTCAACTACAGAACCTATATTAGATGAAGTCCCACACATCAAAGATACAAACCAAGTGCCCGTACAGTCTTGCGCTAGTGAAATAAGTCATGTTTGGAGGTTTATACCTCCAGTAGCGATTAGTGTCACTGATTAGAGTAATCGTGTACTGTCATTATTTATTGAAACGTGTACTGCTAACCCTGTAATTCAAATCTCTAAACAATATATAAAAAAAACATTATAAACGATTAAAGCTTATTTATTCAAATATGTTGGTTTATTTTCGATCGCTTACAAATAATTGCGCAGAAATTTTCAGTACTAGCATGTATATATAGCATGAGGTTTCTATACTTATAAAGCGACTGAATTTTATCAAATTCAAATAGTGGGACGAGTTGTGGGGAATGAGTTCAAGTACCTAATGCGTTATTTATACGTTACTAGCTGCCCGGACAGACTTCGTTCTGTCAAAAGTTAATAAATTTTTGTTTATCATCATCATTTCAGGATATCACAGTCGACTGCTAGACATAGGCCTTCACAAGTTCACGCCAAAATGGCTTCTTCTTCTTGTTCTTCTTCTTCCTCTTCTTATTCTTCCTCTTCTTGTTCTTCCTCTTCCTCTTTTTGTTCTTCCTCCTCCTCTTCTTGTTCTTCCTCTTCCTCTTGAAATTTTAAAATATAGGTAAAGAACATGGCCTATGTATTTTATCGCTCATGCTATTCATTCACTTCTACTCATTCACCTCTAAAAATATTATGACCACATCCCTATTTGCCTTTTAAAAAAAGATATTGAAATGTCATATTCAAAAATATTAGTTATCTGTACTCTCGGAATTCGTATTTTAGTAGTTTTTACAATGATAAATTGATAATTGTTTTTAGTGAAATGAATAGTAAATGGAGTTTTACAAATGTCCGTATGCTAATGTGTTGTAAAAGTGAGTGATAAATGCGGAAAAAACGTGAATTACGATTGACAGGGGTTGGTTTACCAAATAAGACTCTAAACATTTTTGAATATCATATCAAAAGTGTTACCCACACATGGAGACGCGGGTTCGATCATTTCACATATTCAAAAATGTTTAGAATTCCTAATGTGTGGGTAACACAAAAATAAAATCGTACATATCAAAAATAGCATGGTGTCGTCTCCTGTCAAAGATGTTCATTGTAATATGAAACTTTAAATAGTTATGGGTCTCTGTAAAGAACTCACTATAGACGGCGCCACAGTTCGCTTAAACCAAAAATAAAAATCATATCAAAAACTTCGATCTAGTGGGTACATCGTTCCATAGCTTCATTGGCTAGAGCGTCGACACGGTCAGCCGGAGACGCGGGTTCGTTCCCCGCTGGAGCGGTCAACTTTTGAAATGATATTTAAAAATGTTTAGAATTCCTAATGTGTGGGTAACACAAAAATAAAATCGTACATATTAAATAAGGCTCTTCCAAAAACACGGAATATAAGTTTATCATATAACTGCACCACCTACCCTGTCCCAAGATTCTATTAAATTTATCCTTCCTTTAATTGGGTTGTCTGGAAGAAATGGCTAAATAGCTATAAGTCCGCCCATTGCATTACTTCACAATCTGTAAATGTTTTTTAAATGTGTTTATTGTTTAAAATGTAGTTGTGGTGTACATGCGGCTGAATATATGTAAAAGCAGCAATGAGTGACCCATGTGCTGGTATGCCAAAAAATACCTAACTGCAAAATTAAATTAGAAAAACAAAAATTCGAAAGAAAGGGATCCCTATTTAGTAATATTGGGATAGTGTCATATATATAGCTTCATTTTTATAACTGTCTTGAAAAAAAAAACGCAATCTATTTTTATTGCTAACCAAAATTAAATATAAATGCCAATCAATCTTACTACACTAAATAATTATTGGTAAAGCTTTAGATTAGGAAAAACCGAATTTCGGGACGGTTGGGGAAAGAGGAGAGCGAGGGTGGGGAACGCTACCCCTGGTTTCAGTGTCACACTTCAAAACCCCATGGTTATGGAGATATCCATGGTTAAAGTTTTAAGGTTAGAAAAAGAATTTCGCAGCGTTCACACGTTATTTTCACATTTCACACGCGTTTTGTTTCACACTTCACATGCTATTTTCACATTTCACAGGCTATTTTCACATTTCATAGGCTATTTTCACGTTTCATAAGTTATTTTCAAAATAAAAACGATCTCGACTCCAAGATCAACAAACGATACAACTTACGTTACTCATGCTCCGTTCCGTAGTTTTCACATGTTATTTTCACATTTCGCACATGATTTTAACATTTCACACGTTAATTTAACGTTTTCACACGGTTATTTAACAAACGATACAACTAATGTTTAACAACTGAGAAATAGATGTTTAAATAAAAAATGACAGGCCACTTATCGTTTCGCTTCAAAACAGTGTAAGCATAAATTCATTGTTTTTATTTAAATAACTGTAAAGGCAAAGGTCTAAGACTATACAGCCTTGTTTCATGTTATGTTTTTTACTTAAATATATTTTATTTTTATTTATTTACTGTTATATACGAAAAGTACTCAATATTTTATTTCATTTTATATGACAGTAAATAAATAAAAAATATATAATGAAGTGAAAAACATGATATGAATAAAAAAAAAATACCATAATCTATCTGACTTCAGAAAGAGGCCGTTTATGGCCATAATTCCGTTACAAAAAAAAAAACCTAACCTATCTAATTTAAAAATTACACCGTTTATAGACATAGTCCGTTTATAGATATATCAACTGTCAAAGTCGTGTAAACATCGTTTATAACTTGCTCCGTTTTTAAAATTGTTTTGCATACTTAGTTTCAAAAAAGTGTTCAAAAGTGTGATTGTTTTAAGATTTAATTATGTGTCAGTGTTTTTAAATTAACATTACATAGTAAATTGGGAAAAAAACATTAATGTCTAACCTGCTGTGTAAAGTGAAAATACAAGTACCCTCAAAATTTAATTAAATTGCTGATCACAATATTAGGTTGGAAGATCAAGTCAGATAGTTGTAAACTTTTTGCTTTTGATTTTTAAAAATTTTTGAATTATTTTTTTTTTTTTTTTTTTTTTAATAATGCCATCTTTTAAATGTGCTGGCTGCATTTGTGATGTGGAGGAGGATGAGGCAATGCATTGCATGAGTTGCTACGACTATTACCATTATGATTGTTTAAATATACCGAAGAAAACATTTCGCAGTTTTTCTGTAGCTCACAAATCTAAATGGGTATGTCCAACATGTCGCTCTAAAGAGCCAAAAACAAATAATACGAACACACCAGTTCGTTCAACTACTACGAATGCTACACATAGTACATGAAAATGTTACGCTAAGATCGAAACTGTCATCTTCAATTAATTGCACATGTATTTCTCCGGACATTATTAGAGAAATTATTCGGGATGAGTTGCGATCTGCTTTGGACAATCAGCTGCTTGAAATTAAAAACCAAGTAAGCGTATTTGAATAATCACTACAGTTTTTAAGCAATGAGTACGACAGTATGAGAAAGGAAATTAAATCTCAAAAGAGTAATTTGATCTCTTTACAAAAAGAAAATGACTTATTGCGCACCACAACCCGCGATATGGCGCAGCGTCTTAGTATGATTAATCAGCAGTCTCGTGCTAAGAATATAGAAATTAATTGTGTTCCGGAGCACCGCAATGAAAATATATTAAGCCTCGTTCAGCAGTTGGGTAAGATTATAAATTGCCCTGTCAAAGTAGAAGACATTTTTTACTGTTCGCGAGTCGCTAAAATGAACACTAGTTCCACCCGACCACGATCAGTGCTGGTTAGTTTCAGCAGTCCTCGTCTGAGAGACACCTTTTTGGCTTCATCGATCACATTTAACCAGAAAAACCCCAATGAAAAATTGAATACCAGTCATCTCGGTATAGCTTCTGAGAAGGCGTTGCCTATCTACGTTGTTGAAAATCTAACGGCCGAAAATAAATCTCTTCACGCTGCAGCACGGATCAAAGCGAAGGAACTATCATATAAATATGTTTGGGTTCGAAATGGTAGAATTTTTATGCGGAAATCTGATAATGCCAAATATGTTTTAGTTAAAGATACTCTTACATTGCAAAATTTGTTTTAGTTTGTTTTTTTTTTTTTTGCTTTTTATCAGAATGTTAAGGTTATAAGAGGTTTAAGGACAAAGACTGATGCTTTCTTTGCTAATTTGGTTTGTAACGATTTTGATATATTCTTGCAGAGACATGGTTGAATAGCAGTATATTTGTCTCGGAACTGTTTGACCATCGTTATGTAGTTTATAGGAGAGACCGGGAGACATCTGGTTTTCATTGTAATAATATTGGCGGAGGTGTTCTCATTGCTATTTCTAAAAATTTTTAATTCTAAAAGACATTCTGCTTATGAATCGAAGTGTGAGGATCTGTGGGTATCTGTCGAAACTATTAATGCTAATAACAGCTCTGAAATGTTTATATTGGGAGCTGTGTATCTTCCGCCTCCTATCCAAAAACATATTCTAGAGCAATTTATTAATGGATCTAATTTTTTATTTGACAATTTCCCTAATAGTAAAATATTAATTGCTGGAGACTTCAACTTCAGTAATATCAGCTGGTCTAAGTCCGACTTTGGTGAAAATTATATCTTTCAACCTGGCAGTAGCTTAATACACGGTATGTTTTCAGACTTTTTGACACTGAACTCTCTCATGCAATACAACGGTACGCTCAATTTAAAAACTTGACCTATAAATCTGATGTACGATTTTGTTTTTTAAGCCAATTATGAACGCATGGTTTCGGAACTTAGCTCTGTATCTTGGGACGATATTATAAAGAATCTCAATTCAGTTGACGCTATGGTTTCCTTGTTTTATGAAACAATTAGTAAAATTATTACCAAAATTGTTCCTAAAAAATTTACTACGAAATCTAAATATCCTGTTTGGTATTCAAATAGCTTAAAAAGGTTATTAAAGGAAAAATATGATCTCAGAATCAAATTGCGTAATTATAATCATAATCCCCTCGACCTGATATCCTTCGAGCTGCTGAGGAAACGCTGCTTGAATTTACAATCACACTGTTTTATTAAGTACAAGGTTAGTCTTGAAAGTCTTTTGCGGTCAAATCCCAAGTTCTTTTGGACGTTCTATAAAGGTAACAGAAAGGATAAAAGTAATTATCCATCACGAATGGAATTAGATGGTAAAACTGCTACTAATGGACCTGATATATGTAATTTACTTGCGGAACATTTTTCTTCCGTATATAATAGCAATAATGTAGTTTCAAATAACTCTTTTCATGATTTTTCAGCTGGAAGTAATACATGCTTGAATAATATTTTTGTTGCCCCTGATAGGCTAATAAATGTTTTGAAAAGAATAGATCTTCATAGAGGTGCAGGTAATTTATAATATGTCACTATCATCTGGTACATTTCCGGCTGTTTGGAAGAGAGCTTTAATAGTCCCCTTGTTCAAAAGCGATGATACCGAAAACGTTAACAATTATAGGCCCATTTCCATCCTATCAGTATTTGCCAAAATTTTTGAAAAACTTTTATGTCCTATTATCACATGGCACATTAAACATGTTATAAGTCCTCATCAGCACGGGTTTCTCAAGTGTAGATCAACATCGACAAACTTGGTATCCTTTATAAACGTCATTTCCACGGCAGTTGATTCTCGCCAAAGCATCGATGCTATCTATACAGATTTCAGCAAGGCCTTCGACAGGGTTCCTCATACTATTCTTTAAAAAAAACTTATGAATACGGTATAACGGGTATTTTGCTAAATTGGTTTGAATCTTACCTTAGCAAAAGAGAATCGATTGTTGTAGTAAATAGCTATTTATCTAACGCATACAACGTGTCATCGGGAGTTCCTCAAGGTTCTCACCTGGGACCGATATTGTTCAACATATTTATAAACGATATAAATGAATGCTTTTTATACTCAAAAATTGTATGCTGACGATCTTAAGTTCTTTCGCATTATTTCCTCACCTGATGATACTGATTGACTTCAAAGTGATTTGAATCGTATCATGGATTGGTGTAATTTTAATGGTATGAGTCTAAACCATAAAAGTGTCATGTAATGTGCTTTACCAGACATAAATTAGTGAGTCAAAGGGAATACAGTTTGAATCACTACACTTTGAAAACGGCACATACTATTCGCGACTTGGGTGTAATGCTAGATAGTGCATTACGATTTAATAATCATATCGAAGGAATGTGTAGCAAGGGTTTCAAGAATCTGGGATTTATACTGCGGAATAGTAGCGAGTTCACCAACCCTCAAACTACTATAGCTTTATATAACGCATTCGTTCGCAGTGGGCTCGAATACTGTAGTGTTGTTTGGAACCCTTTTTACAATATTTATATTTCTAGATTGGAACGCATTCAGAAACGTTTTATGTGGCACCTTACTTTTAAATTTGGCTTAGCTAATAAAACACCGCATTATCATGATAGATTGAGTCCCTTTAATATGAACACTCTCGAAAGTCGAAGATGCTTGCTTGACAACCTGTTTCTGCATAAACTAATTAATGGTGTACTGGATTGTCCTGTTTTGCTTAGTTCTGTTTGCTTATCGGCACCTACTAACTGTCTACGTGTCAATAAACGAATGCTATTTTATCGTACCTCAGCTTGTTCTAACTTGGGTTATCAGGCACCTTTAAACAGGATGATAAGATCCTACAGCATTATTTCAAAAAAATCTAGACATAGATATTTTTAACGACACAAATTTTAAATTTAAAATAATGATTAAATTGTATTTATCAGCAAAGTGATCAATTTTTAGTATTTTACAAATTATTTCTCTTTAATATTTTGACTTCTTTTGTTCAATCTTGTAATGTAGGTAATTTAACTGTATAACACTGTCTTAAGTTCTTGTCATATGTATGTTATTTATGTGTGTTATTAGTGTATGTTACTCAAATTTAATGTAGTTATCACCTATAATTAAAGTTACACTCAGACTCTACTGTTATTGTATATGTACTTGAAATTTTGGTGTATACTTTGTTGGTGTTCTATAAATAAATAAATAAATAAAATAAATAGTTTTGTTACAAAAAAACCCTAACCTATCTAAATTTAAAAATTACACCGTTTATAGACAGTTTTGCGCACCGCGACACGAGAATTTTATATATTAGATTTTTGTACGATGTAATTTTTTTCTATTTTTTTTTTTTTGGTCACGTTATCATCCCCATTTCAAATTATTTTAATTTTGGCTAATTTAAATTTATACTATTTTTATTCTGTTTTTTACACTATTGGGTCTTAAAGTGTGATTAATCTATGTTAACAAGTTTTATTACTTATTATGATGCGTATAGGTACTAACAGATTGTTTATTCGTATAAATATTAAACTAACTTTTATTACTATGTTTAAACTCTTTACCAAATACTAAGACTGATTTATAAAATCTGGTGGCTTATTCTAATTTACAACTTAATCTATGGTATTTAACTATATACATATTATATAATAATAGCATAATTGCCTGCCTCATTAATGAAGAGCGACTAATATACATGCCGCCGTGTTTGGCACTGGCACTGGGTCTGGGTGAGGGTGTCCCTATTGAAAATGGAGGCCCTCCTCTTACACGGCCCACGAAGAGTCCCCCCCCTCCCCCAGGTGCATGGGTGGTCATCCAGAGGGTGTACCAGCTGTGGTGTGAGCAGCTCGGGAGCTTTCCATACCGGCGGAAAGGACGAGCGATCGTGCGGGGGCTGCGGAGCGACTGATCACGACTACGGAACGTGTAGATTTCGTGATCACGTTTGCAGTAAGTGCGGACAATCGGGACATTTGAGACGGGTGTGTTTAACGAACAGTGTTAACAGGTTCCGTAGGCAGCAGTACAAAATGGACCGGGGTGACAGGATGATACAAACCCGACACTTGGGCGAAGTGGCAGCACCGACGGCCCCGAAAGTGGCAGCACTGATGGCGGACAGTGCTCAATAAGTAGAGCAAGATGTGGAAGAGGACTTCCATCATCTCTGCTTAAAGGATTATCGAGCGGTTAAGTTACTGATTTCCATTGAAAATCATGTAATTAATATGGAAGTAGACACTGGCTCGGCAGTTTCATGTATAAGTTAGTGTTACATACAAAAATAAATTTAGACATTTAAAACTCGAATACCCAGATGTTGTCTTAAATTTTTATAATGGTATGAGAATTAAACCCGCAGGTGTCATAAAAGCAGTTGTTAAATTTAAAAGTGTCAGTAACAATTTGGAATTATTTGTAATAGAAGGTGGCAAAACATCGCTTTTAGGTAGGCAGTGGTTGATCGAATTAAATTTTAGATCAGGATGTGTCATTTAATGAGGACATATCTAATTTGATAAACAGGTATAAGAAAAAAATCGACGGCTGGCTAGATCAGGAGACGGGCGGGCGTGCGACGCTGCGACTGCGCGCGGGCGCGGTGCCGGTGTTCCACCGTGCGCAGCCGTTGCCGTACGCGATGCGCGCGCGCGTGGACGCTGAGCTGAGCGTGATGCTGCGGGGCGGCATCATCGAACCCGTCGACTGCTCGGACTGGGCCTCGCCACTGGTGCCGGTGAGCAAGGCCGATGTTCCTTGAGAATTTGCGCTGATTATGAGACAACGGTTAACCCGAATTTACTGATCAATCGCTTTCCTTTACCCAGAATTGAAGATGTTTTAGTTAGATTAAGCGGTTCGGCTTATTTTTCAAAAATTGACCTATCACAGGCGTATAATCAAATAGAGGTCGATGAATCGAAGGAGTATACAGTTATAAGCACACATAGGGGGTTATTCAAATACAATAGATTAGTTATGGCTTAGCATCGAGTCCAGGCATTTTCCAAAGAATTATGTGTTCACTTTTAGGCAACATACCTAACGTAGAAATTTTCCTAGATGACGTCAAAATGGAGGGTAAAAATAGAGTTGCACATATAAAAGCATTGGAAACAGTTATTGATCGGCTATATAAAAATGGTTTGAAACTTAAAGCTAATAATTAGTGAGAATCTAGATTCAAGTGATTATAGAATTGGTTTGAGGCTTGAATAAATTATCTACAATTGTTATCGAGTAATTAGTATTATTTTCCACAATTCATTACAGGTCCGAAATTTACACAGCTCGCTCCGAGGCTTGAGAAATCCGCCGCCGCGCTGGGCAGACTTCTGCCCAACGTAGGCGGATAGGACTCGCCGTGTCGGCGTCTCTACGTCAGCATAGTGCGCAGCATGGCACTGTACGGTGCCCTCGTGTTCACCGACGTTCTCGCCACTCGCAGTAACAAGGCCCTCCTGAGGAGACCCCATAGCGGTGAGAGCGATACGTGTATACCGTACGGTGTCGTGGACGGCGGCCACGCTTCTCGCGGGCGATCCGCCCTGGGTACTCCAGGAATAAGTTATAAATAAATTATAAATAGCGCATCGTTATAAATAGCGCTATCGTTATAAATAGCGCATCGTTATAAATAGCGCTATCATTATAAATAGCGCATCGTTATAAATAGCGCTATCGTTATAAATAGCGCTATCGTTATAAATAGCGCATTGTTATAAATAGCGCTTCATTATAAATAGCGCATCGTTATAAATAGCGCATCGTTATAAATAGCGCATCGTTATAAATAGCGCATCGTTATAAATAGCGCATCGTTATAAATAGCGCATCGTTATAAGTAGCGCATCGTTATAAATAGCGCATCGTTATAAATAGCGCTTCGTTATGAATAGCGCTTCGTTATAAATAGCGCATCGTTATAAGTAGCGCATCGTTATAAGTAGCGCATCGTTATAAGTAGCGCATCGTTATAAATAGCGCATCGTTATAAATAGCGCATCGTTATAAATAGCGCATCGTTATAAATAGCGCATCGTTATAAATAGCGCATCGTTATAAATAGCGCATCGTTATAAATAGCGCATCGTTATAAATAGCGCATCGTTATAAATAGCGCTATCGTTACAAATAGCGCTATCATTATAAATAGCGCTATCGTTATTTTCACGGCCCCAGGCGCTATCGTTATTCAAAACGTCCTTCACACCTTCAAAGGTACAAATAATAAGAACAAATGCGAAACAAGAGGGTAAAATGTTTGTCAACCCCCGTCACCATCAAACCCCGCACGACACTCAATGGAACTTCGAACCGACTGCGATTGTGATCCGCGATTTGCGATGATAAGGCTGCTATAATTTGCTATAAATTCCGTGCTTTTTAAGAGGAGTGGAAAAATAAGTTACATTTATCATTTTCAATGTCTACTTACGTTCTTCTTCTTCTTCTTCTTCTTCTTCTTCTTCTTCTTCTTCTTCTTCTTCTTCTTCTTCTTGTCTGTCTCCTCTTTTGCCTTTGCCATTTTTATCGATAACCATCTACAAACAAACCGGTAACAACACTATCGCTCGGCGACAGTGACTTCTCGGAAATATACTCCGATCAGTCGCTCGACCGATCCGTATATTGTATGAGGGTGAGCGGCCTGTGTTGGTAAACAAATCGAGTCAACACGACCGATAATATTTGTAATTTTTAAGTTTAAAAAAGGTTTAAAAAAAGTATACAAGTAATAATGTGATTTAATACTTACGTATGAAAGGAAACGCCATGTTTTAATAAATTTGACTTGGCAGATCTCTTTTTGCAGCAAAAAACAGAACAATTCGGCATTTTTTGAAGGACGTTGATTCAATCGCGCAACTAGATTTAGTCTAGTGATCAGTGCGGCTGCAATTAGTTTTATTGTACGCATATGGCCATTTGGCCTTATAGCTTGACAGAGGGGAACGCCTATAAATGGCTACTCCCCTCCGTGTTGCTCTTTGCTTTAATTGCATTTAGAATTCATTACTATTTGGCTTTAGTATCACTTTTATGTATAAAGCAATATTTTAAGAATATTAAAAAATTTCTAGACCTTTACATCGCTTTCCCAAATGGGAATATCCTCATACAGAGAAGTTTAACCAATAGAAATCTGTACTTGACAGTACAATTCAAGAAAAAGGAAACAATTATATTTACAATTCCATTCGTATATGCCACAAACATTTCGAGGAGTACTTCAAATCATCAAGCAGACGATTGACGAAGAGTTGATTTGGTTGATTTTATTTGCAATTTTTGTATTAAGGTGATTTATACAGTTGGTGCCTGGGATTAAATCGATTATTAAATGGAAAATTTTCAAATATTGATAGGAATGACCATGTTAAAAAATAAGCATCCGATTATTATAATAAAAGACGAAAATAAACAACAGTTTTATAAATGCTATATGGTACTGGTGTTTTATTTTTAAACCCCCGATTTTCTGTTAATATTAGGTAAAATAGAATTAATTTGAAATCAAAATTTTAATACGTAACACAAAAAAATATTAAATATTTTTAATGTACATACTTGTTACTTTTTGATCATAGATCAAGTAAAAAATATAGATAACGCACTTAGAACAAAAAAGTGAAGCCACTTTTTTAAATATGTGTGAGTGAGTGAAGTGTTGACACTTTTTAAAAAAAGTCCCTAAAATTTTTATTAAACAATTAATTTAATATAGGTAAAATGGGTATGTGAAAATAAAAACCTGTTTATAGTTTTAAATATATTTACTCCTTTTTTCGCTTCAAATTGTTAAATAAATCTATTGCAGCCATGTTTTGATTTAATGAATTATATAAATCTGTGTCAATGAAAATTGTGTTTTTAAGTAATTGATGATTTCTCTGAAGGGCAAGTTTTTGTTTTAAAGACGTCAACTCTTTGCTGTAATGATTTAATTTTTTTTTTTTTTTTAAATAAAGTTCCTGTCTTTTTAACTTTTCTCTTAGTTTATGTTTTCTAGGTGTATTAAAGATTGAATCTTGGTTATTGACTGATTTTAGACTCATCCGGTAGGTCCTAGAACAAAAAATACAACATTAAAATACGTAGTAGTAAGTAGTAGTATATACGTGATGGTACTCTGCCAAGTCCACGTTTTGTACCGTACATGTCAGCTTTATCAAAATGGTTTGAACAAACCACATTAGATGAGGATGGCTGTCGTTATAGTTCATTTCGGCTCAGTCGTATAGCATCTACCTATTCTATCTATCTCCTATTAAAATATTCGTTGGAAACCTAAAATCACGATATTTAGTAGTATAATATGAGTAGTTAATTCACAAATTTAAACAGACACAAACGAGTTAAAAATTCATATTGACTTCAATTTAAATAAAACATACAAACACACGATACAAAAAAAACCCCAATAATGATGTCCACTTTCTACTTAATTATTTTTCTATGATTGCCTACAATTTACTTACCCGCATTTTGGGCTAATGGAAATAAAAATTACTGGTAACACTCCCTCGGTACGTCATTTCGGGACATCGAAATTATAAGTTCCGAATAACCTCAATATTATTTTGGAATAACAAGAAATATAAAGTTTTGTATGTACTTACGTGTGAAACGATATTTCTTGAGACTTTTTATTCACTTTGGTATTGTTTTTGCACCATTTAATTACATAAGAACGGCATTTTGAAGGCAAAGTTACTGTACGAGGCCCCGTGAGATACTAACGAAAATGAGCGTTGGTTATACGTAGTTTCGTGGATACGCGTAACTAGTTTCGAAATTGCTTATGTTTCGTAACTAGTTATTTCTGTATATAGCATCAGTTACTACGTTATGTTATAAATACAAATGACGTTACGTACGTTAATATTGATGGATAGTATAATAAAATTAACTTCCCTTCATACTTTATCCAGGCTTACGACTGGCTGCAAAACATGTTGTTTAAATTAATTTTTTGATTTTTGTATAGACAATAATCGACGCAGGCGTATTTAGAAGTTCATTTGATTTTATGTACAGCTTTTAATTATTTTTCGAGATACATACATTATAATTAAAAATACAACAAAAAACCCACACTTTTTAGTATATACTTCAACGCGAGACAATAGCATTAATATGTACGATTTTATTTTTGTGTACCCACACATTAGGAATTCTAAACATTTTTGAATATCATATCAAAAATTGAACCGAAAATAAAAATCATCATATCAAAAATTTCGCTCTAGCGGGTACATCGTTCCATAGCTTAATTGGCTAGAGCGCCGACACGGTCAGTCGGAGACGCGGGTTCGAATCCCGCTGGAGCGGTCAATTTTTGATATGATATTCAAAAATAAATAGCATTAATTTTAATACGAAATAGTAAATTCCAAAATATTTAAAAAGAAACACGACCGAAATTAAAATTTCTTTAAAAAACTGTACATATTAAAATAAACTTAAGGTCATAGTAATTGCGTACAAAATCGCATGAGCATATTCGAAAACCAAGATGCGTCTATAGTATTTATAGCCATCAGCTCTTTTTATCCTATGCGTAAGCGTATCTGCGTATTGTAATGGTTTTGGTAATCTGTTACGTTATTAGACAAAACACTTATGCGCCGGTCGTTGTGTCAAGTTTTTGATAAAACTGCGTACGTAAAATAAACGTTACATTCGTATCGGCGAAACTACGTACATGGTTATTAGCTTCGTAACTAGTTACTAAAACCGATTACGTTAAATAACGCCCAACGCTAGTAGGCGAGTTTCACACCCCTGACTTGGATATGTTTTACTGTCATAGTTGCATTGGTATCAGTAATTTTATTATAATAATCCATTTTTTAAAGTGTTATAGCTTAAAATATTAACACAAATTAAAAATAATGTCTCAAAACCACTGTGCCATACAAGGCTGTAAAATATCAATTTTCAATAAGCCATTTGGTGTTTCATTATTTTCGTAAGTGTTATAATGCTAACTAATATTTGTCTTCAAATTTATTGCTTATAATTAAGTTTAAAATTTCATGCAGGTGTCCTGCATCGAATGAAATGAGAAATAAATGGCTTCATGCTTTGAGAAATAGATGTGCTCTACTAGATTGGTCAAGAAGTCGGGTATGCTCAAAGCATTTTGAACATAAGTGTTTTGATTCTCAGAAAAGACTTAAGGAGAACGCAGTACCGACGTTATTTCCAGTTTATAAAAAAGTGTTGAGAGTAAGCTTTACTTCTTTAATATTACGCAACTTAATCGTTCATATAAGAAAATAGTTTAAAAATCATGTTTATATAGTAAAACGATGGTCTATTATTGAATAGTTAGATTTTTAACTGTTGATTCTAACTTGTTCAAATCTAGAATTTTTAAATTCTTGATTTTAAATGTGTCTAATTATATTTTTGTATTTTATTTCTAGCATCATGATACTACTACACCTGATAAAAATAAAGTAGATAAACTTATGAGTAAACTTACTCAATCAGAACTGATTGCTGACATAAAAAATAGTATGAAAAAGGTAAAAGAGCCTGTCAATTTTGAGAATTTTGTAACTGATGATCTAAAATGTAGGCCAGATGCTTCTATTGAAACACAACTTTGGCTATTAATAAAGAAGCAAGATAATTTAAACAATAGGTTGTTAGAACATGTTGTCCAAAATAAAAAGCATATCGAAGTTTTACAAAAGAATATTGACGAAAAAAAAACTTCAAAAAAAGATGTGGATCAAAATGTGGAGACATACAAATATATAATAAAATGTCTTCAAGAAAAACTTGCAACCTTGGAGGAACAAATTGAGATTTTAACAGCTGTGGAATCGCGGTAGCTAATATGACAAATTGTCATCTTAAATTATTAAGTTTAACCCTAAGAAGTGTTTTCGATGCCACCTTTATATATATCTTTTGTGTAAAATAAATTATTTCTTTAAAAATAAATCTATTTTGTTTTGTATTTGCAGCATGTATATGCAGTAGGAAACAAAACTCTCCCAACTATGATTGGAATTTATATGTATAAGTTATTGAAATAGTTATTCATACTTAATGTTATATTTTTATAATGTAGACATGAAATGAAATTGTTATTTCGTCTAATCAGTTTAAAATTATGCACTATTTAACTAAACTTAGCCACTATATGTGAAGTAGGGCTTTTAGTGCATAGTTTGACTTGTTTTGAATTAATTTGACAATTGAGTGTGAGGTTTTTTGTAACTGTGACCTGCTTTCAGTTATCTGCTGCGGTTATCTGTTTATTATAATCTATACTAGCTGACTCGGCAAACGTTGTCTTGCTTCTCAACGCTATTAAAAAATAGCGGTTGGTGGTAGAAGGGTGAAAATTTAGGATTGTATGTATTTTTCAATGCCAAATCATAATAAAATAAAAAATAAATAATTTATCTAAAAATTAAAAATAAAATCAGGGGTGGACTACTCTTGACATTTAGGAGGTTGAAAAATAGATGTTGTTAGATTCTCAGACCTACCCAATATGCACACAAAATTTCATGAGAATCGGTCAAGCTGTTTGGGAGGAGTTTAACTACAAACACCACAACACGAGAATTTTATATAATAGATTATAAGAACACTTAAGACTATAATTTTATATTTTTGTTTAATTAATAGCATAGCATTCATAAGCATTCTTATTAAAAAAAAAAATTTAAAAATAATAACTCAGTTTGTCTCAGTATTTAATCAGAATGTTGCTGAATAGTGCTAATTGTTTAGTGTAACTAAATGTCATTTTAAATTCATAAACAAAAAATACCAATAAAATTATATACCTTTATAAATAATGTTCTACTTCCATGGGACTTCAATAATAAAATGTTAAATATTTACAAAATATTTTTTTTATGTTTATATCATTAATTTTATGTAATTTATAACCATTCTAAAGATATTTGACAAATCTGATATTTGATCAGTACTAGATAAGAAATAAAATGGTCACTATTACTATTATTTAAATTATATATTTTTTTTATGATTATTACATTAAGCCTTGATTGCATCTCTAGTAACTATATATTTAGAACTAATTTGTTTATTTAAATATAAAATCTTGAAATATTAATAAGATAAGCATAAATAGTTTTCAGTCACAACAGTAAAATATAAGATCATTGAGTTCAGTCTTTATAAGACACTATTTGATAGTCTCACTTTCTTTTCATTTGTTTTTCTAAAATTTGCCTAAGTGTTGCTTTTTTATTTGTCTTGTCAGACAGTGGTTTCCCAAGAGGGATAATTTCCATTTGTTGTAAACGTCGTCTGAATTTCTGGTAAAATTCTAGTACATCTGGATTAGCCCACACATGACGTGAATCAAAATCTAATACTCTTAGGGTATCTAAACTTTGAGCCCTACTTAAAGCAACATATGCTTGCCCTGCTTCAAATATTTTAGAAAGGGACATTTCTACACAATCTAAAGTCAATCCTTGTGATTTATGTATTGAAAATGCCCAAGCCAAGTTCAAAGGTACTTGCCGACGACAAAGCAGTGATCCGTTTGAGTTTTTGACGTACCATCTTTCAAACTTAGCTGTATACTCTTTTTTATTTTTGAATCTGACTACAGGTAAACCTTCTTCAAATCTGACTACAACGCCTCTAGCACCATTTACTAAGCCTGCATTGACATTTATATTCTTCAGTAACATTACTTGAGCTCCTATCTTTAAAAGTAATTTAGAAGGTGCAATGGTCTGCATATCAAGAAGTGAGGTTGCATTATCGCTATCTTGTGAAGAATATAATTTTTCTTCTCCTTCTAAATCTCTTAATTTTGAATTATTAATCATTTTTGAGTCATTGGTATGAGAGCATAGTCTTGTTGCGAGAATTCCATCACTTTCAATTTTTTGTGAAGCTGTTAGTGTTAGACGATCACTGATATCTTTTGTCACACGGCCTATTCTAATGTTGTTAAGGATTGAGATAAATTCCTTGTCTGTTTGTCTGTGAACTTCCTTTAGCTCAAAACAAAGTTCTACACATTTCTCCCAACAAGATGTTTGAAAGCAAAATCTTTTACTAGATTTTCCTTTATCAACAACAGGAGGAAGTTGTAAAAAGTCACCACAGAGGATAAGCTGTATACCACCAAATGGTTTATCATTTTTTCGAACATGTCTTGCTACTGCCTCCAATTTCTGTAATAAAGTAAAACACTCACGTTACTATTTTATAACTTAACTTATATTATATGCCCCATAAGACTCGTGTATATTTCACAAAGAACTCGTGTAATAAAAGCAGATTAAGCAGATTTGTATATCAATACATCTACATGGGTAATAATTCTTTTTACAAAAGATGTGAATAAAAACAATATTTGAGGGGGCAAACAACCAGTTGCAAGTAATTTTTACAATAAACAATTTATATTTTCGCCTTTAAGCAATGAAATATAAAAAGTTTTGAGGTTTGTTTTTCTTTTTTTATCAGGGTAGTATTAAATAGAAGAAAAATATAAACTGTTTGCATTTTTCCCAAATATATGTGAATTGTTATTTAAATGTATATTATTATACCTCAAAGTATGTCCCATCTACCATTGATATTTCATCTATTATAAGATGCTTGCATTTTCTCCATTTTTGAGACACCAATGGTAGTTTAATAGCTTTTTCACACAATTTCTCTAAAGTACCACTACCATCTCCAATGCCTGCAAATGCATGGAGTGTTGTTCCACCTAAAAAAAAAGATTTAGTTATTAAACATTTTTATTAGTAGCCACTTGATTGCGACCATGGTGTCTGCAACATCTCCGAAATATCGGTAATCTCTAAATAATAATTGTTATAAAGCTTAAAATCTTATATTATGATAAGTGACTATAAACTAACCAATGTGACATGCAGCCACTCCAGTTGATGCCGTTGGCATTGTGACATCCGGTGGCAATGCAGACACAATTCTTTTTAACAAGAAACTTTTTCCTGTGCCTGCGGAACCAGTGAAAAAAATATTTTTCCCACTTAGACAAGCCTCTAATACTCTTTGTTGCTCGGCATTTAACAAGCTGGTATTTGTTAAAGGTGACGGTGAATATAGTTTTTTAGGTGCTGGACCCTTGTTAACATCTTCTAATTTTCGCTTTTTGGGAGGCGAAGGCGTGGTTGTTGTTGCTTTACTAATTTTGCTCTTGGCATTAGATATATCTGCAACTGTAACAGGGCTTATTTCTTCAAATGCTTGTGCTTTGCCACTCAACAACTTAGCTCTCATAGTCTGTTTAGACGTTGCTTTATTAACAGCTTCTTTATCACCGGACATTTTGACAAATATAGTCCTTAAAAATGACACCAAATTGATCGGTGGTGCGTTTGATAGAAATAGTGTACAACCAGCTTCTTGAAACTTTATGCTGGCTTTTCCTTCAGCCATAAATTTTTTAAAAACATTGATATTCTTTAAAGCTAGCCGAACATTAGACTGCTTATCGCCTGCAATTTCCATAAACATTTCCCGAAACTCATTGCGAATCAAGCGAATGGAAGCAGTCTTATAATTTACTTTTCGGGTTACGGATCCTTGCGGCGTTGTCCATTCTACAGTAACCGCACACGACAAAAACGATTCTCCTCCTTCCATTATGATTTAATAGATATTTTAATAATTTACGGTAACTTTAATACATAATTTTTTAAATAAAAGTAGTACAAAATAAGTTAACTTGCGCGCACGCATCAACTTTAACTTTTATACACATGTCAAATATTGAAATGTGTGTCAAATAAACCGATGCACATCAACGAAACTCACAAATTCAGACTAGGCTGTATGGATTATAGTCCTTTGCCTTTCCCTATTGGGGATAAATTTTAAAACAACAACGATGCACATCAAACAAAGAAGTCGAAGAATTCAAACTTGTGTCATACATAGGGTTTATTGGTTGTATAATTTCGTTTCTTTAATTTACATAATTCAATTTATATACGCCAATTTACAAAAATTTTTAGAGCCGATCGTTCGTTTCTCTTAATTTATGTATCAAATTTGTATAATAACAATTAATTCGTATATTTGTTACAAGTTTATAAAAAAAATATTGTTAATCTGTTGCCTCAATCCTTTTATTATTATTATTATTATTATTATTATTCGAAATGGCATCATATTTGAGTATCACAACAACACAATAATATAACATGTCACGCTTGTTTAACAATTTAATTAAAAGTAACTCAGGTGGCGCTACTATCAACCCTAAGTATTGAATACAATTTAGGTAAAATGGTAGAGTAAAACGAAATAGGTATGTATTATCGAAGAATAAATGTTATATTCAAGATTATAATGTAGTATCAAAATTATTCTCTCATCATAATTGGATGATAAAACATTGTTGATGAGAAATTTTTATCATCAAATTTTCCAAAGACAAAGTCTAATCGCAAAACGCTTTGATTGTAGGTTTTAATTGGAGAAAAATCAATATTTTATCCGACAAATGATTTTTTAAATTTTGTCCACATGCGCAGGGCCACGGTTCTTGACGCTTTAGCGACAAATAATACAATCAATTTGTACTCATAAAGGGCCGCTAGTGGGAAAGTTTAACCGTTCGGTTTCATGCGAGTTGAAAATTTGCAATTTTCAGCGGTCTCTGCAAAACCCACTTGCTACATTCCAAATATTTATTTTTTACTACTTTATTGTCACGAAAATTTGTCCGCAAATCTCAGATTTGGATTCAGCACCCCAAAATACATTTAGAATAAAAGAAATCAGAAGTACCCCAAAACTTTCCTAGCAAAAACACAATTTATCTGAACTAAAAGTGCAAAAAAACGACATAGCTATCGCGCAGGGATCGTAAAAAGTCGATGGAACAAAAAAAAATACAGTCAAATTGAGAACCTCCTCCTTTTTTGGAAGTCGGTTAAAAATTTTAAATAAGAAAAAAAAATAAGAAATGAAGGTTTATTCAGAACAAAAATAAAAATAAATAAAACGTAAGTAGATATTTATTACCTATTAAATATCTATGTATGTCTATAATCATAAAATAGCGAATGTTATTTGTATTGGTGAAAGCCATTTCGTAAAAAAAGGAACAACGATTCAAAGATTTCGTAAATTTGAAACAGCATAAGTTATTTTTTAGTTTATTTTGTAAGCGAAGCGATAAGGTTTTTTGTAAAATTTAAAAATATATGGTTTTAATTTTAAGTGTTTGTAATTGTACGCAAGGTTAGAAATTCCAGCTCGATCTCCAATTAAAAAGAAAGGGCAATTATGCATTCTACCTAAACCTACCAATTACATTTCAGTTTACTTGAGAAATCTGATAACGATGTATCAAAGGTAATGTCTAAGATCGAAATGTTTTTCTTCAAACTTGATCCGAATTCCATGAAGTAACACAGACGAAAATTATTTGATAAATATCACCAGGTTGTTTGTTATCTTTTAAGAGCCATTTCACAAAAATCGGTAACAATCCGCGAAATTGTAATATTTTGACGTCGTTAATCTCAGTGTTGGATGCAATAATGTAATTTATATTCTTGAAATATAATAGAGCAACCTTTGTTGTAGTCCATAGTCAAATCAGAATTTTGATTTATATTATGTGTATAAAATTATTAACCTTTTCATCAGCCTCCTCCCTGGGTAAACGGTCGCAATGTATACTTTGAAGTCCTACTTTTCAATAACCTCTACGTTGAAACCATTTTAAAAAAATATCATAATATGTGGAATATAATTTTGTTGTCCACTATCATAGATTTTTATTCCATTTGTATCTCTATTAAACGATAAAAAAAAATTAAAGTTACGAATATTTTCCAAATAAGTACAATTTTAAAAGCGATATTTCTCTTAGAAAACTAAGAAATTTTAACGAACTATCTTCATCAAAGTAAACTTACATCATTAAGGAATACAAAAAAAATAATTAAACGATGTTATTATTTTTAATACATTTTATATTAAATAATAAAAATATAGTATATATTGCCACGCATCAAGCCCGGTAAATCAGTCGAGCGCTAGCGCTCTTAGAGGTAAGGTCCACGCCAAATTCTGCGCAGCCGTCTCTTTCGCTCACACGCGCCAAGCGCCTGTTGTTATAGCGGATAAAACGCATTTGATACTTTCATAATAAAATATAAATAAAATAAACATATTACGAAAATGACTGTAAAATAATATAATGATAATTTCTGTAAACAAATGTATAATTTAATTTTCTTTTCTCACACTATCAATACAAATAGGCATTTCAATCTGTTTGTCTTGTTATTTGTTAATTAATATGTTTGTCGGTGTCGATGTCATTAAATGCTTTTTTATTCATATCGTAAATATTAGATTCATTCGTAAACTGAAAAAACTAAATCAATTTAAAAAAATTGTTTCATAAAATTGATTTTTTAAATTTTATTTTAAATTTATTGACTGTTGTTATATAACATACTTGAAATTTTTAACAAATTAATTATGTAAAAAACATTTTATACCATAGTTATAATTTTTATTATACATCAGAAAATGATCACGATGGTCTTTTGGTTGTCACACTATACGTACTAGCACAAAGATCGCGCGGCTCGTACGACTCGCGCGATGCGACCAAATTTACCTAAACTTGCAGAGCGTAAAATTGTGAAATGGCTCTTAAGGGGGTTGTCGGATGTGCCTAACTACCTACTAATAACAATAAATACAATATAATCTCAAAATTCATTGAGTAGGTTTACCTTATATTCTCCGTTGAGCACATCATACATTTTAAAGACAAATTACCTAACGTTTTGTTATCTCAACGGACGCGGCACCGATTTGAATTTGCGATCGTATGGTAGCGCTTTACGTCTTCCAATCACTGGGCCATGTCGGTTTGGAAAGGATGACTACTGGTTAATAATAACGTCTGATTTCGGTATATGTAGGCGTTTCACCCTGTAATATCCCACAGCTGGGCATAGGCCTCTTTATCCATGTGAGAGAAGGATCAGAGCTTAATCCACCACGTTGCTCCAATGCGGGTAGGCGGATATATTCCCTACTATGAGTAACGATCGCTGTCCGGTGCACATGATAACAACCGGGACCGACAACTTAACGTGCTCTCCGAGGTACGATACAAGGACTAACAACCAGACCGGAAATAAATATTTATATAAACACAAATATCCACTCCGAGCGGGAATCGAAGTCGTTCTTATTAAATACCCAGTGTAAGTGAAAAAATAAACGAATAATTGGGTAGATTAATCGCGCCATATCAGTTTCATCGATAATATCCATCAAATTCTAATTCAATATAATATAATTAAATATAATTATGTTTACAGGCAAACAAAAAAACCGACTTCAATTACATCGACAACGTAGATCGACGAAAAATAGTCAAGTAACTATGCGTTATCAAAGATTACTCAAAAAGTAGTTATCATATCTCGATAAAATTTAAATGTGACCACATGATAAACATCAGCTTTTGATTAAATTAAAAATTATCAAAATCGGTACACCCAGTAAAAAGTTATGCGGATTTTCGAGAGTTTCCCCTCCATTTCTCTGGGATCCCATCATCAAATCCTGGTTTTATTATCATGGTACAAAACTAGATAGGATAGAGTTAAAAAGTTCCACAGTTTCGCTGGTATACCATCTAGCCCAACTGCTTTTCCATTCTTCATACTCTGCACTGCCATCTTCATAATGGCAAACATAACATGGCAAACATAACTGCTTGCCAAACATCAAATTTGGCTAACATAACTCTTTACCAAATTTGATTCCAGTAATTTTTGCTTTTATAGAGATATAAGGAAGATAACTTAATAATAGCGTTTTTCTTTTTATGTAAGGGGACATCCATTAATTACGTAAGCTATTTTTCGATCAGTTTAGACAGTTAGAATAGAATAGAAATTTAGTTAGATTTGCCTGGACCCCCTCCGCTTCCCCTTACGCGAGATTGACGTGAATATACCTAATAGAGATTGACGGGAAATAATAAACTGTTCAATTATACTATAGTTCATTTATTTAAAATAAATAAAATTCAAAGCAAAAACTAAATGATTTTAATAGCCATGAGATTTATTTTAGAGATTTAATTTAGCAAAGCATGTTATGTGGTATAATACAACGTAGGGCGACGAAAAAAGCGTCAAGTAAAAACGCATTATTAGATATAGCTCGAAAAGTAGTTGTTAGATCTCAAATAAATTTAAATGGGACCATTAATTAATTGGGAAATTTAATTGACACACATCACCTGTCGATTAAAAAAAATTGTCGAAATCGGTCCACACGGTCAAAAGTTCTGATGTAACATACATTAAAAAAAAAAACAGTCGATTTGAGAACCTCCTCCTTTTTTGGAAGAAGGTTGAAAATAGAAGATTTTGTATAATTCTCGTCACTTTGAATGCGCTGATCTCGCAATACAGTGGATACTGTAGGTTCAAGTAGGTAACATACCTGTTCAAAATTCTTTTTGCGTTAAAGTGTATATATAATCGATTATTATTGTAAATATTACCTACTACTATATAATGCAATACTGCTTTCAACGCGTAGGTTTTTTAGCGATGACAGAAGACATATAAAAATCTTGAAACTGTAAAAAAACCCAAACGATTACAATTCAGACTCAAGTATCAAAGGTTTGTTTCGAACTATCTATAAGATTGTACTTAATTGTGCAGTCTTTTATTAACATTTTAATGAAAATCATCGAAAAGAAATTATATAGTTGAAGTAAAAACGTTCATCGAATACGTATTTAACTTCTATTTAATTTTATTTCATTACCGGAGACAAGCTGTCATTTATCAGACAGCTAATAATTCATCCTCGGCAGTAAAAGCGTCTAAAGATAAACACACTGTTAGAGGTAAACAAAATATACCAATATGCGTTTTCAGTAGGTATACGTTGCAGTACACGCGCAAATTGAAGTTTTTACGCTACAGTGGATAAATTGCATGAGATAAATTTTTTTAATTTGTATTTACTTGTTCGTTATTGAAACTTCTACAAGATTTGTAAAACTATATAAACTACTAGCTGTGCCCGCGGCTTCGCCCGCGTTGAAATCAGTGTGTCACAAATTTTCCCCGGAAAACTTCCAGTGAAACTCTCATCAAAATCGGCTTAGCCGTTCCGTAAACCTTCCTCTTGAAGCCCTGTCTCCAAAACCGCATGAAAATCCATTCAGCAGATTTTGAGGGAATTGATCATATACACTTTTGGGGACTTTGTTTTATAATACACTAACTGTTGCCCGCGACTACGTCCGCGTGGTTATGAAGATAATTATTACTATTAAGATGTTTAACGCAAATTATTTTTTATTTTTTATTTTAGTCACTTGAAATTTTTATCACACTGAGTAACGTTTTAAAAGGCACAATTTAGTATAATTTAATAGTTGTTTTTATAAAACCTCTCTAAGCACCACATTTTTAGTTTTATTTTCAGGCTTGCAGTATAAATAACCTATCAGGCTAACTTATAGCTGCTGTATATGTTTCATACAAACTATCAACCCCAATAAAACCCCCTTAGTGGTGGAATATCGCAAAATCCGTTTTTAGCATACGTCTACTATAAAGAGCCTATCTGCCAAATTTCAAGTTTGCAGGTGTTATAGTTTCGGAGATTTCGTGATGAGTGAGTCAACCTGCCATCCTCTGTTTTAACCCCAAAAGGGAGTTGATTTCTAAAGATACATTATTTGGACACTTTTTCACCATCTATAGAGCTTACATTTTAAATTTCAAGTCTCTAACTTCAAAAACATAGGACTTTTATACAAACTTCCAACCCCCGTTTTATTAGGGGTTGAGTTTCGTAGTTTCGTGTGCTGTGTGGCTACGGCACTAAAGAATTTAGCCACCCTCTCTCTTCCCGTGGGTTTCGTAAGAGGCGACTAAGGGATAACAAGATTCCACAACCATCTTGGAACTTAAGAAGCCGACCGATGGCGGGATAACCATCCAACTGCTGGCTTTGAAATACACAGGCCGAAGACGGGCAGCAGCGTCTTCGGTGCGACAAAGCCAGTACTGCGGTCACCAACCCGCCTGCCCAGCGTGGTGACTATGGGCAAAACACATGAGTTCTCGTTATTTTTGGCGTAAACTTGTGGAGGCCTATGTTCAGCAGTGGACTGTATAGGCTGTAATGATGATGTAATGATGAGTTTCGTAAAATCCGTTCTTAGCGAATGTCTACGCTCTATAAGAAACCTACCTGCCAAATTTTAAGTTTGTAGGTGTTATAATTTGGGACATTTTGCTTTTATATATATATAAGATATATATAGATTATTACATACACGTACTTACATACACGTACATACGTACATTTGATATTTAATCAAGAAAGTTTTAAATAGGTCAAAATTTTGGTTGCCGAAAGAGACAAGGAAAGCAACTAATTGCATAAAATTTTAATAATAAGTAATTAATAATTTTAAGTACCAAATTATATATATATATATATATTTATTATATTATAAGTATATAATTATATATATATATATATATATATATATATATATATATATATTTATTTTTTCATTTTATAAAAAAGGTATAGATAATAGGTTAACCTAAACCTAATGATGTTTTTTTTTAAATTAAATAATGATATATCGTAGGAACATTTGTACACATTTTTGCAATACTCTTTATAACACGAAACTCGATTTCAGCAGAGACAACAGTTTTATAGCTCTGGGCCCCACTGTCTGAAATCCAGACTCTCCAACATGACGTAACGTTCCGCAAACGATCTTTAAATTCATTACACATGCTATATTTCAAAAACCTACCGTGACAGTAACCAATCCTCAGTGCCAAATGACATATGAGATCATCAGTCAACTCGTATGATGTATCGCCGGTCACCATATTATTGTGAACATTTTTGATATAGGTATCTGTAGAAAGTTTCAAATGTTTTCTTATTTACTATTTTGGGGCGGTTAGCTACTTCACAACTTTCAGTCATTCATTGTAAAGAAGCGATCAATTATTTACCAGTATGTTATTTAAAATTCACTTAGGGCCTGTTTTACCAGCTGTGGATAACGCCAGATAACGCTAATCGATGGATACAAATAGACTTTGACAGCGAGAGATAGAAAAGGTCAGTAGGACCTGTTTCTCCTTAATAAATAAACTGACATTTTAAGATTAATAATTGCGAATAGAAATATCACATAAATATAGTATCTAATAAAACTTACGAAACGTAACTCTCTTTCTCTCTTTTTATCTTCACTAACCTATATCTCCCTCTCTTTCATTCGCCCCACCTATCTCACTTTTCATAACATTCTCGTCACGCATTCACCAGCTTACTCCTTAAGTCAAGGGCGTGTAAAGAAGTTTTATTTCAAAAAGAATAATGAATCAAAACTTCTTACTGCGACCACTCAGCTAATTAATATTTTATCAATTAGTTGAAAAAATTTCATTCACGGGCTGTCCTGTTCACTACCTGATTTATAGTTGGCTTCGAGATGGAACCTCTACTAGAATAATATTTATAGGAAGTTATTCGGCACACTAATCTAAGTTGGTAATTTCATTACATAAATTTATTATTAAACTAGCGAACCCGGCAGACGTTGTCCTGCCCGGAAAACAGCTACCAAATTTGATAGCTTACATACTGATAGCAGCGCCACCTACCGGGTCCAATTGAGATAAAAACTATCATATCTTCCAAGTTAGACCAAATTACAGATGCTTACAAAAATTGATAAAAATTGGTTCAGTAGTTTCGGAGCTACACACAGATACAGCGCCACCTATCGGGTCCAATTGAGACAAAAACTGCCATATCTTCCAAGTTAGACCAAATTACAGATGCTTACAAAACTTGATAAAAATTGGTTCAGTAGTTTCGGAGTTACATATCGATAGCTGTTGAGATAAAAACTACCATCTTCCAAGTTAGGCCAAATTACAGATGCTTATAAAACTTGATAAAAATTGGTTCAGTAGTTTCGGAGTTACATAGCGATAGCAGCGCCACCTATTGGGTCCAATTGAGATAAAAACTACCATATCTTCCAAGTTAGACCAAATTACAGATGCTTACAAAACTTGATAAAAATTGGTTCAGTAGTTTCGGAGTTACATAGCGATAGCAGCGCCACCTATTGGGTCCAATTGAGACAAAAACTGCCATATCTTCCAAGTTAGACCAAATTACAGATGCTTACAAAACTTGATAAAAATTGGTTCAGTAGTTTCGGAGTTACATACATTTAAAATTTTCATTGTTAACGCCCACCCCCGAAATCCTTATTGGGGATGAGTTATCCTAAAATCCGCTCATTGATCATTTCTATGTCACATATATAGGCGATTCGTATCAAATTTGGAGTCGATAGGAGCTATAGTTTAAAAACAGGAATTTTCCATTGTTAACGCCCCCCCAAGAATATAATAAGTAATGTGAAATAGCTAGTTAATACCATTTTTACTGTATGTAAATTAAATTAAAATGCGGTCTACGATTAAGATCAATTTAATCATTAATAACTTACGTAAAATGCGCCCTAATATATTATATAACATGAATTTTATTGAAGAGTAATAAAGTTCAAATTGACTCTACATTTTAGTTAGAAAACGTTTGTATGGGAAAAGAAAAGGACTGTTTTTAGGGTTTTCCCGGAAATTATTCGAATTTTTCTCAACTTTTTAAACCTTCCCTAGACCTTGCGAACATTTCAAGACCAAGATAAGATAAATCCGTTCAGCCGTTTTCGAGTTTTAGCGAGACTAACGAACAGCAATTGATTTTTATATATATAGATAGATGAATTATGTTAAGTACTTTATAATATATCAAACATCATAAAACTACGTCATAAGACCTGCATCACTAAGCTTGAGCGTTTTCAGGAAAAATGAGTTTCATTTGATGATTTTAATAGACTCGTCATTTCATTTTTTAAACGTTTAGGCATTTGCTTCATTCATATAATCAAAAATGTATTTGTTTAGCCAAATAAGCTATACCTAATAGCAATTAAAATTATACCTTTCCCCGTGATAATTTTCTTCTCCCTAAATTCAATTTAGAAATGTCTGCCTATTTGTCTGTCACTTTGAACACGCATCATTCCAAAATTAAGCTATGTTAAAAATAAAATCGAACAAATATTCCTTTAAAACATTTACTTATATTTCAGTCACTACTTTTACTCTTTCAGTAGTGTTTTGAATGACCAACAAAAACTTAAACGCAATTGTTTTAAGTCTTATTAAGGCCAGGGGTTTTACATAACATGACTCCATTAGAGTTTTACATTTTTGATGTATAACTTACGCTTGACTTGAGGAGTAAGTTGGTTAATGCGTAAGGAGAGCGTTACAAAATGTGTGATCGGCGAGGCAAACGGAAGTTGAGAGGGAGATATACGTTAGTGACAATAGAAAGTTTTACTTTAGTCGCGTGGTCTAAAGCATCCTTTTTTTGTATATTCTCGCCTGATATTTCGATCGTTATTTCAAAGTATCACACCGATCATTAATTTTTCATAATGTTACATTGTTAGCAAATTGTAACTAAAATTACATTTTCGTTGAAAGTGTCACTTCATTGTGGTATTTTCGCGCGTTTGTTATGAGGGTCTTAAAATGGAGTAATAATATTTTATTAACACGCGAAATCTGAACGGAAGCCGCTACTAAACGTATCAACGCGTCTTGCTTTCAAAGTAAATATACTTATTTTCGCGATCATTTGGAAATATTTGGCGTTGAAAGAAATGTGTACCGTTCAGCAAGCAAACGTATAAAGATAAACGCATCCGAATATAATTTAGCTTTTAACGGTCATTCTCCAATTCGGCGTTCTTTGCCTAATTACCGTGACGTTTTTTATTTTTCACTGATTTGACTTAAACACATTAAAATATGAAACAAATCAAAAATACGAATTCAATAATTAATTTGGCATGTACCAGTTAATTGTGGTTTTCTAGATAATGAGACTTAAAAAAATTATGGTTATGGTAATTAGAAAATGTTTATATTTAATGTAACGGTAATTAGAAAATATGCTGTGTGGTTACGGCAGTAAGAATATAGCCACTCCCTCTCTTCCCGTGAGTATCGTAAGAGGCGACTAAGGGATTACACAGTTCCACTACCACCCTGGAACTTGGAAGTGCCGACCGATGGCGGGATAGTCATCCAACTACTGGTTTTGAAATACACAGGCCGAAGACGGGCAGCAGCGTCTTAGGTGCAACAAAGCCAGCCCTACGGTCTCCAACCCACCTGCCCAGCGTGGTGACTATGGGCAAGACAAGACACATGAGTTCACACCACGTTTTTCTTGAAATATATTCTCTCTTGCCAGGACAAATGCGACTGTTCTCATCTTGCTCTACAAAAATTTGGACGTCTTGTTTGGTTTTCTCTACAGTAGTCCCTATATTATTATTATGTAAATACTTTGGTTCTATTTCTTTATCATGACTTTGTTTTGGTTTTGGATGTAGCGTGTTTTATATTTCAGTCTTAATGCTTGCTTCCTGTACTTTTCTTTTGCTCTTCTTAGCTCTATTGTTTTGTCTCAAATATGACATTTCTTTATTTGTTTTCTATACATGCCTTCTAAATAACAATAAGAGTGAGATTTTTTTACGTATCGGTTTCTCGACAGTTATCTTTGGAGATGGTGAAGTTGGTGAAGTTGGTGTTGAACACAAGGAAGACGCTCGTTCCGTAATATTTACACTTGTATCTTTATTTTCGGTCAAATGCTCATTATTAATTAATAATAAAATAACATACTTTCAGTAGAAGATGATGACAGAGCACTAGACGCGGCGTTGATGTAGTTAAAGAAGGTTTAAAATTTGGTGTCTTTTTCAAGGGAACTAATTCTTTTTCAAAAGAAGTCGACTGCAGAAAAATTTCGTCTTGCTGATTATCTTCTTTTTTTGATTTGGGATTTTCGGGACAATTTTGTACTCTTTTAGTGTACTTTTTAGCGCAGCGAGTATCATAAATCATTGAGATGTGGTGTGACAAAGTTTCAAGAGGATCTGTTATATTGTTATCAAGCACCTCTATATCTAAGGTCACTTCTTCCTCGATTGTTTTCAATTTTCCCTTTTCCTTTTGTCTTTTATAGTAAGCTCTGAAATTTTCTCTACTTCTTTTTTGAGTTTTCTTCCGGCTTTTGGTGACATTTCGCAGATAGGCAGTATTTTTTTATTTTTTTATTGTACCCTTCTTTCTCCTTTATTTTTTTTTTTGATTGCTAATACAAAAAGGGGCATTTTTAATTCGTTCTCGGCATTGTCGCGCGGCAAGCCTTCTATTTTCTTTAACTTCCTCTTTGGTCTTTTTAGGTTTTCCTATCTTATAAATTAAATAATTTGATGAATATAGACATATTTACGGACAGTAATAATAATAATCTACGAAAACCGCGGTAAACAAGTATTACTTTTTCATACAACGGTAATTATAAACATATGGTAATTAGTATACGGTAATTAGAAAACGATAAATTTTCATAAAAATGTTTAAAACCGACACAGTATACAAATTCTAGCTTATTACAACGTACGGAGGCCAAAGTACTGTCTTCATTTACATGATCAACTTGGGTCTATCTTAAAAATCTAGTATTAAAATAAGAACAACGGTAATTAGAAAAGTTTTTAACCAAGGCTACGGTAATTATATACTCACGTGCTTCATTGGCGGTACACTAACATGAGAGTCATACAACTGCTGATGGACCTCGGCACATACTGAGGAGACGCGATGCGTACGGTAGTAATGTGCCAAATACTTTTATTTAGGGATGTGCACTCGAGAACAGCAGATGTTACGGTAATTAGAAGTTTCCATTGGACATACGATTACTTCATAATAATTATTTGTAGACTGGTTCTATTGAGTTGATATTTTGTTATGCGATACACGCTGCTTAATATCGTTTAAAACGTTGAATGGATCAAAGTAAATCTATACGCTATAAAAATTACAAGCAAGTTTTAAGATTAAATTGGTGTGCGGACACGCCACGGTAATTAGAGAACAGAGGTTTTTTGAACATAAGTTAAATTAATTTCGTCTTAATTACTTAAAACAGAAGCCAATATTTCTTTTACAGCTAGGTACGGATGCTATCTAAAATATATAAAAAAGTGCATGATTGAATATGATGATATTACGGTTTAAACAAGCCCGGATACGAAAAATTTGCTAATCGGAGAATGGCCGTTAAGATATTTGTTACATTTAGGGTGGAGTTCACCGACTATCATTTAAACAATGTTTAAGTAATCAGCCGATGAATTCCTAAACATCGGTTATACACCCGGTCAAGTATTCACTGTTCACCACGAATATTTTAACCGTGGTTACTAAATCAGGCAATCACCATACGCTCAGAGTGAATGAACCACTAATGAACGAATGCTATAAGTCTACTCATTAGGGAAGTCACATAGTTTTATTTAGTCGACACGAGTTTTGGTGACATCTATAGTTAGTAGCATAAAATAAAACGCTTTCAACTTGAGAAGTTCGAAAACGCATTGGAAACTGTTACGTTAGAATGTAGTGTCCAATTTGGATAGGTAATAACCTCACGGCGATGTCATTGTCAAATATTTTTTATTATTATTTCTATGCACGTGCTTACATTCTCTGTGTTGATTATTATTTTGTTTTGTTGTTTAATTTTTAAATTACGGTTTACTTGAAAAATGGCAGCTTTAAAAAAGAGAACAAACAATTTTTCAAGTGATGAAAAGCGTATTTTAACGGAGTTAGTGTTAAAATACCAAAATGTAGTTGAAAATAAGCGCACCGATGCCACCACAAATTCCACTAAGTTGCAAGGGTGGATCCGTCTAGCAGAGGATTTGTCATAGAACCCATACAGTCTTAAAATGTTGCTGGGAAAATATTAAAAGGCAGACCAAAAAAGACCGAGCAGACAAGAAGAAAAAGCTATTTATGACTGGTATGTACAATAACAATTCACGTCTTATATTAGGTACCGACTTATCATTAAGGATATTACATATCATGCTTTTTTGTATGTTTGTGTATTGTAGGTGGTGGAAAACCGCCAACACCACCACCATCTAATACCGAGTCTACAATAGTTGAGGCTATATTAGGACCAGCACTAAAGGGAATCCCAAGTGATTTTGACACCGACAGTGCTACATTCAGTGTAAGTACTTAGTTTTATCCAATATTGTGTGTTCAAGTCTGATAATTTCCCACTATTTGAGTTCCCACATGATTGTCAAATTCTGCATATAAAATTGTTGTATTTTTTAATAATAAATAAATATCTTACAACATACACACACGGTCGTTTGTTCCTATGGTAAGCAACTTAATGCTTGTGTTACAAGTAATAGCCGACTGTTATAACTATATATTTTTTATATATATAAATATACATAGAAATAATACATATATAAATATATTAAAACAAATATTACACCCATTTTGACAAATAAATAATGTATTAACAGGAAATTATAGAAGTAAACACAACGGATCAGAATGAAAAAGTTCATGTAATAGAAGGCGACTCTGATTATGCAGACATATTAAAAGAGGATAATGTGAGTTGAAAATATATATAAGTTGTAATATTTTACTATTGTATTGTACTCACATGTTTTCAATTCTAACTTGTTTTTAAATTTTTCTTACAGGAAAACATTGCAAAGAGTTTATTGAAAGAAAAGAATGTAAGTTGACTCTAAGTTTATTAGAAATGAATCATCATACCATTATATACATACATACATTATATACATTATAGTACAGTAGTCTTTCATGCAGTCCCAGTGCTAAAATAATAATAGCAACCAGATGAAGTCTAATTTTTGTTCATTTACTAATAATTAGAATTTGTGACAGTGATTAATTTTGGTATTTTTTGTGTGCAGGACAGTGATAATGATACCTGGAACTCATGGACTCCAAAGAATCTAAAAACACCAGTATCAAGTAATCTTAAAGTATCTAGACAAAGTGAAGAAAGCTACTTAAAAAGAAGAAGACCTAAAATTAATTGCTTGAGTGATGAATTGGTAAAAGAAAAAATTAAATTAATAAAAATATTACAAGAAAATGCTGAGAAGGAAGCCCAAATTAGATTGGCTATTTTGAAGGAACAATTAAAGCAAGAAGAAATAAAGACCCAAAAGGTTATGAATAGTTAGTTATTTTTTTAGGTGTTATACCTACATGTATATTGTATTGATAATAAAAATGTTCAGGGATAAGGACAAAAATTATTTTATTTGTTGGTATTATATTTTATTTATTTGTTGTTACATAAATTACATACTTTTAAACAAGACTTTGGTAATAATTTGTTATTAATGATCTCCTGCTGGGATTTAAATCTCTAACATTATTATCTATAGAACGCTGTATTCTTCCCTGGTGTAATATTTCTTCCCATGGTGCTGGCAAGTCTAAACTCAGGTCGTCTAAAGGCATTTGATCTCCTCTCATTTGTAGGATGTTGTGTAATACACCAGTAGCTACTATAATAGGTGGCGCATTTTTCAAGTTTACCCTAATTCCTAGGGCTAACACTGGAAAGCGCCTTTTCCAAATTCCAAATAACCTTTCAACTGGGTTACGTGTCCTGATTTGGGATTCATTATATAAAAATTCTGCTGATGTAGAAACTCTATCTAATGGCATCATCAAATAATTTCTGTTCATGTACCCACTGTCTGCAACAAGTACTGAATCACCATACATTCCCAATTCAAACATAGCATGTCTTCTAGATGCACTGAATATTCGTTCATCATGAGTACTTCCTGGCCACCTAACAACTAGGTCTGTTAATAACAATTGGGCATTACATATAGCTTGCACATTAATTGACATATAGCCTTTTCTATTTCTGAAGGTTTCTGCATGGCTTCCTCCTGGTGATATTATCTTTATATGAGTGCAATCCAATGCACCTACAACTTTTGGAAATCTGGCTATATTGTAAAATTCTAGTTGGGTTTTTCTAATATCTGTATCAGTATGTGGAAACTTGATGTAATCACGACTCAGGGAGGCTATTGCTGCAGTTACTCGGTGGATGACACGATTAGCTGTTGGTCGACTGACTCCAGAAAAATCACCCATGGTCAGTTGATGACATCCAGTTGCATAGTACCTCAAAGTCAATAGTAACTGATTTATAGGTGCCAGGGAATTATTCCTACAATAAAGTAAAAGATTAATTAAATATTTAAACATTTTAATATCTAAAATTGGAAATTTATGAGTAAATATTAAAAAACCGCATTTGTTCAATTATTTCCAACTATTTGTTAAATGCACACATTGCATTTTTTAATGACTAGCTTATGCGATATTGAACTTAAGACTTAATAACAAACAACATAATAAATATTATTCTATGTGAGGCTGTGAGTTGATAGAACTTACACACAATTTTACCCCTTTTTTAATAAAGGTTGTTTATAAATAATAGTGGTTACTTACTTATCGTTCGGGAATTCTAATTTATTTTCTATTAGTTGAAGTACGTTCAGTGCAGAAGGTTTTGACAAACGGAATCTAGTTTTAAATGATTCCTCATCGTATTCTTCGTAATAATTACGACGCATTTGAAATACTCTAGGTCGCCTTGTTTTGGTCTCTATATCTTCTAGATTTTCAAGAAGGCCTAAGTAGTGATCTTGATAGTTATCAATTAGTACATTAAAATTGAAAACTGACTGCATGTTTATCTATTAACAAAAACTTTAAACTAATAACGTAATGTTGCAACTGTTGTAAAATCACAATCTGTTGAGCAGATGTCCGAATATGACATTAATGGACGGTTAAACAATGCTGTAGAGCTCGGTTATAGTAATCAGCTGTTTAAGGGCTCTAAACACTGGTTAACGTATGGTGAACATTAAAAATGATTTAATCAGTTGTTTAAATGATAAACAGCCGTTTTAAAAGTCGGTGAACTCCACCCTTAGTTGCAAACAACATTTGCGTAGTGACTAGTGAGGTACAGGTAAGAAGTGGGACAATTAATATGATGTACAAAACGACAAATTATTACATTGTACATTAAAACAATAATGAGAATAATTGTGTTTGCTGGCAAAAGAAAATAAACGGACTTCAATTACATCGACAAGTAATACAACGTAGGTAGACGAACAAATAGTCAAGTAAATACGCATTATCAAAGATTACTCTAAAAGTTGTAATCAAATCTCGATAAGATTTAAATGTGACCACATGATAAACATCGGCTTTCGATTAAATTAAAAATCATCAAAATCGGTACACCCAGTAAAAAGCTACGCGGATTTTAGAGGGTTTTCCTCGATTTCCTGGGATCCCATCATCACTTAAGATATCTACTTTGAACCAAAAAAAAAGAATTATCAAAATCGGTTCATAAACGACGAAGTTATCCCCATACATGTTATATAAATTTATACAGGATGGCCGATCATTTGACGTCATAAAAAAAAATTTAGGTCCGGTATGTTGTGGGGTATCCGAATCACCCCCATGTATGTTACGCGATTTTTTATAGTTTAGGAGTTATGAATTTTCCAGTTCCAGTTCCAGAAACAATACACATTCTATACCGTCGAAAAAAACGACAAATTTTACTTGCAATAACAATGGGCTGAAAGAATAAGAAACTATATTGCTATCTCCCTCACTCTCGGTGGCAAAGAGGCCGATCGCAACCGATCAAAGCTAGTTCGTTAGTTACTGATCTCAGTTGTGCTCACATTGTGTTTACTGCTACTTGTGTCACCATTCGTTATTTCATTGCTGCTGAAGGTGGCCACGTTGAACATTTATTATAAATTTTAAAAATATTAAATGATTGTAACATTATGATCTCGTTCTTACTTAAAAGCCTAAAACTTTTCTTATCCAACCAACAAAATAGGTTTCCAGCATTTTCTAATCATTAATTAGCCTTAGGAATGATAAAAAAATTTTTTTAATCAATAGGCTAATTTTAAGAATTCTCCACCTTGCTGTCTTTGAAGACCGATTTTAGCCAAATTTTCCATATTAAGTACGGCTTTTTTATTATTATTATGAAAGCTGAGAGTCTGGCGCATTTTTACGACTAACTAAGAAATCATAAGGTCACCTGTTTAGATTTTTAATTTAAAGTTGAAAATTTAAGTCCTAATTCACGGAACGTAGATTTTTGACTTTAGGCCAACATTTTCATAACTTTCATCAAAGCGACGAAGCTGATTATTTTATGCATAAAAGTATAACTTATGCGAATTCAGTTGCAAAAAATAAAACCCTAAAAAAATTTTTGCTTTTTTTTTTAGAAATTTTTTAAGATGGTCAAGTCGAAATTTCTCATAAAATCGAAAAAAATTCATAACTCCTAAACTATAAAAAATCGCGTAACATACATGGGGGTGATTCGGATACCCCACAACATACCGGACCTAAATTTTTTTTATGACGTCAAGTGATCGGCCACCCTGTATATGAAGATACATAAGATAATAAGAACATACATAATATATATACGGTTGAATTGAGTAAACTGCTCCTTTTTTGAAGTTGGTTAAAAAAAATTAAATTGGATTGCTTCTAATTCGCTTTTAGGTATAGACATTAAGATACAGATTTTAAATCTGTCTAGATTTTTTTTATTAACGTTTTTATTGTTTTACCTTGGAATCAGGCCACCTATTCTACTTCAAGGAAGGAAGCATCGCAATCGCAGGGTGGTGTATGTTTTCTGGTCTACAAGGTTCTCCGTAATAGTGTGGATAGTGGATCTATAGCATCTCGACCCGGTTAGTCTACTTTGTACTGAAATTGAGCAAGAGATACTCTCTCAAGGTGATCATCATAATCACCATCATCATCATTTCAGCCTATCACAGTCCACTGCTGGACATAGGCCTCCAGAAGTTCACACCATTTTTGGCGTGAACTCATGTGTTTTGGCCATAGTCACCACGCTGGGCAGGTGGGTTGGTGACCGCAGGGCTGACTTTGTCGCACCGAAGACGCTGCTGCCCGTCTTCGGCCTGTGTATTTCAAAACCAGCAGTTGGATGGTTAACTCGCCATTGGTCGGCTTTTATGTTCCAAGGTTGTAGTGGAACTGTTTTATCCCTTAGTCGCTTCTTACGACACCCACGGGAAGATAGGGGGTGACTATATTCTTTAATGCCATGCCACAAAACATGTCAAGGTGATACAAAGGATAAAAAAATAGGTACATATAATATATTTCTTTGTATAATAAACCAAATTAATTTCTTTATTTTTATGAGATTATATTGATAGTAACGTAAATATCTTAAATATTTATTTAGGTTTATGGAAAAGGTAAATCTTTAATTTCAACCTAAACACCTAAAACTGTATCTTGTCCTAAGGGACATGAAAGAGACGCATACAGGAAACGCAGTATATAGACATAATTATTACGCAGAATCAGCGCACCGATTTGTAGCCACATGTTTCGCAATTATTTCACATTACCTACATTCAAATGTGGAGTAAGTTGGAGTAAGGTCCATCTAATATATCACTAAAAATGAATATTGCTAAGCGCATAACTCAAGAATGGCTCGACCAATTCGGCTAATTTGTTTTTTTGTATGTTCCTTAATGACCACGGAAGGTTTAAATATAAAAAAGTAAAAAAAAGTAATTTCTACTATTAATTTTTGACAGAACGTCAGGGCAGCTAGTAAATAATAATAATTTAAAAGAAAGCAAAACAAGACACAAAATTAAAGATTGCTATAATTATAGTTGATCTATACTAATATTATGAAGAGGAAAGATTGATGTTTGTTTACATTGAAAAGGCTCCGAAAAACGGATTTGAAAAATTCTTTCAATGTTGGGAAGCTACACTATCTGCGAGTGACATAGACTATTATTATATGGTCAAAAAATTTTTTTTGAATTTTTTGTAAAATACCCGTGCGAAGCTGGGGCGGAATGCTAGTATTTAATATTTTCGATCACACATCCAACATTGTAATTCCTCTGGCCTCTTTCTCCGTGTGAGATTAAGACTATAAGACACTAAAAATATATGAAAGTTTTGAAACTTTCATAGTCAACTAACACTTAGACATAAATAACAATCTCTCATACAGACAGATTGTTATCTCATCTTCATCAGACATAAATAAAAAACTCTCGAATGAGCAAACGACAAGCATGATATTATAGATAGGGATAATTTTAATTGCACATCAAAAATTTATCACCTAGCAATATGCGTTCATAAATTAAATCATTTTTCGCTTCAGCCTGTAATATCCCACTACTGGGCATAGGCCTCTTTCCCCATGTAGGAGAAGGATCAGAGCATAACCCACCACGCTGCTCCAATGCGGGTTGGCGGATATATTCCCTACTATGAGTAACGATCGCTATCAGGTGTACATGATAACAACCAGGACCGACGGCTTAACGTGCTCTCCGAGGCACGGTGGGGAGACCCACAAGGTCGGCACAAACACCCAGACCACGGCAAACGCCTGTATGGCCAATACAAATGTTTGTCATGTGCGGGGATCGAATCCGCAACCGCCAGCACAACAGGTACAATCCATGGCTGTAACCGCTGCGCCAACGCGGCGTCCACATTCATCATTTTTACACCAAATTTATTATTGAATAGTAAGTATAAACTAATTTACTATTTTATAAAAGTAACATTACAAATATTGCAAAACAACATCAATGCATGTGCAGTGCCCACTGAGCATTACCCAGCAGTGGACTGTTACAGGCTTAATCGTAATACTACAAGTATCTAGTTAAAGACGTCTAGCATCAAATGAATGCCTTTTTAGTTAATATTGTTTTTGTTGTAAAACTTTGCGCACGCTTGAGTTAGGGATTAAGCCGGATTGTGGCGGCGAGGAGATCCCGGGGGGAGTCTCCTACGTGGGAGGAGCTCACACGCATGCAGAGGCTGGCACAGGACACCCTGTTGCGGCGGTGGACGGAGGACTTGGCTTCGCCAGTCCCCGGGCAGTGGACGGTGGACGCAGTGAAGCCGGTCCTCCGGAAGTGGGTGAGGCGGCGGTTCGGGCCGCTGACCTTCCGTCTGGTGCAGGTGCTTTCCGGACATGGGTGCTTCGGTAAGTACCTGCACCAAATCGCGAGACGGGAGGCGACTCCAGCCTGCCACGAGTGTGGAGCGCCAGAAGATACGGCGCTCCACACGCTGGAGGCGTGCGCCACTTGGGAACCGCAGCGGCGCACGCTTTCAGCGGTTCTCGGACGGGATCTCTCGCTGCCGAGTGTCGTAAAGGCCATGCTTGACAGCGAGAGATCGTGGCAGGCGGTGGTCTCCTTCTGCGAAGAGGTAATGACGCAGAAGGAGACCGCGGAGCGGGCCAGAGAGGAAGACGCCTCTGCTGGCCCACTCCGGCGCAGACGTACGGGGGCAAGGAGAAGGCGGTTTGCCCACCTCCTCCCCCCTTCGTAATAGTGGGGTCGGCGGCCGATAGTCGGGGGACTTCGGCCGGCCGGACGACACGACCCCATACGTCTGAGGGGTGGCCTTGTTGTGAGCGAGGTCACCCCACCATCATGCCGGGGCCCAGAAGCTTTGTCCGGGCCCACCGCTGAGGCGAGGTGGCGAATGCTAGCGCGACCCCTCTCGCCCCACCCAGGCGGATGACTGCTCACACGTGGTGGTTTTTAGTCAGTAGGAGTCTGACATAACCCTCTGGCGCCCCCGCGCTGGAGGGTATCCATGATGGATTTTCCCCACGTAAAAAAAAAAAAAAAAAAAAAAAAAAAAAAAAAAAAAAAAAAAAAAAAAAAAAAAAAAAAAGGGATTAAGCCGGAGATTGCGTGACGAGAGCGTTTCGAAAAGTGTGATCGGGCGAGACGAACGGAAGTTGAGAGGGCGATATAAGATAATTAAGACGGAAAGAGAGAGAGTTACGTTTCGTTAGTTTTACTTCAGATGATTCGTTTTTTTTTTTTGTGTTGACGTTAATAATAATTAATAAACAATTTCATAATCCTTGTATGTATGGTAATAAAAAATTATACAATTAAATATGTTATATTACCGAAATTTTCAGGAGCAAGATTAATATTTGTTAATACTATATAATTCTGAATAAACTAAAAGATTTCACAATCAAATAATATAACGAATACAATCAATGGACAAATAGCTTGATGTTTAGTTTAGCCAAAGGCATGTAATTAGGTAGTTGGCATGTTTCCGAGTAGGTAAGCCAGTGGGGTTGCGTTACATGCATCTGCTGAAACAAAACAATTGTGTGAACGCGCCGGACAATGCGGGGTGACATTTCTATGACCACACTACCGCTCTAATTAGGATATATCTACTAATTAGGAAAAGGAGCTATAGAAATAGTATAAAGATAACAAAAAAAAATGGCTGACTTAGGTACTGATTACTGAAATTATAGCCTATAAGGGCCCTATTGCTGGTCAAATCTATTTTAGAAAAAGGTTTGGAAGTTAATCTTCTACACTACTTGACTACGCGTGCTAGCATCTTTACAACATTCCCGATTTTATTATCAAATTATGTTAGCTTTTTTGATGATATGTTGCTGATTTCACTCAACTTATATAAAACGCACTTATAACACAGTGACCTTGATTGGATTTTTTCAAGAATAGTATAACAGTGAGAACTACGAAGTGTACACATTGGTTGGTGTTAATAGATGTCTCTACAAGGATTGTTAAAGATTTATTTACCACCCTTATTGAAAGTGAGAAGACGTAACGATCAAAAATTAATATTTGTACAATCACAGATAATCGGTTCGAATATAAATGTTTGTGTAAAGAATTCATCAACATTTCATAACAACGGAAATGCAACCACCTGCAATTACAAATTAAGTATATAAATAATTATATTTATTTATTTAAATTCTTTATTGTACAATAAAAACAGTAATACAAATGTGTACAAAAGGCGGGCTTAACGCTAATCCATTTTCTACCAGCCAACCTTGGTCCGGCAAAAGAGTATAGTGTGTAGGTGTAATTAAAATTAAAAAAAAACAAATAATATAATATAACATTACATATCATAACATAATACTAATAATATAATAATATTAAATAATACAATAAAGCATAACATATATAATTTAATAAGTAGTAGTAAGTAGTATAATATAATTAACTATCTATGAAATGAATAAAAAAAGATTCTATTATTTTTAGTTATTTGTGTCTATGATTTATTATTTTATACTAGTACTAGCTGACTCGGTAAACGTTGTCTTGCCGCTAAACGCTATTTAAAAATGGGTTTGTATGTATTTTTCAACGCCAAACCATAATAAAATAAAAAATAAATAATTTATCTAAAAATGAAAAAAAATTAGTGGTGGACTACCCTTAACATTTAGGGGGATGAAAAATAGATGTTGTTCGATTCTCAGACCTACCCAATATGCACACAAAATTTCATGAAAATCGGTCGAGCCGTTTCGTAGGAGTTTAACTACAAACACCGCGACACGAAAATTTTATATATTAGATTTTAATAAATAGAAGTAACCAAACTAGATTGTCCCTGAAAAATACGAGCAATGGAGTACGCATTGGAGCGTCGTCGGCTTCGAGAGAGAGCAACACACATGGGACGCATCTGTGCTCGCTCGCTGGAGGTGTACCCTGAAATCCGTAGCTATAGTCCTGTACGAGTTTCACACGTACTTACAAAATAAATATCAAAATAATACTTTATATGAATTTTGATATTCATTTTGTTTTGTTTATTATGATTGTTTTATCCGTGCTAAAGGGTTTTTAATTATTTTAAAAATATTTCTATTGAATTATGAGTATGAAATGTAAATCTATTTAAAAATACTCGCTTAGAATTGTGGATTGACTGATTCAGACTGTAACCCACATCATTAGACTGTAACACATAGTTCTCTGGTTCGAAGCTTAATCCACAATACTGCTCCACTGAGGTTTGGCGGATAATTATGTTCTTAAACGTCTGAATGAATTAATTGTAATTGAATAAAAAATAGTTTTTATTTTTGTAATATCCATGGCTAAGCCGGTTAGTACACAAATAGCAAAAAAAAGATATCGTTTGCAAGCAATGAATACAAATATTACAATCGAGACTTTTTACTACATTTGTAAGTCTTAAATTTTTGTAAGTTTAAAAATAAAAGTTTTGTTTAAATTGTCGAAAGTTCACCAGATGTTAAATAGTACTTGTTTAAATATGAAAGTTGCGAACACAGAACAATAGTTGCTTATCAATGTAACCGAACAGGTAATAGGTTTAGTCTATAGATCGGGCACACGTGTGACGTACTTTTTTTCCACAGCTGCCGAAGGCTCGCAGATGTTTTATGGCACTGAACATTTCCAAGACATTTTATTATTCATTACAATATTGCCGTTTAGAACCTAATCTTCGTTTTTATTATGAAACAATGGTCACCTCGGTCATTATTTTTGGCATATTGCTCGCAGATGTGAAATAAGTTTACGTGGGAACCACCTTTTTTCGTACTTTAGAAGTATGCACCAAGGTAGAATTTACAAGAAATGTTACGAATATAAAATTTCGTTTACGAAAAACCACATAACATTTGAATAATATACGACATTAATATTATTTAAATATTCAAATATTTGTTTTTGGTTATAGCTACACACTACAGATATTAAATTATTTCTAACTAGCTGCCCGGAGATACTTTTTTATGTCAAAAGTTGATAGTATTTTTTTTAAAGTAGGTATTAAAACCTTCCGTGGCCTTTAAGGAACATGCAAAAAAATAAATTACCCAATTGGTCGAGCCATTCTCGAGTTATGCACTTAGCAACATTCATTTTTATTTATAGGTATATAGATTATCCGTTAGTTTCGAAAGTTACGGTTACGGATATTAGATTTCAAACGAAATTTTTATATAAGAACAAATGTTATGTACATAGCATATATTTCGAAATTTTACAATATTATACATATTTATTACTTGAGTCTCATTCAATTCAATTCACAACCTAAGTCTTAAGAACTAAATATTTGCAGATAGTTATAATATAAACCACATCCGCGTGGAATGCTTAAGAATGCTGGCTGGTCTGCCTGAGATCTGCCGATTCTTTGGGCAAAAAATTCACCAACCCTCTTATCACAATTGGAGGCAATAAGACAAAGAATAATCGCTTTAAAAAAATTAGCACTGCTACTGCAAGGTTCAAGTGTTTCAACTGCAAACGGCACAATTATGTAGTTTGGAATTAGTGACGAATATTTGTGCCAAGCTATATTCCGGAGTCTGCCGGAGTATGGCGACGTACGGGGCCCCGGTTTGGGCGGATTGTCTTACTGCGAGAAATAAGGCCACCTCGGGCAAAGGAAATGGTATATGTAGATGGTTTAGGTGTACAGTTTTACCTAAACATATACAATATATTTAGACAAATAAATAATGTAAAAAAATTAAAATAACGTATGTGTACGTACGTGGCATATATAAATGGAAAATTGAAATAGACATAGACACATAGACGATAGTTAACGAATTATTGTGATAAGATTCAAAGTGAGGACAGGAGATAATATATGACTAGATTAAAATTGAAGGAAATTGTGTTTTACAGACTTCTTGATCGGAAGGGATTCAACGCGTCTGATGGGCAAAGGTAGGTAGTTCCAAAGCCGAGCAGCTTGGACAGTAAATGATTTAGTATAGAAAGTAGTGGAGTGGGGAGAAATTTTAAGAAGTAAACTATCACCGGAGCGAAGGCTTCGCTCATGAGACTCGGTGAGATACTTAAAACGTTCACGTAGATAAGAAGGAGTAGCAGGATTAAATAGTATACAATATAACAAAATAAGTAGGTATGTGAGTATTCCTGCGAAGGCGAACTGGGAGACATTTGAGTTTTTTGCGAAAATCAGAGATGTGATCATATTTGCGTAGGCCAAATATGAAACGGATACATAAATTCTGAATGCGCTCAAGCTTATTAGGTTGTTCCTTAGTAATGTCAAGATAAGTAGTGTCAGCATAATCAAGCATAGATAAGAGAATGCTATGTGCAAGCGCAATTTTGATGGAAGTAGGAAGAAAATTCTGCAGCCTGCGCAGTGATCCTACAGTTGAAAAACTTTTTGACTTAATTCAGACATCTGTGGACACCAAGAGAGATTTTGATCCAATATAATACCCAAGTTAGTCACTTTATCGCTGTATGGAATTTCAACGCCATCAAAAATTATTGGAGGTAGTTGTGATTTATTAATGCGAGAAATAAATTTAGAGCATCCTATTATAATTGCCTGCGTTTTCCCTGGATTGACCGTTAAATCAAAGGATTTACTTAAATTAGCAACTTATAATAAATCACCATTGATAATAGAGACACTTCGTGGTAATTCTTCAATAGTACAGTGTGTGTAGATTTAGAGATCGTCAGCATAAAGATGGTAGAGAGAAGATATAACTTTGCTAATGGAATTGATGGAGATAGAAAATAAGAGAGGGAAAGCACGCCACCTTGCGGTACGCCAGCACTGACCGCACTCAAATTAAAAAAGGAGTCGTTAACCCTGACTCGTTGTCAGCGGTCTCGCAAGTAATTTTGAAACCACTCAGTCACCTCAGGAGATATGTTAAGAGTATACAAAGTATCTGACAGTAAGTCAAAGTCCACGGTATTAAATGCATTATTATGTAAAATCCAACAGCGCCAACACCGTGACTCCTTGGTTGTTCATATTCGACCTGATATCATCAGTTATTTTAATTAACGCAGTAGTCGTACTATGTCCAGGACAAAAGCCGGATTGGAAGGGATTCAGGAGATTATGATTTAGAAGGAAATTGCTAAGCTGCTGATCTACAAAATGCTCAAGAACTTTGGAAAGAAATGGAATGATGGAAATGGGACGATATTCAGATAAAGAACACGAAGTACTTTTTTTAGGTAGAGGAATATTGTCAGCATCTTTCCACAAAGAAAAGAAAAGAGTTAGTTGAGATGGAAAAATTAAAAATAAATGTGATAACTGGACATAGAATATCAATTAGGGCGATAATCTTGTTGCGACTAATGTTGTCCGATCCAACAGAATTAAATTTAATTGCGAGAATGCTACTCTTAACATCACATTCGGAAAACTGGCTAAACAAGACAGTAGGAACATCAAGAGTTATCGTCGTAGAGAGTTGATTTTTTATACGTAACTTAGTTGCGTCATCTATGACAACAGAAGAAGAAAAATGGAGGTTCAAAGAATTGAGATCTAAATGTTGGGAACTAATTTGACGTGAACTTAATTTGGCGCTACTTAATGCGCCTCCAGTAACGCCCCTGTGCCCGTGTCGGGCCGGGATGGAAACCTGGTCCTGCTAGACATGGCGTCGTCGGGATTGTTCAGAGGTGTTGTTGTTGTTGTTAGGCACGGGCTGTTTTCCGCAACTCGACGTCTTCAAGCGCCTATTTTGCGTAACTGGCTGTGGACACTATTCGTGCCAGACTAGCTCCTTAAGGAAGTCTAGCAGACCCTTCACGTTGCCGACGACTTCCTGGAGCGACCTCGGTGTCCCGAGGTGTAGTGCCCCGTAGTTCGCCACACTACCGCATTCCAGCAGGATATGTGAGGCCGTTTCTTCTTCCTCCATGCACGCTCTGCATAGGGGGCTGTCTATATAACACCTAAATTGTGTAAGTTTTTGTCAAGCAAGGCAATCCGGTAAGAGTCCCGACCAGTACGCTCTCCCATAACCGCGAAGTTTGCGGGACAATCCTGGGTTGATCCTCGGAAGAGCTTTCTTGGTCTGCCTGCAGGTTTGTCCAATATTCCTGGTGCATTATATTGGAGTTCTGTCGCAGCTGGCTGCGCAACCATCCGAAAGGCAAAGGCAGAATGGGTTCAGGTCCGTAGACCCTTAACTCCGATCCCTCTCTCGCCAGTCGATCGGCCGCGTCGTTGCCTCGCGATCCACTGTGGCCCTTGATCCAATGAAGGGTAGTGCTGTTTGTTTCACTTACCTTCGTCAGAGCTCGATGGCACTCGTATATTAGCCCTGATGTCATAATGTCGCTCTGCAGGGCTTGCAGGACCGATCTACTATCGGAAAGTATACGGATTGGAAAACCCTGTACCTCTCTAGAATTGATCGCTGTTGTTGCCATTATGATTGTTCAGAGGTGAGCCAAACAGTCCCCATAGAGGAGAAGTCTGGCTTTTTCGCCGAGGCCAGCCTGTCACTGGAGTGCCAACCGAGTGCTGGAGTTGACATACGGTTTAGGACTGCCTGCCCGGGCGTCCTGGATATCACCCGTAAATGGGTTCCCTTGCGATAACAAAAAAATAATTGTGTTTGCTCGCAAAGGAAAAAAAAACCGACTTCAATTACATCGACGAGTAAAACAAGGTAGATCGACGAAAAAATAGTCAAGTAACTACGCGTTATCAAAGATTACTCAAAAAGTAGTTATCAGATCTCGATAAAATTTATATGTTACCACATGATAAACATCAGCTTTCGATTAAATTAAAAATTATCAAAATCGGTACACCCAGTAAAATTTTCCAGCGGATTTTCGAGAGTTTCCCTCGATTTCTCTGGGATTCCATCATCAGATCCTGGTTTCCTTATCATGGTACCAAACTAGGGATATCCCCTTTCCAACAAAAAAAGAATTATCAAAATCGGTAGATCCAATAAAAAGTTATGCGGTATAATACAACGTAGGTCGACGAAAAAAGCGTCAAGTAAAAACGCATTATTAGATATAGCTCGAAAAGTAGTTGTTAGATCTCAAATAAATTTAAATGAGACCAATTGGCACACACCACCTTTGGATTAAAACAAAATTTGTCGAAATCGGTCCACACGGTCAAAAGTTCTGATGTAACATACATAAAAAAAAAAACAGTCGAATTGAGAACCTCCTCCTTTTTTGGAAGTCGGTTAAAAATAACCGGAATAATTGGCGCAAACTTGGGGAGGCCTAGCTACAACAGTGGACTGCGATAAACTGAAGCGATGTTGTACTGTTAGATAGCAAATAGCAGTATTATCTCTAGAAGTGGAAAAGTAAGCATATACATACAAACATTTATCAATATAAATGATCATAAAATGATGGCGGCTAAAACTGTATGGGACTTTACAAACTGTTAGTTGTTCTTTGCTCTAGAATAGTTATATCAATAACACTTTTAAATAAGAAAATTACCACGTGAGTATATTACTGTCGCATTTCGGTTTACTTGTAGGTAATTTTTAGCTGTATTGCATCATATTTTACATTTTATCTACTAATACTATAAATGCGAAAATGTGAGGATGTATGTATGTTTAGTATTCTTTAACGAAAAAACTGCTGGACCGATTTTAATGAAACTCGGTACATAGATAACTGGAGATCTAGAATAACTCGTACGTTTTTTATCCCGACATTCCCACGGGATCAGAGAATGTGCGAATGAAACCGCGTGGCGTAGCTACTTTTTAATAAATTTTAAAAACGTTCATAATAACAGGGCTTGGTACAGTTTAGTACTGAAGTAAAGTAGAGCCAGATTTGTAGAGCCCTCAAAAATCGTTTAACAAGCCTAGTTATCTCAAGCAGGTGTCACTTACAAACGAAACTTGTAAAGTTTGAAAATAAACGGTGGTGTCGTAAAACTCTTAACAAAATAAACTTGCTAGGCGTTAATCTCTTTCTTGGTTAAAACATCTGTACCACTGCTGAAGAGGGAATGACGCATTCTACGTGCACGGTGGATCAAAGTCAAATCATACTCGGATACTAATCATTTTTGCGAAATCTGTTTCGTCATCTACTTATTTTAATGAAATTTCACAATTATATTACAGGTAGACTATATGAAATTGACGAGTTTCCTTTTCATACACATTTTATCTCCATAATAAGTAGGTGATATTTTTAATGAAGTTAAAACGTACAAAATATTGTACGCTTTCTTTAATTAGTTTAAACTAAATTACTTAAAATATGTCACATGAAGTGTAATTACAATTAAACTCTGTAATGTAACAGTATCTTAATTAAAATATTTATTTATTCTTTTAACGAATCCAATGCAATCAAACGTCCAGGTTCCTTTCAATTGTTAAATTTGTCGCAATAAAACTCAGGACGTGAGAAACCGGGAAGGTTTAGATAACGGTAAGAACATTTGAATTTATGAATGGAACAAAAATATTGAAGAGGTTCCCCAAGTGTTCACCAGATGCTGTCAATGTGAGTCATACGTAATTAAAAAGGAATTTTTAGTCTTGCAAAAACATTTGACACTTTTGTATAAAATCCTATGATACCTTTAAACAAAATAGCTCAATATAGAATAGTTATATCTATAGCAGTATACATAGATAGATTGTAGATAAAAATGTATGTACCTATCTAGGTATACCTACCGTAACTGTAAATTAAAAGATAGAAACCCTTCAAAAATTAAACAGTAGGTAATAAACATAGTGTTCGTATTAAACTAATTTTTGGTACAAAAATAAAAAAAAAACTTGTTTTAATAATGTTTACACTTTGATATATTTTCGTATTAAAATCGTTTTTATAAAAAATACTATATGTAGTTACATAATCGAATCAGTTTTAAAATACAGTCCTTATTATATATTACTTCAAAGAAATAAATAAATAAGCTATATAATTCTTTAAAACATTAAAATAAGTTTTGTTATTATAATAATTATTTTTGATACAGAGGAATATTATTATGTACCTATATAATACTTTTTTGACGTAAGATGTTTCTTCCCAAAGCGCACGACGATAGGTAAATTTAGTTTGATTAGTGATTTTAACAGACTTAAAAAAAGGAGGAGGTTCTCAATTCAACTTTATTTTTTTTATGTATGTTACTGGCCTGTCTTGCGGTCCCATTTAAATATGATCGAGATCTGATGACTACTTTATGAGTAATCTGTGATAACGCGTATTTACTTGACTATTTTTTCGTCTACCTACGTTGTATTACTGGTCGATTAAATTGAAGTACGTTTTTTTTTAGTTTGCGAGCAAATATAATTACATATTATAATAAAATTTAGACACGTATAGAAGGATTTTAGCCAGTTTCTAAAAAGTATGAGACAGGTAGCATGATTTTTGGAGACAAAATAATAAATAAACCGTAGCAATAATGCCATAGCATATACGGTTGTTTAAAGATCATTTAAAGAAACAAAATAAATTTTTCAAACATATAAAAAAATGATTCTAAGCTGTTGTCTGGTGTTGTTTCTCACGCCTTAACACAAAGCGGCTTTCTTCTACGGACACCGGCAGTTAATTTACCATTGCAGGGAAACGACGACGCCCACACTATAGTGATTCTTTAAAAAAAATTGTTCTTTATTAGGAAATCGTTATAGTTATATCGCTAATAACTACGAATTTATTCTAAATACAAACAATAAAATTTGGCCAGCAATCGCGATATGATAAAATAAGGCATATTACAAATAGTGTATACTACTAGCTGTGCCCGCGACTTCGTCCCTGTGGAATTTAGCAAAAAAGCTGTTGTTCAGTTCGCAGTTATAAAATAAATAAATTCCTAAAATAAAAGTAGCCAGTGAAAGTTCGGTCAATATCCGTCCAGCCGTTTCGAGATTAGCCGGAACAAACAGACAGACAGACAGACAAAAATTGTTAAAAATGTAATGTAAATTTTGGTATATATGCACAGTGTTATGCATTTAGTAAAAAGCGGTTATTTTAATATTACAAACAGACACTCCAATTTTATTTATTTGTATAAATGTATAGATTATTAAAAAGAGATCTTTTAGATAATTATGTTAATAAAGAATTCATATAGGTAGGTATTTTGTTTTTAAATATAATTTTAAACATCCATGGGCTCTTAAGTGGCTATGCCTTTTTTATTTACATTTTTATTTTCAAAACGTTGAATTATTTTCAACACTGCATGCTCAAATTGCGAACTATAGCTTATTTTCTCTAATTCGATGGTGAGTCCAAAACTGACCGTAAGAGATATATATACCTATATATACATATATATATTTATGTAGGTTAATAATTAAGATAATTTTTTACGACTATGTTTTTTTTTTCATGCTACATGCTCTATGCATTGCTATTTATAACACACTACATGTTTTATACATTACATTAATATTTTTCACATAATTTATGCTCTATAATGTTAATTTACCGCACTGTCGACGGCCACACTCATTTTTCTAAATTAGCGCCCGCTGCCAGCTTTGCGAGCACATCCTCAATAAGCTCGAGGATTTGCCTACGGCTTGCTTCCAGCCCTCCACGAAGCATTCCTTCTTCCTTTCCTTGCCAGTCTTCTGACGAAGTGGCCGATTGCGTCGTCCTTGTCGTCGGTGTACTAGACACAAGTGTTAGGTGGGTGTTAGTGTGTCTAGTCACCGCGACTAGCGCTCATATAGGTATTACTTACTAAATAGTATAATTACATACTATAATTACTAAGCAATTGAAGTTATAACGTAAAAAAAAATAGCTCTGATACAATGGATATAATTCTCAGTTGTACTCCAGTGTATAAAGTAAAAATATGTATTCAATAAGGATGATCCTATTAATATTTCGTCGAGTTCGACGTCACTGCTGCGGTTGGTAATTATTCCCGAAATACCCCAAAAAGTAAATAACCCTTACATGTACAAAAATAATTCAAAACATCTAATAGTGTGTCGAGAATTCGAGATAAGGAACATTTGTGACGGATACTTTTTAAAAATGTTTCCTACGTGAGTTTTCTTTTATTGGATTTTTTTTTTGAGGGTTTAATAAATATTGGATACAAAATGATAATACAACAAGGAAAGTACTAGATCAATAGTTATGAAAAATTAAAGAATTAAGTAAGTACTTCAATTTTGATTTCATTGTTAACAACAAAAATAGATCTTCAAGTTCTGGCACTTTACATGTTAAACTAAATTATCTACCTATGTGTTGGTTAAAGTATTTTGAATGCTTTTTTCCTTAATGGGTCATTCTTAGGTATAGCGTTTGAGTTCGATACTTATACCATACATATTTTATTATTTACTAGGTTTTTAATTTAGTTAAAATACATTTAACAGTGACATCACTTAAGATGTTTAGAAATAACATTGTTACGCTATAGACGTCGCTGGCGCACAGGACTCGCGAGCCCTTGTCAAGTATAGGTGACTACGGCGGTCAAAAGGTTAACAACGATCTTTAAAATAAAGATATACCTACATAAATATGTATGTATATCTTCAATTGTATTAAAGGCAATATAAAATACTTTATTAAACAAAATGATATAGGTATACATATTAAATTGTTTTATGAGTAAATAAGTATAGGTACAAGTTATAAAAATGTAGTAACAACAAAAGATGTAGGAAGTCGGTTAGCTTTAAAATTTGCTTCTTTGAACAACGAGCAAGCACAATTGTACCTACTTACGAACTTAAAACTTTGTACTATTTTTTTTTTTAATTATATTATAGAAACGATGTCAATGCGTCGTGTTTTGAAAGAATGAAATTTGTCTACATTGTTCAATTATTTATGCAACGTAGATAACCTTTATAGAATTGTTTAGATTTACTAAAAGAAAAATAAACCCAATTCTTACTTTAACAAAAACATTAAAGTAAAAATGATAATATTTAATATTTTGCTGTGATACTAAACACATCCATAGAGTTCTTTTAGTATTACCGCCTTACCTTTGATACTGTCCAGACTCCCGTCAGAGCAATCTGTCGAGCGCTAGACAAATATGTATATTAAATATTTATATTATTTGTGTAAAGGCATGATGGTAGCGGGTCTGCCCGTGGGATCGACTTCTTGGTCCGATTACGTCAAGGATATTTTTAGGACCTAATACGAGCGATCGACGGAACGACGAGACGACATAAAAACTTACAAGCAAGGGTGGCGCCGAATTTTGTATGTTTTTTTTTGTGATCGCTTAAAATATCAGCAATATATAGATATTAATAATATTACAAAAATTGTTTAAAGTTTATATTTTAAAATTAATTTTAACGTTTTATAACCGATTGTATAAAAATGTCATTACGTTTGTATACAAAATGACTACGCTTGTAGATAGTTAAGAAAGTTCATTCATGTCGAAATGATGGTCAACGTTGCAGAGATACATTAGTCTGACAGGATCACAGGATGCACATTTACCGATGCGATCAGTTATGGCGACCGAACCGATACCTATAAATCTATGTATAATCAGTAAATACGATTCTGAGATGACGGACAAGATAAACACAAGCCGATCGGGTCGCATATTGCCGTCTCTCTCTGACGCATACAAAGTCGCGGTTGTGTACAGGAGGCGGCGCACTGGGCGGGAGGCGCATCGGAGCCCGCTTAGTGGAAATGGTTATTTTGTTGTATCTTGTCAATGAAGGGACGGGTAGGGGCGGGTCGCTTTTTTCAGTCTGTCACTACGAGCGCTTGCGCTTACACCTTGCGCATGCTACACGACAACTTAAACAGTTTGACGGTTTTCGGACCTCGAACTATGAGTTACGAAAATTGTGATAACAGAGTGCATATTAAGCGTGAGGAAGATCAGGATTGTCTAGACGAGGACCGCTACTACGGGTACGCCCCTGTAGAGGTTAAAAGGGATGCGGAGATGCAGGGCTTCGGGCCATCGTCGCCTACACATCTAATGGATTTAAGCAATGGCTCCGAGAGACCTATTATTCCGCAACCGTGGTCACCGAACCTTGTATTCGACGGAGAAGACAGGGAGTACCAACAGTCCCAATATCCTTCGTACGACCAAATGTACATCGTAGACCAACGACAGAGGCAATTCTCACGGAGTATGTATTTTGAGGATTCGAATTCGCAAGACCGAGTCCCTAGTTATTACGAGTCAAACGAGTTACCTAAACTTGGGGATACTTCGTATCGATCTTCAACAGAAGAGCGCAGTGATGAAAACGAGGAACAAAGGAGAACCAGGAAGCGGTCATCGAAATCATCTCGCAAGAAAACTCAGTCTTTCGAAGAAATGCAAATACAGAGAGTGATGGCTAACGTGCGTGAGCGACAACGAACGCAGAGTTTAAACGAAGCATTTGCAAGTCTGCGTCAAATCATTCCGTCTTTGCCGAGTGACAAGCTGTCGAAAATACAAACACTCCAGTTGGCGACGCAGTACATCGAGTTCTTGTACCAAATTCTATCCAACAGTGAGACTTCATCGAGTAGTGATGTTGGGAGCGACTCTGGAAGTGAGCACGGGAAATATCTCGCTCAAGACAAGTTAAGTTACGCTTTCTCAGTGTGGAGAATGGAGGGCGAGTGGACTAACGGTCAATCGTGATAATGTTTGAATGATAAAATATATGATCTATATTGATCTAAAGACGCTTATTCTATTCCATAATTCTAATATAATAATCATTTATTTGTAAAAAAAATCAATGTAGCTACTTAAGTTTAACGATTAATCCTTAATTATCATAACCAATGTGATACTTTACCAGAATACCGAAGAACTACGGTATTCATTTAAATGATTAATTCGAGATAAGATATTATTAAGTTTTAAATATACAGCTGATTTCCAAATAAAAACTTATAACTGAATTCCAATTATATACAGTTATACGTTAAAAATGATTAATACGAATAAATTTGTGACTTATAAACATCGGTGGCTTTTTATTGAACACCAAACTGTCGGTAGACGGAAAACAAACATGTTAGATCACACCACTTTTAAACACAATTTACTACTCGATGTGAAATAAAAATACGTTTATATTTTAAAATTGATTTATTGTCTACATACATATAGTGTACATTAAAACTTTGATTGGAAGTACTTCAAAATAGTATTCAAAATACATTTATTAAAATTGATTATCTAAATAGCAACTGGCTTACTTTTCTTACTTAATAAGTAAGTACAAAATATCAGAATTTTAGGCGACTCGGTAGAAATAACTTAATAAATTGGTTTTAAAAAACATAACACATAAAATTTATTTATTTATTTATTGCCATAAATATACTACCATAAAATGTCTAACTTGATTTTAAAACTTTTTTTTTTAATTCAAAAAAGCAGTAACCTGAAATTGTTTCTTATTTACTTGTTTGTCAATGAATGAATGATTCCTGGACAAAATTCAAACATTGCAACGTGTATAAAAAAATGAAAACGTCGAATTAAAAAAAATTATCTATGATAATAGAAGGAATTACACTTCTAAAATATATTCGAAAATGTAAATAAGCGTAACTTTTTGCTACAACTTTATTATTTCGTCTAACAATAACAGTTACCTTTTTAATGTCCTAGCTAAGATTGGGAAACACATAAATAAAAAAAGATATTACCTATGTGATTCCAAGAATAACATTGTAGCTTTACGTGAATCTTCGATTTCATATAACCTGCATTGAACAACATAGAACTAATATATATATACAATAATTTTTTGAAACGAGACCAAAGGCCTGTTTCATCGGTTCTAGATAATGCTATATATATCGAAAAAAAAAAAAAAAATGTAGCTATATACCAGTCGGCTGTTACCTATAACACAAGCATTAAGTTGCTTACTTTAACTAAACTTAAACTTGAACAGACGACCGTGTGTGTATTGTGTAGATATTTATTTATTTATTTAAAAAAAATGCTGATTGGCAGATGACGTTATCCAACAGACAAAAAATTTTGATATATCACTTTTTTACCATCGAATTCCACAATATTTATGAAATATTTCTATTCATAACTAATTTGGAGGGTAAACAAATAGAACCGGTGAAACTGATCCTAACAATATATTAAAAAGAATAGTCTAAGAACAATAAGTGTGAAAACATCACAAAAATATACATTTCATTTATATATACAATAATTGTGTTTGCTCGCAAACGAAAAAAAAACCGACTTCAATTACATCGACAAGTAATACAACGTAGATCGACGAAAAAATAGTCAGGCAACTACGCGTTATCAAAGATTACTCAAAAAGTAGTTATCAGATCTCGATAAAATTTATATGTGACCACATGATAAACATCAGCTTTCGATTAAATTAAAAATTATCAAAATCGGTACACCCAGTAAAAAGTTATTACGGATTTTCGAGAGTTTCCCTCGATTCCTCTGGGATCCCATCATCAGATCCTGGTTTCCTTATCACGGTACCAAACTAGAAATATCCCCTTTCCAACAAAAAAAGAATTATCAAAATCGGTACATCCAGTAGAAAGTTATGCGGTATAATACAGCGTAGGTCGACGAAAAAAGCGTCAAGTAAAAACGCATTATTAGATATAACTCGAAAAGTAGTTGTTAGATCTCAAATAAATTTAAATGGGACCAATTGGCACACACCACCTTTCGATTAAAACAAAATTTGTCGAAATCGGTCTACCCAGTCAAAAGTTCTGATGTAACATACATAAAAAAAAAAAAAAAAAAAAAAAAAAAAAAATACAGTCGAATTGAGAACCTCCTCCTTTTTTGGAAGTCGGTTAAAAATAAGATGAATCATCATAATTTATATTTCATTTTCGTATATTTAAAATATTTTAAAGCGTCTTAGTAAGCCAGTCGAGTCGTTGACTTCACGTTCCTATAATCAAGAAACGGTTAGTTTTGATGTTCGTAAAACGAATCGTTATTTGAATATAGGAACCGGGTTTGAAACGATAACATTGTTATACATAATATCAACAATATTCTTATACATTACCTAATATGAATAACATTTCAAGTTAAGGTACGATAAGTTCGCTAGTGTGTATATCCAATTCGTTGATCTGAAACAAAAGACATTTACAATCAATTTATTTTCATGCATATAATAGTTTTAGATCCGACTGTAAAATCAGGCTGTTAAACATTATATTATACAATAATTGTGTTTGCTCGCAAACGAAGAAAAACCGACTTCAATTTCATCGACGAGTAATACAACGTAGATCGACGAAAAAATAGTCAAGTAACTACGCGTTATCAAAGATTACTCAAAAAGTAGTTGTCAGATCTCAATAAAATTTATATGTGACCACATGACAAACATCAGCTTTCGATTAAATTAAAAATCATCAAAATCGGTACACCCCGTAAAAAGTTATTGCGGATTTTCAAGAGTTTCCCTCGATTTCTCTGGGATCCCATCATTAGATAGTGGTTTCCTTATCATGGTACTAAACTAGGGATATCTCCTTTCCAACAAAATAATAATTATCAAAATCGGTCCATCCAGTAGAAAGTTGTGCGGTATAATACAACGTAGGTCCACGAAAGAAGCGTCAAGTAAAAACGCATTATTAGATATAACTCGAAAAGTAGTTGTTAGATCTCAAATAAATTTAAATGGGACCAATTGACACACACCACCTTTCGATTAAAAAAATTGTCGAAATCGGTCCACACAGTGAAAAGTTCTGATGTAATGAGGAGGGATGAACGGTATGCTGGTAAAAGAATGTTAGGGATGAATGTCGAAGGACGAAGAGCGATCGGCAGACCGAAATAGCGATGAATGGATTGTGTGAGTCATTATATGAGAAAGAAAGGAGTAAGCGCTGAAGTGACGAATAAAAGAAAGGAATGGAAGAGGAAAACATGTTGTACCGACCATACATAAGTGGGACAAGGGCAGGAAAATGAGTTATGTTTACCAAATTTGATTTTTGTGATAATAAGGACATAGACACGCAAGGGTTACAAAGGTAAGGGTTTTGGGGTGTAGGGCAGGGGTGAGTACGCTTAAGTGCGCGGCGTTAAGCTATTGGCTTGCCCCTGTCAAGTCTGTCATACGCGTCCTCGTCGCCCTCAGCTCGCCGACGTACGGGCTTGGGGGCGAACCCAATCCTTAGGGCTTAGGTCTTTTGGAGTGGGTCGCACACCCTGGTAATACTGTGGTCGAAACGGGCGCCGCAAATTACCATCTACCCCGGACTGCTGTAGCTAAGTGTGACAGGCCATCTGCCGGGTATAGTAGGTGACCCGGCGGATTCCAACTACAATTGCCTACCTGCGGTAGAGCCTCCGCAGTCGATCGCTGTACGCGCGGATGACGGAGTCCTGGGAGGTTGAGTCGTGCCAGACCAGCCGACAACACGCCCCTTTGGTCCCGAATTCGTGCTAAACAGTAGCCCCTGAGTCTAACCAGCTTGGGGGAAACGGCTATACGTCCCGTCAGAGGGCCGTAGGTGAGGTGGAGGGGGAGAAGCGGAAGGCCATGCTGACGGAGTAAGGATGTGTGGAACAACTGGTAGATCCGAATCCGGTCTACCAGCCACACATAGTACGCGGCCCCCGGGCACGTGCGTCCGAGCTCCCGATGTCGCGCTGTACGCCAACTCTCTTCACCTATATCTGCTGGGTAGTCCTAGTGCTCATGTAGCACTCCCAGTTGCGGGCTCGAAGGAGGGTGGGAAGCTCAGCAGATGAAGATTTTACTTTACAAAACATGGAAACCACAGGATTCAATTTTAAAAACAAAGAGAAACCGGTGGCTTCGGAGGGACATCCCGAAGAAGCCCCCAATAAAACAACTGCAGTGAACGCGTCCGGTGATCCAATCACAGATTTTCCTGTGAGAGGGTCCCACGCCACAGATCAAACAAAACAAGGTAGGAAAGGGGGAAAAGGGAAGGAGACCAAGGGGCAACCCAAGGTTTCTAAACCTGCTCCACCAACATCCACTAAGAAGCAACAATCGAGGCCAGTGGCGGCCCCACGGGGCCCCCTTACCTCATTTACCTCATCTACCTCGGGCCGCCCTGCGATGGTTTCGACGGCCTCTGCCATAGGAGGGAAGGTGGCAGCCACGACACTGGAGGCCCCCCCAACGGTGGCGGAGGCTGGCGAAGCTGTCGCGGGGAGGGGGGCGGCTGTGGATGCTCCACCGGCGCCCACGACCGGCGAAACGAGAGCCGACGCTGAAGCAGATGTGGCGGCATCCAATAACGTGGTTTTGCCCCCGTCGGCTGATGCGGAAGCAATCGCGAATGCTGAGAAGGGGACGTCCGGGGGGGTGACTGCAGCCGCCCTACCAGGACCGGACAAAGGAGGACCATGGACGGTAGTCACCTCCAAAAAATCAAACAGGCCACAACAAACTAAAAAGGCCAACACGAACACTGGAAATACGGAGAAAAGCGAACCAGACAAACGCAGGAAGAGACCAAATGCTGTAAACAGGCGAAAGAGGAAGCTAAGAGCTGAAAAGGCTCTGGCGCCAGCAACAGAGGTAAACGTGGAAGTAACGCCAGTTCCCGAACCGGGTACCTCAAAGAATACTAACAAACGACATCGTCCCGAGGATACGGTGACGCCTAGCGGCGCCAACAAGAAGGCCCGCACTGGTGCGACACCCAAATCCTATGCAGCGGCCGCTAAATCCGATTTGATTGCGGCCGTTACAGCAAAAAAATGCGGGACATCTAACTAGGGAACAAGCGGAAGAGATAGAAGAGACGCTTAATAACAGACTCTGGTCTCTAGTTCAGGCCAGAGCTAGCAATCCACCCATGTTCCAGGGCAAACCGACTTACGCTAACGGCTCACTACAGCTGTGGTGTATGAACGTCGAGGCCATGGAATGGGTGAAGAATAACATCGACGGCCACACACTGACTTCCGGAGTCAGTTTGGAAGTTCGAAAGAAATCGGACTTACCAAAGAAAGTCAGGTGTGGTATTCTAATACCAGGCAAGGCCGAGACAAACAAGATTGGCGAAGCACTTCGCTACTTCAACCCCTGGGCTGAAGTAGATCGGTGGTTGCTGCACGCGGCGCAAAAACAGGCTACAGGGACCTTCATTGTAGTCAGCATACCAGAAGAACTGATCCCTACCATTCTAGAACGTGGACGGCAATTATGTTACATGCTGGGCGCCGTCTACATTAAGTTCGAAGAACGCAAGGGACGGTTTACGGACATACCACCACAAAATAAGGAAACAACACCGACGGAGACGAAACAGTCAGGGGACACCCCGATGATGGTAGAGGAGTCTACCCAGCAACCGAGCACCAGTCGTGTAGAGAACGACACTCCCGAAGGCACCCTCTCGGACACTGCGCACGATCCGACGAACGCCGACATGGCGAGCGACGGTGATGAGGCGGATAGTGTCGGGGATTGGGCCCAAGGGATACAAGAACTCGACCTCGGGACAGGGGACGACTCTGATGACGGAGTCCCTTTTACCCAGTAGTCGAGCTCTTCAAATCAATCTCCACCACAGCCTTACCGCTACGGCACAGCTGCGTAGGTGGTTGGAGATAAACAATACAGCTGTAGCCCTCATCCAAGAACCCTGGCTATCGCGGTCAGGGTCCATACAAGGATTAGGCAACCTCAAAGGTAAGCTTATAACAAGTAACGAACCTAACCCAAGGGCAGCTATATTTGTCTCTAATAACATACCCGTGCAGACCCTAACAGAATTTTGTTCCAGAGATATTTGCACAATTAAAACAGCTAATCCCTCGAACACATCGCGGGGAGTAGTTCTCACGTCTGTCTATATGCCAGACGGAGAGGACCCACCACCACAAGACCTAGTACGGCTGGTCAACTACTGCGAGTCAGAGAAATTAGACATCATCGTTGCAACAGACTCGAACTGTCATCACACAGTCTGGGGTAACGAAAAAACTAATAACAGAGGTAAGACACTTTTTGAATACTTATCCACTACTAAACTATACATTATCAACACAGGTAACAAACCCACGTTCGTTACCAGGCGTGCTAGAACCATAATTGATCTCACGCTGGCAAACGACGGCGGGTCGAAACTCATATCGAACTGGCACGTGTCTGACGAAGCGTCCTGCTCAGATCACAGGTGGATACGCTTCGATCTAGGACTAGTCCCAACACCCATACAACCCTATAGGAATGTGCGTAAGACTAACAAGGAAGAGTTTCGTGCAATGCTCGAAAAAGGGCTACAAGCACTTGACTGTCCTGAAAGAATAACAAACACTCAAAGTATAGAAGAACTAGTGGAGAAACTAACATCTTTGTTAACAAAATGCTACGAAGCAACATGCCCACTAATTCACCCTCCGGATAACCCAACCGACAAAAAATCATGGTGGGGCCCAGAGTTAAAACGCCTCAGAGCTAAGGTTAGGAAAACACTCAATAGAGCTATGAACACATATAACAACCAGGATTGGGATCACTACAGAAACGTAAAGGCCTTGTACAAGAAGCGAATTAGATACTGGCGAACTCGAGCATGGCGAAAGTTCTGCGAAGCGATCGAGTCGTTCGTGCAGGCCAGTAGAATCCGCAAAATCCTTACTGGGGACCCACAACGAGAACTGGTGTCCCTAAAGAAAACAGATAATACTTACACCAAATCATCAGAAGAGTCACACCAAGTGCTAATCCAGACGCACTTCCCTGACTGCACTATGGTTACTACAACTAGCTGGCAAGATACAAACCTCACCACATCATACAGCGCCTGGAAGTGCGCAAGTGAGGTAATACAACCAAAGAGAATAGCGTGGGCAATCAGGAGCTTCCAGCCATTTAAAACGCCAGGGCCAGATGGTGTTTACCCTGCGTTTCTCAAATGGGGAGGCACAAGATTAAATCACACACTTAACACAATCTTTCAAGCCTGCCTAGCTTTTGGCTATGTGCCGAAATTATGGAGGGAAGTAAAGGTTATCTTCATACCTAAACCCGGTAAAGCAGACTACTCAGACGCAAAGTCCTATAGGCCAATCAGTCTCACGTCCTTCCTCCTAAAGACCTTGGAGAGACTATGCGATAGGTACCTGAGAGATAACGTACTACCAAAAGTACCCCTACACAAGAATCAACATGCCTATAGTGCAGGTAAATCTACAGAATCAGCCTTACATGCTGTAGTGGGCAAGATCGAAGAAGCACTCATAGTCAAGGAATCCTGCCTAGGCACCTTTATTGACATTGAAGGGGCCTTTGATAAAACAAATTTCAACAGCATAGTTACAGCGTTAAACCGCCATAAAACAAACCCAACTATAATTACTTGGATCAGAAACATGCTGGCAAACAGGATCGTAAGAGTAGACAATGACAACAAACAAGGCGCTATCGTTGCTAAAGGATGTCCCCAAGGAGGGGTGTTATCGCCCTTGCTATGGAACCTTGTAGTAAACGATCTAATATCCTTGCTAAACGACAACAGATATTACACAATAGGCTATGCCGACGACCTGGTTATACTCGTGACGGGCAAGTTCACAAGTACACTTTGTGAACTAACTCAGACTGCCCTGCTATTAGTAGAGAGATGGTGCGAGGAGCATAACCTATCGATAAACCCGAACAAAACAGAATTAGTGATGTTCACGAACAAACGAGACCTGGGGAATTACACTCTACCTAAACTCTTTAACTCAACCCTGAATCTAACCTCAGAGGTAAAGTATTTAGGTGTAATACTAGATAATAAACTAAGCTGGTCCAAACACATAGAAAATAAATTAAACAAAGCCAGCATCATCTTCTGGCAATGCCGCAGGATGATAGGCAAGAGCTGGGGACTTACACCGAAACTGACCCTATGGCTCTATACTGCGGTCATTAGACCCATGATCAGCTATGGAGCTGTGGTGTGGTGGCGTAGAACACTCCTCACCACAACGCAATCCAAGCTACAAAGCTGGCAGAGGTTGGTGTGCATGGCAATCACGGGCGGCATGAGAACCACACCAACAACAGCAATGGAGGCCATGCTAAATATTCTGCCACTTCACCTATTTATCCAACAAGAAGCTGCAACCACTGCAGTAAGACTAAAGACTCACAAACTACTGTGTTCAACCGGCACACCACACATTAAGATTCTGGAAGACATAGCCAAAGACATTCCGTTCATGGAAGCACCAAATGACGGAATACAGATCAAATATATTTTTGATAAAAAATACAAAATACAGCTGGAAGAGGATTCAAGTGTAGCCTCAATTGGGCGAGACCTGAGTATCTTCACGGATGGCTCAAAAACAAAAACAGGGTCAGGAAGCGGTATCTTCTCCGAAGACCTAAATATTAATATATCACTACCCATTGGTACCTATAGCACAGTGTTTCAAGCAGAGTGCTTGGGTATACTTGAGGCAGCCAGAACAATCGGGAGGAGGAACGTAAAGGATTCCCACATCCGTATACTATCGGACAGCATGTCAGTATTACAGGCACTGGATAGTAACTCGACCACGTCAGGTATAATCTATGAATGCCACAACACCCTGATGCAGGTAGGTGAAAATAATGACATCACACTGCAATGGATCAAAGGTCACAACAACACACGCGGTAACGACAAGGCAGATGAGCTAGCAAGAAGGGGGTCAAGTATGACGGCTATAGGGGCCGAACCGATTATACCGTTACCTTCTTGCTGGCTCAAAGGCCAAATTCGACAACGCATGAAACACAAACATATCACACTATGGTCCGAAATTGAGGACTGTAGACAAGCCAAGTTGGCGCTGCCAGAAATTGATGCCAAATTGGCAAGAATTCTAATAAATCTGGACAGACGCCAACTGAGACAAATAACTGCGGCACTGACTGGACACGGTCCGTATAACAAACACCTATTTAATATGGGCATTACCGACAGTCCCCTGTGCAGAGCTTGCATGGGAACAGAAGAAACGGCTACGCATGTACTTCTTTACTGTCCAGGTGTAGCGGCTTACCGGGCACAACATCTTGGCACCCTGAAGACACTTCCGGAGATCTTCAAGAAGCCAAAAAAGCTTCTGAAGTTTCTGGAGGAGCTTGGGTGGCAAGAGTGAACCGAATCACTCCCACACACGCAAAATAGGCGCAAAGTCGTCGAGTTGCGGAAACCAGCCCGTGTTAACCATACCATACCATACCAAGGGCAGGAAAATGAGTTATGTTTACCAAATTTGATTTTTGTGATAATAAGGACATAGACACGCAAGGGTTACAGCCATGGATTGTACCTGCTGCGCTGGCGGTTGCGGGTTCGATCCCCGCACATGACAAACATTTGTATTGGCCATACAGGTGTTTGCCGTGGTCTGGGTGTTTGTGCAGTCCTTGTGGGTCTCCCCACCGTGCCTCGGAGAGCACGTTAAGCCGTCGATCCCGGTTGTTATCATGTACACCTGATAGCGATCGTTACTCATAGTAGGGAATATATCCGCCAACCCGCATTGGAGCAACATGGTGGATTAAGCTCTGATCCTTCTCCTACATGGGGAAAAAGGCCTATGCCCAGTATAGGGATATTACAGGCTGAAGCGTAGCATTTTATAACCGAATAAGAACTTTAATTATTCTTTATTAAAAAATAAATTTGATCGTAAGACTTGAAAACATTATATAACCTTTGATTTTAGTCAAGGTTCAATTACACTTGACAGAATCAAATTTTCTGTACTACAATTATTTCAAACCATAACAAAACGTTAAGTATGCCTTACCTCTTGAGGCAAATCTTTATTTAGGTTAATTCCATCAGAGTCGATGTCTGTAGTTTCTTGCACCATACAGTCTTCATCTTTAAGTAGCGCCTGTGAAATTTTTCAAACAATAAAATAGTTATGACTTTTATTACTATTTAATATTTATTTTATGCGTTTAGTGCAATACGTCCACTGTCTGGCCGCGGAAGTTGTATTTCAGATTATAGCTCACTCGATTTGATATTTATATTGGCTATTAAGGACGTTATTTATAACCCTAGGCGTATTATACCTGTATAACTTTTAAAAGAGCACAACAGATGAAATATCAAATTTTACGTCGAGTAAGTAAATTGATGTTAAGTACATTAAAATCTAGATACATTTCAATATTTTTACAAATATTACGTAAGATCGACTGCCGGTTGAAGAAATCAACTACATTAATTAGTAACAACATGGAAATGATGGTAAGGCAGCGAAAGTAATGAATTAATGAAACGAATCATTTGACGGTATGGTAGTGACGGTAAGGTAGTAGCGGTAGGTCGGTGACAGTATGGTAGCGTAGGAAGGGTAGTGAAGGAAGGGTAGTGTCGGTAAGGTAGTGACGGTAGGGTAGTGACGGTAGGGTAGTGACGGTAGGGTAGTGACGGTAGGGTAGTTACGGTAGGGTAGTGACGGTAGGGTAGTGACGGAAGGGTAGTGACGGAAGGGTAGTGACGGAAGGGTAGTGACGGAAGGGTAGTGACGGAAGGGTAGTGACGGTAGGGTAGTGACGGTAGGGTAGTGACGGTAGGGTAGTGACGGTAGGGTAGTGACGGTAGGGTAGTGACGGTAGGGTAGTGACGGTAGGGTAGTGACGGTAGGGTAGTGACGGTAGGGTAGTGACGGTAGGGTAGTGACGGTAGGGTAGTGACGGTAGGGTAGTGACGGTAGGGTAGTGACGGTAGGGTAGTGACGGTAGGGTAGTGACGGTAGGGTAGTGACGGTAGGGTAGTGACGGTAGGGTAGTGACGGTAGGGTAGTGACGGTAGGGTAGTGACGGTAGGGTAGTGACGGTGGGGTAGTGGCGGTAGGCCAGCGACGGTGGCGGTACTCACGGCGTCCGAGGCGTCGACGTCCCGCTGGTGCGCCTGCTTGACGTGGTCCTTGAGCGCGAAGGCGCGCGCGTAGCTGGCGCCGCACAGCGCGCACGAGAACTTCAGGCTGTTCTGCCGCGAGTGGATCTCCATGTGCACGCGCACCGCGTACAGCGACGCGAACGGGCTGCGTCACGTGTTACATTCTTTAGTCAGCTTCTTATATCTCACGACGAGGCGAACTGCCTGTCGCGTCACGTATCACGTCTATCGTGTTAGTTGGTTTTTAAGCCATCCAGTGTCATTTTTGTACATGCATATGTCATATACGCTCTTTTATTTATATTTTCAAATTCAACCCAAAGTATCACCTTTGAGCTTCGAAAGTGGTAATCGGTATCTATTGGTATAAATTATATTTTTCTTCATTGAAGTTTTATCGCAAGTATTCTGAGAGGGGCAACTTTTGACAGTTTTGTCACCAGATTGAAAGGTCATTCGATACTATTCCGAGAAGCTTTGACACTCTAAGGGAGTATTAAATCTACAGTCTTATCCACGGTATTATATGCAGGTCATGCAACTAAAACCAATTTCAATGGTGAGAGATTAGTACGATGGTGTCATAACTTTTCGTTCGCGTTAATGTCGCTGGTACGTCACTGCTATCGGTGTGTGAGGTCGCGCGGTGCCCACTGCGCACGCCGGTTGAGTGACGTTTCATTATAATTGGTTATATTGAATGACGTTTCATTATAACTGGTTATATTTTAAAACATAAATGCGTTACGTGTGATAAAAAAAGAGACAGAAAGCTATTTTTTCTTCGTTTCACAGCACTTCCATCGATCGTCATGCCTCTGGCGGCCATAAATTAAAAAGAAAAGCGCAACCATTAAGCTGACATACACCCACTAATGTAGTTGCATGACCTGTGTATAAGACCGTGGTCTTATTTCAAAGTGAATTCTCATGTCATTGTGAAACCCCCTATAAGTCACAAGTGATAAAAATCTCCTTACCTAGTTTTTCTAAGAATAAATTCATTCCTCAGTCAGTTTTAACTACAGGCTATAGATATAATAAAATGTATATAAACTTTACGTTGCATCATCATTGTTAATAAGAAAATAAGAAACCCAATAAATAGATAAACCAATCCCAAAATAATAAACAATCAGTCACAGTATCATACGATTATAAAAATCTGAGAACAACAAAAATTTGTTAACAAAGTATTTAGTTTGTATCTATTACATCCAGGGGTGGATTTATCTATAGTGCAGGGGATGTAATGCATCTAAGCACCGGGTTTTAAGGATGGGCCAGAATCGCACGCAAGACAGCAAAATAACGATTTATAAATCTTTGTATCGATACTATCACATTGTGACTTTGCAAATTACAAGTTTTCGTTGGCTAACCTTTTATTCTATCAAGATTTTGAAAACGTATTTTTAAAACCACCTATAACATTATTCATCTCAAAAAACTTTTAACTTGACAAAGTAATGACCACCCATCCATCGTCACATACTAATACTATAAGGTAGCATAGTTACCGGTTGCACTGCTGGCACGAGAAAGGCTTGGTATGAGAATTCTTGTGTCCTGCTAGCTGTACAGATGTCTTGAAGGCTTTAGGGCAGTAGGGGCATTTGTAGGCGCGTACTTCTGAGTGCGTCAACAGGTGATGATTGTACACGCTGTGAGCCTTGAACCTGCACCGATTTCACAACGCTTACAAATTACATTTGGAGGTGTTTTGTAGTAATGATTTTCCAAGATCAAAGCGTCGGGTATTCGACATGCTACTCCGTTAAGATAATTATGATTATATGAATAGGATTGGAATTTTGCTCTGCTTTTAACAGTAGCTTTGTTGGTTTTTTGGGGACATTTGTTTAGATATTTTTGAGTGAAAGCAAAAAAAAATTTTGTCATTTTTGGCACAAACTAATAAATAATATATGTATAAATGTGTATACTAGCGACCCGCCCCGGCTTCGCACGGGTGCAATGCTGATACTAAATATACTACAGAATGTCTTTATTTATAGTGAGAAGCTAGCTTATGACATGGTTATTAATATAATAACTAAAACATTCAAATATGCGTCGTTAGATTACACGTTGTTACAGAATGTGTTGAAGAAATAAAGGTTCACTGCTCGTTCCCCGTAAGTGATAGCGTGATAATTTGTAGCCTATATGTTGACCCGACTTCTTAATAATATTCGTGCCAAATTTGAAGTAAATCCATGCAGTACTTTTTGAGTTTATCCCGGACATACATACAGACAAACAGACAAAAATTCTAAAACTATATTTTTGGCTTCAGTATCGATTGTAGATTACACCCCAAGTATTCTTTTAAAAAAATATTCAATGTACAGTTTTGACTTTCCTACCATTTTATTATATATATATATATATATATATATATATATATATATATATATATATATATGTGTGTGTGTGTGTGTGTGTGTGTGTGTGTGTATATATATATATAGAGAGAGAGAGAGAGGGGTGGTGGTACCTCTTGTTGCAGTGCGGGCAGGCGTAGGGGCGCGCGCCCGTGTGCGTGCGCATGTGCAGCGTGAGGCAGTACGACACGCGGAACGACTTGCCGCAGATCTCGCACGAGTGCGGCTTCTCGCCTGGACACACGTTCACCATCAATTCATTTTAAACCTAAACTAACATCCTACACCCCAAAATATTTCTTTCATCTATTGCATGTCGCATGCCGCAAGTGTCTATTATTTTTTTTTATGTTTTTTTTTATTCACTAAGTTTGAGTTGCGTCGGGTTTCATAAAACCACACATTTTTTTTTCCATTGGACGCTTGCAACACCAGAAGCATCGCATGCGCGTTGCCGACCCTATTCCCGACGCCCGCAGCGGCTCTGGCTACTTTACTCACCACAGGTACACAACCCTGTTTAAGAGCAATATTATTTGGCTGTGATCTTCTGTAAGGTTAAGGTACTTTTCTAGTCGGGCTGCTCCAAATTTTGAGCAGAATATTTTCTACTATGCCATACGTCAATAGACGACTGTATGTATATGTCAGATACAAACAGTGTCAAATCTTATCGTATATTATAGGTAAAAGTCAACGTATTTTTACGATAAATATGCACACACATAAAAAAAATACATGCGAACTTGTCACATACTGAACTGCAAATGCTTCATCGAGTAGCGAGTGCTTTCGTTAAAGCGTTCCTTAAGCATCAGAATTATATATTATAATATAAATATAAAGACGACAATAATGATGAAAAGTACCAATTACCGACATATATTTACTGATGTTTAACGGACTTCAGTCACATAGCTATACCGATTAAACTTATAGTACCTACAGACTTTGATCATGTATTTTTTAGACAGCAAAAAATCGAATCTTTTATATAAATTAAAAAATATATTTTATATACTTTACCAGTATGTATCCGCTCGTGTTTCACCTTTTCATGCGGTCTTGCGAACTTCCTGTTGCAATATAGGCACGTATATGGCAGCGACTTGTCTTGTTTACCGACTACTACCTGAAATTGTGCCTCTGATGAGTTTGTATTAACAAAATACAAACTATAAGTTTTCAAACTTCCGTAGTCACTCACTTTTACTTGTTAAAGTGTATAGTGACTACGTAAGAAAACTAAATTAAATTTATACAGTGCTTCTGTGATCCTTCAAAATATTCTGATAGTATAATAGATCGTGTTCTGCATAAAAACATTATTTAATCTTTTAAATTTTATAATGTTTATTTGCGCACTGATCTTGCGCTCATATCAATTGCATAACTCCCCATTATGACGCATGATCGAAGTTTATGAGTATAGTGTATTAACATTTAAATGAATAAAATGATACATGGTAAATAAGTGGCTCCAACGCGCAACTCTTTAGTTACATTAGACAGTCAGTATTAACGTTCCAATTTAACGATGATGTTCGATTTTATCTGCACTAACGTTGTGATTTTAGACTGTTATCGCAATAATTTTAGCACAGGTTCCATCATATCACTTAATAACACTATTTTTTCATTAAATCCACAAAAATAATTACAACAACTAGACGACTTACGCCGTCTTTATCTGCGTTGAACATTTATGGTTCTACTATTACTACTGTAATTACTACATGATATTTTATAGCTTACAATCTTTCTTTGTTGTGCTGTGTGGCTACGGCACTAAAGAATTTAGCCACCCCCTCTCTTCCCGTGGGTGTCGTAAGAGGCGACTAAGGGATAACAAGGTTCCACAACCACCTTGGAACTTAAGAAGCCGACCGATGGCGGGATAACCATCCAACTGCTGGCTTTGAAATACACAGGCCGAAGACGGGCAGCAGCGTCTTCGGTGCGACAAAGCCAGTACTGCGGTCACCAACCCGCCTGCCCAGCGTGGTGACTATGGGCAAAACACATGAGTTCACGTTATTTTTGGCGTAAACTTGTGGAGGCCTATGTCCAGCAGTGGACTGTATAGGCTGTAATGATGAATCTTTCTTTACAAATGGGTGTTCTAATTCAAACATATATGTTTTATATCATCTTGTAACATGAAGGACATAAGTATAATTTACATTCGGAATTTTATATAAAGCTGACCCGAGTTACCACGCCGTAACACAATAATCCCGCTGACGAAGGAAGAATTGATGGAACATGGGAACAACAGAATAAGCGATTCAGCAATTTGATTGTTTTACAATTTAATTATTAAAATACATTTTAAATCAGTCTTGTATCATCTATCTATCTCAAAGAACAGTTACTTTTATTTTTAATCGAATTGTAATTTCATTTCATATTTTGAAATAATAAACATTGTAAATTTAAATAAAATTGTTTTTAAAAATACTTTCATCGGTCGCCATATCCCAACTCCCGGCAAACGTTGTTTTGCCGCTAAACGCTATTATATATATTTTTCAATGCTAAATCATAATAAAATAAAATTGAAAAATTTTGTCAAAAAAAATTTTTGGGGTGGGGCCACCCTTATCATTTAGGGGTATGAAAAATAGATGTTGGCCGATTCCCAGACCTACTTGATATGCACACAAAATTTCATAAAAATTGGTCCAGCCGCTTCGGAGGAGTTTGGTAAGAAACACCGCGCCACGAGAGTTTTATATTTTTAAATTTCGAGAATTTAGAAATAGAATTATAATTTCCATCACGAGTTTAACAATTCCTGTTAAATATATAATTTGTCAAAACTTCTACTCAGCCGCATATGCAGTACAAAAGAATAACCTTATCGATGTTATGCACGCTCATATGCATATCCAAATACTCCCTGGAGTGAAACTTCTTGTTGCATATATCACAGTTCATTTTATTGCTACCTTTGTGAGAGTTCATATGTATGGTGCGGTAGTCAATCGGTATCAACTTATCACATATTGGACACAGGAACTTGTGGTCACCTGCTACATTACCCCCCGTTGTATCTACGGGTGGCTCTATTGGACGAGATCTGTGAAGGTTGTTTGTTATTTAATAATTATATTCTTATCTTTTACTATTATTAATTAGTGATTGAGTGTAACTTTATTAGCTCAACAAAAACAAAATGAGTCTGACAATAGAGAACTTTATATAATTATTATGCTTAATAAAGATTAAAGGTAAGCAAAAGTCCAAGACTAAACAGCCTAAAAAATTATTTTCAATAAAAAAATTAAAAAAATTGCAGTCTTTTTAATTAATAAATTAAAAGCTGTTCCTTAGGCAGAATAACAGCAAACTTTTAACTTTAATATCCTTTATATTAAAAAGTAACAATTAACCGTTTAGTTATTAACTTCTTTGTATTTGTTGATTAGCAGGAATAACAAATAGGGCTTTGAAATAATATAATTTACTAACTTGATAGGGTCGTGCATCCTCTTGTGAAGTTTTAAAGATTTGCTCGTAAGGAATATCGTAGAACATATCTCACACTCAAACTTCAGAGATGATAAAAAACTGTTGTCTGAAACGAAATCTTTTTTCAAAAATTAATATACCACTTCTTTCAACGTTGCAATAATAATCATTTACTAATGTTTAAATTATATATGTACCTTCTCTGGTTTTATGTACTTTCATATGTGCACATAATGATTTTGAGTTTTCATAGGCGACGGGACATTGTGGACATGAGTATTTTACTGGAAAAGAAAATTTGTCACTATTTACAAAATATAAAAATATATTGAGTTGTATGAGACTAAATATCGTATTAAGCTAAAAAAAGCTTTCTTTAATAAAATAAATAATAGATTTAGATCTAAACCAAGTATGGTAAGCCAGTGCATTTTTGCATATTCTTGACTCGGAATTTCACCTATTACATGCAGTATTCCTAAATATTAATTCATCACTGAACACAAGATAAACTAAGATAAATATAACACTTAAACATTGCTTAGACAGGTTTAAAACATGGATTTTATATTCAAAGCACAATTTGTTTTGCAACGTCCATCTGCAAAACCGGCTCCTATATTAAATAATTCTATTTTTTCAAGAATTCTGAAGTCATACCATACTTTTGATTGCATGTCATTAACAAACAATTATTATTACCTTTTATAACATTTATTTGTAAATACTATTAAATCTTTAGCAAATATCAGTTTAATGAATAAAAATACTTTAAAACTGATACATACATATTTTACACGGATGTTGTTTGAATTCCGACAATGATGAGACATAAATATTGCAAGACATGCAATTGTAAACCTTCATTTTATTACCCGCTGTTGTTTGCATTTCCTTTACAACGACATTGTGGTATGGTCCATTTTTTTCTAAAAAAAAGAAGAAATTTTTGTATGTCTTAAAATAAGTTTCTTTATATTAAATCAATATTAAAACCAGACTCATATTAAGCAAAGGAATAATAAAATAATATTATATCTGTTAGATGACTAGTAACTTTAAATTTTATCATTATTTTATTTTAATTATATCAATAGTAATAAATATTCCACAAAAATTGTGTCTACTAATAGTAGTTCTAAATACTGACAGCAGGCCAATAGTCATAGTAATATGATATGACTTTGATCAGATCATTCCATGATACAAATAGGATTCTTAAAAATGTGGTAAAAAATTTAAATATCATACCATCAGGAGGTTTGATGTCCTTTATAAGACTGTTACAGAATTTCTCCATTTGAATATACTGCCGTGTACCTCTACCCTTTTTATCTGCTGTCTCCTTTGCTGGAATAACTACATTCATTGATTTTTCTGTAATAAAAGATAAAATATTAACCTACATCTTTTCTCACACTTTATTATAGGCAATAGTTAAAATAACTCAAAAAAAAATTGTTTTTTAACTTTTTAATGTGATTGGTACATTTATTTAACAGTTAACATTACAAAATGTACTAAACATAGTTTAAAATCTTTAGTAGGCATTAAGGTTAATGTGAAATAAATTCTTCTTCTTCAATGAGTTTCTTAATAAAAAGGTTTTTGTATTCCTTTTCTCTACAATATAAGTTGTGTTTATCCATTTGTTTATTATTTATTATAGGTATATAATTATACTGTGCTGTGTGGCTACGGCACTAAAGAATTTAGCCACCCCCTCTCTTCCCGTGGGTGTCGTAAGAGGCGATTAAGGGATAACAAGGTTCCACAACCACCTTGGAACTTAAGAAGCCGACCGATGGCGGGATAACCATCCAACTGCTGGCTTTGAAATACACAGGCCGAAGACGGGCAGCAGCGTCTTCGGTGCGACAAAGCCAGTACTGCGGTCACCAACCCGCCTGCCCAGCGTGGTGACTATGGGCAAAACACATGAGTTCACGTTATTTTTGGCGTAAACTTGTGGAGGCCTATGTCCAGCAGTGGACTGTATAAGCTGTAATGATTGATATAATTATACTATTGTTAATGTAATGAAAATTTTTTTATTTTTTTACTTTGAAAATTTTATTAACAAATGTTTTAGGCAGTTAATATATATGAATCAAGGCTGTTTCTTAGTCATAATTACTATTATAAAAATCAACTACATTTGTAGATATACCTATATCTTCATTTTCTGTCAATGGTGCCTCAATAATGTCCCCTGTCTCTGTTATCATTCGTCGTGACTGTTGTTTATCTGCTAACACCTCTTCATTCTGTACTGCCTCATATTCTATTGGAATACTTTCTTCCATAGGCTCCTGTAAAATAATATATTATTAACTTAATATAATGTTTTAATTTTTATAATACTATCAAACTATTTACAAATATGCTTCTAAATTTTGTAAGCAATCTTTACCAATTGGAATATAGTTATCATGACAACAAATCTACCTTTTATTAATGTTTTATATATAATAAACCAAAGAGTCATCTATATGCCTTCTCACATATAGAGAATGAAGACGGCGCAGCAGTGGGAGATCACAGCCTACAGATTGAATCAATCAAAGTTATCTGAATACAAATTTAGCACTAAAACTAGCACTAAAGTACCTCTTTTTATAACTTACATAATTTAAATCTATACTTTATATTCCAAGGTCCATACCTCAACCACAACATCTTGATTGTTGTGATAATTTTGTATGTGTTCCAAGACTGATGAAAATGACACACCGCATGTGTTACAACTGTAAATTTCTTCTTGATTTTTATCTGCATCTTCTTCTATAGATCTCCTCTCTGGTTCTTCATCTAATAAAGTAAAAAGGAAAAACTATAAAAGGTAATGTAAATATGTAATTTAGAGTAACAATTATTTTTCAATAGTGCCAATCAGAAACTCAAAGTGATCAACAACATATATCGTACTATCCCACATTACACAAAAATCAGTGTTCATGACCACAAAAATCTAAATTAATAAAATAAGAGATTAATTGCAAGTGATTTTATCTGCATTTAAATCAATTGCTTGTGGTCTAAGACCCCGATATAAAACGACCTTGACCGAGATGTTTATTTGATGAAACATATTTTATATTTAATTTAATATGTCAATAAATATATTGCATATGGGTTGTCTAACAAATTTCAGAATTCAAAATATATGCTTTAGTTTAAACCTTTAAGAGCAGTTAATGATATAGTTCCATCATTGTTTTGTTTAGTTACAATTGAAACACCCTGGCTTAACATGGAATCCTCATCTGTCAGGATCACATAACGGCTCTGTCCATCCTCTTTCACCAACTTTAGCTCTTGTGTCTGTAGGCACGGCTTCATCATTTGCTTGCTCAGCAATTCAACATACATTTTGCCAACGTCCGAATCACTACTCAATTTAACTGCTTGTGATGATACACTATCATCTACATTATCGTTTTGTAGCTTATTACCTGCAAAAAGAAAGCACAGAAATATAAAGAACATGTGTTTTGTCGTAATCATATATTTCTTTAAATATATTACTAAAATGTAGATGATGATATTGTAACACTAGCGACCCGCCCCGGCTTCGTACGGGTACAATGCTGATACTAAATATACTACAGAATGTCTATATTTATAGTATGAAGCTACCTTATGACATGGTTATTAACATAATAACAACAACATTCAAATATGCGTCGTTAGATTACACGTTGTTACAGAATGCGTTGAAGAAACAAAGGTTCACTGCTCGTTCCCCGTAGGTGATAGCGTGATAATATGTAGCCTATATGTTGACCAGACTTCTTAATAATATTTGTGCCAAATTTGAAGTAAATCCATGCAGTACTTTTTGAGTTTATCCCAGACATACATACAGACAAACAGACAAAAATTCTAAAAACTATATTTTTGGCTTCGGTGTCGATTGTAGATCATACCCCAAGTATTTTTTTAAAAAAATATTCAATGTACAGTTTTGACTTTCCTACCATTTTATTATATGTATAGATTATCATTTTTATTTGCGTTTTAAGTTTTAATATGTTAAAAAAAAGAATAAAAAAATCTCTCTCTCGTGTGTTATATTAGACCCTTGATTATCAAGTACAATGTGTTATCTTATTATAATGACAGTGAAACTTGGTACAATAATTTATAATTATTTATTTGTTAACATATCAATATTCAAATTTAAAGTGTTTTCTTACCATCTTTATGTAGTTCTAATTTTAGATTAGAATTATCTAAGGCATTCTCATTCTTTTCAATTTGCGTATTAGTATCAAATATGATAGTTTGAACAGGATTTGTAAGTTCGCAATCATCGTGTTTTAAATGATCTGTGAGTTGTTCTACTGAAGATAATCTAGTTGTACATAGGGGACATACTAAATTTGACGTTATAATTGATATATGTTCAATAAGAGATTGTTTCGACTCAAATGTAGCATTACAACAAAGAGGACAATATAATACTTGATCTCCCATTGTAAAAAGTCATTTGCTCGAAATCTCTAAGCTATAAAAATGTATCGGGAATATTGTTGACAAGGGATCGTGCATTATTTTGTAAACATGTAACTATCAATCCATCTTGCCAATTGACGTTTAGTTTGTATCTAAATTCTCAACACAAGTCCATTTTTGAAGAACTTCACACTTATAATCAGAAAGCAAAGCAGATCACGGATGACAGACAAAGGTGTTCAGTTAAGCCATAAAGTAAATGCTCCGTGACAGAATATAAAAATTTGTCTATGAGTGTGAGAGGAACTCTGCAATAATCTATAGTTCTATACTTATCCGCATTAAAAATTCAAATATTAAACTTAACTTACCTACCCCACCCCAGCCTGCAAAATAATCATCATCATCAGTCCAGCCTATTGCAGTCCACTGCTGGACATAGACCTCCACAAGTTCGCGCCAAAAATGCGTGAACTCATGTGTGTTGCCCATAGTCACCACGCTGGGCAGGTGGGTTGGTGACCGCAGGGCTGGCTTTGTCGCACCTAAGATGCTACTGCCCGTCTTCGGCCTGTGTGTTTCAAAGTTAGATGGTTATCCCGCCATCGGTCGGCTTCCAAGGTGGCAGTGGAACCTTGTTATCCCTTAGTCGCCTCTTACGACACCCACGGGAAGAGAGGGGGTGGCTATATTCTTTGGTGCCGTAGCCACACAGCACGCAAAAAAATTCCTATATCAATACTTTCAAATTCCTATATGTTTTGATGCATAAAATATTTTTGATTCCTAAGTGTTAAAAAACTGCTCAAGTTGCATTTATAAGTGCTCAAGTACAGTATGAAACAGCTCCACTTTCCTTAATTGTTAAATAAATAGAAATAGTTTGAACAAATTTAACTTGAATATATTTTTAACGACTTTTTGATTTTTAGTTAAATAATTTAAGGTGAGCAATTTAAAAGGACAACGTAGTTGAATTGAGCTATTGAAAATCTATCGATTAGTATTTTTTTTTTATTACGAATATCTGCAATTTTTTTGCTTTGCATCATTGTCTATGCGCATGCGCAGCGCTCACCAGTCTTAAGATATAAATGTTTTTGTTCAACCTATACATATTTATTCAAAAATTAAGGAAAGTGGAGCTGTTCCAAATTGTATATGAGCAATTATAAATGCAACTTGAGCAGTTTATTAACACTTTGAGTAATTTAAAATCTTGTATACATCAAAAGATGTAGGAGTTTGAAAATATTGATAAAATAATTTTTTTCAACGAATTTTTTGATTTTCAATTAAATACTTTAAGATGACACGAATTTTCAATTAAATACTTTAAGACGACAACGTAGTTGAATTGAGCTATTGAAAATTTATCTATTATTTTTTTTTTTTTTACTAAATCATTATTTTATTTGTGCAAACTATTTATATTTATTTAAAAATTAAGGAAAGTGGATCTGTTCGAAACTGTACTTGAGCAATTATAAATGCAACTTGAGCAGTTTTTTAACACTTTGAACAATTTAAAATATTGTATACATCAAACATAGATGAAGTAAAAAAAAGTAGATAATGCGCAGCCTTTGTTGTTAGTGAAGCCACAAAACTCGGCTCCTTCAAGTAAACACACGCGCTCACGCACACATATGCATCAAACTACGCTCATTTTCGTTAGTATCTCACGAGGCCTCGTACAGTAACTTTGCCTATAAAATGCCGTTCTTTTGTAATTAAATGGTGCAAAAACAATACCAAAGTGAACAAAAAGTCTGAAGAAATATCGTTTCACACGTAAATACATACAAAACTTTATATTTTTTGTTATTCCAAAATAATATTGAGGTTATTCGGAACTTATAATAACTATGCACCGAAATGACGTACCGAGGGAGTGTTACCAGTAATTTTTATTTCCATTAGCCCAAAATGCGGGTAAGTAAATTGTAGGCAATCATAGAAAAATAATTAACTAGAAAGTGGACATCATTATTGTGTTTTTTTTTTTATCGTGTGATTTTATGTTTTACCTAAATTGAAGTCAATATGAATTTTTAACTCGTTTTTGTCTGTTTAAATTTGTGAATTAACTACTCATATTTTACTACTAAATATCATGATTTTAGGTTTCCAACGAATATTTTAATAGGAGATAGATAGAATAGGTAGCTGCTGTGCGACTGAGCTGAAATGAACTACAACGACAGCCATCCTCATCTAGTGTGGTTTGTTCAAACCATTTTGATAAAGCTGACATGTACGGTACAAAAAGTGGACTGCGCAGAGTACCATCACGTATATACTACTACTTACTACTAGGTATTTTAATGTTGAATTTTTTGTTCTAGGACCTACCGGATGAGTCTTAAATTAGTCGTTAACCAAGATTCAATCTTTGATACACCTAGAAAACATAAACTAAGAGAAAAGTTAAAAAAACAGGAACTTTATTAAAAAAAAATGTAAAAAAATTAAATCATTACAGCAAAGAGTTAGACGTCTTTAAAACAGGAACTTGCCCTTCAGAGGAATCATCAATTGCAATTTTCATTGACACAGATTTATATAATTCATTAAATCAAAACATGGCTGCAATAGATTTATTAACAATTTGAAGCAAAAAGGAGTAAATATATTTAAAACTATAAACAGATTTTTATTCTCGCATACCCATTTTACCTATATTAAATTGTGTTTAATCCCATTTAATAAAATTTTCAGGGACTTTTTTTAAAAAGTGTCAACACTTCACTCACTCACACATATTTAAAAAAGTGGCTTCACTTTTTTGTTCTAAGTGCGTTATCTATTCTTTTTACTTGATCTATGACATCAAAAGATATAGGAGTTTGAAAATATTTGATTTTTAAAAAAAAAATTGATTTTTAATTATATAATTTGAGGTGAGCAATTTAAAAGGACAACGTAGTTGAATTGAGCTATTCAAAGTCTATCAATTAGTATTTTTTTTATTACACGTATCATTATTTTGCAGGCTGGGGTGGGGTAGGTGCTTTTTGGTCATACTCTTTGGTTAGCTAGCATTCATTTCATTTTCATTTGTAATTAATCTGTGAACAAACATATGACATTTCACTCTGGTTGAAACTTGAAATTTGTCGCCATTTTGTTTACTTCATTGTTGTTTTCTGTATTAATTCTAGTGTAAGTAGTGTATAATTACCTATATGAGTTGAAAGTAAATACTATTAACCGATTATAGCAAACACAATTACTTCCAAACTTTTTCTTGTCGGTTAGCATTTTTATAGTGGTATATACGAAGTTGAAAAGTGACACTAATCGCCTATATTTATATATGTGTACAACTGTTCGGCGGTTTGTTTAAAAGAATAATGATGGGTAAGAGAATGCATCATAATAACAAAAGGGGACTGGGTAGTAAAGGCCATGATAATGGAAAACCTTCCAGCCCTGGTGTCTCGCCATACAACAAACCAGCAAAAATACCGGGTGCAACTTCCGCAGGCAAAACAAAAACAGAAATGTGTCCTATCCCGTACATCAGACAACAGGATAATGCTATTACTTTACCGAGATTTACTGCTATAGCCGCGAGATCAGCAGACGAACCTATCGGTATGGACGAGCTTGATGCCTTACAACTGGAGCTAGAATCGCTTCTCTGTAACACAGCCCTCCGCATAAGATATTTTCAAGGAGAAATTGAAAATATCGACACTAACGAATCCAAGAGAGAAAAGAAGGGTAAAGCTGCTGGAAAACAGTTACAGTACTCTATGAAGAGAAAATTTCCAGAAGATAAAATGGCTAAAAGCAAAGATTATGCTAAAATATCAAACCAGCCTAAGGTACCCAAATTAAAAAACTTTAGTAATTCTTCCTCTGGTGCCTCACATAACTACCTTAATGAAAATACTGTTAATTCAGACAATTCAGTTAAGCTCGAACTGTCACAATTAGCTTTACCAAAGAATAATATTCCTTACAAATTTTGGAATTCTGTAGATCCTTACTGTGCACCAGTCACTCTTGATGATATCAAATTTCTTGAATCTCTTATGGTTCAAAGCAGCAATACAACACTTCCTCCAATACCACCTTTAGGCAGACATTATTCTGAAGTATGGGCTGATGAGCATCTATCGGAAGACCAAAATGCAGCAAGTCCCAACAAACAAAAATCTTCAGGTATGTCTCCAGATGCATCAAATTTACGGAAAAAACTTGAAAAGTCATCTGATAATATGATAACTGGACCTCTAACACAGAGACTAGTATCAGCTCTTATGGAAGAAAACGTTTTGCCTTATGAAGTCCCTGATATAAAATTAAAACAAATTACAAACAGTAAAAGTAGCTACAAAAATTCATTGACTTTAGAAAAATGCCTTAGAAAGGAATTAGTTGAACAAGGTATCTTAGATCCAGAAGATCTACCTCCACTTACAAATCCAGCTGATGATGAAATATTAGCTGAAATAAAGAAGTGTCAGACAGAATTAACTGCAGTGAGGAAAGAAAATTGTCGAAATCTGAAAAACCTCATAGGTTTGTGTAAACAAGAGATGATAAGACTGAACTTGAAAAAACAGTTAGATCAAGTTGACATGGAGTGTATTGATACATATAAAAAGATCGTAGCCGCTAAACAGAAGAAAAGACCTATTACTAAGAAAGAGAAAGAGGATGCTTGGCGTGCCATAAATGAACAGATACGGCTTAACAAGGAAATTAATGCATTACCTTTAACAGGTCCAAACACAAGTTAAATATTAAAAAAAATTAAAATTGTATTATTTTCAAATATTGTAATTTTAATTGGCTTGGTTTAACAATAATAACAATAACTATCCTCCATTATTTGTTTCATTTCAGTTTCATATACTGCAAAAACTCATAATTGAAATCAAATAATAATTATACATGGATGGCACTTTGGTAAAACTTTGAAACATTAATCTATCTCCAGCAAATTAATCCTTTACAACCCACATTAATAAAATAGAAAATTTGGAAATGAAATAATACCAGAATCCATTAATTTATTATTTATGATAATAATTCTTAGCTTTTAATTATTTTACAATAGCTTAATCCTAGTTTTTATTATAGTAATTTTTTTCTTACAAGTAAAAATTGAAGTTGTTTCTAACATTAACAACATAAATTTATTACTTTAATGAATTAATATTAAACGGGACATGAAACATTGATGCAAAGATTATTTTTGTGTATCCATTAACAGATAAAAAAAACTTATGTAATTGTCACTTTGTTTTACAAAATCAGATGATTTTATGGTGTAACATATACAATTGACTACTTAAACCCTGATTAATTTAGTCTGAACATCCCCACCTAGCCATCACAGGCCTTTTTCTTCATGTAGAAGGGTTGGAGCTTAATCCACCATACTGCTTCATTGTGAGTTGGCAGACATTTCATAATAGAGTAACAATTCCTATCAGATGTCTGTGATAACAACCGGGACCAATAGTTTAACTTGCTCTCAATAGAAACTTGAAACAAATATTTGTACATTACAAATATCCATTCCAAGCTGGTCGATTCCACCTATGATTTTTGGTGTTTACGTTCCTAAAAGCATCACTAAACAAGTGCAGTTGTCGCTCAACCCTGTCGTTAAACTCTGAGTATCTACTGATAAAAAAATATAAAATAACTAGCAGTCTGCTCCGGCTTGCACGGGTAGTAAAACAAAGTGCCTGCGGCGTCGTATTTGTATGAATTCGAAAACCACTGAACAGATTTTCATGGGGTATTCTCCAACAGACCGAGTGATTCCTAAGTAAGGTTAAGGTACATTTCGTTAAGTTTTGTAAATAGGATGAATTATGACAATAATTGTTAAAGAAGTCTGACTACTTCAAGGCACCTGCGAGCTTTTATTGATGCGCTACATAAACCTTTTGAGATATAATAAAACAATAGGTTTAGTGGATTTATTTCTTTTTCATAGTTCTACAAAAATGTCCGCTTATGGTACAGTGGTATGGTGGAAAACAATGGAGAATGAAGTAGTGTGAAACAGTAACGCTGAGAACTAAGCGAAAGAGAGAGTGACACGTTTCCCGCGATACGTGTCTTACGATGAAGAGATAAATATCTTTTTAAACATAAGGGCCCGGCCCCATGTCCACGGAACGGAGCCGGTACTGTAACACGGCACGACGCCGTGCCGTAACATTTCACGGCGTCGGGCCGTAGCACGGTGCCGTGGACGGTGCACCGCGCGCAACTTGGCAGTTGATATTTCGCAGTTTGTGTGCTCGGGCGTCCTTGCCTGGATCTGTTGTTATTAAGACGACAAATGAAAAAGAAACTGTTAAACAGAGGAAATTTTGGGTAAATCCATATATTTATACAATGAACCAAGATGGAAGTTATTTCAAGAGAAAATATGTAGCATTAAAAATATGTGGGCATGAGAAATTTTTTGAATATTATAGAATTACGATATCAAGCTTTGAAGAACTGCTCACCAAGATCGTTTATAAAAATAATATGTGTTCAGCAAACCTGTTGATCCTATGGAGATGCTTGGTTTAACTATCAAGTGAGAAATAAAACGAACATAAGATAAATCAAAATATGTTTATTTATTACTAGCCGTGAACGCGACTTCGTCTGCGTGGAATTTAACAAAAAAGTTATTGTTCAGTTCGCGTAGTTATAAAAAAAATAAATTTCTAAAATAAAAGTAGCTTAAGTTACTCCTTATTACATCAGTTATCTGCCAGTGAAAGTCCCGTCAAAATCGGTCCAGCCATGGAGCATAGAGAAATGAAGAAATGAGAATTCTATGCTCCATGGGTCCAGCCGTTTTAGAGATTAGCCAGAACAAATAGACAGATAAAAATTGTGAAAAATGTTATTTTGGTATATGTACCGTGTGACCATACTGTGGCGACATCTATCACGCGAAATACGAACGACTACGAAACTACGTAATTAGAGAAAACTGACGTATGCTACATCGCGCTATCAGAGTTTTCAAAGTGATTAAGTATATATACAAGATTCCGACAACAACCGTCGGGGCGTTAGCCCGCCAGACACAACACCCGTCTGGTCGGAGGATCCTCCATTTTCTTCACATCCCCTAAACTGGTGACCCCGAGCATGAACATCGGCGCAACCTTCATCGTCATCATCACTTCCTCAAGCTTTCGAGCAGCGAGTAGCATCCAGCATCTACAGCTTCAGCCAGCCAGCATCTACGGCTACTACGGGTATCCTGACCACCAGCATGCAGCGGACGCGCATTCCTGGTCATCGCCCACAGCCTTCTCAGCGACTTTGGCACAGCACACTGCACTTCGGCCGGTCAGCAAGCAGAGACGCACTTCTCTCCTGGTCGACGCAGCAGCAGCCACTACGCAGTACTGCACCACTCCGACTCACTGGAGCATATGCAGCATCACCGCAGACAGTTCCGACTCACCGTGAACTATGCGGCATCTGGTTCCGACTCACTGGAACATTCCACTGGCCCGGCAAGCATCACAAGATGAATGGACGACTTAACCTGCTATCGACCTCCGGTCTCGGAGGGGAGTGATGTGGCGACATCTATCACGCGAAATACGAACGACTACGAAACTACGTAATTAGAGAAAACTGACGTATGCTACATCGCGCTATCAGAGTTTTCAAAGTGATTAAGTATATATACAATATCCCGACAACAACCGTCGGGGCGTTAGCCCGCCAGACACAACACCCGTCTGGTGGAGGATCCTCCCTTTTCTTCACATCTCTAAAATACCATATGTTATGTGATATGTCATGTTAGTAAAAAGCGGTTATTTTAATATTACAAACCGAGACCAATTTTATTTATTTGTAAAGATTTGTAGAGTATTTTTAACCGACTTCCAAAAAAGGAGGAGGTTCTCAATTCGGCTGTATTTTTTTTTATGTATGTTACATCAGGACTTTTGACCGTGTGGACCGATTTCGACAAATGTTTTTTTAATCGAAAGGTGGTGTGTACCAATTGGTCCCATTTAAATTTATTTGAGATCTAACAACTACTTTTCGAGTTATATCTAATAATGCGTTTTTACTTGACGCTTTTTTCGTCGACCTACTTTGTATTATACCACATAACTTTTTACTGGATGTACCGATTTTGATAATTCTTTTTTTTGTTAGAAAGGAAATATCCCAAGTTTTGTACCATGATAAGGAAACCAGGATTTGATAATGGGATCCCAGAGAAATCGAGGGAAACTCTCGAAAATCCGCAATAACTTTTTACTCGGTGTACCGATTGTGATAATTTTTAATTTAATCAAAAGCTGATGTTCATTTAAATTTTATCGAGATCTGATAACTACTTTTTGAGTAATCTTTGATAACGCGTAGTTACTTGACTATTTTTTCGTCGATCTACGTTGTGTACAAAATAATTATGTTTGCCTGCAAACATAATTATTTTGTACACAAACTGCGAAATATCAAATGTCAAGTTGCGCGGGGCGCACCGTCCACGGCACCGTGCTACGGCATGACGCCGTGAAATGTTACGGCTCGACGCCGTCGCCGTAAAATGCTACAGCGTTGTGCCGTGGACATGAGGCCGGGCCCTATTCTTCGCTATTGCTAAAAACATTATGTACATAATACCCGTGCCACGTGCAAAGCCGATTGGGTCACTATAATATCTCGCTAGTTTTTGTTATAGCTATGACGCATCTTACATTGCAAAAAGAAAAGCGTATTAAAATATTGTTTTACAGTAAAATATATAATTCACGTACATCATGCTTTTAAAATTACTTAAGGAACTGACCTAGTCATTTGTTATTAAATAAATGTTAAGAAAATATAATAATTCTTAATTAAGTAGTACAACCGCAGATTCCCACGGCTCCTGGTCTGTGGTCCTTTTACAGCAGCGCAAGTAGTACATTTGCGGCACCAATCCTGTACATCATCTCGACAATGCAACCAGTAAAATCGTTCTCGCACTTTTGTTAACGTCCTCTTGACACCCAGATGACCTCCTGATACGCCATCATATATTTCACGGAGAACATCTGGTACTCTCGTTCTTTGGACAATTATCTGAAGATGGAACTCTCTGCCGTTAGTCTTCTCCCATTTCCAGTAGAGTATTCCGTTTTGAAGTATCAGACTGTCTCATTGAGCCAGTACGCCTTAGTGACAGCGCCAGTGGGTGCAACCTCGCTCCAGATTGGTTGTACGTCACCTCGTTTCTTCCATTAATTTAATTAAACTTCCTAATTGAAGAGCCACTTGAGAGTCTGTAGAAGCTACGGTGTCGCTGGTGGGCGTGGTAAGGTGGCCGGATCCAGTGGGCGGGGCTTGAGACAAAGTTGGCGGGGCCTGAGCCCGAGTAGGCGGGGCCTGAGTCCCAGTAGGCGGGGCCTGGGGCGTGGTCAGTGCGGCGGGGCTTGGCCCACAGTGGGCGGAGCTTGGTCCCCAGTGGGTGTGGCCTCCGCAGCTCGTTGTGCCCTTGTCTTGACGCCCTCCTTGAAGTTCTCTCTCGGAGTCAATGGCATCTCCAAATCTCACGTCCGACACCAGTTGTTACGTGTTAGGGTTCGAAGGATTTGGAGAGAAAGACCTGCTGACTCTTTTGGAGACTTTATTTACTAGCACTAGGTCCAACACAATGAACTAGGTTCAACCACTAAGCATTAATGATGTCTTAAGTCATAGCCAATGTCGTAGGTTTCGCTGGTATCACTCTTAATCACTTGTTTTCACTTTGAAGTCGGCTCGAAGATCGCTCAAACTCAATTGAACTCGCTCGCCTCCCTGCGGCTATTTATATCGGTCGAGACGAGGCTTAGACCATTCTGGAAAGTTCACGCATGTACCCGGTTTTCGAGACTATTCTTCTATATAATTCCACCGTAGTTCCTCTAACGCCACCTAGTATTGAGTAGAGGGTTTCATGCTGTCTCTGTCTTTGTGTGGTTTCAATGGTTGCCGCTAGATGGCGCTAGTTTCTTTGTGTGTTCGTAACAATATTATAGTGAGTATGTATATTTTTATGTATAGGTATATTTGTATTTTGGTATGTACCTTTATATGTATTTGTTAATATGTAGTATATTACGTCTATACTAATATTATAAAGGGGTAAAGTTTATATCTTTGTTTGTATGTAGGGGGTAATCTTCGAAAATACTGATCCGATCATGAAATTTTTTTCACTAACAGAAAGCTACACTATTCAGGAGTGACATAGGCTATATTTTATTGTAATTGAACAAAAAAATCAATAAATAAGAAAAAGATTAAAATATAATATCAAAATGGTAAATAAACTAGCGCCATCTATCGCTATTAGAAAACAATTTAGTCTTATTTTAGTCTATGGACGACGTTTTCTTGATTTTTGATAGATGGCATTGGAGCAACATATTATTTATTTAAGTGCTATAAAATTTGTTCTTTAAAGAATGTTATTTGGCTCTGTAATTTAGAATAATAAATACACGGGAGCAACATATTATTTACTTAAGTGCTATAAAATTTGTTTTTTAAAGTATGTTATTTGGTTAATATAATAATAATTAACGCCCAACGAAATGGGCACGGGTCGGCTAGTTTTTAAATATTTATTATGTATTTATTATTTATTATGTTTTTTTTTTGTTTTCTTTATTTTTCTGTTCTTTTTTAATTTTTTTTCTTAATGAATACTTTTTGCACTGTTTGCCTCGCTATATGAAACAGTCATGACCATGGGTTGACTGGAAGAAATCTCTTTCAGAGATAAGTCCACCTTTATCATAAACCTTACTATTATTTTGTTTCTAGATGTATTTTTGAGTGCAATAAAGTATGTAATAATTCTAATATACATAATTAATTAATTTATTTATTTTTGTTCAATAAGCCTTGCAACATTTTTGTTGTGTCAAATAGGGAACTTAAAATTTTGAATCATAACGTAAAAGTGCAAAAGATTTATGTGAAAGAAGTGGAATAATTTTAATTCTATGATTATTATTAATTAATAACACCTTTGATATAATACAATCATGGATAATCCTTTAACTCCGAATAAGATACAAAGATTGATGCATTTAGCTGAAGACAAATCATTTCAATTTCCGAGACGGTTGCAAATCAACAATGATGATATGCAGAGGTAAAGTTTGAAAATGTTTATAAATAAACTTATGTCTGTTATTTTGATTTCAATATGAACTAAAAGAGCTATTTTTCTTGTTTATTTATAGTAGTGTGGGTTCAAATCAAATGACTTTAAATAAAACTGGAACTAACTACGAATCATCTTCGGGAATCATCGACTTGGAACGAGTAGAAGGTAATTTTATTTTTATAAATAACTAAAATATTAAACTAACAGGTAATCATCGATTACATTTTCTATATGACGGCGGCAGCGATGGCTGATACATATATTTCACGGATTTTGGGTATAAAGTATTTTTCGTAATGATTTAATTAAAGTAAAAGTTGTCTGTTATGGATATTAAAATAAGGTAACCAATATAATGTTTGAAAATTTTCAGGTTTTGGTGAATCTGGTGTTGGGAATATGTCTTTAAGTAAGTCTGTAAGTATTAAGCATTATTCTTATACATATGACCAAGCTTCTGCATTTAGTATATGTATACATTTAAAAAAAGTGTGTGTGTGTATGTGTGCAATTTATACAAAACTGAAGTGAAACTTCTGAAAAGTAGCCTACGAAAGAATTTTTTCGCCGAGAATATAAAATACTGTGTAATGTATTCTACCTCATTCTTCTATACCTTATATTTCTCCTATACCCTATACGTATTGCGACTTCGTTGCAACAAAGACAATTCAGGACACTTTTTTTGTTGTATTTTTTTAGATCATTACAGCCTATACAGTCCACTGCTGGACATAGGCCTCCACAAGTTGACGCCAAAAATAACGTGAACTCATGTGTTTTACCCATAGTCACCACGCTGGGCAGGCGGGTTGGTGACCGCAGTACTGGCTTTGTCGCACCGAAGACGCTGCTGCCCGTCTTCGGCCTGTGTATTTCAAAGCCAGCAGTTGGATGGTTATCCCGCCATCGGTCGGCTTCTTAAGTTCCAAGGTGGTTGTGGAACCTTGTTATCCCTTAGTCGCCTCTTACGACACCCACGGGAAGAGAGGGGGTGGCTAAATTCTTTAGTGCCGTAGCCACACAGCACTGCAGCAGCAGTATTTTTTTAGAACTTTTTGCTAATTCAATATAAGATTTTTAAACTATAGCAAAGAAAATAAACTATTAATTTTATAAAGATTTCAAACCTACCATAAATAGTAATCTAGAAATGAGGAAATAAATGCGAAAAAAGAAATTAAAAGTCATCTCCTGTAAAATTAAGAAATGAGCTGTTGTGACTTTGTTGCACCGAAGGTGCAATTATAAAATATTCACTTCACAAAAAATATTTCTATCAGTTATGGCATGTTCAGTATAGTGTTAAGTATTAGAAATAATGACTAGTCTTTAGATTAAGGGCCGTCATTTTGTAGTTTGATAGATAAAAGGGTTATTTTTTTTTTGGTGACGAAATTATTTCGATAAACGGTTTAATTTTGAAGTTAGATAGGTTAAGGTTATTTTTTTTTTGTGACAAAATTATGCTGATAAACGGTCAAATTTCGATCTTATAACATTCGACGGCCCTTAATCTAAAGGTTTACCGAAATAATTGTGTTTCTAAGACATGGTTTACAGAATTCCCTTCAGTTATTGCTTTACTTATGAACTTGATATGCATTTCATAATATATGTAAAACATTAAATTTTTGCAGACAGCATTCAATCCAGGTGAAATGACTGGCAGGTCTACTGGAGCTGAAGATATTGATGTGAAAGATCAACTTAGTGCAGTGAGAGCATTTGAAGAGTATGGCCGACACTCCATTGCATTAGACAGCATTACAAGCCACATGGACAAACAGACTTCTGAAATTAATGATTTGATGAGACATTCAATTGCTACAAATTATTCATTTCACTCAAAGGTATTATTAGTTAATATTTATTAAAGTTTAAGATTAAAATAAATATTGAGTTATGGTTTTAATTTGAAATATTCTTATTTTAAAATATTATCAAAGTATTAAGTGCAATATTATTGAACAGAGACAATGGGCTAATAACTTAGTGAAATAAATTACTCAATTCTTAAAATAGTATGTATAAGCCATTCTTAGTTTGTTAAGTTTGTATGGGCCATAAATATTTGTTGTTTGTTTGGTGTTTGTGTTTGTATTTTATGATTTTATAGAGATGGACATATGAGTTGCAACAATATAATTATGATGAAAATCTTGCAATGGCACAAAAAAGGCTATAATATTCTTATTAAAATAAAAAATATTAAGATATTTATACAATACAAATAGATTGCTTAATGTTTCCATTAAACTTTGTGATAAATTAAACTTTTTAACAAATCTCTATTAGAGAACTTATCTAGCTGTTTTAGTATAAACTAGCTGTGCCCACATTTTCTTGTATGTGGAAATTAAAAAAAAATATTGTTCAGTTCGCAGAGTTATAAAATAGATATTTCTAAAATAAAAGTATCCTAATTTACTCCTTACTACATCAGCTATCTGCCAGTAAAAGTCCCGTCAAAATCAGTCCAGACATTAGCCGGAACAAATAAACTACTAAACTACGAACTAATGACATTTTTTGTATTCCAGAGAGATCTTACAGCAGATGAAGCATCCCTGGTAATGAGGGAAGCACCTCTTCCTGTGCAACATACTACACAAACTAATTTTCAGGAAAGCTTATTGTAAGTATGACATATTTGTTTAATTATTGGTATTTTTTGTAAATTATCAACATCACATTAAATGATTGACAAAATATTTGTAGTCAACAAAATTTTTTACTGAAAAAATGATTTTTGTTGATTGAACAAAACCTTCATTATCTATAAGATAATTGTGGTAAAAATAGTGAAGTATATACGCGTTATCAAAGATTACTGTAAAAGTTGTAATCAGATCTCTATGAAATTTAAATGTGACTACATGATAAACATCAGCTTTCGATTAAATTAAAACTCATCAAAATCGGTACACCTAGTAAAAAGTTATGCGGATTGTCGAGGGTTTCCCTCGATTTCTCTAGATTCCCATAATCAGATTCTGGTTTCCTTATCATGGACTATGCTTAGGATATCTTGATGATTATGAAAAAGAATTATCAAAATTGGGTCATAAACGACGAAGTTATCCCGAACATACATTTAAAAAAATATATATACGGTCGAATTGAGTGTCCTCCTCTTTTTTTGAAGTCGGTTAAAAACGTATCATTCTACAATTCATGGAGGTAGAAGAGTAAAAATAGTATAAATGATACACGGGTTAAACAGAGTGTGTTGTCTAGTGTGTCACATGTCTTCTTAATAAGCATAATTTTTCTATTAGGTCCTAAGTACTATATCTGATAATATTTATGTAATTGTACATTGAAAACCTAAATTCGTAAAAATGTCCTTTTTTTCTGTTTTGTTCCGACTTCTACGACTGCGACAATATCTAATTGTTAACTTTATATTAACCATTAATTACATGATCTCTCATGCTCTCTCAGATTACTTGACATCTTTCCCTCATCTCCTTTGTGTCATAGCATAATGATGTATAGCCTTAATAACTTGTGGTAGTTCTTGAGATTAGTGATGAATTTTTAAATTAAATAACTTTCAGCTCAGTTCAGCATTTCAAAATATTTATTTTTTATTTCACTTTCAGAATGAGTAACTCAAACATGTCTGTTGGAGCCTATTTTCAAAATAGGTGTCCAGACTTTGGTAAAATTCTTAGCAATGTGGACAGCCCAGATAGGCCAAGTATTACGGATGGTAAGTAATTAATATTCATTTATTGTTAATAAATTATAAAACACAAAATTAAAAATGTTTGCTATAAAGGCTATAATGAAACCCATTTAATACTATTAGTAATGTCAATATTTCATTATTTTATTTTAAATTTATATAGCTTGAAATACTTCCAAATCTTGTTTGAACATCTGTCTATTGTGTTTTTGCCTATTTTTTACAGTGTCGTCATGTGCTCCATCAGACGTTGGGCCTAGTAATAATACATACAAAATGGACACAACACTAGACTGTGTCCCAGTTAGACAACCTCGTAATGAGAAAACACAGGAAAAATTTGTTCCCACTAATCTGTTTCCTACAAAAGTGGATGTCACCAATATACCTAAACCATCGCCTTTAGAGTTACAGAGTGTAATGCTTGATAAGGTTTCTATTCCTGTGAAAAGTTACGCCCAAATGGCTGCCTCAAAAACTGTGAATCAAAATACAAGCAAAAAAATATTTTCGTCATCAAAGCCAACAGATATTTTGCTCAAAAACCTACAGTCTTCATTGCGACTGGTATCTGAAGACACTGAATGCTCTATGGAGAATTCTCTGAGTATCTCAAAAATCGCGGATTATCTAGGTATAGCTTTTAAAATGATTGTGGTATACTATGTTATTGATATGTAAGATGTTTACCATATTCGTATATGATTTTTATGAGTTTTTTTATTTTTATTTTTGTCGATGACCTTTTTTAGGGCTTTGCATAGTTCTGGTATTATATTTATAGACTTAGATTGTGAAGATTGCAAGCGCATTTTGTAACCTCAGTACCTCAACCTTACAGAATATCACAGTTAAATTAGTATTCAATTCAGATTGCGGGATTGCGGGGTCGTGGAATCCCGGGATCCCGTCCGTTTTTTAGTCTCGAAAATATCTTGATTAAATGTGACGAATCCTGGGATTTTCGAAATTGACTTAAAATAAAGAGAAATTTTCATGTGCAATATGCAATATGAAGTAAACTCAGGAGACGAAACATTGAATACATTATTATTCCTTAGATTTTATTTTCGAATAATGTTGATAAATCGAACTTAAGACCCATTAGTTACACATGGTTACCACCCATAAGTTATTTAATACGCTGAGGTGACAGTAGGAATAATATTGCTCAAAATCTGGAGCAGTCAGTTGAGGAAGCACCTTAACTTTACAGAAGGTCACAGATAAATAATACTACTCTCAAGTAGTGTAGTGTGTATTCCCGTGGTGAGTAAAGTAGCTAGAGCTCCTGCTGGGGAGTGTCAGGGGTAACGTCAGCAATGCGCTTGCGATGCTTCTGCTGCTGCGAACGTTTCTAGACTGCTTACCATTAGGTTACGACCGTTGTCGTCGTGCTCGTTTGCCAACTTGTCGATAAATCGCAAACTATACATATCAATAAAATAAATCTAGACATTTATGATTTTCGTACAAAATTGTTTTAAACTGCATGATCACATATTTTTTTTTTTGTTAAAAAAAACTAAATTATTGTAATTGAGTAATAAAATAATTTGAAATATTTTGTTCTATATTTTGTTTTTCAGGAAAGCAATCAAATGTCAGCATATCTGATATACTACAACTGAACCATCAAACAAAACAAAATAACAGAAAACCACCTCTCTCAGAACTACATATGAATATATTAGAGAATAAAAAGGCTAATCAAGACCTTTATGTGACAAATTTAAAAGACACGAAAAATACAGAAACAGCTAGTTCATCAGGAACGGTAAAAACAGTTATATCTGTTGATAAATTAAAAATCACCGAGGACAAAGAAATTCCTTCTGTTGTTGTTACACGACACTCTACTGATTCGCAAGATAATGATGGTGTAAAACTCCATAAGGTTGCTCCATCAAGTTCCCCATCAAGCAAAAGTCGATCTACCCTCAGTACTGTTAAAGAAGCGCCAAGTTTTAAATCTGGTGATAGTCCATCACATTCTAGCAAAGGTATGTACATTATTTAATATGAGTACGAGTTTAAGCCTTATTTATATGTAATAATAAGTGTTGCACCAGAACATCGAAATGTTACAATTTTTTTATGCATAGTTTTTAATGAATATGTTGTACTATTACAATAAAACTATTAGTTTATTATTTTAGTATGTAACACTATTATACATAGTCGTACGTTAAGTATGCAATCTGTTGAACTAAAATCTAAATATACTTTATATGGCCTATTTATGTTATGGGAGTATTTTCAAAAAAGGCATAAAAGAGTGTTAGTGATAATGAGTAGTTATTTTCAGGCGAAATTAATGCAACATATATTCCCTCCCCTAACATGGGGTATAGAGAGTTAGATAAGTCTGTAGATTGGCAAGAGGTGTTAAAACATAAACAGGAGTGCTTGGCAAAAGGTTTGTGGGCCTCGCTTTCAATGCAACACTAACAAAACTTACAATATTGTTCCGGTTAAACTAGGAGCTTAGTTGTAATCTTATGATAAACAAGAATTCTTGATAGACATAATACACAAATTTCTAACAACTGATACTAGACTAACAATCAATTTCCACTTGACCACCTCTTTTAATGAATAGATGCAAGCATGTTTAAATTTTAAACTTCAATATGCTATGATATAAATTAATAAATTGAATGACATTGAATTCAAAGAGATATATGTGTAATAGTCGTAATTATTTTCAGAAAAATGGGCTGAAATCACAACAGTTCCAGTTCTGGGTTTTGTAGGTAAGCATTACGATTTTGTATTTACTTTTATTTAAACCATATTAAAAGCTGTTATCAAACATTTTGTCTAGCCGTCTAAAATGTCTATCGTATTCATTAGTTTGTTTTAAGTTATAATTTTGTTCATAACACTTGGTATGATCTTTGTCCGAATTAAATGTTTTATTATAATTATTTTAAGTATTTTTAAATATAATTAATCACGACCCTTAGCTACGACCACGAGTAGCACGATTACAGAGAGAGAGAGGAAGAATTAATTTTTAATTTGTAAATAATAATAGATAATAGATGGACATATAAAATTGATATAACTTACTATTATGTGAAGGGAGGGTAGTCCATAAAAGGTTGGGAACCTATGATGTAGATGCTGTGCAAAGAAAGAAAAGAAAATCAACAGTTACTGTTTTACCAAACTGAATGAAGATTGAATATTCTGAACTCAGATATGTCCTATATGAAAACTAGTGTTACTAAACTGCCTACAAAATTATTACAGACAATTTAGCACAATTAATTTAATAATTTTTTTTCTTCAGGTGTAAGCACCGCTGTAACAATTACAATAACAACACTAACGGATAGCTGGCTAACGGCTAAGTTTAATTTTGATACCTTACCCAATGAAGGAAATGATTTAAGTATCGAGTTACCCCGATTACCTCTGCTCCTATCGCCAGGGAAAACTGAGAAATTCACCTTATACATAACGTCAAAAGTAGAACTTGATCAGTATTTACCATTCACGATTTATCTAAAAGACGCGTCAATAGACGGTGACGTGGAACAAAAGGGACGCTTAGAAGTTAGCATCAAAATGCCCACAATACAAGCATTGTCTTGTGACGGCGTAAATAAAGTAACTTTTCCAACCATTCAAGAGAGAGCTATACTGACTAAATACTTTGTACTGATCAGTGATTGTTGTGAAGATCTACAATTAGAGTTGTCAATTTCGGAAGGAGAGAGTATGTTTGTTATAAAATCAGTTCAAGAGATTAAAAAGAATGACGTGAGTAAAGCATTAATGGAAAGAAAGGGGTCTTCCGAAGATGGTCAAATAAGGCTTAAGATGAAAGGAATAAATAAACAATTGTGCAGGTTAAGTAGCGGAAATGCCATTAAAGTTACAATTACATTTGTTGCACCCAAGTTGCAGGAGTTACAATTGAGTAAGTTTATTATTCTATAAATTTAAGTACATAAAAGATTATAACAAAGTTTGTGTTCTTGTATGCATTGAATTTAAAATCTATCAGGCTACAGTAAGTTTTCTTTTTAACCGACTTCCAAAAAAGGAGGAGGTTCTCAATTCGACTGTATTTTTTTTTTTTTTTTTATGTATGTTACATCAGAACTTTTGACCGGGTAGACCGATTTCGACAAATTTTGTTTTAATAGAAAGGTGGTGTGTGCCAATTGGTCCCATTTAAATTTATTTGAGATCTAACAACTACTTTTCGAGTTATATCTAATAATGCGTTTTTACTTGACGCTTTTTTCGTCGACCTACGTTTTATTATACCGCATAACTTTTTACTGGATATACCGATTTTGATAATTCTTTTTTTGTTGGAAAGGGGATATCCTTAGTTTTGTACCATGATAAGGAAACCAGGATCTGATGATGGAATCCCAGAGAAATCGAGGAAAACTCTCGAAAATCCGCAATAACTTTTTACTGGGTGTACCGATTTTAATAATTTTTAATTTAATCAAAAGCTGATGTTTATCATGTGGTTACATATAAATTTTATCGAGATCTGATAACTACTTTTTGAGTAATCTTTGATAACGCGTAGTTACTTGATTATTTTTTCGTCGATCTACGTTGTATTACTCTTCGATGTAATTGAAGTCGGTTTTTTTTTCGTTTGCGAGCAAACACAATTATTGCAATACAAATTGTTTGTATCAATAAATAATGTGGGCTATAAAACCACAAGCTATATTATGTTAACACTCTTGTTTCATGATAGAGTCATACCCTGAACACCAAGCTGTGACTAATTGTTAACAGTTATAAATAAAGTTTCTTTTGGAATAATTTATCACGTATATAAATACGATGTTTTAATTTAATTTCAGCTGAAAAGTTGGTAAACTTCAAAGGAACATTAAACGTTAATTTGATTGGTATTAACACAATTTTGAAGAAAGTAAATCTCATCGGCTCAGTTGGGATTGCAACCCTTACAGTGCAGCCTCCTACTAATAAGCTTTATCTTACAAATGGTCAGTTCTTAACTTAACATTTTGTTTTTATTCAATGTTTTATTTACAAGATAATGAAATTTAACCGTGGAAATATAATACTTACACAATTTTGTACTTAATAGTACCTAACATTTAAGTTATTTTAAACTCTTGCAAAAACTTGTAACTATATAAATAAAGTCATAATATGTAATATTTTTTTTTTAATATACTTAATTCGTGTTGTTTTAACATTTTTAGAAACCACAACAATAAACTTATGTAACACTGGTTCAGTAGCTGGTGTATGGACGATTAAGTTTAGAAGCAATACAAGCAAAGATAACTTTCCATTCAAAGTGTCTGCAAATAAGCTTGAAATAGCTCCAGGAAACATGAGAGAATTAAATCTTTTATATACTGGACCACCTGATGCCATTAATGAGGGGTGAGTTAACGTATGTGTGTTTAATATTGGGATTCCTATAATTAATAGTTAGCTGTTAATTAATAGACGCCGCGTTGGTGCAACGGTCTCAGCTATGGATTGTGTTTGTTGCGCTGGCGGTTGGGGGTTCGATCCCCGCACAAGACAAACATTTGTATTGGCCCTACAGGTGTTTGCCGTGGTCTGGGTGTTTGTGCAGTCTTTGTGGGTCTCCCCAACGTGCCTCGGAGAGCACGTTAAGCCGTCGGTCCCGGTTGTTATCATATACACCTGTTAGCGATCGTTACTCATAGTAGGGAATATATCCGCCAACCCGCATTGGAGCAGCGTGGTGGATTAAGTTCTGATCCTTCTCCTACATGGGGAAAGAGGCCTATGCCCAATGATAAAAAAGAGGTGAAGTATCTGAGTCTTAAGTGTCTGTCTGTCTATTAAGATGACAAGAAAAAACGACAGTTTAGATATTATGATTTATAATTATCTAAAAATTTAAGCATAGCACAGTGTTAACACTTAACAGCTTATGACATTTAAATATAATAAAGATGTGCTAGTTTTAGAAAAAGAATCGCTTGCAGTTTCTGGTCTCTGTGTCTTGGAAAATTTTAAGTTATATAGACCTAACATAATTATGCTTTGACTAATAGAAATTAACAAAAAAATCTGTAAAAATCGAAACATTATCTTTACTGTTTACTTCTTTAACATTTAATAGAAATATAACCCTAAAACCAATTTGCTTTATTTTAATTATTTATTTATAATCTGGTCTTCCACAGAACTTTATTATTGGAAGAAACAACCGGTAATATAACAAAGATTGAGATAACTGGTGGTTCAGACAAACCTAAAAACTTTCCAATTAAAACTAACTACAACAACATGTCATGGGTACGAGCGGGACGAAAGGAACTCAGCCTTAAAAACTCTACAAATAAAAAAGTTCAAATTCGTTGTCAAATAGTGGGGGAAGGTTTTGTGATAGATTCACCGGGAGTTGAAACGAGAGGAACTTTTATATTATCGTTTGGACCTTGTGAATGCAGACCGTTACCGATTGTTTTCACACCGAACTCTCCCCTGCCTCATGCAGCTGCTTTGCACTTAGTTTTCGATAAGAACAGCGATTACTCTAGAAAGGTAAGTCCTGGACATAAGGCTATAGAATAGGGATTTAAATACAAAATAAGCACACAATCATATTTTATTTCAGTTGCCATTTTGCAAAGTATTAAAAATGTCATCAAACTGTTAATACATCTTTTACAAATTAGTTTTTAAGTCAAGAACGTATTTGTGACCTATACTCGTTTGCATACATACAGTTCGGTTTTTACTGGTTTTTATTTAAATTTACAATTGCTCAGCAACATTCTAATTTTCGAGCTTTTGATTAGTAGAGATTAATTATAATCATGAAAATCAGCGACGTTAATTCTGTGTTAATACGCAGAGTCCATGTAGTCAGTAAATCACAGTTAGAGAATCCCGACCCTTTTTATTTATCCTAGAATCCCGGGATCAATAGCGATATTATAGACAGGTAACAAAGAAACAGTACATTATATGAATCACATATTTTAATTATTTTCATTGATAAAATAAGCGAATTATATTTAATATTTGAAAATTTATTAATATTTTTAATTATATTTACAAGTTAAATTTTACGAAAATATAATTTTAACTATTTCCAAGATCAGTATGCAAAAACTTATTACGACCAGATTCACTGCAAAGATATTCAAAAGTAAAATTATGGAATAATAGCGTAATCAATCCCGAAAATTTCGGGATAATTTTCAATCCCTAAAATCCCGGGATTGGTTAAAGTTCATCCTGAAATTTTTGAACTGAATAACCACCGGGATCCTGCGTACGCGTGAGAGAAAGGGAAAGCAGACAGACTGGCGCCGGAACGCGTTGCTTAACGAAGCGGTCTGTTTTCCCAGTTCCCATAACAGGGCTGCCAGGTGAAAAAAAGTGTGATCGTATGCTAACTACAAAAAAAATCGTATGTGAGGGAAATTTTGAAATAAAAAGATCGTACAGCCTTTTAAGACTAAGTACTAATTTTTTATTATAAATTATCAAAAATCGCTTAGTTTTAGAAAATAAACGCAATAAAACTACGCAATAACACTCGTACAAAATTTTCTGCTGTCATATTTTTTAACAAAAGAATTTGTTGGCTTAAACTTCGTATAATTTTCATTTCTTCTTATTAATTGCTTGGCTAATAATGTGTTAAGTGTATTATTAGATAAACTGTTTCTAATTTTTGTTCTGACTAAATTACCTTCGCTGAATGCTCGTTCACAATCTGCACTGTAATGGAGAAAACATAACAAATTTAAAGCAAATCGAGCCAGTGTTATAATTTTCAAATTGTTTTTTATTTCAAAATGTGTTTTTTTTTTAAGTCGCAATTATTACCGAAAGAGTAACTATAAGTTTCGTTAGAAAGCAAACAAATACAGTTTTTATATGATTTTCAAAGAGTCTTTATTTTAAGTAAAAGATCTAGGCACGCGTTGGGTAGTTGGGGAATTCTGTCGCGGTTGCATACTAAAGTGACCCAGTGGCGCCCCACTATGACGACGAGGACACCGCTGTTTTTTAGTTGGTAGTCCGGCATTACACCTACCACCAGGAGCCTCACACTCCCGTCGCCTACGGGTGACGGGGTAAGTACGTAAAGGCATTTTCCAGCGTAAAAAAAAGGTAGGTGGGGAATTCAACGAAATTCATGCTTGCCGGGGATGACGTTTCTTAAATTATGAAATGCTTCCAGGTAATAGGAATATAAAAATCGTTCATTTTGCGTACGATCTTGGTCTAGCGATCGTACATGGTAAAAATGCAAAAAAAAAAAACGTATGAGTACGATTAAAAAAATACATCTGGCAGCCCTGTCCCATAAAGAGTTATCAGTTGTGAGACGGGGTGGGCGTGGCCGCAGGTGCGGCTGCACGGCAGCGCGGGCGGCGCGGCGCGCTGGTCGGGCCACGTGACGTACGGCGCCACGGCGCTGGCGCGGCCGGCCGCGCGCGCGCCGCTCGACCTCGCGCTCTACAACCGCGGCGACGCGCCCGTCTTCGTGCTCGCGCAGCTGCGCCTCAACCGTACGTACGACCGACGAATACTGAAGCTCGCTTTTAGCGACCGATGAATCACTAAACTCACACGTTAACAAAAATTTTTTAATTTTTGCATTTCTAACTATTATAATGTTTTGTCTGTTTAAATTTGTCATTCACATTTAAATGACTCAATTAGGTTAATTAATGAGGCATAATTTACACATTTTTTATAAACATAGTATTCTCTACGGTGATTGAATTTCAGTGCAGTACAGGTTCATCGCGGACGAGTGTCAGCTGCGGGGCGCGCGGGCGGTGCTGCGGCGCCGCTCGAGGCACGCGCTGACGCTGGCGGTGCCGTGGGGCAAGCTGGAGCGGCGCGCGCGCGGCCACGGGGCGTCCGGCCTCGCCACCGTGTCCGTGCTCACCGGGCCCGAGTTCGTGCGCCGCCGGATACTCAAGTTAGTTGGTGACAATTTAAGAGTCATCCGTTATCGAGCACCTCTATGATATTACTAACCTTTTGATTATTAAGTACTAGCACTAGTTATTGAGATTTTTTGAGATTTTTTACTAACATTTTTGGATTCTTTGTTGTCCGATTTATAAACTTTATTTTTTGGTATGTGAAACTTGTAACACAAATCTTATTTTTTTTTCCAAATTTAGTCTCATTATACCTGTATTAATGATTCTGAAAATTTCAATATTGCTTAAAAAATACACGTCATTTTTATTAATGGGGTGTAGGGAGGCGGAGGTGGTAGTCTAAACCTAACCACATATTACCAAAATATAAGGGAGGTAGGGGGTTAAAAAGTCGCTAAAAACATCATGTGACTTATCGCGAACCCCTTATACCTGGCGCTTGCGCCACGGCGTCTGGTGGTTTTGCTAACTGGAACTGCACCAATGCCGATGAGAAAGCTAAAATGATGCACGTTAAATCGCGATGGTTTCAGGGCCGTCACTGTTATTACCGTTTCGAATTTGTTCACTAGTCAATTATTTAGACTTATAATTTTGAGATTAACTGACACATGTACGATATTTATATATTAAAATTTAAAAACAATTTTCAAACAGTGGTTCCTTGAAAGTATAAATGTTTTATTTCTAGATTTAATGGTAAATAGATTATACTATAGGTCGAATTGATTTGGATTAATTTAGTGTTGAAAGAGAAAAATATGCTTTAAAACATTAAAAGTATATTTCAATGAGTGATACTTTTCCTGCGTCGCCGCCTCAAATACTTTTTTGAAAATAAAAAAAAAATCCAGTAGGTACATATTAGATATAATTAACGATTCTTTGATTGAACGAGAATATTATTTACCATCTGTATTTTTTTTTTCTAGAGTACTCAAAGATGAATCTAATGGGGAGTTGAATGTGTCTCTACTGCCTGACCATTTGAGGGTTCTAGTTGAGTCTTTTGATGGAGAAGATCCGGCTATGGATGTTTATTTAGAGAATTTCAATGAAACAAAGGTAAATAATGTTAATAGATTAAATTATACAATACAAACCTTTCTTTTTAATTATTTTTTTTAAAGAAGGATAAGTAAAGTTATTAAGTTGTTTCTTTTGTTTAAAGTTTGAAAATTAACATGTTATTTGTATATTTATTTTGCCAGGGTTCTTTAAATGAGCTCGTTGAAGGCCTACAGGAATTAACAGCTCAAATTGATCTACCACAAGAGTTTGGAGAAGAAAATACTATTTTAATAAGTGATGATACAGTGATTGAACACCACACACTCTGTGATTAATAGACTAGAATATAGGTATAAGATTTTTATTAAAATATTTTTATAAGCTGGCTGACCAATACTTATTTTTAAGCACTTTAAATTTGTCTTATGTTACACATATAAGGCAAATTAATTTGACTTATTTGTACTTACTTACCATTATTGATTATTTAAGTAATTTCCGTCCCAAGTGATTTCAATTTCACATTATTAATTGATTTTTTCACAAAATAATTAATGACAAGTACATGATATTTGCAGTTCTAATACCATGCGACTCATATTTTTGGCATTTTGACAATTCTATATCATTAGCTTATAAAAAAATGCCTTGTTTAGATGATCCAAAACAAGCATCGTCCATTAAAAACTTAAAGTGATAAATGTAACTATATTTATATATAAATGAATACTATAATCGTTTTCTGGAAAATTTACTTTTTTTACATACATGGTGTTAAAAACTTGGCAATAATTATGTAACGTGTTATAGGTATAATTGTGAGACTGTATTAAAATATTACTGATATTCAACATTTATTATAAATTAAAAATACATCATATTATTAACACAGATATTGGTTTTTAAAAGGATCTGTTGTATTAATTTAATTTTAATGTAATTTATAATTGTAAACTATCATTGAACATGTTTGAAATAAAAAACTTTATATTACTTCATATTATTTATTATTTTCTTAACCAGTATAATTTATTCCAATCGTTTTCCTATTTTTTTTTTAAATCATTGTTTCTAAGAGATTCCACTCAATCGCAGTTGTCTGTTAGAAATGACCTGTTAAAAATATTGCCTACTACTTAAAAAACTAAAATGCATTTCACTTATAATAAAGTCATTAAACACTGCAAAAACGATATTTATATACAAGACTAAATTTGAGGATTTATAAACTTAAACTCGATATTAATTACCTCCAATCATACTTGATCCTTTCGGATGAGTCCATGTTTGTCATAGTATTGGAATCGATACTAAATTGGACTTATCCTAAAGGACTGCGTCAACAGTTCATTGAACTTGGTGTCTTTAATGTTACCCATGATTATATCTCTTACAAAACGAAAATATTTTCCGAACACACGACACAAATTGTACATACATACCGCAGTCATTCATTACTCGGTCTCACTTGTCACAGTTCAATTCAAACACACGTTTAACTCTCGCTTTCACATCGCATTTGGCAGTTTATCATAATTACTTCACGTTTGTCAATATTCACATTAAACACTCCGAAAATAATATTAAAACTTAAAATGAAAACAATAATAGTTTGAAGTAAAGTAATATTTATTTTAAAATCAGTGCTCTAATGTGAATATCGACAGGTTAAAAAGTTAGCTACACATGGGATGTCTTGTCTACATGCCATATAATCTACAAATGAAAAAAAAAAAATCTTATTGAAATGGAAGTACTTATATTTTACACAGATTCAATATAACTAATTTGCGTTAAAATGGCAGACACGTCCATTATAAACAGTGCTTTAAAAATACTATTCTCGTATTTCATCGCCTAATAATCTAACGTCACAAAAGAAAGAAGGAAAATAATTTAAAAGGAGGTCTAAAATCCTCTTCCATTTTGAAGCATTTACTTGAACGAAGACAAATTTAATCTTGAACATTCATGTAACATAGGGAAGGCGTGTAGTCACAGATATATACATCACACAATCACTCGTTTTTACAATAGGAATAAAAATCCTAAACTAAAAAAGAAACCAGTCACTTAATAAGCTATAAAATAGTACTCAAGATTGCCAACGATACACTGGCCTATGACACGAGCGACGACTCGCGACTTATTGTTACAGTAACAATGACTTCTCACATTCGTATTTATCTGCCGAGGCTCGTGAGTTATGAATATAAATTGCGATTGTTCATTCTAAAATATTTCTTAATAAGAAAAATACGATCTGCAGTGACTGTTCAAAGCAGATATCATATTCTATAAGAGATCAATATGGCTTTAAAAACGTGCGGCTTGCTTTAGGTCTGAACAATATTAACACAAATGTTGGTAATGGTTTACTGCCACGTCTAACTTAACTCTTAATAAATATATCGTATATAAAACGTCCATAAATTGATAAGATCGGTAACAGAATAGTACCATTTTCGCCCACCAGTTGAGCATCACGTGATTTAAATAATAAAATCATTCACAAGGAACCTCCTCGAGCTCTAAAATACATTTTTATGATCATAATTGGTAATATTTGCTTTATAAAATGCATCGTTTATGAATAACGATTTGATAACGCCAGCGATGCCTTTAAATTATAAATATCACAGATAGTGTAAAAATAAAACACCGTATTCACATCGGAATATTGCAAAATGTTCAATATAAAATGATATAAGCTACAACATAGAATTAAGTCTATAGTAAATTTTTGTGAGTGATGATATAATTAGTATTCAGCATTGAGATTTCGGGAATGAATATTTTACAGTTCAGACTCGTCAATGACTGGATATCATAATTTAGGAAAGTCTCTTAACGATCGCTAGATTTATATTTTGTTGGCTAGCATAACGATAGTCTAGGAAAATTATAAATAGCAGTCAAGATAATCTTTCGAAATAAAAGGAAGAGCATACCCTTATGATTTCAAGAACTGGAAGCCATTTTAAATGAAGTTAAAATGGAGAGACGACAGTATTGAGCGTGAGGTTTCGGATAATTCTAAAACCTCTCCAGTGGGATTTTCAATAATTTTCAATTTTAATAACACCAATTCGAATCGAATGTGCTGACGCTGTATTATTACAAAGGGCGCGTTTTAGTTCACATCTTTTGCAACTGACGTCTATTTTAACCTAACTATAATCGTAATAAAGAAATCGCGTCAATTTACAATGTTGATTTAAAAATGTTTTACATCTAAAATTATTTGACAGTCAATATTTATTTAAATAAAATCGGAATTCAATAACGGTTCGGATGTAAAACATTTGAACCCATTACATTGGCGCGAAATAGCCAGTATAAAAAAAAAATCGCCAGGTAAAACTGATAGATTTTTTGGAAATCAGTTTATGTGACGATTTTTTTTAAATTAGTAACTGACATCAAAAACATCTGAAAGGCATACGTTTTGACTAGTAACCGTTAAAACGTTTAATCAACAGAACTCCGCTTAACTTTGGTCAAATTTTAGTTAGGTTCAAATTGATGGTCAGTGGCAACTTAAATCCACGGATAGTTAGTGCGTACGTTAGTGCTAGTAACAGTCGATTCGTCTCGAGGCGATGTTGTGTAAGCGATCAGGCTGTGGTTGAGAACCGTCCTATCGGTATAAGGCATTGCTGTGTGGCGATCAGGTTGTGGTCGTGGTCACTGCGTCCGGAGTGTCGAGGGGAGGTGTGGTGGGGGCGGCTATGGCGCGCGATATAGTAGATAGGCGGTGAGCGCGGGCGGCAGCGCCAGTCTCGACGCGGCCGCGCGCAGTCGCGCACGTCCCACACGTTGCCGGATCACGCGTCTGCATAGCTCCATTAGCGGCAGCGGCTCGGCTGGAAGATTAAAACGAAACGTTATAAATATAAGTTCTAATGTTTAAGATGGTTACTACAATTAAATGAAGGTCTATTCCTTGGACTAATTTCTAAAACAATAAATTTATTCGAATCGGAAGTCTAGGAGGGTAGATGGATATTTGTTACTCTTTAAAACTTGGTACATATATACGGTAAACGTAGCTACGTTACTTACTAAACTTAGTTTCATCAGTTTTGGATAAAGTTTATCCTGCACTTCAGAATAGACTTTTAACAGCAGGAGGTTAGAATACTATTAGTTTTCCCCCGTTTCTCCTCAATTATTACTACAACTTCTTGATTCCCATTTGCCGATAGAAATATCTCATAAATATAGTAAGTTGATGGTTAAAAATAATAATATAATATGTATAAACTTGTATCTGTTGGGTTCGTTAAATAGCTTTTTCCACAAGAGGTGAAACAGGTCCTTAGGTTTTTATGTCTTAAATTTCCACAGGCACTATTAAAACGCACGTTTTATTATCAATTTAGTCACGGTACTCACGGTCGAGCCCGCCGATGTACTTCATGGTGATCTCAGCGTGGCCCCACACCGCGGACACGATGGGGTAGAGCGTCTTGCCGCGCAGGCCGCGCGCCGCGACGCCGAGGTAGCGGCCGTCCGCGCAGAAGGCGAGCGTGCCCTCGTCCATGTCCAGCACCACGAGCAGGCGGTCGGGCACGAGGAACTGCTCGTCCGGCCGCAGCAGGGGCGGGTACGTGCTGCCTCCGCCCGTGCCCTTCGCGTTGTGGTACACCTGAGGACGAATACAATGATAAATAAATAAGCGCTTCACACCGGATCCCAGTAGGATTTTCTAGTGTCGGGGGGTCCAAAAAGAACTGAATAACGAAATTACATATTCATGCTGAAAACGAGTTTTCAGATATTTTTTATGAATTTATCGTTTCTAATGACAATTAATTTTGCATACAGGTAGCTCTGAAGTTGCATTACGAGTACATGGTTATCCTCTTTCTTAATCTAACAAGTAATTTTTTACTTTTCGCCCGTTATTTATTTTCTTCGTGACATACGCAAAATCATCTACATCGCTCTAATGGTGTCAAGCATTAAAAATCATTAACTCTAAAGAAGTAAAAGAACTATTTACATAAATTAGTATTTATCACACTCTACCTTATTCCTCCCGAGATCCCACCCCCAACTCTGATCGGTCGCGCCGACTAGGCTCTGGTAGCCGACCGAGTGCAGCGGTGCGTGCGCTGTTGCCACTCCGACGACGGCGTGTGTGCCGCGTTGCCGCGCCGGCCACACCACCTCCCAGCAGTGGAGCCCGCGCGAGTACCCCACCCGACCCCGGATGCAGTCTGTACTCTGGGCCACCGGATGCCGGTGGAATGTTAACGCGTCTTCCTCTTTCACGAATATATTTAAAGATCTGGAATTTAAATGTTCTGATTAGTGGTCTATTTAGATAAATTTAGAAGTAGATATTTCGTAGAGGGGTAAGGGTATAGTGATAGGTATCGATTCATTTTGAAATGGAGGATTCTTGCCTACAAGAGTTTGGGAATCCTGGTGTTCTAACCAGTTGCGAGTCTGTCACAAATTCCGTATTAAATTTTGGTTTGGGTTTGCTGTTGTAAATATAAATCCAAAGGCCTTTAATGAATTAAATATAGTTTTGGGTATCTATGACATTGTACGATAACTGCCTCAAACACTTCTTCGTAATACCCTTATACACACTATACAAAAGGTCTACAGGCACCAGTTCAGCTTGGTACTACTGTACCACAAATAACAATTGAGAGGCTATTAACAGCAATTGGTAATAGTAACGTTAAAGAACGGCTGTAACAATTTTGATAATTATGGCTTATAACAATGACTTTCATGTTAGGAAAATTGGTAAGATAAATTGAAAGTATGCACGATACATCTGGCTGGTCAATTAATTTTGTATGTTCTTTTTGACATTAATATAACCTTCTTTCTCCTCACACAAGATACACTAAAATATGTGTTATAATTATTTTATAATTCTATAATCCGTCTAAAATTCATTACTGAAGTACCAATAATGTGAATCTTAAGTTTGCGTCATATAATTAAAAAAATATTACTAACCATAAAAAACTACCTATTACCCCTTCTGTTGTTCATCAAAGGCAACGAAATTTTATTGGCACTTTATAAATCGAACTGATATACTTGTAAAGCTATATAAATAAGTTATTATCCACGTGATTCAACAAATAAGCGCTTTCAACGTAACCGGTAAACAAGTAATTAGAGAAATTATTTTTATTGAGAAGGTTCGCTCGATACAACATTTTGTGACCTTGTGACCTTTGTCTGTAGAAATTTTCAGGAGAAATATTTAAAAGGTTCGTAACGTGACGTATTGTTTGCTTTAAAACTTTTAATTACACTTGAGTCGCAAGTTTATTGATTTTAGTGATTTTAGTGACCCGTAGAGTCCAATTAGATTTGCTTTGAAAATCGCAAACGACAAGGACATATCAGTGAAGGTTAACAAGCCATAGGATTGCTTTTACAACAAGTTTTTGTCAATATTTGGTAAATGGATTCGAGAAAATCTTTGGGGGTCTACAACTAAATACATTAATTCGGAACCTACATTTAGATGGTCATTGTTAAGGGGCTACACTACCTCAGCTCGAATTCAGATTTCATCATTACAGCCTACTGCTGGACATAGGCCTCCACAAGTTTACGCTAAAAATAACGTGAACTCATGTGTTTTGCCCATAGTCACCACGCTGGGCAGGCGGGTTGGTGACCGCAGTACTGGCTTTGTCGCACCGAAGACGCTGCTGCCCGTCTTCGGCCTGTGTATTTCAAAGCCAGCAGTTGGATGGTTATCCCGCCATCGGTCGGCTTCTTAAGTTCCAATGTGGTTGTGGAACCTTGTTATCCCTTAGTCGCCTCTTACGACACCCACGGGAAGAGAGGGGGTGGCTAAATTCTTTAGTGCCGTAGCCACACAGCACAATTCAGATTTCACCCGTACTAAATACACATGAGAATTGAGAGCGCTTGGTTGTTCATCGCGCGAATTATATGTATTTTCTCCCCACAAACGTTATCAATAGATATTTTTTAAAAAACGCAACATATAAAATGTTCTTCATACTTATTTCAATTACCATGCCATGCATAATCTCAAGTCCATAACTTCTATATTTACTGAGATATTAAGGTTTTAATACAAAAATAGAGGTAACTTTGCGATTTTTTTGTATCGAGAAAATTTTATGGAATCGTGTTTTCAAAACATATGAAAGATAGTTTATGTCCTGAACTTTACCATACATAAATATCAAACTTAAATATTTAGTAGTTTGGAAGATATGGACATCCTGCCGAGAGGAAAATAAGCAATTTGAGGTAGCATTCACTCTTAATAGTTTTTGTAAAGTTTATTTAGGTATCAGTGGCTTCTAGTTTATATGTATTCAAATTATAAGCTGAAATGTAAAAAAGAAAACAGTACACATTATCTAGCATCTGTGATTATTGCAATTCGTCTATTTGTAGTAGTAAAATATTTTAGGCAACTCATATAACCTTTTGCGATTGCACACAAATCACCCATATTCGGCCATATCCATTAGTGGGTTCAAACTAACGATCTTATCAACTTTATAACGTGTGTATAGATATAGTATATAGGTAGCGCGTGGTACAGACCGGTCATCCGGGTTCCACGCGTGCTTCAGCTGTGTGTCGGGATGCGCGGGCGGCGCGTCGAGCAGCGCGTCCAGGCGCGCGGGCCGCGGCGGCTCGGGGGCCAGCTCGCGCGCCACCACCGCCTTGAACGGCGCCGTGCACTCGCGCGACACCGACTTGACACCGCCGGACAACTTTTGCCCCATGTTCATACCCCTGCAGCGAGTGCGGGCGCGCTTCGGCAGCGCCTTGAGGCCGCCGCGCCGCGCCTCTTCCGCGCCGCCGACCCCGCCCCCGCCCCCGCTCCTCACTGAGCGCACCCCGCTCTTGTACCTGGAAGATAGAAAGACATCACTTTTACACAATGTCATATTCTATTATTTAGGCCAAGACTAATTGCGCAATGCTACGTAATTTTTGTGCGTTATTTATTATTTAATTTCTCCAACGTAAACTGGTTTTTGAGTGCTTAGAGAGTTGTTTGTGTTTGCGGATGACGACTGGAGCAGATGCCAGCGGACGTCGCCGACGCGGTGGCATAGAACGCGCATCTTATGTAACGCAACAGCCGTCTAACCGTGAAAGTCGCCGTTCAAAAGCCAAGGTTAACACGGCCCTGGAGCCTCGTTCTAACAACACACGCAAATGTTACTTACATGACCGCATCACTCGAAGCATTATTTTGTATCTCTTTGTGTTCTCCTCGACATGATGTCACGTAATTATGTAATAAAAATATTTTTATTGTATGCCATGACGAAGCCTAGTAATTGATGCCAGAATCGTAGCGTAATTTTATTTTAAATGCCTAATAGAAGAACCAAAATAGGTATTATGTCATCGACAGCGAAGTCTCGTGCGTACGGTGCACGATGGGAAGCAGCGGATAGAAGGCGCACAAGTCACTAGGACCACAAGGCCGTCTGCCTTTCCGTCGCCTAGAGTGGTGGCATGACAAAAGCGGGAAGTGAAAGGCAGTGAATGTGTCCCCCCGACGTCACCTCCGATCGTACAAACTTCTTCATTGCAATGCGTTACATTAAGAATGGCAATCTGGCCAACTGTGAAAAGTTACAGTTGTTACATTTCATATTATTCTAACAGCAATTTAAATAATGGCGTCAGTTGATCTGACGGGCGGCTATTTCACATGATCGTGGTAAACAAATCGGCACGTGACACGTGACCTGACTTGACGCTTGAGCTTCACAGTGATTCTGTAGCTTTTATAAAAATATTTATCATGGCAATCATCAATATTTTCTATTTTGTGTCAATTAACCTTTAGGACTGGTATGAATAGATCCATACACATCGTGGGAAAGTTTTCGAACAGTCAACGGACATCAGTCTCGACGTCAAATAAGTATCAGAATGAAAATACTTAAGTTATTTTTAAAAGGTTGAAATAAAGACCGGGTGCGGCTGTATTCAGCATAACCGTTCACGCTCGGTGAGAGGTGAATGGAATCGAGTGTTGCTAGGCCGACTACATTACCGTGTGCCAGCAAGCCCGAACAATGAACTAGACAAATGACGTTTATTCTATAAAAACTAGTGCATTAAACCTTTGCTGTCCTAAAGTTACTACTGTTGCGAAATTCTGATTTGTATCTTATTGCTGTAGTAAGTCTAGTTCTAAATAGTCAGTTTCTATTGCAGCATTCGTACTTAGGTTACAATTTCATTAACTATATTTTAATGTATATTAAAAATGTATTCATAGTTAAATGTTGTATATTCGTTAATAATATAAGACACAAAATTTATGGTTTGGGCGTATTTTCGGTAAACATAATAGACCGCTTAACCTTAGATCATACAGAAACTAATTAAAGAAACGAGTGGTAAAATGATAAGCAAATTAATGTCATTACAGTTTTGGTCGAATTCATCGAGACAGGTACTTTATGTTGATAGCAATATACCGGCTACTCTCATCAGAATGACACAGCGGTTAGCCAAAACCAGAGCGGGGAGGAGGATTAGGGTGACCTAAGCCGTGTATTGAAAGCTTAGCATTATTGACTGTTTTACGACTCCGGCTCGCTACCGCTTCATAAATCATTTACAGCTGACACATTTAAATGCGTACCTACGGACAGCTTACAAATCTTATGACGAATATAAATCTATGTAACGATTAATTTTGCTTAATATCATTAGTTTCACACAGGAATTTAAATCGTTTCATTGATATTATAATCTTAAACAAAGTATAATAATACAATTGGTTCTCTACCTGACTCACAATTTAAACCCATGTTCTCAGAACTGCTTTGTAGATCAATTTATAGTTCCTAGTATACTGGTTCTAAAGTAATTTTCCATGAAATTCAAATCAACACATAAGGTAAATTGGCGCAAAATATTAGTTATGCAACGAGCGTTATTAGAATACAAGTTGATTGGCGTCGTTTAATTTGTAACACAACACAAATAAAAAACAACTCGCAAACGAAATTGAAACGTCCCGAAACTGAATTGAATACCGGACAGCCCGCAAGCCCGCAGGGGACGGATTAATTAATTATTAATTGAAACGAAGCACGTAGATTTATGAGTGGTTATTTAGTTTGCGTTTCATAAAACTAATTAAATTTTCTACTTTTCTAAGTAATGAAGATACGTCTGCTAACTGTTTTTTAAGATACTCACTGAAATAAAACTAGAGAGAGAGAGAGATAAAATTAGTTACAAAGGGCTTTATTTTTGTGAAAAAGGATTGAGTTTTATATCAATTATATAATCTGTCCAAAAAACAGTTCCCTACTTCCATCTAAAATCTCTGTAATATATAGTTAGGAATAGATGAAATAAAGATTATTCACAGAATGCCTAATTAAAGGAGACCCCCAAGAAGATTATCAAAGTATTATATGTACCATGTAATAATAAAAATAATTAGATTTACTTTAACTCCAATAAGGACAATCCTTTGTGATTTTAAGCATGTCTAAAACTACATATAAGTGATGAACCATAGTGTGTACGTGTTCTAGAACTTTTATCAAGAAGTTCAGTTTTCCTTACATAGTTTCAATGAAAAAATTTAAAGACAAATTTAGCAGTTGTCAACTCCTTGGTGCCAGCTAGAATTTGAAAACATGATTGTAGATGTTGATTCGCTTGTTTTACTTGCATAGGCGCAGCGCTTACAGGTCTGGCTATTGCGCTGGCAGTCACGGGTTCGATTGCTCACTACAGACATTTGTATTGGCCATATAGATGTTTGTCGTGGTCTGGGCGTTTGTGCTTGTGCATTGTGTGTTTCTGGACCCTCGAAACAAGAGAAAATCCAACTGGGGGTCGTTGAGTGTGAAGCGTTTATATATATACTAGTTGATTCGGCAAACGTTGTCATGCCGCTAAACGCTATTTAAAAATAGCGGTTGGTGGTAGAAGGGTGAAAATTTAGGATTGTATGTATTTTTCAATGCCGAATCATAATAAAATAAAAAATTAATACTTATCAAAAAATTAAAAAAAAAAAATTTGGGGTGGAACACGAGAATTTTATATATTAAAATACACAGGCCGAAGACAGGTAGCAGTGTCTTCGGTGCGGCCAAGCCAGCCCTGTACGTCTACCATGAGTTTCCAGAGACGATACACGTTAGCGAGTGTAGTAGAAAATTTGTATGGCAAGTTGAGCAGCGCCTCTACCGGATACTATCATTACTATATTTGGTACCATAAGTTTTCTCAGGACAGTTAAGTTAACTACACTCGTAAATGTCATTCTAGAGCGCCGATATTTTCATACAATTCGCTACCATGAGTAACATATTTGACAGATGTCACCCTGTTTAACGTTACTATTATAGTTGCGTCACTCACTTGAAAAAATCGTGCGAGAAGTTTATAATTATTAGGTTTATATACTATTTAATTGCATTATATTTGGTAGAACATAGCCCCGTTCCTAAAACACAATTTACGATATAATAATATTATTTTCTATATTCAATTTACGAAATAATATAATAATATAATACAAATTATACGATATATATCACGATTTACGTAAATAAAGAAAGAGATAAATAACCATAACACTTAAATAAACACTTACTTTTTCATATAATCCACCATAAGTTCGAACTGGGAAGCATTAGTTCTCATTTTTTATATTTAGTTGTTTTAGAATTATTGTATAACAATTAAACAATATGATTGATTCACAAGTGTTTGACAACAACTTAAGTTAGACATTTAAACTGACGGAATAAATTGAAAAAATTTAGAAGTTCTTGAGCTCGCATGAATACACTGTAATATGCTGCTTTGCATTTTTGTCGGATTATTTTAAACTTCGTTTAGACCTCACTTCATTCGAAAGTCATCATGTTTACTCTTTCTTTTTTCTATACGGAAGAAAGAGATAAAGATATTAGTAACTAATACCAATATAACGGATTTAAAACTATAAGTCTTATCGAGTGCTCGATAGACTCTATAGTGAAATTTAGAAATACTCATAATAATAGGTATGGTATAGATAACTATTCCTGTTGCGTTTCTACGTTTACTACTGTAGTTATGTCATGTGCGCTTGTAACAAAAACTCATGGTAGAGGTACTGCGGTCACCAACCCGCCTGCCCAGCGTGGTGACTATGGACAAAACACATGAGTTCACGCCATTTTTGGCACGAACTTATGGAGGCCTATGTCCAGTATTACTATATATCAACCAGTTTTAAAATAGACTTATTATAATTACAGATTTAGTATTCTACATAACAATTCTTCCGAAAAAATATAAAATAATTGGATATTTATAATAAAATCAGGAATTATATAACTATCTGGGCAACCGAGCTTAGCTCGGTATTTTTAGTAAATCGTGTTTTTTGGAAAACATATTTACATATATTATACGAATTACATATTGATAAAATATGAATAATATTTTCCGATTTTACCGACATTATAATAAAAAATATGAACTGGCTATTTAAATAACAAATCATGAGTGCAATTAGAAAAAAAAGGAAAAAAATAATCGCTCTGGAGACATAGGGATTTGAACCGTGGTCATCCCGGTCTTCCCACCGAGCTATTACAACTTTATTAACTAACAATTGCGAACTTTACCTTCGTATTCTAACGATATTGTAGTCATTTTTTCATTGCTCAAAAACAGGGATAAAACGACATTTTCTAAAAATGAATCCTAGCTTATATCCATTTATCGCCATATCCATTTATATTTTATAGCTTATATCCATATATATATATATATATATATATATATATATATATATATATATATGTGTGCGTACATATGATCGAAACAACAAAAAATAAAACGTGAATCGAAAAAAGTATTTGCGAAATCCTATGCAATTATACTTTCATAAAGTAATTGTTGTGATAAGATAACCCCAGTCGACACCAAGTGCTAAATGAATGCTCGGATGTATGCAAACCCGTTGTAATGAGTGTCGAGAGTTAAATTACTGTGTATTGTCATACATTTCATATAATTCGAAACGGTCGGAGAAAGTGTCGTGTACAAGGAGCGCCTTACGAAAGATACCTCTCCGAGAACTTTGGCCCACGCCTTATAAGGGGACAGCGTAATGAAAAAATTCGACCCGAACTTTCGGAAATAAATTTATGTATTGAGATCAACGTATTATCCTACTTTACGATAAAAAATTTAAGGTTTACGTTACTTCTAGAACTAAGTAAACTTGAAAGTTAAATGGTGACCTCTATTTGTTACCTACGTTGTAACTTTGTTCATGTATTTTTGTTTAGAGAATTACTTGGATACACTCACAGTATATGAATGTTGTATGTCAAGATTATAAAGTAGCTAAACCCTTTATCGCAATTCAAATTCGAACTGTGAAGTTCGTAATCTCCTGCGAAGAGCTAAGCTTTGCTACAACGGTCTGCTTATCGTCCCTCAAATATTTAGTATTAGATATTTATGGGAATTGTAATTTGTTTTTTTTTTTCTTTCTTCTAGTTCGACAACACGAAAATAAGTTTTCATTTTAAATTTTTACAATAAAACGTATTTTAGCTATATTATATATTTGTTACTATATATTATAATTACGAATTACGAAGTCTATAAACTGATAATTTTCTGTTCTAAGTAAATTTTAGTAAAATATATATTTATTTTTTAATTTAGGTCAACGAAAACCCCTTTTTTCATTTGATTATCTTGAATACTTTTTTTTAAGTATTTAAACACTATCAAAATCAAGAAGGTAGAGGAGATAGAACTTTACTATTATTTACAAAGTGCTCTATCAATTGATGTTTTAATCACTTTTTTAATTCTCAGCGATGATGTACTGTCCCTAGTTTTAATAACAATTAAATAATAGCTAGGGCGTGTCGCAGCAACCTTGTGTCCGTTGCCGCGTTGCAACAGGCCTTGTGTCAAGGAAAAATTCACTTAACAGTTTCCCTGGCCCTGAATACCTTCTTATTCAGTAGATTTTCGCAAGACAATTTTCAACTATGCATTAAATGGCATCGTATTTTGACTATAAATAAATCAGGATAATCAAAAAATGCACGCCTCCACGCACGGCTCAAAAATTATTGTTTTCAGCTTATAATTAGCAACGCCCTATAGTCGCTTGTTTAGGAACTAATGATCGACCATACAACGATTATAAGTTCGATTAGTTGATTTAGTTCTTGCTGATAATCCCAGATGGCTGTGATTCATAAACATCAACATGATATTTTATTACGGTAGAAACTAAAAATATTTATATTGTAAAAAAATTAAGAATTTTTCAGCCTTCATATTCAATAGGCTTCTTAGTTAATACTTTCCTGACATAATAATACTAATTTAAAAAAAAAAAAAAAACAGTTTATTTTGTCAAGTTGTTCTCGCGTTATTTTGCTATCATCTTAATATCCTAAATGTTGACGTCAAACATTATATTTATTTAATCAACTAGCTGCCCGAACAGATTTCATTCTGTCAAAAGTTAATAGATTTTTATTTACATACATTTTTTTTTAAATTTTAATTTTGTATTAAAACCTACCGTGGGTCTCAAGGAACATACAAAAAAAGTTGCCAAATTGGTCGAACCATTTCTGAGTTATGCGCTTAGCAACATTCATTTTTATTTATAAATCGACTATTTTAAGTATAATATTATTCAAAAACAACTTCAAAATATTTTTAACTTATAGTCTGATGTGTATTTTGTACAAAAGTGTTTATTTTATACACTATTAATCCATTGTTATAAACATATGTAGGTAATAAATTAATTATATTCCGTCATTTAAGCGTCTAAATCGTTATTTATAAATAATTTTGGTTTCTAAAGAGTAAATTTAACAGCGCTTTAGAATGTAAATTTTGCTGAGTAATGAGTTATGTACATAGGATATATTATTATATCGATGTGTGTATATGTTGCAAACATAATATTTATGCAAATTTATTTAAGCGTAGGATTCCGTTTCCGGCACTAGAACTGTCAATACCATTGTGATAATATCCGATAAAATAAGTGAAATAAATGTAGTTCGAACACTCTCTGGATACTGGATTCGAGTCAAGGGATCAGCAGAAACACTGTAAAGTACGTAGTAACGATCAACTTTACGTAATTACTGGAATTTGCCGCATAAATAGAAGTACAAGTTTGTTAATATTTAACTGAGAGTAGAACTTAAAATTGTTGTTCCAAGCGGATTGACAGCAACGTCAACAGAACTGACAACGGACGTTACAGACAGTGTTGCCATTCTGAATAAAATAATTTCCACCATTATTTACGTTCCTTTACACGCATACTAACAACGGAAAGTGTCAACGTCAAGTGTTGCTAGTAAGTAATATTGAATTCCCCAGATAATAAATACGTTCCGTTACACATAAAAATGGAAGGTCAATTTCAAATTTTATTTGATAAAATGAAAATAGAAATGCAAAACCAAACAAAAGAGGTAACCGATACGATAATGGAAAAAATTGATGAAAAATTAAAACCGATTTTGGAGGAAAATAAAATATTAAAAAATAAAATAGAAAACTTGGAAAAAAAGGTAGAATATCTAAAAAGAGACAAAAAAAGTAACAATATAATAATACATGGATTGAATGAGGATGAGAAATCTATACCGGATTTACTTAATAAAGTTAAAAAACATTTTTTGGATGAACTTAACCTTAAATTAGAAGATTGGGAAGTAAATAAAATTTATCGCATTGGAAAATCAAATAATAATAACAAGCCCAGACCCACGGTCCTTGTATTGGTTTGTGGGTGGAAGAAAAGTGAAATCATGAGAAATAAAAAGAAACTTAGGGAACTGTATATAACTGAAGACTACTCAAAAGAGACTTTAGAAAAAAGGAAGGCACTGCAATCTAAGGTAGCAGAAGAGCGGAAGAAAGGGAATTTTGCTTTCATTAAATATGATAAACTCGTGGTCAAGAAAAACCCAAACACGAACGATAAACGGAAGCGACAAACATCAAACTCCCCAAAAGAAGACGCTCAACCAAGAAAACAACAAACATTAAATTCATCGGAATCAAATAGGAAAAATGCGTTTGATATGATGAGGATGCGTTCTAACTCCTTTTCGACCTCCTTTAGTACAACCAAACAATAGCAATCATACACCGGCAATCGGAAATATCAATTAACTAGCAAGATAAAAAACAAGGAAACGAACCCTCCCCCAAGCCGACTGGTCCTCGTGGGGGAAAAAGACCACGACCCTCTAAATATAAACAAACCCACATCGGATCTTTACATAGCTACTTTTAATGTTAGATCACTACGAACCACTGAGAAACGTCTTGAATTTGAATTAGCCCTGGCAGAAATAAAATGGGATATTATTGGAATTAGTGAAATGAGAAGAAATGGAGAAGGGATAACTGATTATGGGAACTACATCTTACATTACAAAGGTGAAACTCTAGGGCAACATGGAGTGGGATTTTTAATTAAAAAGAATCTTGCACATAGAATAGAAGAAATAAGAGGAATATCCGAAAGAATAACAATACTAAATATAACTTTACCTTTATATAAAGAAGAAAAGTGGTCAATTATCCAGGCATACTCACCAACTGAATCGGATAAAAAGGAAGACATATCCAAAATTAATAAATTTTACGAAGATCTTAGGATGTCTATGCATAATTGCAACAAAAATATTATTGTAATGGGCGACTTCAATGCACAAATAGGAATATGTAGCAATAGTGGAGAAGAATATACAGTGGGAAAGTATGGACAGGGTAAAAGAAGCAACAATGGATCCAGACTAGTCACCTTTGCTTTAGAAAATAAACTTAAGATCTTAAACAGTTTTTATAAGAAAAAAGAAACAAAAAAGTGGACATGGATGTCCCCAAATGGAATTTACAAGAACGAAATTGATTTTATCATGTCTAATAATGCAAAATATATCAAAGATGTTTCCATCATACACAACTTAAATTTTAATTCGGATCATAAAATGGTTCGTGCTAAACTAACAGGAACGAAAATAAAGACTAAAAGACAATTTCGCACAGACAACTCATCCATTTTATGTACCGGCAATATCACTCAACTTATAAGTAACTTGCAGAAAGAAATAAATAAAAAGTCAATATACCAACTACCAATCCAGGAACAATACGCGAAACTTATAAGCCTATTGAAAACAGAAACCAAAAAAGTAAATACAGATAGCAAAAAAGTGATATCGGATGAAACATACCAACTATTAAAAGAAAGGAAAGAATTATTACAAAAGAAAGAAAAGAAAAATTACCGTCCCAGAATATCAGAACTCAGTAAAAAAATTAATGTAAATATCAGAAAAGACAAGAAAATTAAAAGACAAAATACACTAAAGAAACATATTGAAAAAACAGGTGGAATTAAAAAGGCAATAAAGGAATTAAATAGTAAAAAAGAATGGATGTTAAAAGTGAAGACAATGGATAATAATTATACAAATAAAAGAACAGAAATAGTTAAAGTAGCAACCGAATATTATCGAAATCTTTACCGAAGCAAAAACCCAAAAAGAATAACAAATAAAATAAATACTGAATCGATCCCTGAAATATTGAAAGAAGAAACAATAAGAGCAATTAACACGCAAAAGAGAGACAAGACACCGGGTGCTGATCAAGTAACAAATGAGTTATTAAAATCTACTACACCAGTAATTGCTCCTATATTAACACACATATTTAACAACATTATAGATACCGAAATTATACCTGAAGACTGGACTAAATCAACAATAATATTATTGCATAAAAAAGGCGACAAAGCAGATATAGGGAACTATAGACCTATTAGTTTGATGTCCAATGTATATAAAGTATTTTCAAAAATAATCCTATCTCGAATCACTTGTACACTCGATGAAAATCAACCAAAAGAACAGGCTGGTTTCCGCAGTAAATATTCAACAATAGATCATATACATGTTCTAAGGCAAATCCTACAAAAGTACAACGAATACAACAAAACATATTACCTGGGATTTGTTGATTACAATAAAGCATTCGACTCCTTAGAGCATGATTACATCTGGGAAGCACTGCGTATACAGGGGATACAGGGCAAGTACATAAAATTACTCCAGAACATATATTCTAAAAGCACAGCTCGAGTTAGACTAGAAACTACAGGAGAAGAATTTCCTATAGAGAGAGGGGTTCGTCAAGGGGATCCGATTTCACCCAAGTTGTTTTCAGCGGCGCTAGAGATTATATTCAGAAATCTGCAATGGGACCACGAAGGACTGGATATAAATGGTGTAAAGTTAAATCACTTACGGTTTGCAGACGACATAATTTTATTTTCAGAATGCCCAAAACAACTTGAGCAAATGCTACAACAACTGTCAGATCAAAGCGCGATAGCAGGGCTTACAATAAACACAGCGAAAACAAAAATTATGACGAACACCTCACAGTCATATAACATCAGAGTCAATGCACAGGAAATAGAATACGTGGAAGAGTACGTATATCTAGGACAACTCGTAGCCGCAAGAGATACTATGCATAAGGAAATAGATAGAAGAATAGCTAACACATGGAAAAGATACTGGTCCCTTAGTGAAATAATGAAAAATGAAGACATGCCGCTTAAAGAGAAGAGAAAAGTATATAATATCTGCATTTTACCATGCTTAACATATGGTTGCCAAACATGGGCATTAACAGAAAAATTAATGAACAAAGTAAACGTATGTCAAAACGGAATAGAGAGAAGTGTAATTGGGGTAAAAAGATTAGATAAAATAACATTAGAAGAAATAAAAAATATTACTAAATTTAAGGAGGCAAAAAAGACATGCAAGACTTTAAAATGGAGATGGACGGGACATATGATAAGAGATACAAACGAGAAATGGACAAAAATGATAACGGAGTGGTATCCTAGGAATGGAAAAAGAAATAAAGGGCGACAAATGAAACGTTGGGAAGATGACCTGAAGAAGGTGGCTGGTCCAGTGTGGATGAGAATAGCGAGAGACAGATCAATGTGGAAAAAATTAGAGGAGGCCTATGTCGAAGGACAAGCTGTTTGAAACCGATTGTCAATAACAAACTAATATAAATTTTTTAATTTTTCTATAAATTGTGGAACAGTAATAAAGGCTTATTTTATTTTATTTTATTTTATTTTTATTTTTATTTAAGCGTAGAGCCGAATATGAATGGATTTAATAATATTTAATCAAAGGACGTGTTATTTGAGAGTGTTAACCCATACAATATAATATATTTTTAATAGAAACTTTCCTAGTAAAAACATAATAATATTACATCAAATATTTGAAACTAATAATTTGAATTTATAACGATATAATGACAGTAACATAAAATCTGATGTACAAAGTACATATAATTAATGAGCAGATTATTCAAATGCTATAGAAACATTGTATATAATACGGGTACTTGCATAACGTGGTAGTGAAGCGTGCGCATGTTGGTGTACGTGTCAAGGATGCGTCAACTTCGGTTTATTATAATGTTAATATGTCAGACGTATATTTATTTAAAGATAATTAAAGGCATTTTTTTTATAAATAACGGCTCACCTGATGGTTAGCAATTACCGTAACTTATAGACGCCTGCAATACCAGAAGCATGCAAGCGCGTTGCCAACCCAACCCCTAATTCCCTCTACGACTCTACTAGCTTTGGTCACCTTACTCACCACATGAACACAACACTGCTTGCGAGTTGTATTATTTAGCTATAATCTTTTGTAAGGTCGAGGTTCTTCTCTAGTCGGGCTAATCCAGATTTTGACCAGGATATTTCCTGCTGTGCTCTACCTTAGTAAATATTAAGCATAAAATATTATTTGGATGAGATTAAAAATTGTTTATTTATTTATTCAAAAAATTTAAAGAATAGTAGTTTTTTCAGTCTTAATATTAGGTAGCTTAAGCTTCTGCTTGAGTAAAATTATTTTATAATAATTGTTAAGCTAATATAGATCTTAAGCGTGAAAAAATCATATTTTCTTTCATTGTTGGGTCATCCTATTAGTTTTTTAGGGTTCCGCACCTAAAAAAGAAAAAAAAGGGAACCCTTATAGGACCACTTTTTGTCCGTCTGTCAAGACCTTTTTTCTCAGCAACGCGTGGAGGTTTCAAGCTAAAATTCATATCGAGTATTGAGGTCTACTGTCCTTTGGAGCTGTGAAAAAATCAAACTTCTAAGCCAACAAAATCAAAAGATACAGCCGTTTATGCGGCAAATTTTCGACACTCGCAAGGGAATCAAAACCTACAAGGTACTTTCTATGAACTCAGAATCTTGAAATTTGGTACGAAGCAACGTCTTACAGCACATACTCGTATAAAGAAAAAATTGCGAAAAGCATAAATTTTTTGTTACGTCATACAACAAAAATATTTTTAATAATTTTGTTTGTACGGAACCCTCAGTGCGTGAGTCCGACTAGCACTTGGCCGTTTTTTTGTTTGGATTCAGTCAGCATTAATTATTTTTTTATAGTGGAAAAATTTACCAGTTATTCAACATAAATATCATCAAATTATTATTCTCTAATGTATCACAAAAACAGACACAATTGCACTATTAATGCACTTTAATACCCTTCTTTAATACTTTTCATAATGCGCCTAACGCACCAATCCAAACAATCGACTATACCTATTATTAAAAATTTGAAACTAGAAATCTGAGCCATACTTGCATTCACTGTTAAAACAGTTTTCAAAAGATAATTTCACGCTTGGAGCCGATGAATTATAGCCGCTTATGTCATGTAACTTTTTCCTTTAAACTTATATAAAGAGTAAACTAAACAGATAACCCAGTAACAGTTAAGGCGCTACCCCGACCAAATAACCTTGAGCATTCGTTCCCTCTTTGCCGCACCCCACCTCTACAATACTTCGTAAAACACTACTAGCGCTATTTGGTAAACAACTTACGAATACGCGTAAAAAATATAGATCATGGAGTCCGTAGACATGGCATTCATTAAAAAAAATTTTTTTAAAGAAAGAAAGAAATGTTAATTGGTGAGTAAATTAATTTTGGTAATGAATTCAGTGACAACACCTACGTTAATAAATAAATAAATAAATAAATAAATAAATAAATATATATATATATATATATATATATGTACTACAAATATATTTTATTTAATATTAATATATTTGCTGTGTACAATAAAAAGTAAATTAATTTTATTTAATTGGTGCATAAATAATTTTGGTAATGAATTCAGTCACTACACTTACGTTCATAATGAATACTTACAACTTTTATTCTAATACTAGCGACTCGCCCCGGCGTCGCACGGGTGCAATGCTGATACTAAATATAAAATATATATAGATGAAAAGATACTAATATATAAAAAATATATTGTATTACATTATAATGTATATATTATATATTAGTACATTATTATATTACCGTTGCGTAGGTTTAAAGATCTTAGCATACAGACTGCGGAAAGCGACTTTGTTTTATACTATGTAGTGAAGTATAAGTATTCATGATACTCGTTTGGTGTTGACTTTTTGGATTGAAGGCGAGTTATCTATAATAATAATAATAATAATATACTTTATTGCACATGTAAATAAAGAACAAAATTTACATTAAGCAATTATAGTAATAAATTGTTCAACCAGGCGATCTTATTGCTAATAATTGTATTTGCTCGCAAACGAAAATTCAATTACATCAACAAGTAATACAACGTAGATCGACGAAAAAATAGTCAAGTAACTACGCGTTATCAAAGATTACTCAAAAAGTAGTTATTAGATCTCGATAAAATTTAAATATGATAATATTAAATGTCATGATAAACATCAGCTTTCGATTAAATAAAAAATTATCAAAATCGGTACACCCAGTAAAAAGTTATGCGGATTTTCGAGAGTTTCCCTCGATTTATCTGGGATCCCATCATCAAATCCTGGTTTCCTTATCATGGTACAAAACTAGGGATATCTCCTTTTCAACAAAAAAAGAATAATCAAAATCAGTACATCCAGTAGAAAGTTATGCGTTATAATATAACGTAGGTCGACGAAAAAAGCGTCAAGTAAAAACGCATTATTAGATCTAACTCGAAAAGTAGTTGTTAGATCTCAAATAAATTTAAATGGGACCAAATGACACACACCACTTTTCGACTAAATTTTTTTTTGTCGAAATCGGTCCACCCAGTTAAAAGTTCTGATGTCCACATACATAAAAAATACAGTCGAATTGAGAACCTCCTCCTTTTTTGGAAGTCGGTTAAAACAAAATACAATCGAATTGGGAATCTCCTCCTTTTTTGGAAGTCGGTTAAAAAGCAATCTATCTTTATTATTCAGACAGTGTAAGTAGAAAAATATTTTATTTTAACAAACAACTTTTTTTTATTTAAAACAAAGTAAATTTTATTTTATAAACTTCAACAATAAATGCTAACAAGATGCTAATAAATTTATTATTGCTAATTGATATTGTGTATTGAGCGTGCGCTAGCCGACACGGTGACAAACAACACAAGCTTCTCCCTCCAAACCTTGCGGCAGACTGAATTCCGATACCCTGTGCTTGAGTTACAGTAGTGAATACGCCCAGATTTTAGAAAAAAATCTATAAAAATTCAAATTTGGGTCTTTTGAAAAAAAAAATTCTTACGTATTGTTTAGTATTAAATTGTCAATCCATTGGTGTCGGTTGCAAAATAAAATAATGTTTACTTTACGAGGAGATGCATATTATCAATCACTATTTCTCATTTTTGTGGTATCGTTGTAAGGAGATTATTTAACATCTATTCCTTCAAAAAAAAAAAAAAAATCTACCATTGTATAATTAAAATTATGCAGAATTTAACTGTGTTTTTATTAGTTTGATTCTTCTTTCCATTAACAAGTAGATAGCTCCAAAAAAGTGCACAAAAAACGGCTAGCGCGGCGTTTTGGTCAGGGAGGCGCCTTAAGGTAAAAGAAGCCAGTAGTGTTGACGTCATTAACAAAATAACTTGAAATGGTAGAATTTTTTATCGAGTCGGAGTGACAGCCAAATTTTAAAGAGTAATCATGTAAAAACGGTCCTCATAATAATATCTACGGTTAATTTTTCTTTTTACAAATAGTTACATTTCATTCAAATATGTTTTTAAATTTGCTTATGATATAGGTATGATTAAAAATACATCATTAAATATTTTAAGTTCTTTAACTTTTCTTTAATGTGAGATCTTTATAGTTCTTAAAAAGTTCTGCTAATAGTGATATATAGGTAAGGATTGGTCTTACGATGAAGAATCGGAACTGCATTACAGGCTAGGGTTTCTATTACGTATCTACTAAACTGTAACTATATATGTCGACATTGTGAACTTCAATAAATCCTTAATAACGAACTGTCCGTTCGTAAAGACTTCCTTGTAAAACCAGCTACAAATACGTGTCACAGTAAATCTAACAAAGAAGGTAAACAAATGGCAATAATTAATGTGTACGTTACAATAGCGAACCAAATGCGGTGTATTATGCGTATCAATCGAAGTTGTTACGTTATGAGTAATAGCTAATGTTTATGTATAGTGATACTGCTTGTCCATTAGGTCGGTTTATGTGCCCGCGCCGGTAGCCGAGGGCCTTGACAGCAATGCGCACGCGCCGTAGCGTGTCAAGGGAGCGCTGCTTTCGCCGCCACGCCTGCATCAGGCCTACATTCAGTATGAGGGTAAAACCTAGATAACACTTTAATCTCGCCCTAAACATTTTCGCACACGAAGTTATCGGATTTAAATAAAATCGTACTCGGTATATACGTAATCTTGAGAAATAATCGTAAAATTCCGCCACTTGAAATTTCATTACGACAAAAAGGAGAAAAGTTTAAACGAGGAAATAAAACTTTGACAATGCCGAGTAGAAATTAGGGCATTGAATGTTTGGCTTAACACTGGCACACAATAGGTTTTAACAATATTCTGAAGGCAAAAATAATTTAAACGTGACCTTCCTATCAGGGAATTGTGTAGGCTTTTAAGTTCGAACGTGTCGTATGAATTACCTGTAAGTGGATACAGCGTGCATCGCTACGTAACGTGATTTGATGCAAAAAGATTTTACCTTGTACACGGTGTTTTGTTTATAGTTAATAGGCGCCTACTTACGTATTGTATAATAAATTATCATTTAATAATGTTTCTGCAATACTCGCAGACAACGAATAAGCCAGTCCTTGGCGACGTGTATTAAAGATAAACACGAAATGAAGTTATTAAATATTTTATTCAAGAAAAAATTGTAAGCAACAGTCGTATTATTTTATAAATGATCAAGTATTACGGTTTGATCCAAATCTTCTTCACTCTGCAAAGTAAAAGGAAAAACACGACCCATCTTTTCTACCTTAAAATGTCGTTCTAAGAATAAAAGATTTCGCTCTTCTAAATGTTAAAACGATATTTTTTACGGTAAAATTCCGTAATGTATATCTAATGAGGAAGAAATGATTTAATCAAAGAATTATTCATCTACATAAATAAATAAATCATGTTCGTTTGTAATTTAAAAACTCGGGTGAAATGTAAGATGTACGTGTACCACCCGCTGAGATAATATGTTCACTACTCAATCTTTGCTCGACGTCGTCTGGCGTATTTATAGCAGATTACTGTTAAAAGAATTTCAATTTTAATTAAGATCCTTTTTATAATAGAATTTTGTTTTTAGAAAATAAGAATTCGTAGTAATTTTTTTTAAATTTAAGTACGTACCACGATCGTTTTTTTTAATATTAGACTAATAATAGATTTGTCATTCTTTTTGAGCAATAATAAATTTAATAAAATATATAGAATGACACTTAAATATGATATACTTAGTACCTAAAGGGAAAAGTTGAAAACATATTACGAAGTAGTTTTAACATTAAAACCGTTAGGAATGTTATACAAATATCGCAAGTTGTACGCGTTACAAATAGAATTAGATACAAAGTAAGCGTAAAAACGAATGCGTATTGATATATTCGCGTGATCACAGTAGATGGGGAAAAGAAATAAGCAATCCAATGAATCCTCTGAATTTCTTGCGGCCTGGCGAGTCGAGGCAACGAAGGGTGCCGCCGTTTTGAATAATTCATACTCGTGCATCTCAGCCGATTGTTGTCGTAAAATGCGAGAATAGCATCCTATCAAAGAAACTAGCCTACTAAGAGCAACCATTTAAGTGCGCCTTAATGATTGACATTTTTACAGACATCTTATTGCTTTTACAGACTGATTAAACATTTGATATGATATATTTTAAGACTTCGATTTTTATATCTATAATTTTTATAAACAGGACTGGTCAAAATAGGACATACAACTTTAATATTCCATCGTAAAATATTTTATACGTCTGACGCGCCGGTTCAATTTGCTAATGAAGAAAGTGAGTACTACATGTTTGTTTTATATTATCATAGGTTTAATTTGTGCCTTTTTTGTAAGATATATGTTGTTTGATTAGAACTGTAAACTAATTTTATTTTTGTTTTCATAGATAATTTCATCCAATACCTATTTTCCTTACCTATATATCTATATAAACTATAAATCTTGTTATATTTTTTTTTACGAATAAACACGAACCAGAATGCTTGAATTACGAGATATCCATTCGATTTTTTAAAGATATTAAATATTAAAATGCACAATACCCAATACCACATACCATGCACTTGAATATATATTAAATGAAGAAGTTGAACTAAAACACTAATCGTCTTAACTCGAATTTAAAAATTACTATTTATTTATATATTAAAGTATTCTGCTTTTATATATTATATTACTGGTATTATTGAGTTAGATAGATATAAATTTTCAAGTTTCACAGTTGACGTCGTCGACGTAAAGCTTGAGGTTGCTGAGAACAGGAAGTGACTGAGTGAATATTTGTTGAGTATCGTAACATCTTTAACTCTACAAACAAAACTTATATCTACTTGTATTCGTCGCTTTGGGGTTCTTTTCCAAAAGTATACCAATGGGATCTTATCACTAATATTCCGATGTCTCCTATTTTTGACCTTAGAGTATTGAAATTGTAATAGGTTGAAACTTTGACAAAATGTTTATTACTACGACAGCTATAAAATAAAAAAGGTATTTACAACGAATATTTTTTTAAACATTTATAACTAACTCTACCTTAAAAGTAGTAAATATTATAAGTATTTTTGATTTTCAATTTCGTTAAAGTATTTTTGATTTTTTTTTTGTTGCAGAAAAAGCGGAAAAACAATTTATTTTTATTCAATTCATATCAAACTCATAATAAACATTTAACGTTTTAATTTTTACCTATTAGAATTCGTTACAATTCGATATACCCAAGTATTAACGAAGTTCGTGACTTCGAATACAGGGATGATATAAAAGATGTCTACATAAATTAATGTCTTATAACAAGTATCGGAGGTCAAGTTACAAGGGTTAAGCACAATAAACAAGTAAAGTATGGTAGAAAACTTTCGGTTTCTAGTATAAGCTTCGTCACCGTAAAGTTTTAATTAAAATTAAGTTCTGAGGTTTTTGGGCCAACCAAAAACAAAGAAGACAAAAGAGGAAACTTTTTTGGCTTCAATTCGGTCGTGATAAGGTTAACTTAAGAGTGATGTTCGCGTTAGTTTTACGACGAAAATTATCGCACATTAGCACATATGTTAGTCTCTTATTTCCAAATGGTCTGGTCAAATAGATAGCAATTTTTTACATGTAATTTTAAATTCTAATAACAGACGAAAAATAAAATGATAGAAAAAACTACGAAACCGATCATTCTTTTTATTGGATAAAATGCATGTATAAATACGAGGAAGATCCCGTTTAAGTAAAAGTTATCCCTAAGGGCACGAAAATAGAGGAAAGATTGATTATTCAAAAACTTCGGTGGGTTTTATCCTTTCCCTTACCTGTTAATCGATTCTACCACGGATACTGTATTTTTTTAACACATTTGTGTTTGACTTAAATTATTTAGAACGAATTACTTTTAACTTTAATGAATATACTCATAGTTTTATTTTTAATTAGCAACCACAAATCCTGTCACATCTAATGAAAATTCATAATAATAAAGTAAGTCCTCAGTGCCTAACAACTGCAACCTCTTTTTCGGGATTCTGAACAAACAGTGTTAGGAATATCATCAAGAGTCTATTTCATAGAAAGCGCAGCTAATCGTATGTTCTTAAATAGAAAAAAAAAAAACAATTAAAAGGCAAAACATATTGTATACTTAAACATAAAACCGCAAAATAAAATTAACCAATTTAATCTTCACCAATTAAACCTCCAATGTTATGTATATAAGTAATTAAGAGTTAAGGAATGTTGTTTCATCGCTGGAAATTTCACGAAACTTTATTTATTTTCACATTTCTTAATAGTCCTTTCTATTTACAATAAAGGCGCTATCGTGAATGGATTTATTTACATCGGTCCAGTAACTTTGTGAAATTAGTATGTACGATCAAACTGACAAAGTTCATTAGTTTACAATAATGCAGTCTAAACGAGTCCTACTTTGAAATACTTCATGTTTCGTTCATAAGAAACAAAATAATAAAAAATTGTTTAAAGTCAGTACACGTAAAAAAAATCCGTAGAATTTATAAAAGGTATACTTTTAGGTTTTTAAAGAATGCACAAAATACCAACAAAACAAGTTGTTACTTTCTTCCGAAATAGGTAATAATTAAGATAGTTCAAAACGGGTTAACTGGCGTTAAAATAGTTTTCTTTCTACACCGGATAAAGGTAACGTTGCTCCTGTTGAATTCCCAAGTATCAAAGTAAAGAGCAACAAAGCAAAAGATCGTCTGGTAGAAGCGCTGGCGAAAGAAAAGAAAAACGACCACTCGATTGTTTCATTTGTTTTTCTGTGGAAGGATCGCTCGCCGATGCAGTCGGAACTGGAAACCGGTATGATAGTAGCGGGGCGTTGAGACGTTTGCGAGTGTCGGCCATAATGCTTCTATGTATATTACAAAGTTATTTACTTAGATCAATTACGTTTAAATTTATTATATATTTTGCGGTTTAAACATACCTGTTGAGTTTATACGATCAATAAACATAACTTTATATTATTTATATTTACATCGACATAGGTTTGTCACTCTTTTAAAATTGTATTTGCGATGCAAATGAAGTAGAATATTGAAATATGGTATAACGACAACATTAGTGAACTAAGCAAAATTGATGCCACGTTTAATCTGGGTGCGTGCAGACATAAAACATACAGGGCTGTTATATGAACAAAAACTTATAAATAATAGAGATCAACAATGGGCAAAAGATAAATGTGTGGCATATATGTGCCTAAGGGCTGCGAGTGGGGTCATTGACACTCACCCCGACCCACAGTGGGGCTCTGATAGAGGACGTGAGTCACTCCTGGGGTTACCAGCTGCTGTCGGCTAAAACTACCCTTGATGTAATGCCAGCGCGTGTATATGTTTATATAAAATTTTAAACTATTCTAATCAATATAAAAAAAGATTGAAATAGATTTAATAATAATCAGCATCGTGTGCGGTCAGATTTAAAGTAAGTGGCACGTTTTTTTTTGCTGACTATAATAGATATCCTTCTCCGAAACTAATATAAAAAAGTGGGATATTCTTCAATAATATTATTGTTAATAATTGGCTTAATTACAGTACTAAACTAAATATACAATAAAAAAATAAAAAAATAATAAAGGAGATATACATAATCAAATTATGATGAAGACTTAAAAATTGTCGCAATATAAATAGCAGCAGTGCGAATTTATATATGTATAAAAAAAAATAGGTATCCCAGTAATATTACGTAGTATTTTTTTTTCATTGATTGAACTGAACTGCATTGCACTGTCTCAAGAAACTGTTATAAATATTTACCTCTGCAGATACAAAACAAGTCTCATGATAGTAGTAGTAGGTACATTTTACTTGTGTGGTATACAGATGGATAAACTTATTATTCGGATATGCACGGTCTATATATGAATGTACGTAACAGCGATTGTGATGTAGGGAGTGAAAGCGGCAACATATGCCGACCTCATTCGCTTTGAAGTGTCGAACTGTCGCCATATGGTACAATCAGAATTTATCTGATACTAGGTTGGCCGAACTAATCAATATGCAAAATTATTTAAAAATAATCTTATATTTATTTAATTCAAATAAATTACAAATAGCATGGAATGACACAACAGTTATAAGTAGTCAGGAGGATGCTGTGTTTAAAGGGCGAGGAACTATAACAATCGGCCTTCACCTAGGGCTGGCTGGGCATCGATCCTACGCTAGTAGTTGTTTGACGAGTGTATTTATAGATAATGTTCGCGACTGTTAAAAGTACTCACTTCATGTGTGTATATGCAATATGAAAATAGTGTATGGTTATAAGTACAGTGCACTTTAATTATTTTTAATAATGGAAAAATGCGAAGTCTATCATTGTGTAGTGTGCGTTTCGTGACTCACGTCGTTAACTAACGAACTTCGAAGGCGGAAGCTAAGTTACAAGTGACGTAATGTGTATTGTAGTTATTCATTAAACAAGATCGACGTGAGAATAATTGCCTCAAGGAAGTCAAGGAGAAGCCGAGCATTTGCAGTTATTAGTATTAGTTGTTACGTTCCCATGAAAATAAGTTGTTGTGTCTCGAGGCGTCAATAACCTCGGCAGTACGGATCGTGGAGGTTGCAATAAATACAACATCGACGGCGCTGGCCTGGTCAAGAGCCTTTCAAGGCCGGGAGGCGAGGCGGGGAGCGCCCCACATCTGTGCCTGGGTCATTATAGCCCTACCGCCTACATTCCACTAGTTTATTTTTTATTTTTCTGCATGTGAAAGTCACAGTTTTATAGTAATCAAGATGAAAGAAATACGTATTCCGTTGATTCCGTTTCCACAAACTTTTTTAATCCTTGACAGTTCCATTATGTGAATAAATGTCAAAACTTTCGAACTCAATTCGAAATAAGAAAAAATCTAAGAGTTTTTAACCTTGAAAGATCTTGAGCGAAAATCACGGTCACTAATTTAGTTAAGACTACATGTGCTCGGGTCGCTGATTTCGTAACTTAGTTTGTCAAGGTTGAACATAATAGTTCTGTTCTTCAAATATTATCGTATTCAACTGGAAACTTATTATAAAACTACTTGCAAAATCCTTGGGAGGAATAATAGCCTATAAGCATCGTTTCCTTAAGTATTTCCGCAAATAAAGATAAAAACTGCTACAATGCCGTCTCTACCATTCCTACTGCAAACATTCAAACACCGAGACACGACACAAGCACTTCGAGCATATGTTCGTCTGGCTGTTAAAGCGCGTTGAAAAGAGACGGGCATATGTCATTCTTAGCGAGGATTCAACAAAGGATTTGGTCGGTCGTGACAGGAAGCATGATGCGGTGAACTCACCGCAGGTCGAGGAAACGGGCGGCCTTTGTTCTCCTTTCACAGGACATATCGTCTGTTGTTTGTATCACTACGCCACTACGATGACACTTCACCAGCTAGGCGCAGACACCATGCTCGCGGTCGGCGCGCGTGCGTCCGCGCTACTTGGACACTACCACCGGCGGCGAGAGAACGCGCGCACTGAGTGCCAGTTCGGCGGAGTGCCAGCTACCTGCGCGAGTGGACGTTTCCGCGGCGAGGTGAAGCGGAGGTGCGCATCGCGGCGCACGAGTAGGTACGCGACCGCACGCCGTGCCATTGTCAGGAAAAGTGGTGGGGTTCACTTTCCTTTACTTAAATCATTGATTATTATTGAACTTTGTACGCCTGTTCTAAAACTGACTTGATGAGACTAAAATATTTAGGATCATTCAAGATACCCATGATTCGGATCTTTTACAGGAAGATCTCAATAGTTTCGTTGATTATTGCTATAATAATAATATCTTCCTTAACATAAATAAGTGCTTTGCAATAACATACACTCGTAAAAAAATGCCATCCATAAAAATTATAAGTTATGCGAAAATGTTTTGTCAAAAGTTAATGAAATCCGGGATCTTGGCGTTATTTTTCATATTGAAAATATTTTAAATAAGGCATATCAATTTTTAGGTTTCATTTTGCGTGTAGGTAAACCATTTAAAAGTGCTTTCACCTATAAGATTCTATATAATAGCTATGTCCGTAGTTGTTTAGAATTTGCCAGCTGCATCTGGAATCCTTATCAAAAAGTACATGTAGAGAAAATAGAAAGATTGTAAAGAAAATTTCTTAAGTCATTAGAGTATAGAGTTGGCAATAGCTTTATAAATTATAGCAATTCATTAAAAGTACACAAGCTGTCAGGCCTTGCTGAAAGGCGAGATTGCAACGATGCAATTTATCTATTTAAGATTCTGAATAATATTATTGATGCCCCTTTCCTGCTTTCTAATATTTACTTATCTATTATCATTTATGTATCTTTTTTTCCATTGTATACAACTGTTAGTTCCTTAATAAAAGAAAAAAAAAACTTCGAAAATATAATTTAAAAAAATTACTTCGATGGAATTGCTTCGATTGACTGATCGATGGAGACAAATGTGAATAATTATTTATTATATTGTTGTCGAGTAATTATCTATTCTAATGAGATGAGATAGGCAAATAATCTGCATTTAAGCATATTGTTGAAGTATGTTTATTATAAATTGTCATTAAATATACATATATAAAACTTCGTTGACGGCGATAAAATACGCCTAGTAATTTATACAACAAAGTAATATTTCACAATCAGAGAGAAACTTACACTGCAGTTATACATTGTCCTAATTTACATGAGAATATTGTTTGTTAATATATGATTCATTTCCGAAGTGTTGGCTAACTTTCACCAATGTACACGAACACAACAATTAACCAGTTATCATGGTTAAGGAATACCTGTGCATACATACAAACATAGCATTATTAGGTCATGTTACGATGTAAACATAATTTTATAATTTGTAAACATGACAAGTACCTACATACTACTGACAATTGTTAGTTTTAAGAGAGTAAAATTTTATTTATTTTAAACCAAACCATTTTTTTAAATGTCTATACCTTTATTTTAATTATTTATTAAATTTGGTAATAAAAAAATAAATAAATAAAAAATTCTTAGTAAAAGATAAACAATGCCTTTATCCAAATAGGTTTTAATAAACGATTTTCAGTCGGCAATTTACAAATTAATCTTTCAGATCTGTAAAGCTCGAGCTACGACCGCGGAGCACCCAGACTTAAAAAAAACTGCCTAATATCTTAAATCTAAAAATCACGCTTTTACCAAACTCACAAAACAATACAGGATTACCATATTTAGGCTGTATAGTATTTGGATATATGTACGTACTAACTTTTGACTCAAAAATTCTATAAAATGTATTAAAGTGTATTTTTATTTTTCTTATTCTTATTCATGTTAAATAAAATACAAAACGGTTAAAAATGCAAAACATAAAACCAATCAATAACAATACAATTGCTTTGTGTTGGGTTTCGTTTATGAATATTTACTTAATTTCTACATATCATCCATAGTCCGCCATTATAGTAACGTCCAAACGGCCTTAATACCTTCTATCAATCTCCTTTAGGAACCGTTCGACTTGCTCCTGGCTGTAATCGTCCAAATGTTTTGAGGAAACATCAATGTGAGACTTCAAACAATAATTAAAAAAAACACAAAACACAACACATAATAACAACTTTTAAATAATAACTTTGTATAGGCGTTTAATATTTTTTGGACAATATTTTTATAATCAGGATCTTATTTTATTCCCTGAGAAGTTGAGAACTTTGAAACCACATTTTCAAAGCCCCCTTTTTAGGTTGCCATTGCCTTCAATCAATATTCCTTCTTTAAACTTAGCGTCAGATAAGGTAGGGGCGAACAGAGGTACTTGAAAGTGTTGTCAACTGGGGGTAATGCCTTAACAAACTGTGTTTAAAAACTGATTTTGATGTGAAGTGGAGGAAGAAATACTTTATCGAGATCTATCAATGTCGGGTTGATAATACTTTTACTTGAACTTCCAATTTTGTTATCACACGCCAATCAGATTATTTCCAATGTATGTTAATTGCTCTATTATCCCATTCACACATATAACTAGAAAATGTAATATATATCATCACTCATCATCACTTCAGCCTAATACAGTCCACTGCTGGACATAGGCCACCATAAGTTCGCGCCAAAAATGGCGTGAACTCATGTGTATTGCCCATAGTCACCACGCCGGGGAGGGTTGGTGACCGCAGGGCTGGCTTTGTCGCACCGAAGACGCTGGTCTTCGGCCTGTGTATTTCAAAGCCAGCTGTTGGATGGTTATCCCGCCATCAATCAGCTTTTAAAGTTCCAAGGTGGTAGTCGAACTGTGTTATCCCTTAGTCACCTCTTACGACACCCACGAGAAGAGACGGGGTGGTTATTTTTTTAATGCCGTAACCACTGAGCAATATATATATATAACCTTGCTATGGAATGTATAAAAATATGCTATATATGCTATGAAGTTTTTTAACGCTTCAACCTGTATTATCCCACTTCTGGGAATAAGACTCTTTTCCCATGTAGGAGAAGGATTAGAGCTTAATCCACCAAGCTGCTCACGAAGTTTTTTAACATCGGTAAACTATTAGGTCGGGGAAAAGGTTCTTTGTATTTTCTAAAGAGATTTAAGGTAATGTTACAAAACTTATTTAAATAAATTATAATTAGTTATAATATATATGTACCGTTTTGTTCGATAACTTGAAAAATATAATACAGTTCCCGCCACTTTTCATTAGTTTTCTATAATCCAAAATAGGTGAATCCAACGAAGAAATACGGTACATTTTAAAGCTTTACTTTCTAACTTGCAGCTATCTCGTAGGTAGTGGACAGGATTTCGTTGCTGTAAACATTTTGGGATTTCTCATTAAAAAAAACCACGGCAAGTATTTTTGACAGTTCTCTCTTGATGTTAACTTTACACTATCTAAAGAATTCTGAAGAGACCGAAACAGAGCAATCTGAGAGTTCAATATCTAAGGCTATATGGTAGACGCATTAAGACTAAGACATTAAGACTCAGCATCACCTTATTACGCAATAACTCTACAATAAGTCAACTCGTGTTTTGCGATAGTCTGTGTAGCTTGACCGACCTTTGACCACGATCTCTTTCGTTCTTATCGTAGCTGTCCTACTTTTCGTCACCAGTGATCAATTTCTTCAAAAATGGTTCGATATCATTACGTCTTAAGAGAGAATCGAAAATGAGTACAGGATTACCTAGGTTTCTTTTAGTAAGTTGACGTGGCACCCATATATCGAGCTTTTTTGTATAGCCAGTCTTTTAAAATGGGTAGAAACTGTATTATGGTCAGTTCTCAGATCTTTTAGCTATATCGCAACTACTCAAATGTCAATCTAGCTCTACTTTTTCAAAAATGTCAACAAGTTTACCCGTAACTGAGCGACCAGAGCGAAATGCATCTTTGACATCAAAATTTCCTTAATTCAATTTGGTGCTTCTCTTACTGACACTACATTAATTCCATAAACGTCATAATTTTTTTAGCGGCTTGAGTTACGTTTACCCTGATTTAAAGTAAAACTTTAAAATGTAGCGAATTACTTCCTTGGATTCGCTTATTTTGGCGGACGATAAACAAATGAAAAGTGTTACGTTCCTTCTTCGTTAGAGATAGCTCTTTTTTTGAGGTCATCTTTAATTCCCTGCATTATAATTGAACACAATTTTGATTAAATTTTTTTTAACCTTCAAGCATTTAAAATTTACTCACATTATTCATTGACTACTTCAATATTTTATAAAAAAATAAATTAGCCGTATAACTTTTAAAGTAATATATGTAAAAGTTACAAAAGAAAATCTTAATTGGACGACGCACAACAGAGAATGTTCCATCACAATAGCTTGGCTATGTAAATGGGGCATAATAGCAGTAGCATCCTGAACGTTTCCCGTGTACTTTCTACTTATACTCTCAGCTCGGCGGATACAAAACGGGACGCGATGAGAATTCCCGCCGGATCCCCAAACGACCCTCTTGTTTTTTCCTCCGTCGAAATATCATTGTTGCCTCGCTCGCCGTTGTTCTCTGAGTAATTTACTTTATTATACACAAGTCACTGACTGAGCGGGCGTTCAATTCACGTTTTCAAATGGCAAATCTCTGCTACTAAAATTGTAAATATGTCCGAAAATATTCCTTCAGAAAAGAACAAAGTTGTTTTAAAAGAAAAGTTCTTTATGAAGACACTTGCTTCGTGTCGAAGTTTCGAGTCCGAAATAAACGTTTTGTATATTTACACTACATGCCATTTCGAATGATTTAACACGATCTAGAATAGAAATTAAACAATCGTACTCCTTATGGCATATAAAGTCAAATGCAGTTAAACGATTCTATATAAAATCATTAAAATCTGTACTTCAACTCAAATTTATTTAATTAATAATACATTTTATGTATACTCAAGACGTTGATCTATATACAAGACAAAATCACTCAAAGATAGAATTGCCTTTTGATCTTATATAATTGGGATATATTTCTTACTATAAATCATGAGTAACGATCGCTATTAGGTGTACATGATAACAAGGGGGACCAAAAGCTTAACGTCCTCTTCGAGTCACGATGGGGAGACCCACCAGGACAAATACAAATATCCATCCCGAGCGGAAATCGAACCCGCAAACTGGCGGTGTTTAGATGCTTACATGGCACACGCACCACTACTTCAGAGTGGTTGTTCTCTTTTTATAATATAATACTCTCTATAGTGCTAATAATAATAGCATAGTGTAATAAATTCCAATAGTGAGTTAACTTGGTCTTTATGCTGTCCGTGACGACGCTGCAGTTCGGCTCGCATCTATTACGCGATCGGACAGCTAAACTAAAGATGTCTTGGACACGAAATATTTGACAGTTACAAGGAAATTTAAAATTTTAAAATTTTCAATTATAATTTTATTTTTAGCCGACTTCAAAAAAAGAGGGAACTTCAATTCGACCGTATATTTTTTTTAAAAAGAAATAATGCTAAAAAAACATCCGTAAAGATTTATCAAATACAAAATGTTTATTTCATCCAATTTTTAGATGTTACCCAATTTAAAAATTATTGGTAGATAAAGTGGCTTACGCTGCATTTCCACCTAAGAAAGGAATCATTGCCATTTAGAAATATATATTTTAATAGATTTAGTGAATTACAAACCTACTTCAAGTATTTTCATATAAATATGTGACATTGATTATATAACAAAATATCATCACAATTTTAAAAATAGTGGACACATTTAGGTAGCCTAATAGTAGCACACAAATATAGGTCAGTTTAGGTTAGTAAAAGAGGAATCCTGTTATTCTATTCTACGAACTAAATTCTTAATATTTTTAAACTTTAATCTAAACTGCGGATTTTGTGTTTATAAAAAAGAGGTGTCACCTGAGAAAAATATTTAGTGATGCAAAATAATATTAGTTAAATATAATTATTTTCCTAGGTTATATTAATTATGACCCAATATCACTTTAAAAAGTTTTTTTGATGACAGCTTATTCTTCTTGTGACAAAATTTGTTACTATTAATTGATTTAATTTAGTTTAATACGATAATAGGTCACTGTTGTGTAACTTATTAAAAGTAATAAGAACATTTCTAACCGACTTCGAAAAATGGAGAAGTTACGCAATTCGAATGTATTTTTTATAATGTATGTTACCTCAGAACTTTAACTCGGTGGACCGATTTTGATGATTTTTTTTAAATCAAAAGGTGTCGTCAAGTAATTTTCGAGTTATATTTAATAATGCGTATTTACTTGACTATTTTTTCGTCTATCTACGTTGTGTTACTTGTCGATGTAATGATCAAGTTAATTACGATGTCAACTTGAACGTTTGTTTTATATAAATTACTAATATGATTGATACAATAATAATAATCTAGTTTTGCCGTTTTAGTAATCTAATAGCAAAACCAATGTAGGTTAATCGATATATTTATAAACTGAAAATACGAGTTTAATTAATGTATTCCCAAACTCTTGAATCAACTAATGCTAAGAAAACGTACAAAACAAATTCATTTTACCGATATGAACAATAGGCTTTGCGTTGCAAGTAAATAGATAGGAATAATTGTGTTTGTAGGAGAACGAAAAAAACCCGACTTCAATTATATCGACAAGTAATACAACGTAGGTAGATGAAAAAATCATCAAAATCGGTGCACCCAGTAAAAAGTTATGCGGATTTTCGAGAATTTCCCTTGATTTCTCTGGGATCCCTTCATTAGATCTTGGTTCTCTTATCATGGTACCAAACGAGGAATATCTTCTTTCCAACAAGAAAAGAAATATCAAAATCGTTTCATAAACGACGGAGTTATCCCCGAACATACATAAAAAAAAATATAAATACGGTCGAATTGAGTAACCTCCTCCTTTTTTTGAAGTCGGTTGATAAAAAGAGAGGCAATAGACGAAGCTTTATTACAGAAAACTGGCTGATTCAACGATCCGATTCGCATCTAACGTAGCACAACACGACTTGATAGATGAGCAGATGCGATATTTTATCGACATTGGAAATATTCCTAGCGACATAACTCAAAGAGTTCAAACAAATCGACTATATATTTTAGTATTGTCTTTATTTAGACATTGGTCTGGAATGAAAAATGGTTTACCGTTTTATCGTATTCTTGTAAAGAAGTTTAGTAAATAATTATTTTCAGATAATTGTTGTATAAATCATGTCCGTGTGGAATGGCGGCAACGCCATCAGCATTTTCCCGCTGAAAATAAATATATACGAGTACGGGGACAGTAGATTACGTAACAATTGCCCTTATATCAGACATTAATAAATTACAAGTAAAATCGTATTTTCTGGTTTATCTCTTCCTCGTGATGATAAAGCGGTGTTCTGAAAAAGTAAACTGCGAACAAAACATTTTTATGAAGCAATTAATACGATGATATTGATTGGCGATTTCAACGAGTTGATGGTGGGTAAAATAATTAAATCTTCTTATGTAGCTGGTGTACATTTTAAAAAGTTGTTTTCATGAATAAATCGATGGCTTCGTTTTAATTACAACATTGTTTTCATTTATCTATCATAAAGATTCTTCGGAATGTCATTATAAGTAAACAACGATATTTGAAGGCGATAGTTAATCAGTACTCGGTTAGAGCAGGTACGTAATAAAAGGTTAAATGCACGCGATGCCACTATTAGGAAATGGGCGCCGCAGCAGCGCACAGACGATAACGATTTCACTAGGCGGCCATAGAATGGGGAAATTGCGCTTTTCACCGAAATGAAAGCCCGCTATGGTTGCAGAATTCCTTTTAGATAAAAAAAGCTCATAAATTTTCGGGCTCGCCGCGTCTTTGATATTTCAATATGCATAGGAAGGCCGTAATAAAATCAGACGAAATGAATCGGGATTAATTATTACGTATGCTATAATATTTACTGTTTGTTCGATTTTAATCCGATTATGCACAGTTGATATTAAAAACAGTATAAGGTCGGCAGTAATACTGGAATTAATACTTGCATTATATTCTAGGTTCACTTTGCACAAAATTAATTATTTATAGACAGTACTGAACGCTACATATATTAGTTAAGATTACCGTATTCTATGCATCGGGTCATCTCCACTCACATGTGTAATTTAGTTGGGCTACAACGCTCTTTAATAAATAAATAAATAAATAAATTAACACAGTAATTTTTGCTATCATACACTTACAGTAATGAATTATACTTAACTCATTATACGGTAGTATCAATTAGTTACGTCGGTATAACGTATCCGTTAATCATGACAGTAGACCAAAAACCCAGGGATACGGTTTTTGTTCGAGCAACGGAAGTAGGGCAACACTATTGAAAATACAGAATAAGGAAGAGGAACTGACATTTCTGACGCAACAAGGCCATGGATAAAACGTCAAAAACACCATTAATAGTCATAATAAAATTATCATTACTACCCAAGGGAAAAAAGATTCAAGCATACAAAATATATAAGCTATTGCTATTGTATTTTCAAAAGTAATTGATGAGCTGCTAAGCGGAATACTAGTGTTGAATTTTTATTTCGCATATAAAGCTGTCTATTAAATTAATAATTTAAAGAGTTAGATTTACTAATGAGTAACGAATAAGATAATTTAATATCTACGTACAGCCGTATAGTTTTTTGTATGTACGTTCACTTTTCGTTTTTATATGTTAATAACAAAAACTTGGTTGCAACGTTGATTTTAATATCAAATGCGTCAACTGTTTTTATTATGAAATCCTAGAAAATATTAAAAAATATATAATTATATAATGCTTATGAAGCGGCATGAAAAAACCCGAGTAGAAATTTTTTCGTCTTCCTTGTCAGGACCGGACCGTGCATGCCTGATCAGGACTAGATAAGGCATGTAACGCAGATGATGTATCTGGACCTGATCAGGAAAACCTGATCTGGACCTGATCAGGTTTTCCTGATCTCAGGTCATACCTGATCTGGACCTGATCAGGTTTCCCTGGTCAGGTCCAGATACATCATCTGCGTTACATGCCTTATCTAGTCCTGATCAGGCATGCACGGTCCGGTCCTTGGTTGCTTGATCCAAATCGAGTATGCCCAGTGCGGTCCTTTTACCGCGATGCTCGGCGACGACGAGTCCTGGAAGGCGATGGTCTCCTTCTGCGAGACAGTAATGTCCCAGAAGGAGAACGACGAGCGGATGAGAGAAGGGGCCGCCGACGAGGCCTCCGTCCGCAGGCGACGAACGGGGGTGCGTAGGAGGCGCTACTTAATGCGTTTCCAGTAACGCCCCTGTGCCCATGTCGGGCCGGGATAGGAACCCGGTCCTGCTAGACATGGCGTCGTCGGGATTGTTCAGAGGTGAGCCGGACAATCCCATGGAGGAGAAGTCTGGTCTTTTCGCCGAGGCCAGCCTGTCGCTGGAGGGATCCTGTTGCCTGCAGATCCGGGACCCTCCAATTAAAGCGGCTGAAGGCTCCCCGCAGGGGTTTTGGTCGGTAGTGCACCCCCAAGTACTAAGCCGACAAACGGTCTAGAAATGCCTACCCTGGCATCCTGGATATCACCCGTAAATGGGTTACCCTGCGATATCAAAAGAAAAAAAAAATGTGCGGTCCTTTTAAATAAAACACGAATGCACAGTCTTGACAAAATTGTTTATTAAAAAACTTGGTTGTCTGCAAAGTTGGTTTACAGACGATAGTTAAACGTGACAACCGTCATAACAAAACATCCTCCATCATAACTCCTCGGATGCATAGGCCGATCAGATAGATGCGGCACAAGCATACATATGAGCGTAACAAAGCCGGCGTTAATCGATTTATTAGACGTCACGTCAAAAAAAAAAAAGAAATGATATTATGTTACTTAACATACTATGTATATTTAAAATAACATATTATATATATTTAACTTAACATAACATAACAATACACTTTATTGTGCACTTGAACAGAAAAAAAACTTATCCGATTGAAAAAAAAAACATATTTATTTCCATTTATTTTTCAAATGTATTATTTATTTTTGTTTTTACTTTAAATATCAATTATTTTTATGTTATAGTTAATAATAATAATGATTGTTATTAAATATTATGAATTAATTTTTCTTTTTGTTTGCTTGGCAAAATATTTTACACAGCCAAAAAAATAGTTGTTTTTATTTATCTTCATTAGATGGTAGTTTTTGATCCTGGATACCCTGTACCCATCCCAATCTTTATTATTATATTAGCATTATTCAATACTGCAGACAATGCTTGATGGAATTTATTATCGAAAATACTTTCTTGATTCTTTTCGAATCAAAATTTAAATTAATCATGTACGTAATTAAATTAGTAATAGTAAAAAATAATTATTATTAGGTATAAAATAATAACACATAATTAAGAAATAATTAATTAGGTATCAATGATAGTAATTCTGCACTATATAATGATTAACATACTTTTTATAGAAGTGAAAAAGTCGTATCTTTGAAAACTTTTTTTTGAAGTTGCTTTAACCGCTACATATGACATCTCTTGATATATAAACACGAGTAATATTTCCCATATTACGGGTAAAAGTATTTTTTCCATCAAGAGAAAAGTATATATACGTTTATTCTGGAAAAGAAAATTTATTATAATTATTTGTATGATTAATTAATTATTATGATTAGCATTTTATCAAATATGACAATTTCAATATTGTCAGATAGAGCAACTATATTAGATCTTTCATATATTTGTATATAAGAATATAGTTTATTAAAAACTTACCATTTTTTTTTTATATTTTTGGCCTTTTAATTTTTCATTGCATTTATCAAAATAATATCTTCCATTGTTGATAGCGGAAATTCTAATTTTTGGACCACTGGATTTCCTTCAGGATCTGTTAATAAACTGAACTCTAACAGCTGAGTACTGTTATTTTTTTATTTCAGATAGGATTTGGGAACGTCAGCAGATATGGCCTTTTAAATTTGCTAATTGTTTTGATAGACTGTTATAATTATGTTTGATACATTCCAGCAAAGAATCTGTTGAAAATAAATTATATATTATTTTTTTTTTAACTAACACAATGATTTAAATTTCAAAATTGTGACACTGATGTAAATATAAATATTGATAGATAAATATTATCACGATTACAACACTCCACAATTTCAGAATGGAATCTATATTATGATTTTGTAAATAATTATTATATATTACCTGCAATTTCAGTGGGTTCGCCAGTTAACTCTAAAGCCGTTTGGCTAAATATATTATCTATTTTTAATCAATCCTTTGCTAATGCTTTTAATTTGAAAGTTTTTTCAACAGCAGCCGCTTTTGCTTTAGCAGACTACTCATTATTGGTAGAGAAGAATAGGGGTTCTTTTTAATCTTAATAATTTTTCCTCTGCCTCTTCCATTGTTTCTGATAATATTAATTGTAATTATGAATTACTTTCTTATTATTATGACAATGAAATAGCAATTCTTAAAAATCTATAATTTAAATAATAATTTACCTGCTGTGTCACTTATCGTTTGTAATAATTTACAATACTTAGTACTTTTTAACAATGATTCAGGCTATTTACATCCGGTACCACGATATTCAATATATCAATTTCTTTATTGGACGAATCATTTAAAAATAAAACTAATGCATACATAAAAGCCATCTGAAAAAAACAGATTATTGAAATATAAAATTATTTTAAAAATAGTAAAGAATTGTAATGTATTTTTTCAATGATTTTTACTAACCTTAAATGTTTTACGTAATTAAACATAAAAACGAAGCTTTACACACAACACAAATTTTTATCTAGCTAAATTAGTCCACAAGTTCGTATTTTGTACACAATACACACCGAGTAAACGTCTAGAGAGAAGTTTATAGTACACTTTTTTTTTGTTTAACACAATATTAATATGGTTCAGTTTTTGTATTGAACTTATTTAATCTTGATATTATTTACATTAATATGCTAATCGACAAATAACTTTTAAGTTATATAAAAATATAATTATACACTGATATACACTATATTAAATATATTACACTATATTAGACATAAAGATTAATACACTGAAACACTCGAAGAACACTGTGAACAAGATTCGACATGTTGCTTCGTGACGTCACGCGTTGTCGCTTATTATTTCGTTCCATATTATGTTGTATTTATATTAATATTTTCGTTAATTTTTATTTATTGTATATAATTCAATACAAGATTATATTATGTTATATTCGTTATTATATTCATGTTATTTAATAGAAATTAAAGGCAGTTTTTTATATATAATATACTCAATTGACTGGAAGTGAAGTGACCTATGAATAACAAATTAACAAACAACTAAAGACTATCAAATTGTGCTTGTAATACAATAAATGAATAAATCGATCATAATTATGATAAAAATAACTTTACGTCATGTAATTATTGTTTCTATAAATTTAATGAAAAACGGAAATAAAAATAGTATCTAATTAAGTCGAAATCTTGGAATTGAATTTCAAATCAAGAGTAAAGAAAAATAACTCTGTTCATTGATTTATTTATTTTTTGACGGCTATCATAAAATTTAACTATGCACGCGTTAGTGAAATTTAATAAAGTCTAAATAACAGATTAGTATATATGTGGCTAGGTCTAAATCAGGCTAATCAGGCAGGGTTTATATCAAGAGTTATGGAGCAAAAATACTTGGAAAATCACATACCTACCTACTTATTTATCTAACAAATTTAGAATACAGAACAAACACAGTTTTTTTCTGTATTCTGAGTTAACAAATTAGGTACGAAATTGGGTATGCAAATGAAACAAGTAAAATTATTGGTTAAAGTAACAAAACAAGTAATAAACGAATAAATAATTAATATTTTTAATCTAAAAATATTTCATTAAATCGATGGAAATTTCTTCTGATTATTATTTAAAATTGAATTTGGTATTATCTAATCTCTGAAACGGCTGGACAGATTTTGACGGGACTTTCACTGGCAGATAATTAATGTAACAAGCAGTGTTGCCAACCCCAGCATAGAGTTAAACTGTAGATATGCCAGAAAAAAACTGTAGAAAACTGTAAATATCAAATTAAAAAACAGTAAATCTACAGCTTTGTTTTTTTATTACCCAACTGCCAAGGAAGGGTTATGTTTTTCGCGCGTATCTTGTATGTATGTATGTAATATTCTTTACTACCTCATATTTCCAGAACCACTGAACGGATTTACATAATCGAGGTGTCGTTAGGTTCGTCTTAGCTGCCCAAGTGTTCTTAGATAGGTGACATTAAAAAAAATCAAACATGGCGGCTGCGCGAAGCCATTAGAGAAAAAAAATTTTTTCTCGAATACTACAATATGGGTATCAAATTGAAGGGCACAATACAAGCATTTTAAAAAGGTATATCATGATTATTATTACCGTAATACTAATAAAGAAATACAATATTAAAGTTTAAAAAATGTGGACTTTGCTCTTTCCCACGCCTATGCCATGCCAAACTCGCCTCCTAGGCGACGATCAACTTCGGGGTGTAGCCTTTCTAATAAAATACAATGGTTAAAAAAAACATACAATTAAAATTACAAATAAAAATTAATAAATGTCACACCAATTTACAATTACATTAATAAAATCAATAACAAATACATAATACCAAATACAAACAAATAATTTTAATAATAATTTTATTATATTAAAACTAATAGTTGTTGACTTAAGCAGTCACCTATTTGCTAAAAGTCAGGCTTACGTTACTTTGAGCAGAGTGAGATCTTTCTCCGGGCTTGCTATCAGTTACCTAAAAAATTACTTAATCAACCACATGATGTAAACTGTTTTAATGAATTTAACCGATTACGTAATTTTTCTGACTAAAAAGACATAAATAAAATAATAATAAAAAAAAAAAAAACAAAAAACCCGCCTACGTGAAGAACAACTAATAGAAAATCAACTGAAAAAGCTGGAACAAGATAAAAATTCAATATGCACACAAAGTCAGCGAAATAAATAGAAACAATATCAAACATTTTGTGCTGTACATTTAAAATATATTAATACGGTAGTCATTCGAAACTTTATGCAACGTCGTAGATAATATGCAGTCGGAGGCATGAAATTGAAGGATAAGTCAAATCATTCTCTCTTCGCGCATTTACGATCACAGTCGCATGCAGAGCAATAAAAATATGTGTTGCCTTTTTTACTTTTTGCAAGCCATCCGCTAAACTTTTCATCGTTGAGCCAAGAGTCAATAAATTTTTGCTCGTATCTCACTGTTTTCTTCTTCCTTGCTGGGGATTTGTCAACATCTGACTCACTATCACTACTACAGCTATGCATATTCGTAACTTTTTGCTCAACTCACAACGTTAACTGAACAATCAGACGAATGACTGAATACACGGTCAAGTACATATATCTCGACAGTCAAAGCATTCGCGGGGATTTCCCAGTAAGAAAAACAAAATGTCGGTAAAACTAACATCGACCGAAACAATCTAAGACTGTCTACTAATAACGCCATCTATTAAATTGATTGATGACCATTACCTCCGGTTCGATGATAGTAGGTTTTACTTAAGCTGACTTAGTGCACGAACTACTACGTAGCAAACCAAATGGATGGCGCTAGCATCTTAAGCAAAAAACTGTAGATTTTAAGGCCTAAACTAAAAACTGAGAGAATTTCCAAAAAACTGTAGATCTACAGTTAAAACTGTAGGGTTGGCTACACAGGTAACAAGGAGTAACTTAGGCTACTTTTATATGACATGGCCAATTTTTGTATGGGCGTTCGAACTTAGTGTACATCGATGACGTTTGGTGTTATAAACTCGCGATAATAGGCACATTAAAATGTTATAATCATCAAACTCACAGAACTTGTCATTACAATAGACTAAACGGTAACATGTAAGAATATAGGTTATGATTTAAAAAACTAGGCGCTTTCAAACAGTGAACAGTTTCGAATTATTATAGACTACAGTAAACTGATATAGTTAATAATAGGCATTTAAACAAGGTAAAGGCCACCTACTCATCGGTCGTATCCCTTTTATTGCAAAGGTAAAGGAAACAAAATAAAAAAAAAGAGTAAAAATTAATATTTAGGTCATACTTTACTTAAACGGCCTCAAATTTATGGGGTGAAATGGAGGTGAGGGGGTAAAGGGTAGTGGGGAGGGTGGGTTTTTTACCCCCCCGTAGTGTGCTTTTCGCGTAATCCTTCACATAATCGGTCTCAAATTTATGGGGTCCTGGGGGGAGAGGGGGTGGCTTTATTCTTTACTACCTAGGCTGTTCTTATTTGATCTAGACCTGGTCCTGATGCAGTATGCCTTACCATACTTGGTTATATTTTACATCAGGCTACCCTTGTCTGGACCGGACCTGGTCCTGATGAAGTATGCCTTACCATACTTGGTTATTTTTTACATCAGTCTATCCTTGTCTGGACTGGACCTGGTCCTGATCCAGTATGCCTTACCATACTTGATTATATTTTACATCAGGCTATCCTTGTCTGGACCGGACCTGGTCCTGATCCAGTATGCCTTACCATACTTGATTATATTTTACATCAGGCTATCTTTGTCTGGATCGGACCCGGTCCTGATAGAGCTTGCCGGATCAGGCGTACCTTATCCTATCCTGATCCGGTCCAGATACATGATCTGGTTGAGCCTGACCTTTTTTCTACTCGGGAATATAATATATCATATAAGTTTTGTATTAATATATCTTTACATTGAGTATAATATTTCTAATCATGTCCTTCGTGTTGTCCGTTTTCTTCTTTTTAATCACACAACATATATTGATAAGGTCTTCACAGTTACTTTGAGTACGTATCAGAGGTTTGTAGGAGCAATTAATTCATTTTAATTAAGTTTTATGTAAAAAAAAAAAAACAAATTTGATAGTCAAGTTATCAAAGAATCGACTTTGTAATGCTACTTACTTGTTTACACTGTATTGAGTTAATGTAATTAAGAATGTTAGGTATTTAATGGCCTCAAATAAATTCTGTGATGATTATTATCTTCCTTTATATTTAATTAGTCTAAGATTGATATTTTTGCCTTTAATAACTAAATTAAATTATTTTGAAGCCCATTTCAAAGATATAATTTTACGTTTCTATTATTTCTTCTTATCAATTCTTCATGCTTATTGAGAAAATAAGGTTATCTAATTAGAGCCTAAGCTGTTCTATATATTTTATTATAATAAATACTCTACAAGGCAACAAAATTTAAAGGTAAGTTCTTTTAAAAAAAGAAGAAAAAAGATAAATTATCATATCATTAAATTCTAAACTGTCAGTGTTACCAATTTACCAAATCAACTTAAAATCTTCATTATTTAGATTGGAAAAAAAATGATTTATTTAAAAGCTATATTTTGTGGAAGTACTTCTTGAATGGTTTTCATTATGTTGAAGTGTGATCAACTGATAAACACTAGATATACAACTCAGCTTAACCTGCATTAGGTTACTATTTCGCTTCTTTATAAAATTTTGTAGCCCATATTTACCATATCAGGCTTTTCTAACGGAAATAATTTTGTGTTTAAAATCCGATTGACAATACCCAAGTTTAACGAATTCAAATATATACACTACAATTTCATTTACTTTAAAAGAAATAACTCAGATGTGAAACAGTTTTAGAATTTCTCAGTATTTAAACCAGAAACATCAATTAACGTATTGAAATGTAATTGAACCTATTCTGATAAATCCCTATTGCCACGTGTACAAAATTATATAATTCTTATAGAGAATGGTACCAAAGAAATCAGGTATAATTTGGTAAAGCTCAATACGATTTGTGTACTGTCAATGATTGGAGTTAGGTTGGAACAATGCGACAGGATTTGGAACTCGAGATCCTAACGAAGCTGCGCTTGTTTAGGCTCCCAAAACAAATGTTTCTATTTATTTTGTTCCTTTGTTAGCGCATTTTATATTTATATTGAGGTTATATATAAGATCAATCAAAAAGTACTGTTAAGTAATGTTTATTTTTTAAGTTAAATAATTCTTATCCAATAAAAATAATCATAACAAATGTGATTCAGGAGTCCTATATAATCCACTACAGAATACCAAATATCGAATACCTATTAAAAAAACCAACTTATTCAGTATTTTAGCTAACATTTTGAACATAGATAATCAAAATAAAAAAAAAAGTTTAATTTGAATAAGCTTCAAAAGTACCGTCGCATCGTAATTTTCCAAATTCAAAATTTTAATTCCACCGACATCTATCATAACTACATATAATTAAGTTTCATTTAGAATGTGCTAATATTGTGATCACCCGGACCAATAAGCAAAATACTTTATTATTTTAGAAAGTCAGTTTTCAGAAGAGGGTAAGGGTCACGCTATGTAACATAAACGCGGATAAAAATACCAAATTAATGTGATATATGATTTTCAACATCTGGCATTGCAACTCAACTTTAATTACTATTTAGATCATTAGCCGCTGTTTTATAAGGAAGAAATTATGTCGAAATGAACCTTGTGTGGCCAATGAGATTTCGATGTCGGTAACTGTTACTACAGCGAAAACATTAAGACACTTGTTTATATTGTATATTGTCTTGAACGGTATATATTTACATTAATTCCTGTATATATTTAAAAGTTGATTTAAAATAGGTATGGTTGCCTAGATTTAAGAAACGTACACACTCATGTGTTTAATAACACTAATCCAGAGTACATGCTAAATAAAATTCTTAATTAATTGTTACGTTAAGTACCTTGTACCTGGCAACCTTATAGTTGCGAAAGGGGGAAAATGGGCATCCCTTATTTTTTACTTCATTATAGTATTCTTTTAGTTAATGTTATATTTGTTTTAAACAAGCGGAGGAAGAAGACTCAAAATATTTTAATTATCATTTTATACTTCGCGCCCAAATACCAACACAACCAACCAACCCCAACGACAACCAATAACAACATAAGTTGTTGGCGAGATTTCATTAGGCAACCCATCAGATATGTCTTGATACATGTAATATTCCTAAGCCGGATCTCATACTGGCAGCTTATAGACACCTGCAACACCAGAAGCATCGCAAGCGCGTTGCCGACCCTACCCCCAATCCCTTTAAGAAACTCTAGTCGCTTTCTCAGCACACGAACACAACACTGCTTGAAAGCAGTATTATTAAGCTGTGATCTAAAATCTGTAAGGTCGAGGTACTAACCCTAGTCAGGCTGCGCCAGATTTTGAGCAGGATTTTTCTCGCTGTACCCTACCTCAATTAAATTCAATCTATATTCAGAAAATGTTTCGTTTTGCCTACGAACCGTTAAATTTTGAATAGGTCGAGTTGGAAATTTAACGATTCGCGACCATTTTCTTATGAATATTCAACAGTACAATAGTTAATCTAATAACTCAATAGATACATATACGAGTATATATATATTTATAAGCCTTAAACGTCAACTTCAAACAAGAGATAGGTACTAATACATTGTACAATCTGAAAACCATTAAACCAATCAATAAATCAAATTATACAAATTGTAACTTACTATCGTAATCCATCGAATTAGTTACTCATATAAAAATAACCTTATAAATATAATAACCTGAAAAAATATTACTATCCTTATAGTATTAGGTCGATAGTATTGTTCGTTACACGAAGATGAAAACAATTGTTGGTAAATACTGTGAAATCTGCGCGTTTCTATTTCCTGGTCATGCAACGAAATAACCTTCGAGCAGCTTATACTAATGGTTAAGTGTAACAACTCAAGTATAATACAAACAAAACTATTATACTCGTAGGATATTATCTTTCCCGGAATTATTTACACCTAAAAAAGACAAACAAAAAACGTATGGTAGTAGTATATATGCTAATATCCTAAATGAATAATATAAGTAATATTGTTGGTTGGGGTTTATAGTTCTTGCAATTATTATAATCGTCGCTCGGGTCGTGCTCTATATATTTATTTTATTATTAGTTGACATTTTTTTTTGCTGTTTTGTTGTTTAGCGACGATAGGTTGTTTTTCAAGCGTTTTAAGGAAATAACAATAACACACCTGTTTTCGACATATTTTTTAAAATTGTGTAATAAACGTATGCTATAAAATATTGATACACCTAGCGATACCTGACTTTGTTTAGTTCAGTGTAACATTAAAATTAAATATTGTGGAATAATGTGAAATAATAATAAATCAAAACAACTCTAATTCTACTAGTGTTCGCTTAGAGGTCGAAATTCGACCTTATTTAAAAATATAATTTGAAGAAAACCAAAAAATTATGAAAATAAAGAACTTTTTTTAAAATTATCAATTTGACTACAGACCGACAATCAACAAAAGAGATATGCGTGTGTGTGTGTCAAATAGATGGTAGTGTGTGTAATGTTTTTTTTTTTATTAATTTAATGTATATTTTATGTGTAATTTAAAAAAAAATATTAGAAATCTGCACTCCTCTATATAAACTCTAAGTGTGAGAAATGTCATATTTCTCCGTCCAAACAATTTCCGTAAAAAGAGGTACATAGTTTTTGATTCACGTCTTAATATATAAATAATATGAGGTAAATTAAATAATATTATTATAAAAGACAAAATAAGTAGATAAAGCCCGAAAAAAGTTTATCAACTACGCAGTATGAGCGACACTTACTAACGACATTTATTAATAGGCTAAAGAGGTTAACTTCGACCTACTGCGTGCATACAGTCATTATAACATGTGTGTGGTTTAATTTTCCTATTATTTAAACCTATATAATTTAAACACGACTTAATTTAATACGAAGAATTTTCGATGACAAACCAATTGATTTAAATTTTCTATGGGGATTATAGTTATTTGGCAAAACCACAATACGTTAAATGCAAGGCAATGCACATGTCATATTAAAATATACATTTGGGTTCAAATACAATAGAAAAAATAGCGTTTAGAATTCATAGAATTTATAACTTACACTTGCTGGTTTATTTTTCCTTGTTATATTAGACTACTTAGTCGATATTCAAAAAATTATTTTATTACGTGTTTCATAAAGTATAAAATTTAATTAACAATCTTGTTATGACGTCAGGAATAGTTACACTTGAAAAAATTTAAAGAACAGAAGTTGAAGAGGCAAGGACTTCAGAACCATGCAAAATTAACTAAGGATAATGAGCGCAGCTTCTTAGACGTTAATCCTCAGTATGGGGAAACTTCAGCTTGTGTGTATCTCATGAATAAATTAATAGTCAATCTTTAGACACGGTTCTTCCGGTAAAGCCAAGATTTGATGTTACATACCAAAACAACGTATTTTACTTTATTGAAGCACACCACACAGTGACATGAGGATTCAGTCCGTGTAATTTTAAACTCTTTAAAATGAGAAATTAGTAACAGATTAAAGTGTCCTAAGTTTATGCTTTGTATTACACTTGTGGTCCTGACTAATATTATCATAATTGTAATCGACTAACAACAAATTTACCAGATTTTCAAACATTTTCACTAACAAAAACATATATTTTTACATACATTTGTAAACCCACCCCAAAATAAAATAGAGTGTACTATTAACTTTGGCAACATCATATGGCTTCATTTATTATTATAGAGATTAGCATCTGATGACGGTTCGGCCAAACCATATGTCTGCTATAGTCCAAACTACTTGCGTCATTTATTTCCAAACTGTATAAAATCAACATGAGACGAAACTAAAAAAAAAAAAAACGAACGAAAAAATATAAATAATTTTATCCTTCGACTAATATGGTCTGCAACTGAGACATTCTTGTTTTTGTTAACCGACTTTCAAAAAAGGAGGAGGATCTCAATTCGACTGTATTTTTTTTAATGTATGTTACTTCAGAACTTTTGACTGGGTGGACCGATTTCGACAATTTTTTTTTTAATCGAAAGGTGGGTGTGTCATTTGGTCCCACTTAAATTTATTTGAGATCTAACAACAACTTTTCGAGTTATATCTAATAATGCGTTTTTACTTGACTATTTTTTCGTCGACCTACGTGGTATTATACCGCATAACTTTTTACTGGGTGTACCGATTTTGATGATTTTTAATTTAATCGAAAGCTGATGTTTATCGTGTGATCATAATTAAACTTCATCGAGATCTGATAACAACTTTTTGCGTAATCTTTGACAACGCGTATTTACCTCACTATATTTTCTTCTCCCTACGTTATATTACTTGTCGATGTAATTGAAGTCGGTTTTTTTCGTTTGCGAGAAAATACAATTATTATGTTACATGTTTATGCATGTATCGCCTTTAAAATTAGTAAATAGTGAGAAAATTCTTAAACAAAAAATAAATATATCGACATTAAATAAAATCATTTAATTTGTATCATTTATTGATACATGTATAAATCATTAAAAACAATTCAACATGCAGCGCCATCTATTATGAAATTATTACAACTAAATTAATTATTTTTGTATCAATATCACTTCAGCCTACCGCAATCCATTGTTGGACATAGGCCTCCCTAAGTCCGCACCAGGTATTATTACGCTAAACTCATGTGTTCTGGCCATAGTCACCACGCTGGGCAGTAGGTTGGTGACCGCAGGGCTGGCTTTGTCGCACCGAAGACGCTGCTGCCCGTCTTCGGCCTGTGTATTTCAGAGCCAGCAGTTAGATGGTTATCCCACCATCGGCTTTATAAGTTCCAAGGTGGTAGTGGAACTTTGTTATCTCTTGCGACACCCACGGGAAGAGAGGGAGTGGCTATATTCTTTACTGCCTTAACGACACAACATTATTGTATGAATATATATATTTTCCTGTGCTGTACTTTAAATAATAGTAATAATTTCATATTATAATAAAGTACATTGTAACTAATTTACCAAAATAAATAAAGATTTATTTCAAGGATAGGTTTTACAATTTTAATATTAACCTAGTACAAAAATATGTAATTTCTGAAAATTAAAATATTATATTGTACGTGATAAGTATTTAAAGTTCCCAGCCATATTTCCACGTCACGTTTTGATGTGTACAGTATATATTTCATTATTAGCGTAACAACATTATATAAATAATATGTGTTTAGAGTAAGTCGAAGTCTTTCTTATTTTTAAGCAGTGCAAATAACAAATTATTAATGAGCAATTAATGATGTATTGATGAGTTATTCGTGTACTTTTAACACTGCACATTTTTGTTAATTTAGCGACCATTCAACAATTTTCACAATCGCATGTAGCAGCTGTTACTAAATAAGCATGTAAAGTCCCTCGCCGATATTACCAAGGCTTTCCACTTTCAATACCTTTAGTATTTTGAAGCGAAGGTTTATACGCACTATTGAAAAACGTTTATTTAGGTATACAAAAGTTTACTTTAAAAAAAAATACATATGTTTCAAGGTCATGTATATTTTGGTAATAATAATATAACATAATGTACATAATGAATATGTTACATTCATTGAAAACGTTTTCGCAACGACGAGGTCTCCAAGTGAGCGGGCAGGAAAGAATTTGTCGTCAAAATGTCAATACCACGTCAGACCACGAGGAATTCATTAAGACACGAATAAAATTTAAATTTACGTACACTTCATTCAATTCCTATAGAATACGATTTTAAAGAAAACTATAGACTCCCGCATTGATCGCACGACGCATTTATCCCGACTGATAACATCGAAACTAGAAAGGTGCGTAGTCGCGCTATAATAGTCTGTTTACACGTTTTACAAAGAGGTCACTCAGATAACAGTGTCAAACGATTAAGTTACTTCACGACGATATATATGATGTGGGCAGTTATTATTGAAATAGGCGAATCATACCGTATTCATATTTGACGAGGCAAGCTTACGTTGTGAATGTTAGTTTTAAAAACTTGTTAAATGACCTCACTCTCGAGGCCTTCCTTTAAATGTCTTAAATTTTAAAAATGTCAAATTGGACCTTAAAAGCTGAGGCATTGGTATCCCGAGTAAATATTTCAAGGTTGTATTCAATGCTACCGATGAGAGTATACATTGTTTGCCTGTTAAAATAGAATAATAATCAGCTAGCTGGATATAATAACTTTTATAACGAGCACAACATAATGATTTCATTTAAATAATTTAAACAATTATCTGTAATAGATACACATAGGTAATATCACTCAAATTAAATGTGTTTGTTTATAGTATTACATACCTTAAGTATCTCAGTGCAACGGTATTCCATACACTGTTTCCATAGCACGATTATGATAAGCGCTATCACCGAACGTCATAAGAAAAAATAAACTTATATACATTGGTCATTCGACAGTTCGTATATGAAATGGTTGCAACACAGATCGTAAGCACGTATACTCAGCAACGCGCCGAAACCAACTGGGACGGACGATCTATTATAGCGGTGCGCGTGCGCAGTCTCGGTCCATTTCCCCCACGCAACTTGCCCCGTTAGAATTTGTCGCAGCGATAGTGTGTTTCTCTCTATTTCCTTGCACACTGCAACACTAGGATCCACGAGGAATGCATAATGTCCCCCTGTCAATCTTATTTCAAAACAACTACCTGACTAGAGCATACATCGGTTAACACTTAAAGTCATATCAGAGCAAGGAATCTTTCCTTTTATATGACGAATCGTGATCGATTATAGCTCTTGTTAAATTACGCTGAATGAAAAAGTATACCTACAAATATTTTCTTCGCTTATCATAATATAAAAAATGCCGGATAAAAAATAAAAAATAAATGATATACAAAAATGTTACATTTTAACTTAAGCGCTTCTTCATTTCATTTTATTAGCAGTTTTATAAAAACCATCACAACAAGTTACCATTTTTACGGTTTATTATTGTTTTACTTTATAACTTAACAAACACAATAAAATATTTAACCTTCATATAAAAAGAAGTGAAACATAAAAAATATATTAAATGTAATTAAAAATATGATCCATAATTCGGATAAGAAATTTTTGTACATGATCGACCGAGTCGAAAATATAACCGAGAGTTAGAAATTATTAAAGAACTATTTTACCGCACGCAATCCTTTGATACGGTCTTGAATTATTTATTGCTGATCTTCTGGGAAATACAAGGGTAACTTTAGCAAATTGTCGTAATTATAGTATATATACATAAATAAATTGAAATTGAAAACATGTTTTATTCAAGTAGGCTTATCTAAGCAATTATAAATTGTTATTTAATAGTGAGTAGCTTTAAATAACTACCATTAGTTTCAAATTAGATCAGAAATTAATTACATTTGAAAAAAGAAAAACGCTTTATTATAGATTTTGATTGTAAAATTTGTGCTAAGCATTTTGGACCTACACCTATTTATATTAAGATATATAGCTGTGTACAAACAACAATTTTTTAATATCATATCAAAAATCGACCGTTCCAGCGGAGATCGAACCTGCATCTCCGACTGACCGTGTCGGTGCTCTAGCCAATTAAGCTATGGAACGATGTACTGGCTAGATCGAAATTTTTTATATGATGATTTTATATTCGGTCTAAGCGACCGTGGCGCCATCTATAGTGAGTTCTTTACAGAAACCCGTAACTATTCAGTTTCATATTACAATGAAAATCTTTGACAGGAGACGACACGATGCTATTTTTAATTTGTACGATTTTATTTTTGTGTTACCCACACATTAGGAATAGTGCGAATTATTCGGATGCTTGTTGCTAGTTATTATATATATATATATAAATAAATATATATAATGTCATAAATATTTTTAGCCGACTCGACGGTGCAAAACTGGCCTTTAATATGTCAATGTCTGCGGTATAACCTCAAAGGTATATTCCATAAAACATTATCATATGTTAGTAAAATACACTAATCTAGCAGTATCGATATCAGTCTCCGCTGTCTGACCTTTATATGTAACGTAAGTTGAAAAACTGAGTTTTCCCGCAAGACATAAAGGATTCAACTGAAGTTTGAAGACCGTCAAAATAGCGTTCATTGAGGATATTCTGATACTTCTACGAAAAATTCTTTAGTTGTAATACTTTAAGCGTTCAATATTTATTTTGCTTGTGAAAGACATAATTATTTTTAATTATTAAATATAATATTTATTACAATAAACGCACCAATGGAATAACTTGAACTGCGATTTTATATTTTATATAGCTACTTATAACAAAGCTGAATACGTTTTATGTTTTAAAACACAACCTTATAATAAGTTACATGTAATATTAATAAAATATTTTTGTGTCATGACATCATATATTTATCTAGAAATTATATGAACTTTAGAATATCATGCCAAAACTTACAGATTTTGGATAGTTAACATAAATATTAATCTTACACACAGATAATAGTCTAAGCACAGGCGGAACCGCAAGAGATTCTTAGTTTATTCAAGAAAATTGTTACATTTTTATTCAGAGCCCATGCAAAATGATAGATCAGAACATTATAATATCACGTAATGTCAGTAAGATAGGATTACCAGAGTATTATTCAGTCGAGGACACTCAAAAAAGTGGCTCCTACTAGAATCATATTGAGAAGTATTCAAACGACTATAGAAGTATTATTTTATTAAACATAATATAAAATAAGATGTATTTTATTATTTGAAATAATTTGAAAGTAAATTTAAAGCTAGATTTAATTAGTTTTGTCAGTAAAGGTCAATTTCTAATTAAAGATAGCGTATAGAAATAAGATACATTAAATCACCTATCATAAAAATTAGGTATGAGATGATTGTATTTTATAAATTAATTAAAACTTTAAAAGTTTACTTTGATAATAAAACATCATATATACGTAAATGATCAAAGACTACAGAATAATGTTATAAAAGCATCAATTCATTCACCAATTTTTAATGCTATTTATATTAAATATGTATAATATTGTTTATCGATTCGTCTAGCCCGTCGTATTCGACTAGCCCGTTGGCGCAGTTTGTAGTGACCCTGCTTTCTGCTCCGAGGGTTGTGGGTTCGATTCCCACCCCGAGTCTGGGTGTAATATAAATATTTATTTATATATGTATTATTTATAAGTATGATTATCGAAAAAAATATAGCTATATACCAGTCGGCTGTTACCTATAACACAAGCATTAAGTTGCTTACTTTAGGAACAGACGACCGTGTGTGTATTGTGTAAATATTTATTTATTTATTTGATAAATAAATTAAAAAAAATCTTAGAACTTACAGCAGTTGAATTTACTATAGAAAGTACTAAAGCAAACGAAACCTTGGTCGGCTTAAATAAGTGAAATACAAATGTATATTTGCAGGCTCTTGTGACTTAGGGCTTGACTTGACTAAACTTGTTTATATGTAAAGCGTAACCTACCGCTCGGGGGTGACCTTCCTCAGGAATCTAAATAGAACCGTTAAGGACTAGCTGTCCCTACATAGCGGCTAATCGCCAGTAATTTAAAAAATGTGTGTCAGAGAGTGGTTTAACAGAGCGAGTTGCAACCGTGTTGCAACCGCTAGATAGTTTTAATTTTTTCCAATGTATTCGTGATGTACGGTGGCCGTTATTTACCCGTTCCGTGGCAGGTGTCGCGGTTATCTTTGCGGAGGCATCGCACACAATCTACGACACTTCAAGTGCCACTTTCTTACTAACGTTGTGAGATATCAAAGTGTCAGCAGCTCTCCTGGAGTAATATTTGTCTTCGGCCTTTGATAAATGAATATATTATTATACGTCAGACAGCAATTCGATTTTTTTTTTGTCTGATAATAATTTATATAAGATTATTAACACATTTTCTGATTTTTTATTAATACAAAGTAGTAGAAAATACATATGTCATACCTTGTTAAATTTATAGAATAGTCCTAAAGGTATCATGACGTCATCATCTAAATTTCTTTTAAATCTACAGCTCATCTCATTAACTCATCATTCTAAAAAACGCGAGGAATGTTTATTCTATATATCTAACTATATCTATATATATAGAAATAAATGTCTGTCTGTATGTCCTTTATAGAATCGTAAACTATGCATTTGATCATGTAATGATCTTCAGCAAAGTGTTGTGCATTAGGCCACAAAGATTTCCGAGTTGGTAGACCTAAAAAAAAGCGTAGCAACGCGCGTAGGGTACAGCTAGTTACGAATAAAATTGAATAATATGACTGTGATATAATAATAAATATTATAGATCATTGGATAATAATTTTTATTCATTTCAAAACCGTTAAAATTACCTCATAAAAACTGAAATATGGCAGCCGGTAACACGTTCAATTACCAAAGTTTAACATTTAAAGATACGAGTTGGTTTCCTAGCATATACACACATAAAAAAATCTATTCGTAATGTAGAAGAAACCTTGTGAGGCAGCCTCGGTTTGGTTTAGCTTAATAGAATTTATAAGTTGGGTTTTTGCCGCATACTCAATTTGTTTTCAAGTTTAAGCCTATACATAAAGCATTTACATTTACACGAACACTAATTATAATAATTTTTTATGTTTTATTATTTTATGTAATGTCTTATTTTATTATGTTATGTTTTGTTGTATTATAATAAATTAACGGATTTATTCTTAACGAGATTTTTTGCGTTAAACAGAAAATATACTTACAGTCACACCAAATAATATGTTTGGTAATAAATAATTAACGATGTGTACCTGTAACAAATAACAAAACAAATAAAAATTTGATATTAAATATAACTAATAATAAGCGTTAGTATTATTGTAAGAACGCAAAACAAACGTATTATTATATTTAATAGACGGAGTTTGTGAGATTAATTTAACAAATTACGTGTAAAGTACCGAAAGATATTATAATAACATAATGATCTAAAGTTGTAAACAAACATTAATAGTATCTGTTATGTACACAGAAAAATAAACAACCATTTTCAGAACAATTTTTAACAAAATTTGTAATTTAAAAAAAGTACATATACTTTGGAAAAATGACAAAGGATTTGTAAAATGATAGCTGGTGGAGTCAGTTAATGGGGTAAGTTAAGAAAAAAAAAGTTGTTTTAACTAAAAAAAAAAAACAACTTTTTCTGAAAATAAAATGTACCCCTGCGAAGTTGGAACGAACATGATAACAATACCGTCAAAATTACAACATTAACTGACACACGCGCAGCCTGCTCGAAATTTGGAGCAGCCCGACTGGGGAGTGCCTCGATCTTACAGTCTTCTGCTAAATAATACTGCTTTCAAGCAGTGTTGTGTTCCTGTGGTGAGTAAAGTGACTAGAGCTCTTGAGGGGGATTTGAGGGTAGGGTCAGCAAGCGTCTATAAATTACGGTAATCACTTACCATCAGGTGAGCCGTATGGCTGTTTGCCCACAATACAATACAAGACAAATATACTTTATTGTACAACCAAAAACAATACAAATAACATAAAAGAAAAAGAAACAAGCGAGAAATAACATGCCCACTTAGTTGTATAAAAAAAAAAAAAAAAAACCGCGAAATTTTGCTAAAATTATAGTACAGCAATTTATTTTAGATTATTTAGATTTTATTAGTTTATGTAGCAATGGGTATGATAATATTACACTAAAATTAATTAATTAGGTTCTAGACTACTTCAATAATATAATTACTATCTAGGATTCTATCTAATGATCATTTTATACAGTGTTGCAAAAAAAAAAAACTAATGACGTAGAAGTTGCATCACAATTACGTTTTGAATCAATTATATTTTGCGTAAAGGGGTCAAGTTCGTTGGATTTATCAATGTCGTCTTTGACTTTAAAGCGGACGCAATATATTTAGGTTCTGTTTTTAATCGTATAATCAATATTTTGTATAAGTAAGGAGAAATGTTACGAAATCTGAGCTACGACCACGTTTAGCCATGAATTTACAATCGAATGTCGCACCTGAGACCTTGCTGACGACTATTAACGTAGATGCGGCGTTAAGGCAAGGAACAAGGCCGACCATCGATGTGGCTTGTAAGTTACTTATATCGGTATCAACTTAATACCACACGGACGAGTCTATTCAAACGTTTAAAACGCAGGATATAAAGTTTGTCCGACAAAGCGAATCGCGTGACAATATTTTCGGTAACGGTAAAACACAATAGCATAGGACAGTATAGATTTTTGCAAAAAAGCATCCTTTTTAGAGACAATATCCACGGAAATTGCGTTGCAAGTGACAGTGCAGTATCAAATCGAACGTTGCGGCCTATCGGCGGTCGTAATGCCGTGGCATAAAATGCTCTTTATTGCCTTTGATAGGTTCATAACACGGTCATTGTCATGACATCAATTAACTGCAATGAATTGGTCGTTTCGCTTCCGAAGCAATATTTTCACTGTAAAATATAACGCATCAAAATTAATAGCAAATAGCGGCGACTACATATTATGAAGCGATGTCGACTTTTTTAATTATAGCATAAAGATTATGTATGTAAATATACGTTAAGCCAGGATTTTTTAATAGCTGGTAGGTACTTAATTTATTATATAGGAGTTTAAATAAAATAAAGGACAGTATTTGTTAACATCAAGACATTATTTCAAACTTATGATATATGATCTAACTGCTATGCTATATACTTCATTTTTATAATACTAACAAATAAGTTAATTTATTATAAGATGTAATTAATTGACTTTCAAGCAAATATGAATGTCGCAGTTGTTCGTTGTCAATTACGGAAATTGTAAATACATAATATTGTCACGTGTACATGGTGTATTGAGGCATATTGGAATTTGTGCATGTTTATTACGTGCTTAGAGCACGTAAAATAAGTTAAATCACAGCATTGAAATGCTTTCCGGAATAACGAAATATAAACAAATATTAAGTGAAAGCCTTTCTTAGACTTTACCTACGTGATAAAAAATAAATAAAGATAAGTTAGTTTAACTCGTCGTAAGATTAAGAATAGTGTAGAAGTCATGACGGTGAGTGGTGTCTGAACACGAATACTACATAACTTTTACACCGATAAGCATAGAGTGTACTCTGCCAAACATTGTCAATATTTAATAAAACTTTTTCAAATCTTGTAACATATTTTTTAATGTATTAATTTGTAAATGTAGGTGATAAAATTTTCGTTTTTTTTTTAAAGATATCGTATAATACATCATTGGGTAATGGAGAGGCTCGATTATTATTACCATAGGCCTCAGCTGACGATGACACTCTGAAGTATATAAGTGTTCACTTCAGTTCTTGTGGCATGCCGCCGAAACGCTTCAACGATCATCTGTGTACACTTCGGCTGAGCTTGCGCGCGCATTAGATCAATATCCTCGGCTGCGTCGAGTTCGCACCACGCGATACCACTTCGAGATTCGTGTGGACCTATTTACCAAGTTGCAATAAGTGACAATATCGACAGTCTACAAATACAATAATTAAATATCGCTGTAGACAATAAACTAGCAGCCGAGAGAGAGAACGGAACTTTGTTGCTAAGTGACCTGTCGACAGAGATATTTACAACTAAGAAAAAGTTGGATTAGGTAGTATAGGTGTAGTTACTATCGTAAACATGCGCTTGCAATAGTGTACTTCGCAATGAAAGTAATTCATAGCTCGATGTTTTCGATGTTGGGGCTGTGGAATCGATAGTACCACTTAGTTAAGAACTAGTCAATGGCATGTCGCTTAGTCTTGCCATCAATCCCTGCTTTTAGTTTAACAAGTTTACCCTAACTTTGTAGTTTGTTGTGAGGCGTTCTACAATTTATATTTACGGATACGTACAATTTTTCATAAAACTATTTAAACCATTTATCTAAAACGAACAGTTTTTAAGCAATTAATTTGTTCGTCTAACAACAAACACATAGTTAACTGTAACTGTAAGGGCCTTCCGTGACAAGTTCAGTAGCTTGGCTATTGTTTCGTGACACAATAAAATTAAGGTTTGATGTACTTTGATGACTTACAAATTGTAAAGTCCATTTAACTTGTAAAAAGATAACAGTTGTCAACTATTTTATTATTATCCACTGTCATCATTAATAGTCTTGTTTACACCTACTTTGTAGAAGTTAGACAGGTAGTATGATGATAGGAATTTAATGATATTGTGACTGAGATTATTTATATGTTTAAATTACAAAAGATATATATTTCCGTATGAATACGCACATTGAATCCTTGTTTTTAAATAGTTCGTCATTTCCGTGATTCAAATTTATGATATGTCAAAACAATTGGCTTGGTTCCAGTTTTTCACCCGGCGATTCGAAAATAGTGGATAAAACTTATTGAATTTCCATAATTCAAAAATAGACACTAAATTGAAACAAATATTTCAAAAAAATAATAATACAATTATATTCCTTGAATTTCGCATGATATTAATTCCTTGATAAGTTTCATTAAACACCTACATTTATAAAATGTTATCAGTATAATATTAATTAATTAACTATTAAATTTAAAGACGCTAATTCTATTTGGAGCTCGTAATACTTAAAATATTCTAACGAAGACTTCCAACATTTAAATATAACAAAGACAAAATTTTTTCTTTTATAAATTTCTTACTTCTATTGAATTAAAAAAAAGCAATCAGTGCTTTTTATTTGTAAAAAATCTTGGCAGCGAGCGAGTAGTCCGTGACGTTGTATACAAAGCATATAAACGTAACGTGCTCAGGAAGTACCAATAGAGAAGTGTTCGCCAAACGTTACAATGACATGGGTGGGCGTTGCATGGGGTTCAATGAACGCTGTCGCGGATCTTCAGGTAAAAGAATAAAGTTTGTATATTACCGGTCTTAAAAAACCTTTTACACGAGCCTTATCACAAGCCAATGTATTTTAAAAATGAAATGTTAGAGAGGACAGTAAATGTCGTCGAGTGTGATTTTAGGTACAATATTCGAATTGTTTTTGCAGGCTCATTAAAAATATTATAATCGGTTCAAACATATTAAGTTATCGCCCTCCAACTGTGTGTCGTATTCCTAACGCACACGTGTTGTCGTAGTTAAATATAACCGGCGGTTCAACGCACGAGGGGGGCGACGCGAACGGCTAACCTACTACTATTACTGTACATTACTATCGTCGATAGTTTTAGATTTGTTACCGTTTATATTATCGTGCAATTTATTTTGAAGAAAAAATTAACTCACGTATTTAAAGACGAGTTAGTACTCTGCCACTATGTAATGAGGTTAAATGCCAATTCACGAGTACGCTATATGTTCAATTACTTATCAATATTAAAAGAATACGGTAACGTACAACGATAAGACGTAAAATATCAGTCCAAATTAACGCAATAAACTGCAATTGCGTTTGGTAACTTGTTTCAAAGACCGTAAGGAACGCTCAAAATAAATATGAACGGTACTAATTCAGCGCTGAATGAAAATAAAGAAATGCGTTAACATTACCGTCATAGCGACTATTGTGTGTCAATCGCGCGAGCTTTGTTGAACGCTTCTTTGGCCAGGTGAGAACATTGCGATGCAGCGTTCATAAAAACGTTCTTTTATTCCACGGAAGACTGAATAAATAGCAACGCGACTAATGACGGAAATCACAGTGAATTGGTAATGGAGCTTCTTAGTCTTGGCTAGTTATTTATATTTATTACTGCGTGAACGCTTTGCTAAGTCTTTTATGTAGTAGTAGAATGAAATAATGAATAAATATCCGTGTTATATCGATGTTGGAACATCGAAAGTGGTATTTAAATACGCTTCGTTTCAAATGTCAAGATATGAGTTAATAGTTTAGTTGAAAGTTTGTGTTAGGCTACAGAGTGTATTGCAATTATGCAAATCACGGGAAACAATATGTGGTCATTTGCAACGTATTTTGCATGGCTACAACCGTTAAGCTGCTTTGAACTGTTGAATTTATAGACAGGACAGACAGATATGTTAGAAATTAATAATGATTGCAAATCGTATTTATTATGCAGTAGATAACTTGCACAATTTAATTTCTTAGTTAGAGACTCGGACGTGTAAAAATCCATCAAGACTTCAAAAACTTAATAAGAAAGTGAGACAACACATACGATACACATGTGTGTAAGTGACAAGAAAACATAATCTATAACAAATAAAAAAAAAGAATATCTAGTAACAATATCTAAAAAACACAAACAAAATGAACAAATACAAATACTAAATACATTGATAAATAATTCAGCCAAATCATTTAGTCTGTACAAATAAATTTTAAATGCATAAGAGATTATATGAGTCATAACGGGAGCATTTAATTAGTTCAACTTACGTAAAGATGGGCCCAGAAAGTATCGAGGTCAAACGAAATTAATTAAGAAGAGTTTTAAAACATGCAACATCTTACCAAAATCTACATCTTACGAAAAATAAAAAAATATTAATAGAAAGAAATTAACACCACAAATAAAAAAATAAATTAAAAAAAAAAAACAATAAAGACCACAAGTAAAAGAACATCCAAATAAGTAGATAAATATATAAAATTATAGAAATATAGGCTAGTTATAAAGGCTGTTTTGCAAAAGTGAACGAGGCCTTTAAACTATAAAACAAACACATTGTTCAATATGCTACTCTATACAGAAGCCATCTCTATACAATAGTGTACATCGGATATATTGCTTTTATGTAAGAAAGTCTAGCTAAGGAATTCGGTACAGTGGATACATTCATCCCATTGGAAGCTATAGCTAGTTCAACTGAGGTAGGGCATAGTAGGAATCATAAACTGGAGCAACCCGACTGCGAAAGTAGAGTAACCTTATACGAGACACAGCTAAATAATACTGCTTTCAAGTGTTGTGTTCCTGTGGTGAGTAAGGTGACCAGAGATCCTGGGACTCCCTAGGAGATCCCTTCGGAGATAGGGTGGTAACGCACTTGCAATGCTTCTGTTTTGTTGCAGGCGTCTATAGGCTACTACGGTAGTTGCTTACCATCGGGTGAGCCCTACGCTTGTTTGCCAACCATATAAATAATTGTGTGTGTGTGTAGACAAAAAAATAAATAAATAAATAAAAAACACATTATTCGCCACTAGGATTTTCGAAGGTTACTCTCGATTTCTCTGGGATCCCATCATCAGATCCTACTTACCCCTTTCTTTATCAGGGTATTGAGAAACCTCCTCCTTCTTTGAATTCGGTTAAAAAAAAGACCTAGACATATTATTGGTATTACCAACGACAAATCCTACAACTACAAAAAAGGTTAATTAATGAAATGTATTTATTAGTAACAATAAAGTAATAACAACTGAATCAAGAAAAAAATAACGAAAATAAGTAGAATACCAATTTTAATCGTGTATTATTATGTATAGTAAAAAAGGTAGTATACAATATACAAATAAAAAAAAAATACAATGAATAATAAAGAACTTTAAAAAACTTTTGAACCATTCACCTTATATCCTTGCATAAGTTACTAAGTATTCAATGCCCGGGAGCTACGTCAATTGCATTCGTCTATTCATTTTCGCATTGTATCGTTATCAATAGTCAAATATATCGCACATATTCCTTTGAGCACAGGTGCTCTGCCAAAGTCGCGTCACGTATTGTAGCAATAGAACACGTCTCCGACTGTAAAGAGCATTAATAGGAATAAGATATTTTAAAATAATCAAGCAGTAAAACACTAACTTGATGTATTGTAATTTTATTATTTCATTTTTTGTTATTTACGTTTTAGGAAATATTATATTTTTCGTAGAAACGTTAGGCAATAAAATAAACGATCACGCTTATAATAATTAGGTTTGATGTGGAATATAATTTGTTTCAACGAATGACTAAGCTTCATGGTTATTGAAACAAAAAACAGGTGTCGGTTTTGATAACAAAAACTGTGGCGGGTTGCATGTGAACAATCTCAGTTACTAATATACCGTTCTGTTCGAATATACATATATTCTACTAGTAGAATTTTTCTAAGAACATTTGCGAAACGAATGCAATAATTTAAAAAAAAAATATTATTAAGCCGACTAATAAGGCAAATAGTAAATAGAACTCCAGGCATACTAGGAATACCACCTATCATACCTTGGTTTAAGTACGAACGGTATTTGGGGAATCCCAGTCACGCGAGACCGAATCGTGCTTAACTCGCGGCCACAACGAAATAGAGACAAAGAGGTTCGCATAACCTTGGCGGCGTGTGCCTTGCTGACGGGCTGACGAACGCGGAAGCCGCTAATGAACTACCGCCTACAGCCTTATGAATACACAGCGTTGATTCTGCCCGATATATTTTTTTCAATTTCACTTCCCACAACCTCTAAAATGATCTCTGATCTTATCGCCGGTGGCTATTTTTATGTTTCTTATGTAATTATTGTAAACTTCCATTTAGTTGTAATTATCGTTTTTTATTATTTCTTAAATAAACATTAAAGTTACGACGCAATATTTTCTATCAATATTATTTACTGAGAAGTTTTATACAATATATTATAACAATTAACTAGCTGGCCCCCGCGGTTTCACTCGCGTTGATTTGAGGAAAAAAATAGCCTTCCTTCTTAAAGCATACGTAGCCTTCCTTTTCAAATAGTTGAATTTTTTTTTTGTGATTGATGCCGGTTGAGCAAGCAATTATCTATAAAATGATATATAATTTATGTGAAGTAATTGAGAGGTTTTTTTTCTAAAAAGGGAGGCAATATCCTTAACCTTAGTGAATTAATATATATACTAGTGGTCGCCCACGGGTCGAAATTCGACCATAATTATAAATTTAAATGAAAGAAAATTAAAAAAAAAAAAATGAAAATAAAGAACCTTTTTAAAAAAAAATCAATTTGACTACTGACTTTGACAATTAACAAAAATATAATATGTATGTGTATGTCAAATATTTAATATATTATTTAATGTATTATATTTAATACATTTTTATGCATAATTAAAAAAAAATATTAGCATTCAGCACTCCTTCTCTACATAAACTAGAAGTGCGAGTTTTTTAGTTATTAGACTGCAATAATACAAATGGAATATATTTATTAATATTTACCTATTACTTCTGTCTGTTCATTATAATTATCCTTCCATTGAATATGAAGGTTTTATACAGTTCTTGGATTTTTTTTAAATATACAAACAATAGTCTGAGAATTCACCAGCCATCGGTCACCAGCGTTGGTTATAATTATGTAAACTTTTAATATGTAGGAAGTTTTATTTTATTTATAACGCTTTACTTGCATTTATTTTGTTTAAATTGAATCTCGAAGGAACAAAAAAACCACCCCGTTTATTTTAGGCAATTCTTATAATTATTTAATATCGATGTTTTGAGTAGTCGAGTGTAATAATTTTTAAATAAAAAAAAAAAAAAAACAATAACAAAATATAGTCGAGAAAATGTATAATTGTTCATATAAAAAGACATTTTTAAAACTGATACCATTCCATTAACCTCATAGTGTAATGACTAAATTATTCAAGTACGTTTTATGTTAAAAGTAGTTTCAACATACAAGCTATATTTAGATGTAGTGTCGCGTTAATAACATTCTATTAGGTTGGTTATCGTCAGTTTTGACTATACATCAGAACGCGAGTGCGGCAAAGTGCTCAGGCGTGGACATTCACGGCCTCTTTTCGAACCCTCTGGCAGTCACAGCTCACAGCCGTGCACTGAACTCTGTCTCAGATAAAATGTTGATTCGAGGAAATGGGACGACGCCCTGCGGACGTCGATTCAAAGGTACGACGTACGTCATCCTTAATGGATGAACAGTTTAGACAATCTTCAACGTTCGATGATAGACAGATGGTGCGTTTGAAGCTGATTTCGACATAAAACATCTTCTTGGTACTAGTTAATACAATTAAACATATAAACAAACATGTGTTTATATGATAAGTATCTCTAATATGCAACAAAACCTATGTGTGTAGGTAAACGTTGTATTGGTATATGATTTATTATTAAATTGTAAGATATTCATTTTCAGAGTTCAAAAATTATTTTAGAATAAAATAATTTAGAGGTAGCCTTTAAAAACATAATTGTGTTTACTCGCGAACTAAAAAAAAATAACGATTTCATTTACATCGACAAGTAATAAAACGAAGGGACATGAAAAAATAGTTAAGTAAATACGCGCTATCAAAGATTACTCAAAAAGAAGAAATTGGATTCGATCAAATTTATGAGACCACATAACAAGCATTAACTAAATCGGCAAACCCAGTAAAAAATTAGGTGGTATAATAAAACGTAGGTCAATGAAAAAATAGTCAAGTAAATACGCATTATTAGATATAACTCGAAAAGTAATTGTCAGATCTCAATTAAATTTAAATGGTACTACTACACGAAACGTAACATCTTTCGATTTAAAAAAAAATCATTGAAATCGGTCTACCCAGTTAAAAGTTCTGAGGGCATAAAAAATACAATAGAATTGAGAACCTCCTCCTTTTTTGGAATTTATTTAAAAACAAAACTAATGCTAAATTAAAAATAATGTTAACTTATCTTTTACTTTCTATTATCCTTCAAATAAGTACATAATTTGGGGCAAGATAGTAACGTTTTAGTAGCTTTATATTCATTTATCGATGGTGGAAAGGCATATTGTATTAACCGCCATTTTTGGCGATATCGAGTTATATATACCGTTGGAATCGGGAGAATGAACTCTTTCGAATGGTCCTGGTTTCAGCTCGATCTGACGACTTTTATGGTCGTTAATACACCAGTGATTTTGAAGTTTTTCATATTTTCTTGTGTTTTAACTCTATAGTAAATAGTGGATTTTGTCATTAAAACACCTCATAACTAAAATTTTTATCTTATGCTACTTTGCCTTGCTTGACTTTAACCAAATTTAAATGTTAAAACAATTTACCAAATTATAATATTATCATTTTTGTAATTGATACATTATACCCAACTTGACTTTTCTTGATCAGTAGAATTAAAACATTTTACTCCGATTTTAAATGTTAGTCATTGTAAGTTAATACATTTTACTCTACTCTAAAATGCCATTGTTTCCAAAATAATATATTTTACCTATCCAAAATAAGGTAACATTATGCGTTGAGTCGTTTTTCTGTTCTTTCTAGAATCTATTTTAATACAATAAAACAAAATTTACTTGTTTTTTTTTTACAAATAAAATCTGCATTTAAACTGAGCATTTGTCATTCCTCAAAGATATCATAGTGAGTATTTGAATCTTCGTACCTCCACCAATAAGGCAGATGTTCTACCAGACTTAGATTTTGAAGACATTTCTAATGTTGAGATAGATGATAACTGAGTATTACCTAAGAAGTTTCATTAAACCACTCGTTATGGTGGACTGAAAAGTTTTTTAATAGTTAGGTGTTAAGATTTTGAGTTATTTTTTGTAAATCTTTTAAAAATACTGAAAATCGTTAAGTACAAATTAAAACTGTCCAAAGAACATATTGTAGCTTAATTTTTTTTATCAAGTATTAATTTAAGTTTAATAATATAATTATATGTTATTTACTATGTTTGTAAACGTCAGTATGAAAGTTTAATTCAGTTTTTTAATTGTAACTTTATGATAAATATAATTTCAGTTAAACATTTATTTTTCATTTTTTTTTTGTTTTGTTTTAAAGTTTAGTTTGTGGCTTAAATAGTAGTTAAGTGTATGGTTAAGCTACTTGGCCCTCTTTGTTCGAATACACTGATGTCTGTACAACTGTTTTACCAGGTTCGCATAGATATGAAAAGGTTACATAAAAGTGTTTACCTCTCTCTGGTCATGATTGGATTTGTTTTTAAGTCATTTTACGCGATAGCAATATCACATTTATTTGGATATAAAACAATTTACTTGAAAATATTAAATTATATTCTGGATATAAAACACTTTGCTTGACATTTTTTGGATGTAATATTTGGATATAAACTAATTTTACCTATCTGAGATTTTATGGTATTTTGTATTAACTCCATAAAATAATACAAATATTAGACATACGTTATTTTTTATTAAATGTATACATTTGTAATAAATTTTATTACTATTTCACAAAATTTCATAGAGATATCTCCAATACTTTAAAAGTTATAAAGTTTTTAAAACTTTAATCGTCTCTCCTGATCATTTTACTAAATGGCGGATAATACATTATGCCTTTCCATCGTCGTTATGTAACTTTGTATGTCTTTCTTTCAATATACCATCAAATATGTTTCCGAAAGGGACACTAACTTAAACCGTTGCGAAGAATTTGACGACTCTCGTGAGGATTAAGTTAGAATGACAATAGATAAATTATGGTCCGGGCAGAGATAACATTGAAGTAGTAGATAACTTTGTTTAGTGTTAGATCTATAAGCTTTACCTTATCGTTTGCAGGCTCTTGGGATTAACTTATATTAGGTTTAAAACTTTAGTACAAACATTAAGCTATTATTTTTGAACAATAAGTAAAACTATGTCAAAATTTTTATTAATTTTGTTATATCGTCGACAGGAAGATATTTAAAAAATAAATTTAGTATTGACATATATGATTTCTTAAAACATCGTTAAATTTATATTCCATATTTAAATTCCTATATGAGTACTAATTTCCTTCGATAAAAAAAAAAAAAACAGTTATTCTACTCGTATTTTCAAACAAGAAAAAATATTTAAAGTGAGAACGAAATAAACTATTTTTTTTTTTTATAAGGATCAGCACGTCAGATTCGTTGCGACCTTAGTAGGTATGTAAAACGACGTGGGAGGTAGCGTCGAGTAAAAACGTCCAGAATATTACATGACTACTTGCATTTGAATAGTGACTTCATCGTTTGACAATTATACCGATCGTATAGACGCCATACATTGATCTTAGTGTCTTGATAATGACGATTAGCATTACAATTGTAACTACTTCCATTGTGTCTGTATATAAGCGATGTTTCATTTGTAGACAATAATAGAAAAATATTATTTAAAATTTAGTTTTCTTTATAAAGTTATTGTGGCACTATTTTACGATATAAGTATAAGGAACTTTATATTTCACTAGCTGCTGCCCGGGACGTCGTCTGCGTGAACGCTATACAGCACCAAAAATACCTACGATTATACCCTTTAAAATAACATTCATTTACCCCTTTCTTCTATACATTTCATATCTACAGAAAAATCTCATAGATGGCGCTGTTTCGTCTACTTATATTCATTTAATTATGTTTATCGTCTTAGTTACTTATATTGCGTGATTTTTATAGTGTGAAGCTAGCTTATATAGCATGGTTATTAACATAATAACAACAACATTCAAATATGCGTCGTTAGGTTACACGTTGTTACAGAATGCGTTGACTTCTTAATAATATTCGTGCCAAATTTGAAGTAAATCCATGGGGTACTTTTTGAGTTTATCCCGGACATACATACAGACAAAAATTCTAAAAACTATATTTTTGGCTTCGGTATTGATTGTAGATCACACCCCAGGTATTCTTTTAAAAAAATATTCAATGTATAGTTTTCACTTTCCTACCATTTTATTATATGTATAGATGTACCAATCAGAGTAAATATATAATTATAAAGAGGTAAAGTTTCTAACTTTGTTTGTTTGTAGGGAGTAATCTTCGTAAATACTGATCCGATCATGAAAATTCTTTCACTAACAGAAAGCTACACTATTCAGGAGTGATATGGGCTATATTTTATTGTTATTGAACAAAAAATTCAGTGAAAAATAATAGTACCTATATGTAAAATAAGTCGTAGAAATGCGGGCAAGATGAATAATATTTGCATCAAAAATAATAATTAACGCACAACGAAGTGGGCACGGGTCGGCTAGTATTTTATAAAAAGAGTTTTTACATATAATTTGTAAAAACACTTTGTATAATAATAAGAAATGTATAATGTTGTGATAGGCGTTTTATTAAACTTTAACTTTTCATTTTACTTTCTTCATCATCATCATCATCATTCCAGCCTATCACAGTCCACTGCTGGACACAGGCCTCCACAGTTCGCGCCAAAAATTATTTTGACTATTTTTTCGTCTACCTACATTGCATTACTTGTCGATGTAATTGAAGTCGGTTTTTTTTTTCGTTTGCCAGCAAACACAATTATTATTATTAAGATGTGTTAATTAAGGCCCTGTCTAAATTAAGTTAATTATATTTATAATTTAGTATGACATGAATTTATAATAATTATTATTTCTTTCCGTAAATTAATTTAGAAAAAAGTCACGTCTAATATTTATTTAAAAAATTAAATGTCTATTTATCGTAATAGTAGTCTACGTATCGTTTATTAGTAAGGACAATATTTATTTATTTATTTATTTTCAGTGGAAACAAACAGTATACAATATTTTTTTACAAATTAGCACATATTTTCAAAATCATCACCACAACAGTTTCCAACGACTAATAACACATAACAAGTACGTACTAATAACACATAACAAGTATGTATTATGAGTGTATGTAAGTATGTATGTATATGTATGTATGTATAATTTTATATTCTATTGTAATTTATTCTAATCTCTATAACAATTATTTGTACACTTCTTGACCGCTTTTCTATGCCTTGTCTTATACCCAAAGGTTGTCTGGAGGAAATCGCTCTTTTAGCGATAAGACCGCCTTTGTACACAATCCTCTAATTGTATTACTTTTGTTTGTATCTTTTAATGGTGTGCAATAAAGAATATTATTGTTATTACTATTTCAAAATAATATCACGCTAAAGTGTTTATTTCATTAAATGTAATTGCAATTGCATTGTGAATCTAGGATACTTCAGTTGGTCGAGGTTCTGCCTTGAAACAATGTCTTGGCTTTGTTCAAAGGGAAAACGTAGTTTCAATAGTAACTCGGTTTCTCTCTAGATACATCACACGCGTTTGTTTCGAACTACTGCTATCGCTGTCTATGAACATCGTTGATAAAATACCCGGATACTTTAGTGGACTAATATTATTTAATTTTCTCTTTGGAAATGATAAATTTTAGCACTTTTATGAGTATGTTGGGTAGTTTTGTATGACAAGACTGATAACTAAGGATGTGGGGTCAGGCCACTTTTATATATCTACATAAATACATATTTCAAACTTGTAATCTAGTTAATTATAAATAAATAAAAAATGGCGAACTTCGTAACGCTTTTTTAAATTAGTACCTATATTGTTTTTTTTCATACAAACCTTGTCCTGTATTCGATAGAAAAAAAAAGAAAAAAGATCCATCCAATTTAGTGTAGTCGTTTATAGGTTATTTGTCTACATAAATTTCGGTGATTTTATTAATTTCTATAGATAGAAAGATGTATATTATAGTAATATAAATTATAAATGATAGTTCTGTCAGACTTAAAATACTGATTGAAAAGATACTATGGAACAAAAGAGAATCTTTAGCCGATAGTCATTATTGGATAGTGAATCTAACCAATCAATTATGGCAAAATTACTTAGCCATTTAAAAACTCGTTAGTTCAAACAATAATTTTTAGTAGTGCAATTAGTGTTGAATATATTTTTAAATTGCAGGGTAATTAGTTCTAAAGCTGTTTGTAGAGATAGTAATAAGTTTTTCAATCAACCGATTTTTAGAATGATACGTTCAAAGTGTATATGTAGGGGTAGGAGCATTTCATCTTATTACATTAACAAAATTCATCAACATCAAAAAACGTCTGAACTTTGATTTATTTCAAACTATTTTGTACTTATGTCATATAATTCTTGAGGTCTCTTTTAAGCTAAGGTTCGCGTGCAGTTTTTTGATATATGGGAATATTATATAAATAAAAAATAAATTCTACACTTTTTGACTAAACTTGGTTAAGTTTTAAGGAATGTATTGTATTTAATATTAATATGTATTATTTAATAATATATAACAAAAAAAAAAAAATGATAATAATAATGAGTTATGAATTTGACATTTGTTATGAGATGATTATAATACTATGCAATTTATACAAAAATAATAATAATAATAATTTACATTATTTACTATTTGAGGATACTGAAAGTTATATGTGTAGTCTAAATCAAGTATGTATAATATAATTTTATTGTAATAATAGAAAATAGTTTAAATCATTATTGGAAGTTTCTTTATCATTTAACGTAAATTTTATAAAACTTACAACAGATTCAAAAAGAGGTTTTATACCGGTAGAAACGTATCACTTTAATATTTTATATATCTTTTTTTATAAATAGCGTTAATTAGGTTCAAGACCGAAAAAAAGAGAGGAAAAAAAGGACGAGTAAACTGTTATAAGTATCGTTAATAAAGACATTATGAATTTGACAGTCTTGTTTAGTACACGGGCGTGATTATGTTAGTAACACAAACTAGGTGAAGCACGTTAAGAGGATAGTAAGAGAAATGCCACTCGTCATCACAGGTACTTCCATCACCGTCCGTTTGCGTAGTTCGCGACAACCCTATTTTATTATATTATAATCCGGGGGTTGTTGGGTCCATTCCATCCCAATTCTGTATATAGTATATAATTACTTACATGTATAGCTTACAGTTACACTGTATTACAACTGTTTTAAGTTTGGCGGATCAAGAAAATTTAACTCCTAAGACTGTTTTAATAGGCTCTGATATATTCCGTTCTATTGAAGGGTTAATCTTAATCTCAATAAAACAGGAGTAGACAAGATTTATCAAATTGGATTATGGTCGCGATGGAAAGATATAAAAGTTTTGAAAGATAATAAGCCAAGATAGTTAACTTTTTATTCTATATACCTACTTTTTATTACACGCTTTCAATATTATTAATCTTTATCTTTTAATGAAATGAAGTTAATAAAGTTTTATTATCAAAACATAAACTGATATTTTAAGTTTGTTTCAGACCATCTGTGAGCATGATAAGTAAACAAATTGCAGTGGCATTGATTGTTTTAGTTACACAACATTCCGCATCGAATACACATTTAATAGTACCAAAAACAAACGGCTGAATGATTATGTCATAACAATTACGTCAACCGCAAGGAGTACCAGCAACGAAATCGTTTTAATTAGTAATTAATAAAAAGTTCATAGCGTTTTGTTAATTTCTTATATTTATAAATTAATTTAAAACAAAAACGACTATAAAACAAATAATAAGTTGGACATTCATATATATAAATACGAAAATTGGGTTTTTAATAATTAATGAAACTTATCTGTGGGTAAAAAATAATATAAGTTTATAGTCGATTTACCTCGGGCTACCACATACATACGTCGTTATCTTTCACACTGGAAAATGTAAAGATTCCTTAGAGGATAGTCAAAAGACTTTATCTCCATATTCATCGTCCTCACGAAGCCTCAGGCACAGCAGCTCGTCTTTAAATATTCTAATATAGCCACCGCTACTTTAGATTTAAACGAGAATCCGTTTGAAATGTAATACTTGATGTTTAAACGTTTATTGCGGTAAATTATTATGAAACTAGCTGCACCCGTTGAACTGTACCCCACCATATTATGTTTTCGTAAATATATGAATTTATTTTAAAATTGTCGTCTATAAAAATCGTGACTTGACAATAGCTAACGAGAACAAAATAGCGAATTATCCAATTTGGAATTATACATTTCGGATTTTTTTTTATTTATATATTTTACAGTCCGTCTTTTATCTAGGTTTCAATCAGTATTTATTCGGTAATTCCGCAGAATTAGATATTATTGAAAAAAAAAGAATTATTTTTAGTGTTCCGTACATCAAAAGGAAATAACGGAATCCTTATAGGATCACTTTGTTGTCTGTCTGTCTGTCAAGACCCTTTTTCTCAGGAATGCGTGGAGGTATCAAACTGAAATTCATATCATATACTCAAGTCTACTGTTCCTTATTGCAGCTGTGAAAAAATCAAACTTCTAAGCCAACGAAATCAAAAGATATTTATGTTGCAAATTTTCGACACTCGTAAGGGAATCAAAATCTACAGGGTACTTCCCGTGAACTCAGAATCTTGAAATTTGGTACGAAGCAACGTCTTCTTATAGCACAGATAAAGGAAAAATGGCGAAAAGCATATATTTTTTGTTACGTCATATAATAAAAACATTTTTAATAAATTTGTACAGAACCGTCGGTGAGCGAGTCCCACTCGCACTTGGCCGGTTTTTTTTTATAATACAATAAAAGAGTAAGTATCATATTTGGAGCTTTTATACTTTACGTTCAGTTATTTTTTTATTTTAGTGATTTAAAATTCAACATTAGTCATCAAAAATTTATCACTGGTTTTGTGGTCAATCAGATCAGACAAAATCTGATATCGAAAAGAGTTTAATTTTTTTAGATTATTTAATATTAAGATATTTGTAGGATTTGTTAGTACACATTAATGACATAGATAAAACGTTTACGATTATCATTTCATTTAATGAGAAGTACCTAATGTCAAAAAGATTATAAGGGTAAAACGTCTTTTCAAATAGAACCAAAAGCTTTACAGATTAGTACAAATAATTTATCAACAGTTTTTTGCAGAAAATATTTGTATTAACTGTTTTTACTTTCAAGAAACAGAAGTTTAAAACTTTTGACCTAGTTACTACAAAATAATATTATACATTTTGTTTTAAAATATATATTTATTAAAGTAGCCTCCATTTGAAGAAAGCCATTGCATTTTCTTTTGTTATAGCAGTAAAAAAATATCAAGCCTTAAATGGCGGCTCGGACGTATTTTTCGTAACACATTATAGTACCTATTAATGATATACGGGAGTTTTAAGACCATTAGGGACATTAATTCTACTTCGGATATTTAGGATAACATCTTGATTTTACTGACGCATTTACTGCTACAGAAATTATTACAATATTTTTAAAACATGGTTTATATTTATTTTGATATAAATATGGCTAATATTATAAATTAGCAATTCATATTAAATAATACCTGATACAATGACGTAAATAGGAAGACGTTATAATAATTATACGTTCAACTATTCACAACAAAACAGTTTGTAATTCGAATGAACATCTTGGTATAGGGGAGATCAATATTTCTACAATTAAATGATTTAAGGCTGATCTTGCACAAATTAGTTTTATTTACATTTACTTGATGAATTTACATAGCAAACACATTAGGCGGGAACTCATAATTGATCAGTACGTATACAGAAATAGCACGTGTCGGGGATTTCTAAATAATTGGTAATATTTCCGTTTATCGCTTGTCGTTTATAAGGTTTAAAACTAAATATACATCGATGTTTATTAACTCGTGCACTTTGCTCATCTATTTGTTCCATTTAGCTACGCTTGATCTAGGTCATCGCTGTATGTAACACGTGTTTATAAACTTTAAGTTCATTAGGAGCTTTATTTGCAAAAGATTATCACCAAGTTATACCTAGTTAGGTCAAGAGCAGCTGGCATTCCAGCCGGCAAGAACCACCACGGCGGCAGCGGCGTGCACATCCGCTGCGGCGGTGCACTCACGCGCCCATGCACCGCTCGTGGTCACTCACTGCCAGTCCACACACATTCACCGATCACTCAGCGCGTCAATGTCAACGCAGTGTCATGGTTCAGCGGTCCTTTATTGACCTGGATTACGGATAGCGTAAATCTATCGCAACTCGATACTTAGAAGTTCTCAATTTCCAATATCAAGGTTACGATTACTTAAATACAAAACTACTATATTGGAAATTTTTCCAGATCACCGCCGCAAGAGACGTCCGTAATAATAATAAGGCAGTAAAATTGAGAGCGTTCGGATTTTTCGACAAAGTTTAAGGGGAGTCCATAATTAGAGGGAGCGACAGAATGAATGAAGAGAATAAGGGTTGTTATAGCAGCAAGGGTCGATAAACTTTTTTACGAAGGGCCCAAAAAGTCGATAGTCGAAACGGTACCAACTAGCGACTCGATGGTTGAGTTGCGTTCGTCGAGAATAGAAAATCGTACATGCAAGGGTAGGTTCGCGAGACCGAGCCGCGCGTGACGGTACGAGGCGCTCGGCCCGTGCGTCGCTCCGGTTTATACTGACGTCGCCACTCCGCTAGTCGGTCGGGAACGTATCTCGGTCCAGTAGCGCGCGCGTGGCTGCCACCCGCCCCCCGCGCTCCAAGTGCGCTTCGTGATAACGCGTCCTGCTGACGCACCACCGTCCTACCACCAGCGCCGAGACGAACTTATCACATCGAATCCATTAAGAAATTTACTCTCCGTTGATATGCCTTTTTAAGGCTATTGTTCTATATATTTTATTACTGTAATATTTTGCTGTTTTTTTTTATAAAATTTTATATTACAGTATGTATTCAAATTACTGTTATTTTTTTGTAGGTACACAGAACAATTGTTAGTATTACAATTATTTTAACTATTGTTATAATATAATAGATCACCTTATATTGCAAATATTATGTACAATGACTGTAGATATCGCAGTGAAGATCATTTATAAATGCAAACCAACTAACCAATAGAATGGATAGCCCGACGTGTGTACTAATCTAGGGCCGACCGAGCTAACCAAGAATTCGCCACCCCCGGCACGTACGCATGGCATCGCCCATAAACCATCCCGATATCGGACGTCGCGCCACTGAACCGTACTATCCATAGAAATTGAGAGATTCAGAAAACTGACAAGAGGAAAATAACTTCCATAGCTAGCGTTAGTTTACGATCATGGCCCAGTTACGTCCGATAATATTTCGAAGCTATATGCGATAACGATAAATAAGGATGAATAAACAATGTTCTGGCTACGCTATGTGTATCCAACTTGTATGACTACAATATTTTATTAATATTACACAGAATTTGACGTCTTAAAAAGAAATGTCTTATATCGATAGCAATAGCTTTTATATTCACAAATAGCGTGACCGCATTCTACGAAACTATAAGCAATATAATAACATTATATAAATGCGGAGAAAGGTCGTTGGAAATAAATATTATTATTATTGTTGGCTCATTATAATTATTCTTTAGATGTCATTATTATATTCTTTCTTCATTTTGTTATTTGCTACTGAGGCGTTATGTAAATTACGTTTCAATCGTTGACGTCCACCATAATTATTATCAGTGGCGATTACCGTAATTACCGGGTATCGGTCAAGGATCAAATGTAAAAGAAATCGTGCGACACGGCAAATTTTACGTAAACATTGTTTCAGAGTTAATAAGACGAACTCGCAGCAGTTTACAGCTGTTGTTCTCGTTGAGCGAAGGGTTTAGTTTTCAATCTAAAACTTTGGACTGAAGAGCGGCATCGATCTTGTTTGATTTTAATTGCTATGCTAACTTAATTTCAGTTACACTGTAACGAGCAGTTACCTCGAAGGAAATTTAATAGATCCAACAATTTTGTTTGCAGTTAACTTTTCGAATTACGTGCAAAACCTTTAAGTGGATAAACTCCACTCCAATTATTGACTATTTTAACGGATGAAAACTTTTATTTTTAAACTAGCTCTGCCTGCGTCTTCGTCCGCGTGGTATTTAACAAAAAGTTATTGTTCAGTTCGCAGAGATATAAAATATATAATTTTTTAAAATAAAAGTAGCCTAATTTACCCCTTATTACACCAGCTATCGGCCAATGAAAGTCCCGACAAAAACGGTCCAGCTGTAATATTTTGGTACTTATATGTACCGTGTATCCATATCCATTTTGTAAAGAGCGGTTATTTTAATATTAAAAACAGACACTCCAATTTTATTTATTTGTATAGATTGGATATTGTAGATATTTATGTAAAACAAGTTTGGGACAACAGGATGAGGTTTTAAAATAACAGAACGAAAACAAGCCTATCATAAATATTCACAACTATGTATATTCTTTTTTTTCTTTACTATGCTTATATTATAACATTCTAACTGATATATTAACTATCATTTTTTTAAAATAATTAAACAATTTCTAAAGGAATGCTTAATTAAACTTACAAACTTAAAAATCAATAAAGTACATGGAAATGAATGCAGATGTTTAGTTCGTTTTTGTTAGGAAATTTTAAGACAACAGACTTGTGTTTCAAACTTGCAGAAAACTGTACGACTGAATAGTTTCGAGTGAATGCTGGGCGGTATGAAACATTTAGACTACAAGTCTTTCAATTTAAAGTAAATAAGCGTTTGTTTGACTATATCAAGTTACTTTAAAATATATTTTATCAATTTCAACGAATAAATAAAACAAACTTCTTGCCAATAATGTAAAAGATAATTTACTAGTTTAGACGTTGCTTGTCTTGCGAACTATGTCAAACGCGTGAAGTTTAAATAGAAAGAAAATTACCACCTAGTTGTATGAGGTATACTTTACGACCTATTCTACATATACCACAGACACTGTGACACGAGATTTTTATATATTAGATTAATTCGCTCCTAAATGCAAGTATGTACTGTGTGGCTACGGTACTAAAGAATATAGTCACCCCCTCTCTTCCCGTGGGTATCGTAAGAGGCGACTAAGGGATAACACAGTTCCGCTACCACCTTGGAACTTTAAAAGCCGACCGCTGGCGGGATAACCATCCAACTGCTGGCTTTGAAATACACAGGCCGAAGACGGGCAGCAGCGTCTTCGGTGCGACAAAGCCAGAGTACTGCGGTTACCAACCCGCCTGCCCAGCGTGGTGACTATGGGCAAAACACGTGAGTTCACGTTATTTTTGGCGTAAACTTGTGGAGGCCTATGTCCAGCAGTGGACTGTATAGGCTGTAATGATGAAATGAAAGTATATCTGAAATATATTCAATTTTATGTGATCAATATAAACACTTTTTTTTTATTCTAAGGGACTTACCACGATTATTATTTTGAAATTCCCGATATTTCGGCTACATCGTTGGCGCCATGGTCACGATGCACGATGGGGCAGTATCGGAAATTTCAAAATAATTTTACTGGTAAATCCCGAATAATCAAGTGTTCATAATGACCATGAAAGTTCAACATCTTATAACGGTTACTATAGATTTACATACGTTAAAACTCTAATACAAAGTAATTTATTACGCTACACGCTATATCCTTCATGAATTAATTTTTATATTAGCAATGCGTGCGAATAATTAGCACTAAATAATTTTATTAATTAATTAATTTACAAAAATAAAAGCAATAAAAAACTTTTTAGTTATGGATGCCGGTAGAGCAAGCAGTTATCTATAAAATGATATATAATTTATGTGGAGTAATGGTGAGATTTTTTCTAAAAAGGGAGGCAAATATATATATATGTATATATCGCACCTTTAATAAAACAAAGATGTAACTCAAAATTTGTGGATTTGGAGATTTTACAAGAAAACCCGTCTTCGTCGCATAAAGAATAGGTAGACTTCGACTCCGGCGTTTTAACTATAAGATACAGAGAGATACGCGACTGTTGCTCTCTTTTCTATGAACTGGAACTGACAAGTCAGTTCTTATAAAGTGGCGTGATTCAGAGATGCACCGGCAGTGATCGCAGATTAAAGTGCTGCCGTTTTGAGTAATATCAAATAATTCGATATTAGATTAAAAGGGATTTAAAATAAAAAGATGATTTTTGTTATACTTCATTCTCTCAGAAAACACATTTGATAATGATGTGTAACATTTGGATTTACTTCGGTTTTGTTTTAAAAACTGACAAATTTTACAAAGTTAACGCCTAACACTTCAGTTTTATATTGAAATATATGCCTTAGTTGTTGGAGTAATTGGTTAAGTATCACTTTATTGTAATAAATAAGGCTATTTATAAAAGTCACTTTTGTTTACTTCTTTTTATTATTTAGAATGACGAAAGATAAGTAAAAACTTTAAACATTAATTCCCTTTTCGTGTAAAAGTTAAGAATAACTTGTAACTGTTGTGCTTATTTGTATAGGTTTTGAAAACGGAGTCGTCTTAGAGCTCACAATTTTTGTTAAGTTTCAGCGTATCGAGCGTAAAAGTTATAAGATAAACATAATAGTGTATCATTACAACCTATACAGTCCACTGCTGGACATAGGCCTCCATAAGCTTTCGCCAAAAATAGCGTGAACTTATGTGTTTTGCCCATAGTCACCACGCTGGGCAGGCGGGTTGGTGACCGCAGGGCTGGCTTTGTCGCTCCGAAGACGCTGCTGCCCGTCTTCGGCCTGTGTATTTCAAAGCCAGCAGTTGGATGGTTATCCCGCCACCGGTCGGCTTTTTAAGTAATATAATAATAGTGTAATAAGTTATAAAAAATTTTTCATCTGATTACTGTAATAAATGTGAAAGTTTATGAGGATGACGTATGGATGGATGATTGTTACTCTTTTATGGCAATACGACTGAATAGATCATTGTCATTCAACAATGCTGCTATTTTGACATTAAATAATTATGATTATTATTCATCCTTAAAATATACTACAGTTTTATCAATTATTGTTATATTAGACTAAAGAAGTTATGCAGGTTGAAGAGGAAAATCAACAAAATACATATATCTCCAGAGGCCAAAAATGTAACTGCAGAGCTGACAAAAATGATGACACCGACTCAATATTTTACTGTCACTTATGAGTTGACGAGAAAAATGCCACCTAAATAATACTAGCCATTTACAGTCCTCTGGTTCGTCTTCAAGATCATCTTAATCTAGTTCCGATTCATCTAGCTCATCATCGTCAAGCTCTTCTAGCTCATCTTCATCCAGTTTTTCAAGCTCCAATAGTTCAATGCCTACCCAAAACCCTGCGCCACAAAACTTTACAACGGATTGTGAAGAAAAGACGTCTTACACCAATTAACCACAAAATACTGAGCAAAATATGAGCAAATTCAGCTGAGAGAGCGACGAAATTACAATAGTGTGGCCAGTTACAATATTTCTCCAGTATAATACTATATATATACACAGATCTAAGTGACGTCGACCTGAGTGACGACGATGCACTGTAGATTTTAATACGTTGTTTAATAAGCCTGTCAACAGAAGAAATTTTATGTTTGAAAATCAAAGTTCTTCTGACTCTGACTGCAATAATAAACCAAATATTTGTCAGTCAGTTCAGCCTATTGCAATGCACTGCTGGACATAGGCCTCCCCAAGTTCGCGCTAGACATCCCGGTTTTCCGCAATCCTCATCCAGCTTACACCGGCAATCTTAGGTAGATCGTCGGTCCAACGGGCCAGAGGACGTCACACACTGTGTTTGCCAAGACGCGATCTCTTCTCCAGGATGCGTCTGCTCCAACAGCCACCGGTCCTGCGCCACAGATGACCAGCCCACTGCCACTACAACTTGCTAATTCTGTGGGCTATATCGGTTACTTTCGTTCTCTCGCGGTAGTCTCGTTTCTAATCCTATCTTTGAGGGAAACCCCAAGCATGGCCAGTTCCATTGCACGTTGAGGGACTTTATATTTGTGGACCAGTCCCTTCGTCAGTGTCCATGTCTCGGCTCGGTAATGTTAACACAGGCAGGACGTATTGCTCGAAGATTTTTGTTTTCAAGCATTGCGGAATCTTCGAAGTGAAGACTCGACGAAGCCTGCCAAATGCCGCCCAGCCCCACCGAATTCTCCTATCGCCTCCTTCTCAAAGTTGTTGCGGCCTAGTTGGATAGTATGGCCTAAGTAAATATAATCTAAAACAACTTAGAGAAGGGTACCATCGACCGATACCTGTCTCGGTATGACTTGGTTGTTAGACATAACTTTCGTTTTGTCCAAGTTCATACAGAGAACGACACGTCGGGAGGACTCGTTGAGACCGGCTAGCATTTGGCCTAACTCATCTAACGTGTCCACAAAGATGACGATATCGTCGGCGAAATGAAGGTGAGATGTATTCACCGTTGACATTGATGCCTTGTTCAAGGTCTTAAAGATATCCTCCAGCGCAGTGGTAAACAGTTTCGGTGATATTACATCTTGCTGTCTTACCCCACGCCACAGGGAAATAGGTCTTGTTCTCTGGTCCTGGACATGAATGGTCATCGTCGTTGCGTCGTACATACATCTCAGTACCACGATATATCGCCAGTCGATATGACATCTCTGCAGAGAGTCCAGGACAGCCCAGGTCTCGACACAGTTGAAGGCTTTCTCGCAGTCCACAAATTCCATACACAGCGGCTGATTATATGTCTCTGTCTTTTGAATAATCTGTCGAACAGTATGGATGTGGTCTACGGTGTTGTAGTCATTTCGAAACCCAACCTGCTCTGGTGGTTGGAATTTGTCGAGTCTTATGGCGAGACGATTCAAATGTGCAGAAAATATTCATTCCGACGGTATTTAACTTAGGGTTTCACCAACCAAAAAAAGGTCAGTGTGATATATGTGTATCATATGATAATTCAAACAATGAGCAAAAACAAGATGATAGACAATATAAGAAAGAAGAGACTGCTGATTTTTATACTATTTACTAGCTGACCCCGCAAACGTTGTTTTGCCATATATGATAACTTAGGGGTATGAAAAATAGATGTTGTTCGATTCTCAGACCTACCCGATATGCACACAAAATTTCGTGTGAATCGGTCTAGCCGTTTCGGAGGAGTTTAACTACAAACACCGCGACACGAGAATTTTATATATTAGATTATTTGTGGTTAGTAATTATTTGTGATTTTAGGAGATATTTACTAGAGACTCATCATCATCATTACAGCCTATACAGTCCACTGCTGGACATAGGCCTCCACAAGTTTACACCAAAAATAGCGTGAACTCATGTGTTTTGCCCATAGTCACCACGCTGGGCAGGCGGGTTGGTGACCGCAGTACTGGCTTTGTCGCACCGAAGACGCTGCTGCCCGTCTTCGGCCTGTGTATTTCAAAGCCAGCAGTTGGGTGGTTATCCCGCCACCGGTCGGCTTTTTAAGTTCCAAGGTGGTAGTGGAACTGTGTTATCCCTTAGTCGCTCTTACGACACCCACGGGAAGAGAGGGGGTGGCTATATTCTTTGGTACCGTAGCCACACAGTACCCGTAGCCACACAGTACCCGTAGCCACACAGTACTAGAGACTAATTGTACCTAATTCTTATAATAGTGTATAGTTTTTGTTTTGTTTAAAAAACAATATTTGTAGCCATAAAGAGATATATAAATATCGGATGATTAATAAAAATTTGTTTAATTTAAAAAAAAGGTGATAAATTTCAGTTTTCGTTTTATAAAAAAATGATGCATTAGTACATACAACATCATAATTACAATTAAATAATCATAAAACGAAACATTGTGATTTATTTTTAAAACCTTTTGTTATGTTTTAATACTAAAGAGATTTTTTTTGAAATACTACCTAAATTATTAAGTAATTTTTGGCATAAAGAGATTTAAGTCGGAACTTTTTTTTCATCTCCATTTTACAGCTATTATAGATTTTAACACAGTTGTTTTTCTATTATTCTATTAATCTCTGTACTTTAAACTACTGATATCAATAGTAAAAGTCATTAAAAGCATTACAAATAATTGGTAATTTTTAATCAAACACAATGCGGAAAAAGTGCTAAACTTCAAACGCCAATTCCCACAAATTGCGATTTTTGAGTTACATCTTTGTTTTATTAAGGGTGCGATATATGTGTATTAATTAATTTTTATATTAAATTCGTAATTTTAAATTATTCGTTACTTCTAACAATACAATCCAGCAAAAAATCCAGTGAAAAAATATAGGCACGCTAATACTTTCAAAAATGAATATCTTCTGTCTACGTGTTAAATTCTGCAAATATGAAATAGTTTGATTTACTCATATTACACTTTCTATTGGCCTTGGACGCCTTGTTAGCATCGGATACGTTTAATCACACGAATCACGTCATATAATCGATAAATATAAGAACTTTGCATTGATCTATAAATTAATTCCGAAGAACATACCAGTCTCTTGCGAGGTGATGTATTTAAAACCGTTTTTGGTATGAATCCACAACAAAACGGCATATTTTAACGCTGACCAAGAGTCACCTCGACTGTTCAGCCTTCAAGACTACTCACTATTTGAACATCGCGAGGTGGCATTGCGAAAGTTGATAAGACTGTACGTGAGCTGGCTACAGAGTATTATCATTCTGGTAACGCTGTCGTTTTGCATTAAGTCGTCTTTATGACTTGAATTTGTTGGTAGATTAAATGACTCAGTGGGGAATTTAAATAGCTCGAGATTGGAATAGTTGAATACACGGGACCGATTCGCAAACGTTTTGGGAGTAATCGGGACTATGTAATACGTTTTCATTAAAACTTCATACCTACATCTTAATTTAATTTTAAATTGTACTTTAAAATAAAAATAAAAACCAGTTACGTCTAATTTTATACGAAATTCAATTTTTAAAATTCACGGTAAAATTTAAGTCCGTTCTCCTAATATACGAATTTTTCAGCCAGTTGATGCATAAATTAGGCCAGCTTGCTTTAATCTCAACCGAGAATTGGCTGATTGTTAATTTAGACATACATACAATTACTATCTGACATTTCCAATTAAGGATTAAAAAGAAAAATGGAAATTATTAATAGATCCGAACTAGACGAAATCTACACACATTTGCTTATTGGATAAAAATAAAATAATTATATTCTTAAGTATGTTAAAGATAAATCGCGAAAAGGTTGGCTGGAAAATTCCTAGCCAGGCTATATTATATTCGGCAACCGCCATTCAACCCAGACTTTTAGTAGGCAACCCCATGTCATCGTATTCGCAATAAAACAGCGCTCTTTTTGATATAAGATTTGTTTAGGGGCCGTCCGTTAATCGCGTGTTTTTTTTTAAAGCATTTTTAGCCCCGGCCCCTTGATGATACCTGGTGAGGTTTAAACCTGTGACTTTAGTCTTAAGACTAAATACAAAGAAAATTAAAATTTTTAGAATATTATCTTTAAATACATGTATTGTATTTATTCATCATGGTCTAGTGTACTCGCGACGCTTCCAAACAGAAAAAAATGGAAGCTCATCGCCAGGAGAGCTGCCCTCGGAAATGTTATTAACTCACCAAACACACCATTATGTACCTTCTCAGCGCAACCACGGCTACTATGACTAGAGTGTACGATTAAGAAGATTGTACTTATTTAATTTACATTATCCTCGGACCACGGATTAGCAACTTTCTTCAACATTTCTTCGTCAAGGTCACACAACACGCTGTTTTACGGTTTAGAAATCGCGCGCTTGATGAAAAAAAATCTTTCTACACCTCCCTCACTATTTGCGATATTCTTATATGTGATATTCTATTTATAAAACATGTAGGCAAAAGTAATTAGAAGAAAACTGTTTATATCTACCTACCAACCTAGTAGTTATGCCAGGAAAATAATAGACAATCCAAAGTTTCCATTTTCTACAGGCTTAATATTGTCGGTAGGTATTCAATTTATTCGTTATATTCGTAGCTACATTTTTAAATGAAAATTTTTTTTTTTTCAATTTTGAATTAAATATTATTTGGCCAGGAATTTTTAGTTAATATCCAGCATTTCGTTTCTGTTCTTTTGTCCAGAGTGATGTTAGGAAGAACATATCGTCCATTGCATCGAATGCGGTGGTTAAAAAAGCCTGGTTGTACAATTTGCTTGTAATGCTATTTTTTTATTTGTTTAAATATGTAATAAAGTATACTATTATTTTTATTTTTTTAATATACTAAAATAAATATAAAATAATTTTCACTAATTAAGCAAGTGGGTGAAGTTCGACTCTAGTTCCGATCTCCAACTATGACGAGCTAGATTATATTAGGAGCAATTCTCAAGACGAAAACTGTATTGTCAATTTTCGTGGGTCAGTTGAATTTACATATGTTTAAATGACGAAATTACCTTCGAAATTCAACCGTACATTAATGGATATAAATGATTAATTTCATTTAAAATTTACTAAGATTAAAATTTATTACTTAATTACTTATTTAATTACTTTTGTCTCGTTAATTTAACAATAATGACCCACTAAAGCACATAAATACAGATATATGCGAATTCTTAGTAAGCAAATGTAATTCTGACGGCAAGGTTGCGGTGGGTGGCGTAACGAAGCACAATGGCACATGTAAACGAAATAATCTTGACGGACCGACTAAATGGGACACGAAGATTTTTATAAAACATCTTTATATAAAAAACTGATCGTCCATCCTTGTCGACAGCCTTCACTTTTAACTGGCCGGCGATAACATGTACAAGGCCAATCGACGACGAGTTTATCATATTGCATTCAAATACCATGACGACAGGCGTGTGTCTGTTTGACAAACAACTGTTCAACGTTTAAGATTTGTAATTGTTATTACATACGACGTACAATTAATTCTATTACGCTGTGCATTGTTATTTTGCAGTTAAAACACAAACTTGTAGTTTTTGAAGTAAAACTTTAGGCACGCTTTACTTGGGGAGTAAGCTGGCGAATGCGTAACGAGAGCGTTACGAAAAGTGTGATCGGGCGAGGCAAACGGAAGTTGAGAGGCATACATAAGTTAGACAGAGCTAAAGAAGTTTTACTTCTACTTCAGTCGTGAGGTCTAAAGCACACTCGTTTTTACGTATAGCTTTTTATTTTTTTCATTCGAATATTGTTGTCAATTTATTGAATTGATCAAATACCTTGATAAATAACGTTTTATAAGTAATAACAAAGTAAACTAAATGTATGAAAATGATATTTTAATACATTTTTTTATAATAATAAAAACAGAACGGGACAGTTATTAATTGACCACCTAACAGTAATCTTATATGAATAGTATTGTAATTAAACGTTTTATCAATCAAGAGCTTACAAAAACTAATTGGAATTAGAAAATTACATTATAGTTACAAATAATACCTTGAGAAGTATTAAAAAAAATACCTGTAACAAAGCTTCTGTGCCATATGAACGACCTTTTTGTATTTTGTTCAAGGTACAGAGTATATTTTTATTACATAAATTATAACATAACATTCGTATCGCAAACGTATTTATTACTCTAATTCTTAGAAATATTTGTAAATATACTTTACTTGAAAAAAAATCATGACATGGAACTTTATAAATAAGGAATTTTCCTGTTATTTGTCCGTCGATTTGATATTTTTGTATATTGACGATATCTTTGAAATGTCTGAAGTGTTTCCTTACTCGTATTTACATGAAATATTTAACTTTACACTTGAAATTCACCGTGAACTACAAAATAGAAGAAAATAACTAGATGCTTAGATATTTATGTTATTTTAAACTGTATTGTTCCATATAATATGAGTGATTTCTCTAAGTACTGGTAATACACTTAGAGGCACATTTAACCGTTCACCCATCTATAATGCGATAGGTATTGTTTGTTTACGATAACTTGCATTTTAAGTGGGTGTTCCTGCGAAAACCATAATGAGTTTCGTCGAAATTTTACGTTTTAGCTATATATATATATATATTATAAATTTATTTTAAGCCCTTGTGATACAATTTATTTATCTTTATGGTCATATTAGGCTGTCGTGATTTGATTCACACAAAAAATGCAACTGGATATAGCTGGAGCAGCCAGGGCTGTGGCACTTGCTGGCGCTGGGCTTAGCCAGCGTCGCATTGATCTAATGTTTGGATATCCACGTTACAGAGAGAAGTGTATCTACAAGAGAAGGTCAGGGCAAGGTCGGAGAAAATGTACATCAGAGAGAGAGGTGATCGTTATATCGTCTCGAACGTCCTTTGAATTCGTTTCACTACGGTTTCTGTACCCTGTAACCGCTTATTTGAGGTACAGCCTAATCGTGAGCCTAAGAACTATAAGAAGGTTAGCAGAGAGGGGCCAATAGCATTTCGACCAGATTCCCAGAACTGTCCACAACTCAGAGAAGAGTGAAACTGAAGTTTGCTTAGGAATATTTAAACTAGACTTCGAAAAAATGAAAGACTGTTCTCTTCTTTGACGAATCAAGAATTATATTACGAGGTTCCAATGAGCGTCACTGTGTGTCTAGGACGACACGGTGAATGGTTTGCTGAATGTGTTGTAGTTGAAACAGTAGGCTACGAAAGAGGCTCGATAATGGTGGCGACGCCCGTACAGTTAATGCTCACAGGTATATGACAGAAGTCTTAGAACTACTTGTCATTCCATTTGCACCATTTTTCCAGCGAGACTTGTAACTGATTTCTTGGAATACGTCAATATTAAGACATTAGCTATTTAGCTAACTAACTAATAAGTGTAGGTGTTAAATGTAGCTTTGAGAGTATAGGTAGGTAAATAACTGTTTAGAATTTAGACGCAATAAAGACGTAAGCACATTTTAATAGCTGGTTGCCTTCGACTTTGTGTGGAAATTTTGATGTTTTCCTGTATAATTATGATAAACCATTGGAACCGTGCATTTAAGTGTAGAATACATTTAAAAGATAACAATATTAATAATTTGCTGAAATAAATATATATATTTTTAATTCAACCTCTAAGGAATTCTGTAAGAATTATGTATTCTGTACAAAATCAAAATCCTCTCAAAAATTCAAATTTGTTTGTTTAGTGGTTTGGGCAGAGTGTTAATATTGGTATCAGTCGGGACATGGCATTTATATTTTAAACATTACTGGGTCTTAATTCCTATAAAATACCTTTATTATTCTGTTCTTATCCTTACTATTGTTATGAGTAACCGGTCTTTGCAAAAAAATAAATAAATAAACGGCAACATGATCACCATAAAAATGTTCATAAAATAACATAATTTTACGACATTTTTAAGTATTTACGTTTATGTATGACAAGAATTCCTATTCATTTATATTATTACTTTTTCTTTTGCCAATGATGTTAAGTACAGGCTTACATAATTATATGCATTAGCATCTAATATTAAGTAGGCTTATTTTGAGCAAGCTTTAATTGAGCTCATGTTTTATGAATAAACCTTTTACATATAGGAGAATAATACGACGTGCGTCGAAGAAGAACAATTTAGGTTCCAATCATACTAATTCACGTCATTACGTGACGCATTGTTTCTAAGAGACAATGTATTGTCTCATGCATTTGCTAAAAATAATTTACTTACATACAATAATGTCTTCGTGCTGTGTGGCTACGGCACTAAAGAATTTAGCCACCCCCTCTCTTCCCGTGGGTGTCGTAAGAGGCGACTAAGGGATAACAAGGTTCCACAACCACCTTGGAACTTAAGAAGCCGACCGATGGCGGGATAACCATCCAACTGCTGGCTTTGAAATACACCAGGCCGAAGACGGGCAGCAGCGTCTTCGGTGCGACAAAGCCAGTACTGCGGTCACCAACCCGCCTGCCCAGCGTGGTGACTATGGGCAAAACACATGAGTTCACGTTATTTTTGGCGTAAACTTGTGGAGGCCTATGTCCAGCAGTGGACTGTATAGGCTGTAATGAATAATGTCTTCAAATTTCCGTGTGAATTTAAAACAATATAAAATTAAATGTCAACAATAGATTAAAATATATTATATATTAATCTAGAAATATCGTATAAAAATTTAAATCATAAGGTATAAATTATTCCAAATCTATTTAGGAATAACAGTTAAATGCACTTAAATAGCTATTTATAGCTTTTATATTAGATATAAAAAAAATTTGAAGAATATAGATTGACAAATACGTTCAAAATAAATTAATGTGATCCATTAACATTATTATCAAAATCTAATTGTATGGATATGATAAATATAATATGGACGGACGGCTTAACTTATGTAACGTAACTCTCTATCTTTCTATCTTCACTAACTTATATCTCCCTTTCAATTTCCGTTCACCTCGCCCGATCACACTTTTAGTAACGCTCTCGTCACGCATTCACCAGCTTATTCCCCAAGTCAAGCGTGCGTAAAGAAGTTTTACTTGAAAAAAGTAAACTAAGTTAATTAAATTTAGGTTAAAAAGGTAAGCTAAGTTTAATCCTTTTATTTAAATCATAGCCATTACAATAAAAAACTTGCCAGTTCGTCTGTCTACGTACATCGTTCGTTACTCTTGACTACTTGTTAAATTGATATTTGTGTTTTCTTGCAAACGAAGAAAAAAAAAACTTCAATTACATCCACAAGTAATACAGCGTAGGTAGACGAAAAATAGGTAAATACATACGGGTTATTAAAAATAACTCAAAAAATAACTCGTGAGAACTCGATTAAATTTAAATGGGAGCACATAACACCACTTTTCGTTTAAAAAAAGAATCATCGAACTCGGTCAACCCAGTCAAAAGTTTTGAGGTAACAAATTAAAAAAAAAAAAAAAAAAAACAGTCGAATTGAAATCCCTTTTATGAAGTCAGTTAATAAATTCATTATTTCTACTTTAACTAGACATCACTACAATCTATGAACTGGTGAATGACCTTTCTGTTTATGTTTTTACGTAATAGATTTGGAACGAAGTGTTGATAATGGAAACGTGACGTTATATGAAATGTTTTGAAAACATTAACTTTTATTACAAGCCAATATGATCATCGATGATATATATAAATGAGAACATTGTTTTGTACGAAATTTATATATAGTAGACATTCTTCTAGACTCGGCTAGTTAGAGCGCTAGTATTCTCCATATTCCTCTACGCTTCGGAGACGTGGACTCTGCGAGAAAGTGAGACGAAGAAAATAGACGTTCTCGAGATGTGGTGCTGGAGAAAAATGTTGAGAGTGTCCTGGAATCAATTCCGGACCAACAAGTCCATTCTGGAAAAACTCGGCATCAAGCAGCGTCTATCTTCCATCGTACAGACTCAAATTCTCACTTTCTTTGGTCACGTGATAGTGAGACGTGACAAACTCTTCATCCAACGTCTAGTCGTCCAAGGAAAAGTAGAACGAACCAGACCTCGCGGCAGATCGCCTATGAGATGGACGGACCAAGTAAAGGCTGCAGTGGACGTTCCATTGCATGTGTACTCCCGAAAAGCAGCTGCCAGGGAAGAATGGAGACGGATCGTCAAGCGTGTGACTAGGAAGTGATGACCACGACCGCTCTAACAAGAGCGTAACGAAAGAGATGGTGATGAGATATTCTTCTATTCTATCTTTTTTTTCTTTTGGGCAAAAATTGATACCTACGTTATTTATCATCCAATTCTTAAATACTTGGGTGTAAACTGTAAACGGGTAGAACACTACCAAAAAAAAAAAAACGCAAATAAAAATATTAGATCTACCTTAAATAAATTCAAGTGAAAAACAATTTAATAGTTTGGCTCAGTGATAATCATTTTTTAGAAAAATTTTCATGACGATAATATCAGACGATGGAGCGCGGGAGGGGCGGGGTAATCATGCCGAGTGGCATCACGTGGTTGCATCGCTCTCTTTGCTTCGGGCGCTCGGCTGCGACGGTTGTATTTTGTAGTGCTAATAGGACGCTTATATGCACTCGTGTCATTTAGTTGATTTGAATAAATTAATCTTGTAAGGTTACTCCGTGTCTTATTCTTTTAAAAAAATCTCTTTCACTTCTGGTTTCTAAGATCAGGAGTGGGTTTGTTACATGCGCGTTTTGAGCGTTCGCCTTTTTTAAATTCAACAATAGTGATTGGGTAATATTATTTTGTCAAAAAAAGCTTATGTTGTTCGTTAGGTTATTTGTGTCGACTGTGGTATTTCGCTATTTAGTTAGAGATGTCTGATCGCGACTCTAGTTTCACGGATCGCCACCATCCATCTGAAAGGACGATATAAAAAGCAAAGTTCTCGTGAACGTCGTGGTGATTCAAGCACTAGTAATAACGATAGTTTGGAAACTCATTCCCGTCACAAGCGTAGTAAATCTCCTTGTGATGGTAGGCGGCGTAAGCGCCGCTGTAGTTCGAATGGCCGTTGTGATAGTGTACGACGTGATGATCCTTTGAATCAAATACTTGAGCGGTTAAATGCACTAGAAGGTAGGCTGCCTACTACGGCGCCATTGACGTTAAGTCCGCTACCGCATCCCAGCGCCGGGGCGTGCTACCCGACTTTCGTACCAAAAACCAACGAGGTCTCTGTTGCCGATGCGGAGTCGCACGTTATAGGTCATGCACCTAAGGCGCTTCGCGACGACAGCGCAGGGACAGCGGACAGGATTGTTGACGCGTTTTCCTCATTGATTCAAGTAAGATCTAAGCATTACTATATATCGAACTTCGACCCTAGCGTTAATGATTTTGACACGTGGTGCGCAGAAGTAGATCACGCTCGGAAATTGAATAACGATCGAGAATATCTGGGACGCGTAGGCGGTTGCTTATGTGGTGATGCTAATACATGGCTGGATGAGTGGGTTTCCGGGGACTGTACGTGGACGAACTTTAAAACTGAATTTTGATTGTGTCCACGTGAGGTTGACATGGCCACTGTCCTGTATGGTGTCATGAGCATAAACTCTAACAAATACACCACTTAAGCAGAGTACGTCAGAAAGTTGTAAAGGGGCTTCTTGGGGCATTTCCGATCCTTAAAGTAGCAACAACAAAAGCTAAGTTACAGTCAAATCATTTCATCATCATCATTTCAGCATATCGCATCCACTACTAACCACTGGGCATAAGGTTCCACAAATTCGCGCCAAAAATAGCGTGAACTCATGTGTGTTACCCATAGTCACCACGCTAGGCAGGTGGGTTGGTGACAGCTGGGCTAGCTTTGTCGCACCGAAGACGCTGCTGCCCGTCTTCGGCCTGTGTATTTCAAAGCCAGCAGTTGGATGGTTATCCCGCCATCGGTCGGCTTTTTTACTTCCAATGTGGTAGTGGAACCGTGTTATCCCTTAGTCACCTCTTACGACACCCAGGGGAGAGGGGGTGGCTATATTCTTCGTTCGTTGTTACAGTTAAATAATATGGTCGAATTTCTAAACCCAAGTTTTCCGCTAACAATCCTGTTCGCTCGCCAAGCGATAATAGTACGTTAAATCCACGTAAACGTGATGCTATTAGGTACGATTGATTGTCTTGCTACATATGCGGAAAAGTAGGCGTAAACGCGGTAACGATTTCTGAATCGGTGGTAGCTTCACTTCAAAATTTTAATTCGTAAAATGACGATTTGATAGTGATTTTGAAGCCTATTTGAAATTGATGTTTTAATGACATTGTGGCTGTAATTTGCTCCGACATTGTGGCAATTGTTCGCCCTGACATTGTGGTAATGGTTCGCCCTGACATTGTGGCAATTGTTCGCCCCGACGTTTGGCGTTTGTTTGCCCGACATTGTGGCAATTCTTCGCCCCGACATTGTGGCAATTCTTCGCCCCGACATTTTGGCAATTCTTCGCCCCGGCATTGTGGCTGGAACTTGGGTAGGGTTAGCAAAGCGCTTGCATTGCTTCTGGTGGTGCTTACCATCAGTTGAGCTGTACGCTTGTTTGCCAACCTAGTTAAATGGTTAAAGGTTCAAGGTGAAGGTTCTTCATTACATAGTATAAAACAAAGTCGCTTCCCGCTGTCTGTATGCTTAGATCTTTAAAATTATGCAACGGATTTTGATGCGGTTTTCTTTAGTATGTAAATAGAGTGAGTCGAGAGGAAGGTTTGTATGTATAAGACATGCATAATATAGTAGAGGAACACTGACAGTTTGCAACCGCGCAAAGCTGGGGCAGTAGTATTCTTATAAAAAAATTCTTTCACTTCTGATTTCTAAAGGTACTGACAGACGTGCTCAAAAAAAGCATGCTAATAAGCTTGCTTAAAATTAGCATGCTCTGCAAACTGTTCACATTTGCCAGAAATAAGCATGCTTGATTTAAAGCATACTCCTAAATAGGCATGCTCAAAGCAAACGTACGGACAGACGTGCTATTTGGCACCAGGCTCCGCTATCTTTGTTCGTATATCTTTGGCTATCTTCGGCATGTTACACAGATCTTAGGTTTTTAATTTTAGTTTTAATTATTTTCATTGTTAAACTTGAATCATTCATGTCCTTTAATAAAGCCTCATAAGCATTATTACGAGCAATATTATTTTTATATAAAGACGAATGTGTGTTCCACAGACATTCGTAACTTCTATAATGTGACACAAAAAGCATAGTTTTTTCTTCTCCCCAACGCGACATATTGCGGGTTTAATTTTAATTAATTACATCAATTTTATTAATTGCATAAACAGTCGTCCGCCGCAGATCGAGACAAACTGGATAATAGCATGCTAATAAGCAAACATGTTCAGACGTGCTTGGAGCACGCCCCCCACCTACCCGCGCCTCAGGTAGCATGCTCGAAAATCAAACGTCGTTTGATTTTTGAGCACGCTTTAAATAAGCATGCTGATTACATTACACACGTGCTACTAATGAGCACTTGCTCAATAAAAGCATGCTTTCGTGCTAGTAATGAGCACGTCTGTCCGTACCTTAAGACATTAATAAATTGTAAAATCGTAGATGTTGTTTTGTTCAGATTGTTTTAGGGGTTGATTTGTTCATGTTTGATAATATTATGTATATTAATGTCACGTAACAGCTGTTGGAATTGTCGTATCTACAATGCATTATATATAAAGTGAAAATGATATTATAATAAATTTGTTTTAAAATTATAATATATTTGAAATTATTATTACGGAATTAATTTAACTTGCTGCATAATACCTTTTATATAAAATCACAAGGTAATATCAAAATTAAATTCAAGTATTTTTTGTTTTCTGATGATATTTAAAGGTTGCATAAGTTATCAGTTTGAGTCAAACACGCACACTTGTTTTATATACAGTATTATTATTACAATGTAAGCATTATTTTACTTGTACTTCGATAACCTTTTTGATTACACAGTAGAACTATCCTATTGTATTTGAACTAAATCATTCATAGGTTCTTGAGACAAATATGAATTACTATCATTCAATTAGACGTCACTTGTTATAACATTTAATTTTGTTTTAGGTTTTTGCTTAAAAGGCGCTAACCTTCCAAGAGGCAACCTATTTCTTAGAATTCACTGACCACCTGCGCGCCTGTCATAGGAAAATAAATTTGGGACCGTAACAGGTAGACATGTGAAATGTTCGTAGAATATTGCTATTACTGTATTACTATCATGGTAAGTAATAATATAAATAGAGGTCAAACTTAAATAAGTTTCCTATTTTAAAAATATGTCTTTTCCGCATTTCATTAACCATAGCAAATGTGCATAGGTACCTCTTATCAAATAAACTTAGAGTTTATGTATTTAAGAAAATATTTCGGTGTTGGTTTAATTTTTTAGTACAATAATAAGTATTTCATACGTATTTATAAACATGTATGTACTTTCTTTTGTTTAAAAAAAGATAACCAAATTTATTTTTAAAAGAAAAATCATCAAATAATTTGTTGCTTGTCGTCTCAGTATTGTTCGAGTTAACAATATAAATAAATAAAATAATGATCGATTAAAGAATTATATATTTTTTACAGATCTATAAAAACAAACTTCGTGTAAGATAATTAAATCAATACCGAAACAACAGCGCGATTATTATTTTTGCCGCATTTCATACCAACGAGAAAAATATTAATCATCGTCAAAATAGAAACACGTTAACCGACGACGTGTGTAGGCATCGAGTTGCGGAATCTGATTAACTACACTGATTGTTTACCACTCATACTCATTGTTACAGTCTTCAATTGATCATTAATTGTCCGCTCTGTCAGCGTATAGAGAGAGATTAATAAATTGGTGTTAGTACCATGTAGAGTTATTTGCTATTACGTGAAGAATTCAAATGTTGTTTGTTTTGTCTAACTTTTTTTTGTTGATTGATGTATTAGTGCAGATACGTATATTATAAAGTGTAATAATTTGTTTGTACAAATCGGTTAAATTTTTATATTATTAGAGCTACAATATACAGACGTCGCAGGCTGTGTTTGTATTAGATTACGTTCTAAAACGTAAAAAAGCAATTTTTGCCACAGCAGTTAACAAGAAAACGCGATCGATTTAGTTCTTTGTAATGTTGAATAATTTCAACAAACCGGTCATCTCTTTTTGCATATAACTTTTAAAATATTTTAACCTCATTTATTAAACAATATTTAATATCAGCATTACAAACTCGTTTCATAAAATCTATGTCTATTTAACATTTCCTGGTTTTTAAATTATCATAAAAATAACATCAATAAATTGTTATAAGTACTTAGGTATAATAATTAACATTTTTATTTAAAGTTGTTTACAGCTTCAATTGAAATCAGTTATTGGTACGACTCGTAACAAAATATTTCCACTAAGGTATTATTATAATATTTCTGAGAGAAATAAAGAAACTACGTAAACGTTTAGTTAAAGTTCATTGTCCATATAATTTTCAGATAGCGTAAATCTCGGGTGGTAATTGGAATTCGAAACTATTTCAACGGTAAGTTGAATGTCCTAGACGTATTCAAGGCCTAGCACTTAGGTACCAGCTGAGTGCTGGTGACCGTCGCCGGTTCAAGGGCGTCGGGTGAATGGCTCAATTCATATTTTTTGCAACCGCCAATTGCTTACGTGATGACTGTTCTTATCGTAACCGGATGAACATAGACCGTCACTTACAACAAATAACTTAAGTAATTTAGTTCAGGCATGTATTTGAATATCTTAACATAAGTTATGGTTACGAGCGTACATACAACTCGACGTAACGACAATTTATGAACTAAACCAGATTAGCGTAACCCAATACTCCGTAAGACGCAAATTATGAAGTATTTCGGCAATTACTCGATATGAACGTAAATTAAATTATGTCAGCTTATTAGGGCTCAAGCTCGGTTTCCATTTTAAGGATCATTCAATCTTCTTCATGAAACATAAGAATCTTAGTCGGATTTTTAAGTTAATTTACTGAGATTTAGCAGTTTTCGTGCTAATAGAAAATAAATTGCTTTTTATAACGAGAAATTTTAAAACAAAAAGTTTTTCAGTAAATTTTTTGTTAAAAAACAATGTTAATGTCCTTTTGAAATTACACGTTCACTTAATAAAAAATCACAAACGCGCAACGTTTACAATCGATTATGAATACGAGTAATTAAGTTTTGTATAAAGAAATTATTTTCCAAGCGCTTTGGTTTTCTCATTTTCGCATACAAAGGTTAACGAATGAAGTGAATAAAATCCGACATGTAAAATGTATTTTAATTATAATTGAATAATTATATTCCGGGAAAAAACAAACTCGGGCGACGATCAACAACTTTGATTGCTGTGTAAATAAAATTGAAATGTTTAATCATCGCATACAAATATAAATTTTTTGAAATTATAACTTTCAAACTTCATATTAATAACTTGTTATCTAACCAATAATCTATACAAATAAATAAAATTGGAGTGTCTGTTTGTAATATTAAAATAACCGCTTTTTATTAAATGCATATGGATGTATACATGATACATATTATACCAAAATAACATTTTTTACAATTTTTGTCTGTTTGTCTGTCTGTTTGTTCCGGCTAATCTCTAATACGGCTGGACCGATTTTAGCGGGACTTTCACTGGCAGATAGCTGATATAGTAACGAGTAACTTTGAGTACTAACTACTTAACTACTTTTATTTTAGGAATTTATTTATTTTATTTTAAAAGTCTGCGAACTGAACAATAGCTTTTTTGTTTAAATCCACGAGGATGAAGTCGCTGGCACGGCTAGTCAATAGGTACATATAATAAAAATGTAACGGATCGCTGTCTGTACATGGAAGATCTATGAGAAAAAAATATCATAGGGACCTTTAACAACGCAAATAGCACTCAGAACAATGATTGTTAGAATATTTGTCCGTTTGTCTGGGCCTTTATGCACGCTAATCTCAGAGACGACATCCGATTTAGATATGCTTTTCACTAATATATTGTGGTAAGCTTCACTTAACATTGTGTTTGTTTCATGTCAATCGGTTCATAATTAAAAAAAATGTGCCAAATTAAAGAATCACGTTGAAGATGTTAATATCCAAACGACGGTGTTTATAATCCAATTTAAACCAAAAGATATATCCAAAAAATGCTGTCTAAAGTCACTATTCCACGCAGACGAAGTCGTGGGCACAGCTAGTTTAAAATAAATAAAGAACAAATTATTCGTACCAACAGCTACTCTATAATGTCATCTATACATATAATAAAATGGTAGGAAAGTAAAAACTGTACATTGAATATTTTTTTTAAAGAATACTTGGGGTGTGATCTACAATCAATACCGAAGCCAAAAATATAGTTTTTAGATTTTTTGTCTGTGTGTCTGTATGTATGTCCGGGATAAACTCAAAAAGTACTGCATGGATCTATTTCAAATTTGGCACGAATATTATTAAGAAGTCGGGTCAACATATAGGCTACATATTATCACGCTATATCGCCTATGGGGAACGAGCAATGAACCTTTATTTCTTCAACGCATTCTGTAACAACGCGTAATCTAACGACGCATATTTGAATGTTGTTGTTATTATGTTAATAACCATGCTATAAGCTAGCTTCACACTATAAATAAAGATATTCTGTAGTATATTTAGTAAAAGCATTGCACCCGTGCGAAGCCGGGGCGGGTCGCTAGTATGAAATAATCGTAATATTTCCAAAACGTCCTATATAACATAAAACGTCCTATTGACGCGTTAATTAACGCAAGTATTGGTCACATATCGTTATCATTCGCATTTCGTATCCTAAGCAACCGCGTCACAAATATTCTCAGCTGAGGATCACGACGTGAAAGACTACAATAATTCCGGGCAACAGATAACAAGTTACACCTGCGGTATGCAAGAGAGGTAACTACAACTTGGTAAAAGTGAACCGTCTTTGTTCTTTTCCCACCCGACTCTCGATTCAACGTAAAATTATCTTTTTACTTTTTGTCGACTTGAGCAGGTAGGCTGAATGCAATAACGCGTACAATAACTAAAGGGTCTTTTTTGATTGAATCTTTGTATCACTGAAGGCAACCAAACGTAAGTTGTAAAATAAGGACGTAAGTATGCTTGAGATATTTATTTATTTGCGTTATATTTTATATAACATACTTGTGATGGTAATGTTGCAGCATTGTTGTAAGTTGTTTAAAGAAGTTACTATAATTTTTTTAACTTTAGAATACATATAATAAAATTAATTTGAATATTTCTCATTTCAGAACAAATGACATAAAAAATCCTGAACAAGTTATCTATGTAACTGATAGATATATTTGTTACTTTTCATAGAATACCTTAACATCAAAAACAGATAATTATTGTACAATGCCATTGTCACGGATTGGATTCTAAACTAGACACGTCTATATCTCGGACCTTAATCATTAAGCCTTAATGCATAATAATAATAAAAAATATAGAGGATTACTTAAGTAAGTTAAAAGTAAGCATTTTCCGCATTTTTCATTTTGTGAGAATAAAGCACAAGCAGAGGCGTGCAATATGCTCCTTTAGCAATTTTACCTTTACCTTATATCTTTGTATGTATATGTAGATAAATACATTTTATTACTACTGTTGCATGGTAATTTGTTTTTTAATAAAGTATCTAGAACTATTACTTTTCGAATATAAAAATAATTTCAGGTTATTTTCATACTGTGAATGTTTATCAAACAAGGAACGAAACTTAAAAGAATACATTTATTTCAGGAAGCAAATAATAGCTTCTACAATACATATATCAGAAACAAGCTAAAAATATTATGCACAATATAAAATCGTTTATAATTAAAATTAATTAATAAGTATCAGGATATTTATACAACATACATACATTTTTTAAGAACGGTTCATGAATTTTAAGCTATTTTTTTTAAATAAAATTATAAATCTGGTTGTTAAACCGATAGATAAATAATAAGTTTTGTTAGCAATAAATCAATTTAAGGTTTATGATACTTTATTACTCTTTGAAATTTATTGAGTTTAAAGAAAAATTATTTTAAAATAAAAAGAATACTATTTATTTACGGAAAGGAACAAATTATAAAGTTATGAATGACATCACTGTCTAAGGATTAATAAACAACTTTGGTAAATATTACAAATAACTTATCAAACATAACAAGCATATGAAGGGCCAGAGGGGAAAAGCCGAGAGTCATTTTAAAGTTTGAAGGTAATTGTAACAAATTCATCCATAAAATAAATCACTCTTATTTTTTATGTAATATATAATTTACAGCATCAATCAATCTTTTTCGTATTCTCCATTCTACTTGAATTGGCAAAATCATCGGTGCTCATTTGGCACTATTTATTTATTGGCATTAACCCTAAAGAAGAAGAAGAAGATATAATTTGATTATTTCAGAACATTTTTTACCATATTGCTTTCCAATGTTTACGCAAAATTCACTCATTATAATTAAACAACTTTTTCGGATTTTACCAACAGTCCTCCCATGACCATGGTTGCTGTAAAGTATCTGAAACATCGGGCATTTAAAAAACTTAATAAACCGCTACAAAATCCAAAAAAAGTAGTTGCATTATAATTAATTACTCTTTTATGTTAAAAAGCCCATTATTTAAACATGCTACCAATGTAAATGATGAAAAAAAAGCTTCTTTGCTACTATTTTCAAAACAGATTTGAGGTGATTATAGAGCTTTTTCCGACATAGTACTATGCCGCATAATAGTACTTATCAAGAACTATAACTGTCAATTAAAAACTTATTTCTCAAAAAATGTGACAACTTCTTTTTCTTTCGGACTTCATTTATATAGTTTTTTTAAACATTATTTACTACATATTTTTTTAAACATAGTTTTGTGAATTTAAATTTCAGTATTTTAAGAGATTGATGCTTGAGATATGAGATCATTTAAAATTTGCTTCCTCAAAGGCCACATCAACAATGAACAAGCCAAAAATGTTAAATTTACATATATGCATTATGTTTGTTTAGGTGATGGTTATCAAAAGGCATACAAGTTTTTGTGGAGCAATCTTCTGAGGTCATCTTGGTGTTAATGTTGGAGACATCTTATACGAGCTAAGTACATCCTTTGTTATGAATTATTTTAACTATCTGTTAGGATAATAGTTTCAGAATAGATATATTTGTGTTGATTTAAAAATCATATTTTTAAGACATATTAACATTAAAATAAAAACAGTATAATATTATTATTTGTCATTGTGTTCATTTGTTATATATATTATTGGAGTTATCAGGGAAGTGGACATAAGGTGCCAATCAAAATACCAATTGTAACCTAAGGTAAATAAAGGAAATTTTGTTATTATTCTATATATATCAATAATCATACATGCAGTTTTTTCATATGTGAACAAATTTGTAGATGCCTGAAGATCTAATATAAGATTGAAACATCGCATTAATTTATAATTGGTATTTTGATTGACGCCTTATGTCCTCTTCCCTGATTAACTCCAATACTACGATATTAGTTGCATTGCTTATTTATTTTACACAAATGTAAAATTGAAACATCTTTCGGATTTTAATACATTCGACCTTTGGAAATTAATGACTAATAATGCTATCGAATGTTGCAGTTTACTTTTTCTTTACATGTGATGTGACAATATTTCAACAAAGTTAAGAATATTATAATTTTATTATATTTATTTCATTGTTAACTTTACTTTAAGTCATAATATAAGTAAATAATATTTCAGGCTAGAAATGTAGGACGGAGTTTATGTTAAAAAGTTTGAACATTTAGAACAAGAGACGTTGGTTCTATCGATGTTTACCTTTTACTTATAATGTTGATATACACAAATTGAATACGCATAAAGAACGAAATAAAGAAGTAGTAAAGACAAAACTTTTTAAATCAGACAGACCTAATTGGAGAGCATTAATGGTAGTTAAATTTTTAATGCTTATACGCAGTCTTGGAATCGATTTCCAATTCTTCTTTCTGGCCGAAGCGTCAGTAGAAACAATGAAAAGTTTTTTTACCTTCGTTTTCGTGACTCCACGATGCCGCTTTAGTTTCCCAACGCTGAGTACAGTTATTCACAGCACTTATCATCACAATACTATAAACAATTTAATAACTATGTCTACCATTAAATGATAGTTTTTAATATTTTAGAAGAAATTAAATACTAACATAAAATACACAAGCAGGGATAATACAAGCGAGGGATTGGGCTTGACATAAAACAAACCAATAGAAAAAGAGAAAGATAATATACGACGCGCCTGCGTCGAAATTCCTATTAGCATGATGTCGGTAAAGCAGTCAAATATCGAATACTCGCACTGAAACTTTAATTAATTTGTTTATTAGTTATTAAGTATAAAATATAATACATGAAAAAATATATAAATGGTATTTTGTTATTATTTTATGGAAATTCTACTTAATTAGTACACGATTTTAAATTTTCTTCATAATTTTTACACGTTTTGTCGAATGACCTGCCATCTATATTATAAATGAGAAAACATTTTATAATTGCTATCAAAACAGTTCAAATAAATATTAACAGATGGCAATGGTTTCGACACATTTTTAATGATACTAATACTTTCATATAAAAGTAGAGATGGTGCTACGAAAAATATTCGCTTACTTCAGCCTGTGTAATATTCCATTGCTTCATAGGCATCTTTCCACATGTAGGAGAAGGTTCAGAGCTTAATCCACAATGTTGCTTCACTACAGGTTGTTTTTGTTCGTTGTACATGATTATGACCGGGACCCACAGCGGCCACAGCTTAACGTGCTCTCCGAAATTTGGTGGGGAGACCCACAAAGACTAACAACCAGATCAGAAATAAATATTTGTATAAACACAAATATCTACTCCGATCGGGGATCAAATGCACGACCCTCGGTGTTTAGGCGCCACCGACATACTATTACACCAGAGCGGTCGCAAACGATAACGCTGTTTTACGGATGACGGTATCCAACAGATAAAAGTTCATGATATATTATTCTTTTTCATCATCGAATTCTGCTATTTATTTATGAAATATTTCTATTCGCAAATATGAATCTAAAAGTTGTAATTTATTAATTTAAAAGATGCTTTTTCCTGCTGGTCATAATGGCTGATTCTACCTTCTACTTTTAATTTCTATTTGTAGCTTATGTGCAGGATAAATTTTATCCATATCTGGTGAAACCGGCTCTATAACCTTTTAAAAAAATTTCACGGTAATATGACACTTTTAATGCAGATTATAAATGTTTTAAAAAATTAATATAAATACGAATTTAAAGTCTTCTGTCGGTGTTCAAGCTCTGTTGCTGTTAAAAGTGTTTGTGCTAAATTTTTTTCACCATAAGTAATAATGTGCTGTGTGGCTACGGCACTAAAGAATTTAGCCACCCCCTCTCTTCCCGTGGGTGTCGTAAGAGGCGACTAAGGGATAACAAGGTTCCACAACCACCTTGGAACTTAAGAAGCCGACCGATGGCGGGATAACCATCCAACTGCTGGCTTTGAAATACACAGGCCGAAGACGGGCAGCAGCTTCTTCGGTGCGACAAAGCCAGTACTGCGGTCACCAACCCGCCTGCCCAGCGTGGTGACTATGGGCAAAACACATGAGTTCACGTTATTTTTGGCGTCAACTTGTGGAGGCCTATGTCCAGCAGTGGACTGTATAGGCTGTGGTGATGAATAATGTAAAAGTAGTGTTTGCTGCTCTTAGTTATTTTTAACCGACTTCCAAAAAAGGAGGAGGTTCTCAATTCTACTGTATTTTTTTTATTTTTTTAACCGACTTCCAAAAAAGGAGGAGGTTCTCAATTCGACTGTATTTTTTTTTTACTTTTATGTATGTTACATCAGAACTTTTGACCGGGTAGACCGATTTCGACAAATTTTGTTTTAATCGAAAGGTGGTGTGTGCCAATTGGTCCTATTTAAATTTATTTGAGATCTAACAACTACTTTTCGAGTTATATCTAATAATGCGTTTTTACTTGACGCTTTTTTCGTCGACCTACGTTGTATTATACCGTATAACTTTCTACTGCATGTACCGATTTTGATAATTCTTTTTTTGTTGGAAAGGGGATATCCCTAGTTTGGTACCGTGATAAGGAAACCAGGATCTGATGATGGAATCCCAGAGAAATCGAAGGAAACTCTTGAAAGTCCGCAATAACTTTTTACTGGGTGTACCGATTTTAATAATTTTTAATTTAATCGAAAGCTGATGTTTGTCATGTGATCACATATAAATTTTATTGAGATCTGATAACTACTTTTTGAGTAATACTTGATAACGCGTAGTTATTTGACTATTTTTTCGTCGATCTACGTTGTATTACTCGTCGATGTAACATAATTGAAGTCGGTTTTTTTTCGTTTGCGAGCAAACACAATTATTTTATGTATGTTACTTCAGAACTTTTGACTGGGTGGAGCGATTTCGACAAATTTTCTTTTAATCGATAGGTGGTGTGTGTCATTTGGTCCCATTTAAATTTTTTTGAGATCTAACAAACTACTTTTCGAGTTATATCTAATAATGCGTTTTTACTTGACGCTTTTTTCGTCGACCTACGTTGTATTTACTTGTCGATGTAATTGAAGTCGGTTTTTTTCGCTTGGGAGCAAACACAATTATATTATTATATTTTTGTTAAACTAGTGAGTCGAGTAAATTAACTAAAGTTCATAGGTGCGGTTTGTAATTTTTCAAGAATTTGTATTTGAGAGACATTAAATGAAATTAATAGGGTTCAATAGTTAACATGTGCAAAGAGTTTCTTGGAGTAAAACTTCTTTACGCACGCTCGACTTGGGGAGTTACCTGGTGAATGCGTGATGAGACCGTTACGTAAAGTGTGATCGGACGCGCCAAACGGAAGTTGAGAGGGAGATATAAGTTAGTGAAGATAGAAAGAGAAAGAGAGAGAGAGAGAGAGAAAGAGAGAGTGAGACTATTCGAATTAAGTATAGTTATATAATAATATAAAAGTACTATCGATTTGCAGTATGGGGAGTGGGATGGGGTCCAGCATTTTCAAGATGGTATCTGGTTTATTTAGCATCCTTGTCAGAATTGAATATACCTAAGTATATCGAGTTAGAGCTCTAAACACTGTTCGCATGCGTTTTAATTAAGTGTTTATTATTTGACTAGCCCGTTGGCGCAGTTTGTAGTAGCCCTGCTTTCTGTTCCGCGGGTTGCGAGTTCCGTCAATCTAGGGTTTGCGAAAATAAAGTAGACTGCACATCATCATCATCACTTTAGCCTAATTACTTACCCAAAACTTATTCTGGACAAACAGGTTTCCTTGTTATCTACATATTCCTTCAACGTAAATAATATGGAGACATTTTAATTCATAGGATATTAATTTTAAGATAGGTATGGAATGATCTTTGAGAAACTGTCTAAGGTACTAAATATATGGAGAATGATAAAAAAAAAAACTTAGACATTAAAATTTCATAAATATATATTAGGTACTGTAAATTTCCATAACATGCTAGTTAACTAGCTTACTATTTTACGATCTCTTCCCACTCAATAGACTGATCTTCTCGTGTTCCTCAATTTCACGGTTAGTTATGTTAATGTGAACGAAGACAAAACAATTTTTTATGTCACACGTTGAACTTAAAACTTTGGAACTAATACAAATCACATTTGCGTGTTATCTAATTCTGTCTTTTTCTTAGAACCTTTTTGTCTACAGTGAAAACTATTACGTAACTTTCTAAGTACATACGTCTTATATCTTCTTCTTCTAGGCGAGAGCGACGGGTAGTCACTGCACTGATCTTTAGGTATAATTCATTTTTTTGTTTCTATAATATGTGAGATGCTTTATAGCTCTATAAACTTTCACGATTAATGTTTTAATTTGCAATAAAATCTGTAATTTTATATATAATATCTTATCTCTTCCTTTTGATTCAAATTAAATTTTAACATAAAATATAAGCAACTGCTCTGGTGTCGCTTAATCTGAAAGTTTGCGGGTTCTATTCCCGCTCGGATTGGATATTTGTATGTGTACATAGTTCTTTCAGGTTTGGATGCTCGTACCTGTGGGTCTCATAACCATGCCTCGGAGAGCACGCTAAACTGTTGGTCCCGGTTGTTATCATAAATACCTGATAGCGATCGCCGATCGTTACTCATAGTAGGAAACATATCCGTCAACCCGCAATGGAGCGGTGTGGTGGATTAAGATCCAATCGTTCTCCTACATGGAGGAAGAGGCATATGCCCAGTAGTGGGATGTTCAGGCTGAATGGTGATACTAAAATATTTAATTATATAATACTGCACGCGACTTCGTCCGCGTTGAATGTGGTTACTTGAAAAAAAACCCGATTTTGAAACATTCTCCATTAGTGCTCCGCTCCTGTTGATCGTAGCAAGCCTATATAGCCTTCCTCGATAAATGGGCTATATAACACTGAAAGAATTTTTCAAATCGGACCAGTAGTTCCTGAGATTAGCGCGTTCAAACAAACAAACTCTTCATCATCATCATCATTATCATAATCATAATCATCATTTCAGCCTATTGCAGTCCACTGCTGGACATAGGCCTCCATATAAGTTCGCGCCAAAAATGGCGCGAACTCATGTTTGTTGCCCATAGTCACCACGCCGGGTAGGCACCCCGCCTACGTTTGGTGACCGCTGGGCTGGCTTTGTCGCATCTAAGACGCTGCTGCCCGTCTTCGGCCTGTGTATTTCAAAGCCAGCTGTTGGATGGTTATCCCGCCATCAGTCGGCTTTATAAGTTCCAAGGTAGTAGTGAAACTGTGTTATCCCTTAGTCGCTTCTTACGACACCCACGGGAAGAAAGGGGGTGTCTTATTCTTTAATGCCGTAGCCACACAGCTGCCTCAAACTCTTCAGCTTTATAATATTAGTATAGATCTATTTATCCACTCGTACGACTTACGAGTATGTCGTTCTTAGGTATAAAAGGCTAAATTTTTAAAACTAAAGTTTCGACCTCACAGAGAAAACGGATCTCTTACGTGATATGTACCTATTTGTATAATCTACATATCTCCCCTTCAAACTTTGAGATTGCTGGTTTGGAAGAAGCTAGAAACGCTTTCTTAATTGCATGCCCAGGTCAAAATTTTCCAGTTTCTCCAAATTCACAGAGGAGCTGGGACGACATAAACTGCAAATTGACTTATGAAAATCTTTTAAGCTGTAGTACAGGCTCGGCGCGTGCTAGGCTTTTGGCCGGGGGTACGCATGAGGCCGGCTACTGGCTTCACGCGTACCCTTCGACAAATACAGGAACATTTCTTGAGCCTGACACGCTCCGAATCGCAACCTGTCTACGGCTTGGGGTTCCGGTCTGCGCTCCTCATAAATGTCCCTGTGGCAGTGATATCGATAAGCTAGGACATCACGGTCTGTCATGCCTAAAAAGTGCAGGCCGCTTCTCGAGACATGCCGCACTTAACGATATCATACGCTGGTCCCTTGCCACCGTCAACGTGCCAAGTCTACTTGAGCCGACTGGTATTGCAAGAGACGATGGCAAGAGACCGGATGGTATGAGTTTGATTCCATGGAAGATGGGCCGGGTGCTGGTATGGGATGCAACCTGTTCAGACGCGCTGGCCCCTTCCCATCTACATGGAACCAACAACAGAGCTGGTGCGGCTTGTGAAGCGGCGGAAAAAACAAAAGCAGACAAATACAGGGGTCTAGGCTCCGAATATGATTTTGTCCCATTCGGTGTCGAGACCCTTGGTCCGTGGGGTCCTAGTGCTATAACACTTTTTAAGGAAATATCGAAAAGGTTATTCGACGTCACAGGAGACCGAAGAGCTGGCAGCTACTTCGGACAAAGAATTAGTTTAGCTATTCAAAGGGGGAACGCTGCCAGTATCTTCGGAACCTTGCCTAAAGGGACTCCTTTTAATAATATTTTTTTAATTATTATATTATGTACATATATATACTTAAGGTTTTTTTAGTTTAATGTTATTTATCTAATTATTATTATTATATTATAAGTTGCTAATAAACTTTGTTCACATCTACATATTATGTACGTATGTAGATAGGTATAATATCTATATATTTTGTGGCACTACTTATAACTTCATCTTAAACAGCAATTTGAATTTATTAAAAAGAAATTACATATATATTTTGATATACAAAAAAAAAAAACAATGTTAATAAAATAATCAAGTCCGGCAAAATCTTATCACATGCATTCCTCTAACATTTACATAAAGCTGACGTTACATCAGAGTAGGATTTCCAAATTGGCCTCATTTTGTTGGTTACGTCAAAGGAAGCCGAAAGGGCGAGAGGAGAGTCGGCCATGTTTCTTCGAGTGGCCTTATTAGGTCCAGGCTCTTGCCTTTGTTGAGTTACAGAGGTTCTGACGTGTCTTTGAGATAAGAATTGGGTCGACATTTCGTTAAAACATCAAAGTTACGACTAAAAAACACCGTAATGGCAATTTATGTTATAAAAGCTACGACAAAGAGATTTAGAAGGCATGATTGTATTATTTTTGAAATAAAAAATAATTGGCATTCATTGAGTTTAGGAAACATTTGTATTTTTAAAAAGGTACATAGTGTGGTTGCAAGTACCTATATAAATGTAAACCTAATACAAATAGACACACTTGCACACGCGATAAAGTTTAGTAAGTAATAGAAAGTATTAATCTGTATCTAGTCTAAATATCTATCTTGACCTATACGCATATTGATATCAATCAATACCTGGGACTAAAATTAGTTTTAAAAAAGAGTAAAATTTAAATTACATGTGAAATAAAAATATCTACATCTGTACCTAAAGCTTTTATCGTGTTATATAGTTTTTAATTGAACCTAAATAGTCATATATAATTTTTTTTTCATTTTTGAAAATGTTTTTGTATATTTTTTTCTGAGGTCTCGTTTAAACAGCATAAACTAAGCACTTATAAATTTTAACAAATAAAATGATAAAGTTTTAATTTAGCTAAATAGTATGTCTATGCATTTGTACGTATATTAACATTTAAATTATTTGAAATGTATTTTTAAGCTTACTTTGTTAAGGAATATTTTCACTTTCCGTCGGCAAGTGAAATTTGTGAAATAACAAAATGTATTACCTACCTAACATACTATTATATTATAAAATAATTGTAGCTTATTAACAATAACTAGATATACGTAATTTATTTATATTGTTAATAATTCATAGAAAGTAAATACGTTGAGGATTAATTATATAATTTCCACAACTCTAACGAGCAATGTGTACTTTTTAAAAGAAATTAAGACAAAATTTTATGGTGTTGAAAATTTCTATTGTATCGAATATTTTAGATTTTAAGGATTTTGTGTTACCTACTTAATTTTAATTTATCTCTTGCCCTCGACATCAAATACACTGTATGTTAAAGTTTGTGGGGGCATGCATAAAGAAAATTAATTAGATCTGACGTCGTTTTCAGTGTACTTCGAATGACCTGGATACGGGTGGAGGCTGCATCGGGCAGGGGTGCGGCGAATCGATGTGTTGCCATGGCGACCGCGACGTCTGCCGAGGAGCCTGCGCTCTACTGTCCCTTTCTGTCTCGCCTCGATATCATATCATACGACGTTAAAAAGAAAAGAGACTTAACATTATCAAACAACACCTAAAACTCCACTTTCTGTCTCTATCAATAAAGCTGATTTTACATTGTTAATATCGTTTTTATCAGACGTTACGAATGCAAATATAAATCTTACGCTGTAATATAAGGAAGAAACTGTTTCTACAGTCGATAAAGACAAAAGGGCGAGCGCTAATACTTGAAAATGATTCTTGATTATATTGGCTTAGAGTTTCTAATTGTTTGGTGGTGGTTGTATGTGTTAGCCTCACCTGTGCATGTGGTGCGGTCGGACGGTACTCGGTGGGTGGTTTACAAGATATTTGGGGTTTGTTCGGAGTCTGTTAACATCTGGCCCCTTAAATAGGAAGGGCAAAGTCTGCGCTTCAGGTCGCTGTAATTAATAATTTATTTTTGTTTCGGTATGTTTGCGGTCTAATTAGAAAGGGGTGAGATACGGAGATTGAATTTGTTATACATTAGTGTAGGTAAATGTAGATAAGACTTATACTGCGAGTTATGATATTATGAGAAAAGGAATATATATTTTTTTGTTTTTCTATATTTCACTTACACAAGTAATATGACTTGACAAAGAAATCGGAACATTCGACCAGTAAAGGATTGATATTGTTAGTGTACCTACATAGGTACCTACAGTTGTATATTGAGACTTCGGATTGTTGTCTAAGTATATTTATCTACCTACCATTTTGGTTTTTGTTTGATGCGTATCAAGTAATCATTGTGAAGGTCTTAGAAATATTTCAAGGGAAAAGTGAATTACTTTTGTTTATTTAAATTAATTGAAATGCTTGAGGAATTTTGTAAAAAACCGGAGTATGTTATGACGTTACTACAAGAACTATTGTATAACAGAGTAGTAATGAACTGTTAATACATTTTTCACTTTACGCCTATGTGGTCACGAGTGAGGAAGTTCAAGTAGGTGTAGAGTTTGTAAAGTTAGGGCTCGTGGACTTAGAAGCTCTACCTACATGAAATTTGATAACTTTTTGCAATACAAGCCATATAATCTCCATGTATTTGCAACATTTTAAGTAGGTACATTCTAAGTACCTACTTTTTATGGAATGTCTTTATCCACATAACTTCACTCCGTTTCTAATAATTTTAATTTTTATGTTACCTTCCCTACTGTTGCCTACTTATATATATATAATACTACTACTTATATATATATATATATATATATATATTAATACTTATTATTTCCTATTTATATTTTAATTTTTTTTTATGTAAGAATAGTAAAATAGCACAAACAATTTCGCTAATATCGCGTAGATGGGACAAGACACAAAAAAAATTACTACCTATTTCAACATAGCTTTGAAAAAAATAAAAATACTAGGCATTTAATACGACATTTGTGTTTTTTAAAAGGGTAGCTATAAATTGTTTTATATTAGTATTTGTTATGTAGGTTTAAATAGACGTATCCAAAATATTAAAGAAACAAACATTCGAGGTAAGAGAAATTTAACGTTTTTGAATATGCATGTAGCGAACATTAATCACTCATAAAAAAGACAAAGCGACTTCTGTTTTCATATCTACATCGGGGTTCATTAAAAAATGGCCAAGGCGCCTTAATGACCGTCCACGTCACGTGACACGGTAATATTTATGTAAATTGCAGAGAATATGATTAGTTGTGTCGCCTTCCCCGTTGATAATCATATTTACGGCTTCCACCCCCAGGGGGAGCGCCGTCGAGCTTCCTAGCCTTTTCCTCGACCACTTCTGAGAACAATTTGTATGTAATCTGACTGGTGATATTTTTTCGAATGGATATTGTTTCAATTTTTTAAGTGATATTTGTTTTGTAATTTATTGTTAAAATAATTTCTTTGTTTGTGTTTTCAATGGAGGTACCTAATATAAATTTATAGTGAGTAGGTATTCTTTTACAAAATTGTAATAAGCTTATTTTGAAGTTTTCGTTTTTATTATCTTTAATACAAAGCAATACAATAAAGAAAGGAGTAAATTTTTAAATCTTTTGCTATCACAAAAATTGTTTCTATAATTTAAAAAACATAATTCCAGTAAGAAAAGTTGTTTTAATGTTCATAAATGTCTTAATATTGTACGAAATTTTCTTTTTAGCGTAATACATAGCTACCTACATAGATCTCAGACTTCTTTTCATGAATATAGCTTTTCTTGTACTTTTCTTCTAAGCGAACTTTTTAAGATGAATTGAATGTATGCAACAATGAGACTAAATAAGTGGTTTTCAGTATGTTGGCAGCATGTTATATACGTTGGTTTCTGTTCGTTGTAGGTACTATGAAGCATTGTTTTGATTTGATATTAGCTTCCATTTTTTTTTTGTATAGTTTATGTCTTTACTTTTTAAACTGACCGTAAAAATAATGAAATAGCCATAAAGAATTATAACCACCTATGAATTTAGGAGAATATTGTCATTATTTTAAAATTTTGATTCAATTAAGTATATTAAAAAACATATAAAAGTAATAACAGTAGTACCTAAGGAAATTAATAATTATGTACCATATGTATAGACATTAAAATATAATTTAATCACAATATATGTGGCCACAGTGGTTAAAGCTTCCCCCAAACACAATAAAACTATGTTTTCGGACCCCAAACACAATTCACAACCTACCGGGGGTGTATAGAGTGAATCATTTATTTATTGCGTGTTCATTCTGAGAATATCTTATCTGTTGTAATTACCTAATTACACCTTAAGGAAGCCTCTTGACCTTTTTAGAAAAACGGCCTTTAACCTTGTTCTTGAACAAGGATTCTGTTGTTTACATTTCGAGTGAACTTTGTGCTTGCAGTGTCAATGATAAAGGATTACCTGCAGGCCTAGCATGCACGCCACGACAAAATTTTGTCGACCCCTTTTCTCGTATTATCTCTCTATGTCTACAGTAGCTAACATGCGTGCACGCGATACTCTTCTCGTTACGTCAAGAAGAGATAATCATTAAATTTTAGTGATCTGTGATATTTATCTCTACGGAAGCTAACATGACATCGTAATTTTGTCGAATTTTGTCGTTTTAGGAAGAGAAACTTCTCGTCTTCAATATTATCGACGAGAAAGACGATAAATAAAAAATAAATAAAACCGGGTGCCTATTTTTTGTATACCATGGCGTTTCCCTATTATAATTTTATAATTTCGGTATACGAAGAGCGGGAAATGCGAAAAGTCGAGTGAAGTGTGCCATATAATGACACAAAAAACGTATTTGCGCCTTGTTGCTTCTTATTCTAAATAATAATAATAATAATAATACTTTATTTTAGACCAAAGTATAAGTCCATATTGGGTTAGTACAACAAGACAAGACAACATTCAGAATAAAAAACAAAACAAAATTATATTAAAAAAATCAATAACTAAAAATAAAATTAAATAGAATAAAAGTAAAATCAATAATAAAAAAAAAAAAAAATTCAAAAATTCAAAAAATTTTAAAAATTAAAAAAAAAAAAAAACAAACAAACAATGCGTGATAGAATTACAATTATCTAATGTGCGACAAGATATAAAGCACAACACGAGCATATTGTTTTACATATATAATTAAATTCATTTACTTACGCCGTTTTATTTTCCATATTAGAGTTTTTTAAATTAGATATTATACACTTTTTATCTTAGCCAAAAGGCCGAGAACATTTTTAAATAAAACATGTGTCACTCGTTTGAAATTGGTCAATAACCTTGTAAATTCAACTTTACGACATAAGAAATAAGAATGATATTCAGTTGTGATTATGGTTGATAACGTTTCTCTACTCGACAAGGCGAAGTCTTCGGAAGAGAATTTTGTCTCTCGTAGTGCGCATGTTAGGGTAATCGAGAAAATACTCGATGTAGACATTATCTTTCTCTCTCGTCAAGAGATATCTCGTTGTATGCATGCTAGGCCGGCTGATCTCCATAATTATACGTTATTAAGAGATTAAATGAAATTTATATAGGTTTAGTCTCATATATAGATACCTAAGTGAATTAATATAGGCAAATAAAATGAATGCGGCTAGGATTATAAATAGAACAGTTAATAAACTTTGTTTAATTAGTGTTATTGTTTACACAATTCTGACAGCCAGAGCAATTTTTATATCGGCAGACGCAGTTTCGATTTCCTGCTTGGGGACACATATCTATTTTCTATTTATATCATGTTGTTCTTTATCTATTTTTATTTGTGTACAAATATTTGTTTCTTGTCTGGCTGCGGTACCAATGGTAAGAAAATGTTCCACCAACCCGTAGTGGAACAGCATAATTGATTAAGCTTTAAACTTTCATACAAACATCTTATAGGTAAAGTAGAAGGCAATATTTGGTTTTTGCAACTAATCTTCAAAGTCATTAGCAGATAGATGACGTTTTAGAGATTATCATTATGTCTCGTGATGACTTGTTTAGAGTTTGTTTTTTTTATTAATTTTATTAATTTATAATACGTATGCGAATATCTACGAAGCATATCTAATAGTATCTACACCTACAGATACCTACCTACATGCAAAATCTTAATATATATAAATTACGCATAAGTTTGTTTTTTCGCGATGGACTCTTAAGCTACTAAGCAACAAACTATCAATAGTCATTAGTCTATTTTCAGATAGATAGACATTTTTAGTCAGAATATGTGAAATCAAACAACAAGAAAAAAAAAAACATTATAAAACTATATGTTTAAAACTTTATGTCTATGTCTACCTATACGATATCACTTCAGCCTGTAATATACCACTGTTGGGCATAGGCCTCTTTCTCCATTAAAGAGAAGGATCAGAGGTTAATCAACCATGCTGCTCAAATGCGGGTTAGCGGATATATTCCCTAATATGAGTAACGATCGCTATTAGGTGTACCTACATGGTAACAACCGGGACCGACGGCTTAGCGTGCTCTTCGAGGCACGGTGATGAGACCCACAAGGACTGCATAAACATACTATGATATGTTTTGTCTTAATTTAAACATGATAAACTAGGTACCTACACTTTTTACAGTTCATGTTTAACTTCAATCTACATAAACAAATCTTTCTAAAAAGCTATTTTAGCGACAGTTAACTCACTACGAGCATGTTTGCAAGTAGGTACGTGAACACTCTCCTAACAACCACGAAACTCCTAACTTTTCGTTATGAGAAAAATACGAGAGTTGAACACTCTCTCGGAATCAGTTACGTTTTGCATCTCCACCAGTTTTATGTATATTTATATGATACATTCTTTAATGTTTTTGTCATAAAATTTGTATTTTATGTTAATTGTATTTTGTACAAAAATCTTTGTATCATTTGTTATTTATTGATGCCATTGTAATATACTACAATGTAATATAGATACTATGTTGGTACATGCATATCTAATGAAAAGAAAGAAAAACTACATCGTAGTAGACAACGCTCGTGTCTCGAAGCTCATTGGCTGTAATAATTTTAATAAAACGTGTCACGCAATGAAAAAGAAATGTTGGTGGCTACTGAAGGTGGCAGTAACGAGTTGCGAAGCGTGTGGGTGGTAGAGGCGGCCTGAAACGCTCATTTCTCTACTGACAGTTGTCGAGAGGCCGCGGGTCGAGACAGCGCGGTCACTATCGCGTTTCCCGCGTGAAAATCGCTTTCCCCGCGGTTGCCGTGCGGCGGAGCACGTGAACGCAGTGTCCCGTCGACCGCTCGCGTGACACGCCGCGCTCCTCGCGCCGCACACTTCTTCACCTATCCTGCAGGACTAGCGATCCCGTCGCCCGCCCGACCCACACTGCGCCAGCTCCGCTGATTCTCGCGCGCGCACCTAAAACGTTCCAAATTTAAAAACTGCGAAACTTTTTTAATAACTCATTCAGTCGGGCCATTGATTTCTAATTAAGGCCAGTATCTTGTTTACCGAAGAGGTGGAGGCGATGCGTTCAAAGGCAGTGGCGAGAAGGCTTCAAGCGCAAGGTGAGTCGTTGAGGAGTTTTATTTAATAAAAAGATGAGGTACAGATTTTGATTACCTGAAAAGCTGAAATAGTTTCAGTAAAGAGGTTTGATTGTGTACGAGGATGCGCAGTAGGTACAAAAAATATAGACAGTGTGATGCGCTCACCGCGCGCCGCTATTGGTCGATGTCTCCCCCGCCTGACAAGATAGCAAGGGCCATCCTCCGTCCAACGTTGCGCTGTAATGTACCGCAAACAAGAGCGATAGAGTTTATTTTGCGTTGGATTGATATTCGGAGGGACGATCCCTCCATTGTCACTTGTCATTGGATGAGCACGGAGGAATTTCATTATTTATTTATATTATGTGCCATTTAGAAGCGCTTCTGTTTTGTATACAATAACGGTGTATACATAACAAAATAACTAAATTGTAGTCGCTGAAATTTGGGTTTTGTTGGATATGTAGATACATATTTATTAAGAAGTAAATAAACAATGCTTTTAATGTGTAGAAAACATTTTAATCGAGTAAAAGTTTGAAAACTACTAACTAATGACTACTACTTAATGACAACCTACCTATGACTCTTAGTTGTTTATTCTGTAAATACCTAGGCATATAGGTACCTAGGTAGGTAATACCTATTGAATGAATTCGACGATACGCCCTAGCCTTGCAATTACCTTACCTATTATAGAGAAAACTAACATTGCTTATTTAAACGAATGGCGGATGACATATAAAAAAAAACCGATATATAGAATAAGCGTTGTTCCAGATTTAAACTAAACACTTGAAAGTATTTTAGCCGCTCCGTATAATCTCTACGCCAGTTTAGATGAAAGCGAAAAATAACTTCTTAGTGAGTCTCTACATCACAAAGAGAAAAAAATTTGACATATTAAATTTCTCTAGTGACTTTGGTACGTAGTCAGTCAGTCAGTCAGTAAGTTCAGCCTATTGCAGTCCACTGCTGGACATAGGCCTTCCAAGTTCGCGCCAAACATCCCGGTTTTCCGCAACCCTCATCCAGCCTATACCGGCAATCTTACGTAGATCGTCGGTTAAACGTACCGGAGGACGTCCCACACTGAGTTTGCCAAGACGTGCGTAGTACTTAGTAGTACCTAAGATGCTAACTTAGTCACTGTGATATATTTGACTATACATATTCAAAAATAGATGACAGATTAATTAAGACAGATGTTATTAGTATACCCACTGAGTACTTTTATAAGGAACAAAATCGTTTATAACCTTTAACATCATAGGTCTCAACATCAGGCACACATTAAAATTTGCTATATACATTATTACTTGCTCATTTCATAAAGTTGAATATAGGATTTAAAAACAAAATCGCTTGGAAAACTTTAGGGTAAGGTACAGGTTGCGAATTATCAACATGGTATACAAAATATCTATTCAAAATAAAAAAAAACGAGGTTAGTAAATAAATAATAGTAGGTCCTATAATAAAAAGTTCATTTTAAGCGTCGTTTGCTTTATAAATTAAGATATCCGCTTTCAGCGTTGTCTTCAAAGCCAACACATACCTACTATTTAACCTCATTAAATATTAATTAGTGCTCGACATCTGACCGCGTTCAGCTCTGCGGCGAGATCGCAAATCGTCAAACATGTAAAACTTTCCACTTTGATAATAACGTGAATATATTACTGATTATATTGATATTCACAATATCTGGCCAGTTTTATCGTTTGTCATTAAACTGGAACAAGAATAGCTGTTTCGAAACGCGATAGCCGAGTTTATTTATGTTTTATAAACATGAAAAATATTTTACATTGTCGATGAGAATTTTTCATATCTTTATCCGAATAAAAATACAATGTAATATTATTTCTCTGTTTTAATGAAAAATTTGGTGTGAGAATTTAATTAGATATATATTAGTTTCCATAATTGATTGCTGTAACTAGTTTGTACAAACTGTATCTACCTCTATCTATTCTAGTATATCTACTGATACATAGGCAAAAATTCGCTAAGTTCGTTTATTATTGTTTTCTCGAAAGCCATAAATATCCTTCTGTGAAATCTCATCCCGGGGTCGTTTAATTTGATTACAGATTCTTTTCTACAAGCCGTCTGGTCCGGTTGTGTGGCTCAGTTTGTTTAAGTTTATTTACTTAAAAAAGTGTTGAGAATTGTATTCAAGTTTCAGCTTGAAGTAAAGTACGTGTTTGCCGGAGAATATCGCTGTCTTCCATAAATAACTTAAACAATATTCAATAAGCCCGAGGTTTATTCCTCCAAGAATAGCAGTCGTAAAGTTCCCAGACATACCTATGGACGGATCCTCGAATCATAATAACGCTGAAACTCAGCAGAATCCATAACCTTATTTTTGTACTGCACCACGAAGCGTGAATTTTGCAATTACGAGATCAGAGACAGCGGTAAGCGAATAGTGCCTTAACAGACGTTAGCTTAGGAATCACTATCCCGTGTGGAGACTTTCTCAAAATAAACATTTCTTGTCTGTACACGTGCGAATGTGGACTTTATCTCGGAGACGGAGAGCTACGATGTAGGAGCGGGCAGGTGGCGTGTGAAAGCGGACTCTTTGCAGTGGGAGGAGAGCAGGTTATGCATCGCAGATGTCGCACGGCGACATCCATTGTGTTACCTCCTATAATTTTATCGAAGCTGATTTACGATCGATTGTTCGGCCGGTGGACAGTCGGCGAGGCGTAGTGTGCGTGCGCGAGCGCATGTGTGCGCGGTGCGTGCTTGCACGGCCATCGCGCCCTACCTGCAGATGGCGCTCGGATACGACGAGCACTCACGCCACACAACGCCCTCGTAAAGTAAGAAACGTCGTCAGGACTCGTTCTTTTTACCTTTATTTTATGCATTGAAGAAATTACCGGGTCTTACTTACCTCGAACTTCCTTTGTTGCGATTTGCTGCGAAAGCTCTCAATCAACAGATGTTTGTATAAACGTAGCGCACAGGACCATGATAAAACGGTTTATATGAGTTGGTAGTATAGTTGCTAGGCATTGTAGTGGCAAATTGTTTTCCGGTACAATTAAGATTAAATTTCAATACTCAATAAGCAGTTGTTGGCCAAGTATATGTTCAATCGATAGAACGGAAAATAAGAAATTACAGGTGAAAGCTTAATGTTCGAGCTGTTAACATATTGACAGAAGTTTGTGAACAATAACACATGTTTTCATTTAACTGAACAACATTTTGTAAACATGGTTTTATTGCGTAACTCGAACTCTCTTGTTTAAACTTTGATTAAATTTTTTATAACACAGAAGATACAGAGGGAACGGTTATACCAACTAATGCAAAAAAGGAGTTGCACTTGATTGTTCTTATCTTCACAATTGAATTCTTGATTTCACAAATCTAACATATCAACAGATAAAAGATTCTGATGTATCTGGGGGCACGGTAGTGCCCCCGCCAAGACGAGCCAAAAAAAAAAAAAAAACGAAAAGCACTACCTATCTTTTCTCGAAGTGCTTCGTCGTTTTTTTGAACCCTCATAACTTGGGTTTGGATTATACCAGATAAACAAAATTCTGGAGATATGATGTCAATAGTGAACTTATTAAACGTATAAAGTTTCAATTGCATAGCTCTTATACTTTAGATTTTATTGATATCTAAAAAACCCCGATTTCGTCACTCACTGATGATCATCAAAATTCTTAGAGTACTTCCTGAAGTCCCAGAAAGCTGAAATTTGGTACGTAAGCTAGTATTAGTATACAAACAACAAAAAAATTCTAAAACTTGGAACTTTTACCCCCCAGCCCCTTAAACTAGGGGATGGAAGTTTGTATGAGACTTCCGCAAATTTTGATGCTAGAGGTCTGAAAATTGATATAGGGACTCCTTGTTACTCCTTTTTATAAATAATAATAATAAAATACATAAAAAATAGAAATCGATTATTAGTTTATGTCGAAAATTTACATTTTGTAATTTTGGTATTTAAGTTTTGGCGGAGATCACCGTTTGCATATCAGTTCAACATAAAATCAAAAACAGCATGCTTAAACCGAATATGGTAAAAATTGGATGATATTTATGGTATAAAAAGTGTCGGAGGTAAAATGCATCTATAATATTGTCATAAGCAACTTACAAAAAGAAGTGAAATCCCACCAAAAACATTTTCATGTAAAATGTTGCCAAGACGAGATCATATGGCTCGCACTGTCAAAAAGTTATCAGATCTCATGTAGAGCCAAGCTTCTAACTCTACACGCCCTAACTCTACAAGCCCTAACTTCACAAACTCTACACCTTAGTCAAAATATGTGGCTTGGCCGTTACCAACTTACCAGCCATGCTGTCCCGCGACGGGGCCAAAATGAAGAGGCAGGGGGCAGTATCGCCAGCAGCAGTAGTCCACCTCACCAGCAGTTGTCATCTACAACATCGGCCGGTAGTAACGAAAAGCCACATATTTTGACTAAGGTGTAGAGTTTGTGAAGTTAGAAGCTTGGCTCTACATGAGATCTGATAACTTTTTGACAGTGCGAGCCATATGATCTCGTCTTGGCAACATTTTACATGAAAATGTTTTTGGTGGGATATTTTTTTTCCTGTTTTAACTGAAACTTTATTTTATGTTATGTCTGACATAACTATTCCATAGTAACAGATGAAAACCGAAGCTAATTATGGTTTGTTAGTTGAGGTTGATTCGCTCTGTGGTAGCCTATCAGTAACTTAGATGAGAGATAAATGTTATCCGCTTTGCTCTGAATAGCGGAATATTACAAATCTTAGCAATACTTTTCAACGTTACTTTATCGACAAAAATAATATCTTACTTAAGAACTGTATTTTATACCTATGAAACTTCTGTAGGTACCTACTAGATTGGATAGACCATCAAGATTATCATAGCCTATATACGAGTTAACCTATCTCTAGTCTTATGAACGTAGATACGGTTTAGCCCGTAACATCTCACTGCTGGGCATAGCCCTCTTTGTCCATGTTGGAGATGGCTTGGAGCTTAATCCACCACGTTGCTCCACTGTGGGTTGACGAATATGGCCCTTTCTAAGAGTAACGATCGCTATCAGGTAGCTATTTGTGATAATAACCGGGACCGATGGCTTAACGTGCTCTTCGAAGCACGGTGGCGAGACCCACAAGGACAGACATCCAAACTGGAAAGAAATATTTGTATACATACAAACATCCATTCCGAGCGGCGGGAATCGAACCCGCAAATCGTCAATGTTTTAGGCAATTACATGCACCATCGCACCAGATCCGTTGTGTACAAACTAATAAGTAGGCTTTAAGATATTTCTTGAAATGACCGTATTCCGATGAAAACAATAATATTTATTGGTAAGTAGTAAATAACAATAATCAAATACAATTAGAATAAAATGTAGGTGAAGGAAAGCTAAAATTAATGCGAAGTCAAGGCAACGGGACCACTTCACAGGCTTCCGTGCTTAGTTGTAGGTAGGTACTTCTAAATATTCGACAGTAGGTGAAATGTATATATTGTTGTTTTATCCTTTTTGTATTTATACAAATATTTTTTTATGTATCTCATTTTTAGATTATTTACTGTTATAGATTGTAGATATACCAATGTTGGACAAAGGACACAGTAGTAGTAGAAGGTACCTCGTTGTTGTTTTTCTTCGTAATTTATCAAAGTTAGTGAGGAGTTGAGTAACTTGTAAATCAAGTATAAAATATTTCCTCGTAAGTATCAGAATACATATTCCGAATGTCCGATATTTTTTGGAGAAACGAATGAGAAATGACTAGTAGGTAATGTCTTTTGCGGATTCCTTAAGTTTGTTTTTCTTTGTTACACAACTGATGGTATTTACTTTTGACAATTTCTTTACAAAACTTTCATCGCACTCATCTTTGTTGTCAACGTATAAGTCGACCCCTTGACATCGTTACAGCCTCAAGATTCATCATATCTGCAACAATCCGTCCTCTTCTCTTAAGATATACTCAACCGTTTGGAATAATGTATTTTACCGTGAAATTACTTTAAATTTCACTTTTTAATGTTGATGTTGCTTCGGAGGATAAAAAATTACAAGTTTAACCAATTACCGATATAAGGGTTTTTATATATTTAGTATATTTAAATAAATGCTAATAAAACAGACCTCTAATTTTATTTATACAAAAGACACATCAAATGTGATACTTAAATATAATCTTGTAAAGAAATTTATTCCCTTCCTGATAGCGATCGTTACTCATATAAAGGAATATATCTGTCAACCAGGTGATCCTTCTCCTACATGGGAAAAGAGGCAGCAGTGGGATATTACAGGCTGAAGCGTAAGAAATTTATTTTATTAAGTCTAACGCTTAGAAAACAAAGAAATATGCACACATATAATGACAATGGATAAAATGTTTAATACTTACATAACGTTAACTGAAACGAGGTGATCTCACTGAGATAACGTTATCTCTGACTCATACGCTGTTTCATACATTTATTACATTCATACTAGGGATTGCAATCTGGTATTTTTTTAAATCCTGCCGGATCCGGACCGATTGATCAAACCATAATAATCTACTTTTTTTTTATTTCAACATAAGCAGACTGTTAATGAAGCGTAAAAAACAGTAGGAATATGTTATATGACATTATTAAAATTTAAAAAAGTTTCTATTGAACATGGAATATGTTTTCCTTGAATTATATTTTCTCCCGTCACCATGGTTGGTGTAAAGTATCCAAAATGTCGGGCATCTAAAAAACTTAACAAACAGTGAATTCTAACACAAGAATTCAAGTAACTTTAGTGTTGTTTCAGCTGTAAATGCAGTTGAATATCTTCAAAATAACACATTTCTATTAGTTATCAGTTCATTTAAATAGCTGAAAACATAATCAAATCTTAAAAAAAGGACTCCTACACTTAAGAATCAGTCTGTATTTCGATATAGCGGTTACTTTCTCACAAAATGCCATCACCGGATCCCGTCAACGGATCACGATTGATTTGACTCCGGATTCAGTAAGTGTAAAATGATGCCAGATCCGGCGGATTGCCGGATCCAGTTTATCGGTTTGGAGGCCCTTATTTATGCCGTTTCATCATCAGCTGCATGGAGAAAATTTTATAAACAGATTGTGAAATTTTTTATCATATTTAATAGTAGGCATAGTATGTGTCATTGAACAATTTAGATGAAATATTTTAAAATATAAAATCGTAAAAATTATGTAAAAAATAAGTACCCACCTACCTAACGGCCCATAAATGTCTTCCTCTCGGCCAAAGATAATAGTAGAAAGAAACGACGCTGGTGTAAAAAGTACCTACACGTTTTTAAAATTTTCATAGACGTTAAGATTTCCTGAATATATTATTTCTAAACGAAACTTCAAAATAGACTTCTAGAGAGGAGGTACTAATTCGTATTTTGAAATGTTATTGTTGATTTGGTTAGTGTAGCAGGAAATCGTACCTACTAAACCTCAATATAAATAAAAAGTTATAGATTACATTATGGTATCGAAGGCCTTGACATTAAGTGCCAACATCCACTTCTTTAAGTAAGGTCATGACAGCCCCCGCGGCGAGATGGACAATTCCACTCGTTGGTAACGTTTATTGTGCTCTGGTGAGGGAAGTTGACGGCTGATTTCATTACAGGCGAGGTAAAAAGTTTAGAGAATGGTGACTATTATAATTACTATAGAAATATTATTTGATTGGGTTAATAAAAAAATATAAATATTGTATACATAATATATATAATAAAAATTATAATATATATTAAATTATAATAATTCCTGATTAGCTTTAAAAGAAACGTTACAAAGTGTGTAATTAAATGTAGGTACAAATTTTCTATTAAATCTGTACAATTTCATTTTCATTACTTTTTTTTCTAAAAAGTGTACAAATAATAAGTTACAAATTATAATGCAGCTGGATAAATATTATTATAACAATCCATTGTTGATCTTAAACATATCATATTATAATACCTATACTGTTTACTTCTAAGAGTTGTTCCTTTATATGTATTTATAAGTAAAGTAACTTCTAGCTTTATTATTATAATAAAAGCGAATAAAACATTGGTAAGTTGTTACAATGTATTAAGTCATACGACTTAAGTTCAGTTTACCTGATTAAAAAGAGGACAGAAAGTTTATATTATATAAGAAATTTAACTTCTGAATACTTTGTAGTTGAAACTCAGAAACTTTGAGACAAAGAGAAATGTGAAGCTTTATTATAAGCAAATAAATAAGTCAGTATTACATCATTTTGATATTTATTTTTGTTGAATTTTATTTTTATTAGTAATGATTTTATAAATTCAAATTGTAAGCTTTCGTAAGTACCTAATTCAGTCTTATGCCTACTAAAAATTCACATTCCTAGGAACAGTCCTAGGGATTATAATAATTGTGTAATAGCGAGTAAATAGTGCCAATTCCATGTGCTTGTTTTAATACGAATTGTATAATACGCCACTTTTGTACATTCTTTTGGAACTCGGTCTCGACACTTATAAAGTTTATTTATTTATTTAGATAAATTAGTATTTTTTATGTATTTACTTTTCTTAAGTAATATTATACGAGCATAAACAGCTCCTAAGCGTAGTTATCAATGACAGATTTCGATGTTCTTCTAACTCTCATAAGGATTGATTTCAATTAAATATGAGAATAACTCAACTTCAATACTTAATATTTGAAAATTTAAAGAAAATAAATACATCCCGAATTTTTCGTCACTTTAGAAAAAAACTTACAGCTGAACTTGGTACCTTGTATGTACTCGCCTTTGATCTTGATACCCCGTCATTCCAATCCAAGGTCTTAAAGATATCCTCTATTGCAATGGTAAACAATTTTGATGATATTACATCCCCCCGTGACTTTGACTTTCTTCGTGACTCGCCGCGCCAGAGCCAAGCTTGGACAGCTTTCACCCGAAGTTTTGTTTCGTAAGGTTTGTTTCGTAGATTTCGTTAGTGGAATGTGTTTGCGACCCAGTGCACAGACTGTCTTCACCACGTTGTCGGTCTCGTTCAGCCGGCCTAGCATGCATACAACGAGATATCTCTTGACGAGAGAGAGAGATAATGTCTACATCGAGTATTTTCTCGATTACCCTAACATGCGCACTACGAGAGACAAAATTCTCTTCCGAAGACTTCGCCTTGTCGAGTAGAGAAACATTATCAACCATAATCACAACTGAATATCATTCTTATTTCTTATGTCGTAAAGTTGAATTTACAAGGTTATTGACCAATCGTGCCAAACCGGGATGAGCCAACGTTTGTATAATTTCAAACGAGTGACACATGTTTTATTTAACAATGTTCTCGTCCTTTTGGCTAAGATAAAAAGTGTATATCTAATTTAAAAAATCTAATATGGAAAATAAAACGGCGTAAGTAAATGAATTTAATTATATATGTAAAACAATATGCTCGTGTTGTGCTTTATATCTTGTCGCACATTAGATAATTGTAATTCTATCACGCATTGTTTTATTTTTATTTATTTTTTTATTTTTAAAATTTTTTGAATTTTTGAATTTTTTTTTTGATTATTGATTTTACTTTTATTCTATTTAATTTTATTTTTACTTATTGATTTTTTTAATATAATTTTGTTTTGTTTTTTATTCTGAATGTTGTCTTGTCTTGTTGTACTAACCCAATATGGACTTATACTTTGGTCTGAAATAAAGTATTATTATTATTATTATTTAGAATAAGAAGCAACAGGGCGCAAATACGTTTTTTGTGTCATTATATGGCACACTTCACTCGACTTTTCGCATTTCCCGCTCTTCGTATACCGAAATTATATAATTATAATAGGGAAACGCCATGGTATACAAAAAATAGGCACCCGGTTTTATTTATTTTTTATTTATCGTCTTTCTCGTCGATAATATTGAAAACGAGAAGTTTCTCTTCCTAAAACGACAAAATTCGACAAAATTACGATGTCATGTTAGCTTCCGTAGAGATAAATATCACAGATCACTAAAATTTAATGATTATCTCTTCTATTGACGTAACGAGAAGAGTATCGCGTGCACGCATGTTAGCTACTGTAGACATAGAGAGATAATACGAGAAAAGGGGTAGACAAAATTTTGTCGTGGCGCGCATGCTAGGCCTGCTGGTTGCTCGTGGTGTCCGTTCCGTTTCCGTGGTTCATTTTGCTCGTGGAATCGGTTTTAGAGTTCCAGTTGGAACTGCTCGGAGTCATATATTGCCTGCTCTTTTCTGAGTTATATAGGAGTATACACAGTATCCCGCAACAGCCGGAGCATTAAACCTATGAACCACTGAGATGTCTCTTAATTTATATCTTTTATTCGCAACGATGAAATCTATCTCGTTCCTAGTCATAGTATCAAGGTTTTTCCATGTACACCGCCTTTGGGGCTTCTTTTCGAAAAATTAATTTATCAAAAAAAAGTCCCTCCACTTCGAGGAAGTTGACAAGCATCAAGATTATTTGCCCCACAGTATGTTATATATTAGTGCTAAGCAATTATTTTTAAAATTATTTTAGTACATTGTATTAACGTGTCATTGACTATTAAATGTATGTAAATGGACATTACGCATGCAAAAAGCAACAACTTTCTCTTCCCACTTGTTATACAAATGTAGATATTTTAGGCTGCAAATTTAGCAACCAATATCAATACTAAAAAGAAAATAAAACTAAGTTTCTTATAATCAGGAATCATCATCATCATCATCATCATCATCATCACTTCAGCCTATTGCAGTCCACTGCTGGACGTAGGCTTTGAGTAGTTAGTATATGTGGCTAGAATCGTCTGCGAAAAGGAGAAATAAAAATTATGTATGTAACCGAAGCCTTGTGTTTACTCAGACGAGTAAACAATGTCGATCACATAAGCAATGAATAGGACACGTGGATACAATTTATGTACAGAGGTTTTGAATAGGTATTGCGTAGGCTTTCATTGTAAAATATGTATGAATTTATGACCTTCAAGGACAGAGATTTTGATGTAAATAAATGTTATACACAATTTATATAAATACGGAGGTAATTCGAACGTTCAAATGTATGCATATATTTATTTAAACAATCATTTCAGCCTATTGCAACTCATGTGTTTTGCCCATAGTTACCACGCTGGGCAGGCGGGTTGGTGACCGCAGGGCTGGCTTTGTCGCTGCTGCACGCTATTTTAAAGCCAGCAGTTGGATAGTTATCCCGCCATCGCTCAGCTTTATAAGTTCCAAGGTGGCAGTGGAACTGTGTTATCCCTTAGTCGCCTCTTACGACAGCCACGGCAAGAGAGGGGCTGGCTATATTGTTTAATGCCATAGCCACACAGCATTTAAACAATATAGTTATATATATCACTTCAGCCTATCGCAGTCCACTGTTGGATATAGGCCTCATCAAGTTCGCGCCAAACATTAACAAAGTTTTCCACAATTCTCATCCAGCCACTACCGGCAGTCTTTCGTAGATCGTCGGCCCAGTGGATCGGATGGCGTCCCACACTGCGTTTGCCAACATGCGGTCTCCACACTCTCTCTTATTATATAAATAAATAAAAAAAATAGCACATTAACATAAAATAATAGATGTAATATACATTAAGTAGGAATACTTCTTAATTAAAACTAATCGTTTTTATTAGCTAGACGAGCTCTAAATTAGTTTAATTTTTTATGAAATTTTCTTTATGACATTACTAGCCGACCTAAATTTTTTTGGCCACGTAACGACATTTCGTATAGAAAATTTTTTATTATTAAATTTACCTAATCACTATAAATCAGACACTTTGAGGTCAAAAGGTGCTCATTAGCCGCAGAAAAATATCAAAAATCATATCAACGTTGTTTTATGCTAATTATTATAAATGAGCGCGGTAAGGGTTATTGTCCAGCGAGCGCGATTCGATGCTATCTAGTTTCCGAGCGTCGCGCCGCTGTTATTATGATAATAGCTTTAAGACACGAACTTTATTATGAACTATTTTGTGATCAATCAGTTTTACTTCATTATATCATGTGAATTAATGTATCAATTTTTCATCAGTTTGTCTAAGTTAGAGCATTGATAGCTAAGATATATAGACTGTCGTTGTTGTGAAATAATATTGTGTACTGTTTGAAGTAAATACTGAAGTCTGGTAAAAGTATGTTGTGTTATTTACTTGATCAAACAAAATTCACAGTTTGATGTTAAATATTTATCGTATTCTTCGCTAGTGATTTGTGTGGTATTCCGCGTTGATCTTCTAAAATATTATATATATGAAAGCAAATCAAAGTTTTCTGCAATAAATATTCTTTCGATATCAGTATATAATAAAACCGTTAATAAGTAATATTGTATAACATTTAACTTTAAAGTAAAGCTCGAACAAGCTAGGCTGTTGACGTCAACACTTGAATATAAATAGGTTTGTTGGCTAAACAGTTTATTTAGAAAAAGATTTCATTATTCAATAAATATCTTAATAAATAAAGTCAAGTCTTTGTAACCACTGATGGGCATAGGCCTCTTTCTCCATGTAAGAGAGGGATTGGAGCTTAATCCACCGCGTTGTTCCGCTGCGGGTTGGCGGATATGCTCTCCTATGAGTAACAACTGTCATCAGGTATTTATGATAGGGATGAGCAACCAGGACCGACAGCTTAACGTGCTCTCCGAGGCACGGTGGAGAGACCCACAAAAACAGACATCTAAAGCGGAAAGAAATATTTGTACAAATTTAAATATCCATCCCGAGCGGGAACTGAACCAGCAAACCGTCGGTGTTTTAGGCGACTACTCGCACCACTACACCAGAGCGGTTGTTTTGCTTGTACAAAGTACTAAAAATATAAAAGCCTCTTCTGCAGCAATTTTCTGTATTAACAAACCATTTAAAACTATCTATTTAGTAGCTAATAAGATTTCCGCCGAACACTATCAAGTAAAGATTAATCGAGTCTGAAGGCCGGATGGCGACGTCGATCCGTCACGGATCGAACAAAGACACCGACCCCATCTATCAATGTGATAACGTTATTGATAGCAGAACTATTGTTAGCCAGATGAAATATCCCTTCTATTAAACGATCTAAGATCGGAAAGAGTTGATATTCCTCATTCTGTACTTCTGTTAGAAGTCTATGATAATATAGTCTGATTGGCCCGTGGGCGTAGTGCTTTCTGCTCTAGGGGTTGAGGGTTCAATTCCCACCTCTATCTAATATTGTTCAGCTGCTACCTAAAACCAAGATAAAGCTTACTAAGGTAGAATAGACGATGAGACAATCGTGTATTTATGATCGTGTATTTATTTATTATAGTTAGAACAGTACCTAATTACGTATGCTCAAGAGGAATGTCCTAATACGATCCTTTTCTCAAAGAACAGTCTCATAGTTTTAAACTCTAAAGCCAGTAAGAATTTCGTATGAATGTATGTATGTATGAGAAGATGAGCGTATCTAATGCGTTCAAACAATGAACAAAAAAAAATAATAATAATTTTTCTGCATTATAATAACAAGTTAAGGGGAATTAGTAAATGTTTTAACAGTGAGTATTTTAGGCAGTGTGCGTGACTTTGTGATTCGTAAAACAAATATAGTCTTTACAAGTACCCTTAATATAAACATAATAATCGAAATAGCTTTATTCAAATAGGTTTCAAAGGCACTTTCGAATCGCCATTTTACAAATTAAAATTTTCAAAGTTATTTTTAAAAGCTAGGCTTCCACCGATTCGGAAAATTGATTCTGCAGAGGAGAATCGGCAATGAACTCCCCACTTACTCAGTATTTATATGGATAGTATAAAGAATAACTGAGAATTATTGTTTAAATATCACAATTTAATGTATTGTTTATTTCTTATATAAAACATAAAGTAATTATATAAATATAGTGTTTATAACTTTTGCGATGAAATGAACTTTATCAAAAGAATAACAGATTATTTTCGAAAATCAAATCAACATATTTTATATCAACTGAGTTGTCTTGGCGCAATCAGCTTTCAGATACGCGTTATTATTATTACAGAAATTATTATTATTGAACTTATTTAAGCAGTCATAATAAGTTCGTTTTGACATCCACAGACAAAACAAAAATGTTTATATAATGAGCACGAACCTCCTGAAGGAGGCACTTGGAAGGGATTTTTGAGTGATTTACGTTACAACGTAGTTTGATAAAGAATTCATAAAGCGATGAGACTTTTTTTTTGATAAATATTTTAAGCTACTTTTGCGTACTTAAGCTTATAATTAATATATAAAAGTATAACAAAATAAACGTAAATAAATACTACTTCAATGATGTATAATGTTTCCTTTCATGGTGATTATGCATAGGAATTTTTTGTTATCATTCTCATAACCGTTTTTGAGGTCCTAGGTTACTTAAGATAACTAAATTTTATAGATTAATAAAAACTCTATATTATGTAATCGAGGATTATAAAAATATATATAATAATGACATTTTCAGTTCATGTCATTATTATCTTTTTGAAACCATCAAAAGATTAATTATTGATAAATATTTATCATGTATTAATCTGTCACATTTTCATAACTTGAAAATGAACGATCTTTATCAAAGTTTTCTGTCTTATTTGTATGAATTTTAATTTACAACTACCTTTTACGTAGATTTAATAATTAGTATTATTTATATCAGGTTGTTTTTCCTGTATATTTTTATTTCGAATATCTACTGAGCTAGAGTAAGTTTGTTATTTTTTGCTTAAATTGTTTAGACCTAATGAAAAGATCCAAATATTTGAAATAAACCATGGTCAATGTCTAATGAATAAAAAACTTATAATACGAGTAGTTAAAGAGATTCTTAGCCGTTTCCTTCATTCAAACGACATTAATTTTCATTGAGTATGCAAAGTAATCAAAATATAATATACTAGCTTCTACCCGCGGCTTCGCTCGCATTGTTTTTTTTTTTTTAAATAAAAAGTATCCTATGTTACTTTTATCTAATACGTCCAAGAATACGTATGTGTACAAAGTTTCATGATGATTGGTTAAGCGTGAAAGCGTAATAAACAAACTTACATTCACATTTATAATATTATTAAGGATTAGGGATAATATTATATATATAATGACGGAAAAAATAAAAATAAATATAGAAAAATCCTTAAGAGCTGAAACTATAGTCAATTGAATTGGATATTGACCGTCGATAATACAGTGCAACGGTATTACAAGTACTCAGGGTTGGAACTTCATTACTGGACTGCAAGATGGCATTGAAGTAGCTAGATTTTGAGATTTTTTGACAAACAATTTTTTTATTTTTCGTAAAAAAAAATTTTTTTCATAAAAATTATCCTATTTTACTTCTAATACCTCAAAGAATATGTGTACAAAGGTTCATGATGATCGGTTGAGTAGTTTTCGCGTGAAAGCGAAACAAACAAACTTATATTCACATTTATAATATTAGTGTAGGGATAGGGATAGCACCTTCGAATCATCATTGTATAAATTAGAAGATTAATAATTATCGTTAAAATTGAAGCTACCACCAATTCGGAATTTAGGTTCTGTAGAGAAGCAACTCCGTAGATATTCTTAAAAGAAACTGTGTTTTTAATGTTAATTTAGCACAAATTAATAATTAATATAAAAGATACAATAAAAATGTAGCGGCCTGATAAGTGTAGAAATAAAAAAACAGATCAACTTCGCGAGTGTAAAAAAAATATTATTTTAGTTAAGCGATTTTACTGCTTCCTACATACGACTATAGAGAATAATTCCCGGATGGCAATACGTTGGAGCATCGTAAAGAACTAATTGGTGATAAAGGTGCTAATTGGACGCGGCTATCGACGCAAGCGCACTAATGAAACAGAACCGCTGTAACGCCTCCCTTAACGATCTATAAACGATAACCTTATTTTATTTAGCTTATGTAGGAGCGAGCTGGATGTCGGAGAGCTATATTAAAACCGATATATAATGAACATTTATAAATTTATATATTAGGTGAATATTGTTATGAGGTAAATAAAAGTTTTACAAGTTTTGATAATATTTTTTTATTAAGATCCATAACTATCATAAATACTGTTATGAATAGTTTTTGTATGGAATTTGATAATTAATAAAATTCAATTCCATCAAAATTTGAAATATTAATTTTATGAAGTTTCATTAATTAATTATTGGGCTGGATATTGATAGTATTATTGGTACATTACACAAGTTAGAGACGAATGTAGTTTTTAGTCAACTTCTGTGAAATAAAAGCGGTTTAACGATCTTTATTATATTGTAAACTTTAAATTATTCAAAATAGATTAGTAGCTCAAAAATGGCATCTTTATCTATTGCAAAATTCATTAAATTATATAATAATGTATACATTACCTATAAGAAAAACCTCCACAGACTATAATAAAATCAGGTTAAATGCTTTGATAAGTAATATCGTTAAAAATGCTTATTAAGGGCTTGTTGGGCGGACCTCGATTAGCCTTCGTGACTTTTGACTCATGGTTGACCGATCTTCGATGCGTGGCCATTCTGACCATTCTTACGATACGGATCAACGCTCGCGGTATGAACACTTAGCGATAAATATGACTATTATAATCATGTTACTAGCTTTTATTTTATAAATACGCAGTTTAGTAGTATTCATTATATAAGTGAAAGCTCTAAATCAAAAAAGCGTAGAAAATATTTTATCAAAAATATTGTGGTTTCAAAATTTAATTTGATATTTACTAAATTTTATAACTTGAAAATTGAAGCGTTTTAAAGTATTGTAGTTAATTTGTGTAAGAAAATTGTTTCATTCGATATTTTTTTGTTTTTACAAATTCATTTCAACTTAATCAGTCAGTTAGAATTCACTTTTAGAAGTTTAATTGTATGTATTATCCGCTAAATTCACTATTTAATTTATCGGATACAACCCAACTCTAATACTACTACAAATGGGGGATTTACCTAAATACATTAGGTATAAAAATTGAAAAGCGTTTGTTCCTGAATATAAAATGATAGGAAGATACAGCAAAATATTTTAAGTCTAAGTAGGTACTCATTAACTAACTTATGTAACGAGGTCAATTAAGCAATTTCACAATTATTAATTATTAAACAAAAGAAATTTATGACTCGCAGATAAGTCAAACGAAAGACGGCGTTTAGTATGCATCACTGCGGGTTACGTGTGTAAGGGTAGTTATGGGACTAAGAATTGCCGAGGTTTTAATAGCTGTAGCTAAACGCCAAGTATTTGTTGAGTGAGGTGAGCCGCAATTAAAATTCAATTTGCACAAATCAACCACTTAAACAAAGGAAAACACTAATGATTATTTTCTTTGTATATCTTAATATAAGTAACGTTCTCATTAAGATCTTGTCAAATGAGGTTAAATATTCTGTCAATTACTCACTTTAATTACTCATATATATGTATATGGCATGAATATAAAACAAAGTTCTATAGCATCAGAAGATAAAGGGTTTTAATTATATTTTTTTGTTTGTTATCAATGTAGGTACTCACAAATAATTCTCAGGAATATTAAGTACTCCCGTAAGGTACTACCTATAATGATTTATTTGAATAGAATGTTTTGGCACTGTTGTTGTTACGAGACACAGGTTATGAAGGCTTATCTGCTGAGTCATTCGTGCCACTTTCCAGCTTTCGTGACGGAATTTGTAGGATTTTCATGTAGACCATTTGAAATGATTGTGTATTGAGCGAGCTATACACGAAAGGAAACGCTTCTTTTGGTCATTCCGATCACTAAGCTTTTCTAAGCGAGCAAATATATCAGGGTTTTTTGAGCTTAATCCTTCTACCATGCTACCTAGTTACGTACAATTTTCATTTGGTAAATCTTAGATAGTTGGGTAAGTGGTATAAAGTGGTATAAATCCATATGCCTTTTTTTCTTGTGAGGTTTGTCTTAACTTAAAGTCAATAAGTGGATATGATTTTTATTATATTTGTCATGTATTTTGAATTTTCATATACTTAAACAAGTTTATATTGTTTATTAAATATTTGTCATATATTACAACAAAACTTGATAGATCAAAGTCAGTAATAAAAAATTAAAAAAAAAAAAAAGCAAACAACTCTTTGCAATATACTTCAAGTTTTCTTGTTTTCATTATATTGTAACTAAAACAAAGAAATTAATATGATGATAAAGTTCAATCAACTAGAAATAGTTATAAACGAATTAATATCAGTTACTTCAAAAATAACGAATACGCGCAGCCATATAACTTAATCATTAAGTTTTATATTTAAGATATTATCACCCTTAACAAAAATATCAAGCTGAACGTCAAACAATAATTTAGTTTTTATGATGTCTTATCTTGATCCAAAGCATATTTATCATCCAATAAGAGCTAGGCTAGCGTAAGTTCGTTAATTAGGTGGCGCTGGTCACGCATGTCGCCGTCGCTATCATAGCGAACATATTTTCTTCATTAACTTGTCCGCCTCCTACGTTTTTTTACGTCGCAGTAAAAAGCTTAAGGTCTTTTCATATTAGAATATTCGCGTGTATGGCAGCGTAAATCAGTGGATTGTCACTGTGGTCGACTTATAATTTTATTGTTGGAGGAAGGCGACACGACAGTGTGTCACGCGACGCCTCACACGACATCATGCGGATCCAGCTTTTATTGTCCAACCACTAATTACAAGTTATTTCGAACTAGATCTCGCCTTAGATTGGACTCCAGACTACAGGGCAGTCCTTTCGTGAGATTAATTTTACTTACATTAAATGGATGCTTTATCTACGGATTTTTCTAGAACAGCTAGTATACATTAGCTGATAGTAATGATTAATTTTTTTATTTGTTATATTCTGACTAAGAAGTATGATTTGAGCATAATTTGGTCGAAATAAATTTTCATAAAATTCAGAAAATGAATGAGTTTAGATAAAAAAATGTTACAACTACTAGATTATCTAATTCACTCACACACTCATCACCTCAGCCTATCGCAGTCCATTGTAGCTGAACATAGACCTCCACAAGTTCGCGCCAAAATTGGCTCGAACTCATATGTTTAGCCCATAGTCACCACGCTGGGTAGGCGATTTGGTGACCGTAGGGCTGGCTTTGTCACAGGCCGAAGACGCTGCTGCCTGTCTTCGGCCTGTGCATTTCAAATCCAGCAGTTAGATGGCTATCTCGGCATCGGTCGGCTTTTTAAGTTCCAAGATAGTAGTGGAACTGTGTTATCCCTTAGTCGTCTCTTATGACACCCACGGGAAGAGAGGGAGCGGCTATATTCTTAACTGGCGTAGCCACACAGCAGGAGTAGTATCTAATTGACTAAAATAAATTTATTAACTAGCCTGTTGGAACAGTTTGTGGTGCCACTTTCTACTCCGCGGTTCGCGGGTTCAGTTCCCGCCTTAGTTTTGGTGTAATATTCGTATTTATATGTTTATATGCTTATGTATTATTCTTATGTATATTCATTAAAAATGTTTTAGCTCTAACAGTCGGCTGTGAACTATAGTATAAGCATTAAGTTGCTTAACATAGAAACAGACGACAGTGTGTGTATGCTATAGATATTGATATTTTATATTTATATACTTATATTTTACATGTCTCTTTATTCAGTAGTATATTACACTATGCGTTGTACTAATAAGTTAATCATCTTGGTTTTTTGTTGTTAATAAAAACCTGCGGAAACAGGACTATTAAATCGAACATCAGATTTTTTATACCAAAATTTCATATTAAAAAAACAAATTTTTAGGAGAAATAAACAATGAAAAATCGGTCGAGCCATTTTGAAAGCAATATTTATATCTATGGCAATATAAATGAAATGTTCTGCTGAAACCTTAGACTATATTAAGCTTTCCTAGATTCCGCGTAATACAGTGTCAGTGTCACACTCAGTTAAGATGCATACGCACGGCTTAGGAACTCATCACATTTGAGTATGTTAACTTAATGGATCATCATTACAGCCTATACAGTCCACTGCTGGACATAGGCCTCCACAAGTTTACGCCAAAAATAACGTGAACTCATGTGTTTTGCCCATAGTCACCACGCTGGGCAGGCGGGTTGGTGACCGCAGGGTTGGCTTTGTCGCTGCTGCCCGTCTTCGGCCTGTGTATTTCAAAGCCAGCAGTTGGATGGTTACCCCGCCATCGGTCGGCTTCTTAAGTTCCAAGGAGGTTGTGGAACCTTGTTATCCCTTAGTCGCCTCTTACGACACCCACGGGAAGAGAAGGGGTGGCTAAATTCTTTAGTGCCGTAGCCACACAGCACAACTTAATAGATGTCTGTTTATAATTTTTCCTATTGACGTTAGACATTCATGGGAGCACCGCTTTCAATCAAGATTGTTATCGCGGGATTCTCAGCGTTGAATTGGTTTTTAAGACTCTTATCATGCTTGGTACTATAAAATTTGGTGATTGAGAGCCTTACATGTATACAGTAAAAAAGAACAGAATTCATTAAGATATGAATTCTTAATGATTTTTTTAAACTTGTAGAACTAAGATCAAGAACACATATAGACGAAGACTAACTAAAGGGGTTGGGTTGTCTGGAAGAAATGGCTAAATAGCGATAAGTCCGCACATTGTACTTCACAGTCTGTAAATGTTTTTTTAAATGTGTGTATTGTTTAAAATGTAGCTGTGGTGTACAATAAAGTATAAATAAATAAATAAATAAAATAAAGAGCTAAGCTTCGATGCTTTTCTTTCTTGAAAGACGGGCCAATATATTTATACATACATCCCAGACTAAAAATATTTTTTACTATCAATGAATTCATGATTGAAATCAATTGTTTACTGTAGTTAGATAACATGATTTAAATACCAATTATTGAGTTTTCAATTTAATTCTCAATAGGTGTTGTAATCCATTAAAATAGTTTTTTTATTACTTTTTTCTCAATAATTCTTACCTAAATAGGTTTTCTTCCATGAACAGACTGAAGTGTATGAAAGTAGGTTGTCCACGCCCCGCTGCCATTATGCGACAGGATGTCGACCGGTCTGGCTAATAGGTGTCATTACTGTGTCGTTCAGAAATTGCTTCACTATCGGACGAGTTATCACGACTTTATAGGCCTAGATTACATGCTGCCTTTTATATCGTCCCCGGTCTACACATAACGACACGCCTACTGTTTCATTACAAGTCTATTTTTAAATTATTTAATGTTTTAATTAGTAAAATATTAACTTTTATAATTACTATTGATTTTATTGACATAAAAAAAAAACTTTTGCTTACTATAGTATCTTCTACTTTTATGTTGTAAAATGACGATTCGAAAGTGCTCTTGGGGCCTATTTAAATAAAGCTGTTTTTGATTTTGTTTAGTATATAACTTCAATTTTGTTGTTGTAGTACTTATAGCATGTAATCTAAATATCTAAATTTATTAGTAGGTACTTAAGGTTGCAGGTTAGTACGCTTTATTTTGATAAAAATACGGCTACCTCTTTTAATTTTTGTTGTAAATTACCCTATCTCCCAAGTTGGACCAAATTACAGATGCTTACAAAATTTGATAAAAATTGGTTCAGTAGTTTCGGAGTTACATGCCGACAGCAGCGCCACCTACCGGGTCCATTTGAGAGAAAAAACTATCCAATCTCCCAAGGTGGACCAAATTACAGATACTTACAAAATTTGATAAAACTTGTTTCAGTAGTTTCGGAGTTTATTGCCCACATACATCGTGACACGAAATTTTTATATAATTATATATATATTACATCATGTTCTATAAGTGATTGTTTTTATTGAAACATGTATATTATTTGTTAGTTCGTTTATTGACTAAACTTATAATACTATACTAATATAACTATATTCTTAAATTTTATGCTATTAAGCCATAACATAGATACAAGTAATAAACCGTTTCGAGGTTGTTAATGTATGCGGCACATTCATATTCTGAACGTGATAATGAGTGTTATGATAACGGCCCCGATAGATACACGGGAATATTTCAACCTCATACCCCTTATGGGTTATGTAAATGTGAAAATTTAATTTAATAGCAGTTATAGTAGCGTCTGTCTAACTGCTTGCTTGGTCTAAGCTTAGATTTGTGGTTGTGGCACTAGAAAATTTTCTTTAAATATTTAATTTGTAAAGATGTTTAAATGTAAGAAATAATTCAACTACTCGTAGCAGAAAATAAATAAGGAGTACGTACCGAAATGTGAAAAATATTTAAGCTTATTAAAATGGAAACAAAATCTGGTGCTTCGCTAAATTTTTTGAGTACGAATACGAATTATTAAAGAACCGTGAAATACAGAACCTGTAAGCGATCCGCGTACGGGCTCTCGAACTGCAAAAGTGTTGATATCCTTGTTTATCGCGTTACGCCCATATTACGCCACTGACTTATTAGCTGGGCATCCACTTCCTAACTGTCGATGGGTATGTCGCAAGCTGACAAGTGCGGCTTTATCACGTTTCTGTATCACGGGCATAAACCACCAGGTTTGCGATTTACTTCCAGAACTGTGAGAAGAAAACAGATTTAAGCAGTCTTAACTGAGGTAGGGCACAGCAGGAATTTCCAGCCATACTAACAAGGTGTCCACACCATCTGAGTTAGCCTTTAATGAGCTTGCACTCTACACTAAACTGGTCATATTATTGCGTTTTAGAGTCTCAAAGTTTGTGATGTGATCTTGCCATCGTAGTCAGAGAATGCTTTTTAGATGCCTTAACACGTCTTCTAAACGTCGACGCCTAGGCGTCTTATATCACCTCTGTGGTAATAGGTCTCAGTGGCGTAGAGAAGAATGGGCAGGATAATGGCTTTATACACAGCGATCTTAATATGAAGCTTTAAGTCATGCGAACCCTAGACTCTTTACCTTAGCTGACCAAACTGACAAAAACTCTAGCGATTCGGAAGTAGATTTCTGTATCCAGACATTTGTAGTTAGGTATGTAACTGCCGAGATACTGAAATGATTATACCTCCTCTTGGGCAATTCCAGCTAACGACATTTTTGTAGTCTGTCTAGTGGCGGAATCAAACATACATCATCAGCATATATATATACAATTAATAATACCGTGATCTAACTAATCAATCACATTACTGACATTAGACTGATTCACTGATTTATCATCGCCGAGCACGTGTTGAAGTTACGAGCAAACACGTGAAATTATGCCTTCAGGACCTTTCTATAAAGTAAATAATTTGTAAATTCTATATCCTATATTGATGAAATTTTCTATAATAATTCTTTAATATGTAAGCTAAAAGTATAAGAATACGTCATATAACTTTTTTAGGTCCTGAGTATAAGATTATTTCAAAGTTCCAGTGGTTCCAGTTAATTTAAATGGAAAAAGAAAATTTGTACAAGAATACTAATACTTTAGAATTTAAATTATTTTTGGATATCTCAATGACATGTCTTTTCAAGATTTTTTTTTCAAATGTTAGTAATGAGCTGTACCAACTACTGCTTCACTTTTTTTTACGTATAATTTCGGCTATGACATGCCTCAGTGTATCTCTAATTGTCCCTAAACGGACACCAGTTTAATAACACGTTGTGTACTTCTGTAAAAAATAAAAAAAAAGTAAAGGCAACCAATACAATTTTAATACATATAAATAATCTTGATTTTCAATAAAACTTAGTTGTTATTAATTAAGTAGTAGACGTGTTTATCTTAATGTTCATATCACAAATAAAGTGATCATTTATTACAATTGAATGTAACTCGCAAATCATACTGATATTGTGCAAAGTGTTAAAATAAAAATGTTACAATGATAAACATTATCTAGAAGTGGTATAATTATATTTGTGTCACGTTAGTAGGGAAAAAAATAAAAAATAACATCTATAGTATTTAAGCAATCCAATTTATCAATAAAATTATTTTAGCAACAATTTACAAAAACTTATAAGAAAATAAAAAAATCATTTAGGTTTGGTTAAAATAAATAAGTAATAGTTAGAAAAACTTTAAAAAAAATACCCTCTTATAAATACTAGTGGTCGCCTTATGGTCGAAATTCGGCCAAAATAATATAAATTATAAGTTTAAACATTATCAAGGTTTTAATGAATTTATTAAGGTTATGTTTGACATTCAGTATAGACAAAAGATATTAATCTATAATCTATTTTCAATTTGACGTCAGACTTTGACAATAAACAAAATAAATTTATATATGTGTGACTGGTACATGGTAGTGTGTGTAATGTTTTTTTATTAATTTAATTTATATTTTATGTACAATAAAAAAAATATTAGCATTCTGCACTCCTTCTCTATATAAACTATAAGTGTGCGAAATTTCATGCTCCTCCGTCCACGCAATTTTCGTAAAAAGGGGTAGGTACACGATATCATACCAATCTAAAAAGGAATAATCTTATCAAATTAGTGTATTGTCATCGGTCCTTGATAAGTCTACTATGTGTAAATTAAATCTAAGCGTTTGAATTGGGAAAATGAAGTCCAAAGCAGTCGGTTACAAACATACAAACATACAGGTGAAGCTAATAAAAAGCGTGTAAAAATGGTAGATAGTGTTTGTTTCAGCATTAGATATTTTCCATAAGTAACAAATTCCATTTTACGAAACTTTTAAATTAAGAGTAAGTTTATAGACTTTATCGGCCTTCCAGTTTATTATCGTTCATATTAATTTTGCATCCATGTTTTGGCCATTAGTTCACTTTAGGGGTAGATGATGTATCAGATAGGGAGGTCAAGTGTCCCCCCGGGGGGTGAAATGTCCATAAAAGGGGGACGTTCTGACCGCGCAGTCAGATCGAATATGTTGATAACAGCTAAGGAAAACAAGACAGCAATTTTAAGTACAATTCTGGACTCTTTAATTTACCGGCTGATAGCTATCACGCGATGTTACGTATCGAGTTTTAATTATCATGGCGGGGATTGCGGTTAAGTGATTCTTTATTTGTTTTTTTTTTTTTGTAATTGCCTTTTGATTTAACAAACAAATATTTTATTTAAAATTAACTGCCAAACATAATGGAACTACATCGACATTATTCCTATTGTATAATGTATTTATTCTAGTTGAATCCTATTCTAGTTGAGTCCTATAAGGACATGACAATTATGTTTATTTTAGTGACGATTTTCCTTTCTTCTTTCTTTTCTAAAATGACAGAAACATATAGGTAGGTAGGTTTATTATGAAGGTTTGAAATATTATACACCCTTACAAGAAACTATCAAATCTAGCACGCTCGTTCACATGCTCGATGGCAAAGAGGGTAGTTTTTATGAGTGGCACCAGATGGCGTATGTCATTTAGTGCACCCACATCTCAATATCTTTCTTTGACCCTTGACTTTCTTGCGACTAGTGTTCTGATCCCTGATTCTGGTCGTAAATATTAAGACTGGTATTTTTGATGTTTTTATACGTATGATAGATTTCGACTCTCAGAAATAGATTCTTAACATTATTTTTAAAATGTCACTTTACAGTAAGTAATTTCACCGGTTTTGAATATAAACTGAGAATAGATTCGCTTTAATTTCATAAAAGGATATATTATATAAATCTTTTAATTTAGAATTTTAAAAGCACAGACATAAAAATGTGTTAAACAGAAAAAAAATTGGCTTGCTACTGGCCTTGTTCTATATATAAATAGTATTATTTTCAACTAAATGTTAATCTTTACAAATGTTTTTTTTTTTCACGAATGTCAATCTCATAAGGTTTATTATAGAATAGAATAAACTTTAGTGCACACCACTCAGAAAAAAAAGAATACATAAAACAGTTAGTTAAACATAGAGATAGTAATGTACAACGGCGGTCTTATCGCTTAGTAGCGATCTCTTCCAGACAACCTTTAGAAATAGAAAAATACGCATTGAAAAGGTAGGTAGCTTATTTTTCGTTTTATACGTGTAGCTTATGGGCTGACTACACAAAGAAAAGATACAGTGACCTCCGTGTCCTCTACAATAATGCATTCAGGATACTGTTGGGGCTGCCCCGATGCTGCAGCGCCTCAGGCATGTTTGCAGACGCAAGAACCGACTGCTTCCACACCACCATGCGTAAGCGATGCGCATCTTTTGTGCGTAGAGTAAGGGGCAGCCAAAACAGTGTGCTGAAGATGATCGCGGAGCGTTTTGACTGCTTCTACCTCCGGCATTGCTGCGATAGACACCTTGCGATACAAATGCCGGAGCGAAAGCTTTAAATATTAATTATTATTATTATTCATATTGGACATTGTGTGATTGTAATTAGTTTCATTTTATTATTGTAATTGTATTTTTCAAATTGTCGTGACATTTATTAATTTTATTTTATTTTATTTTATTTTTAAAGTTGTATTTGCCTTAGATATCGAAGTGAACAATACATTAGATTTATATTATGTTTTTATTGGGTACATGTTTTTATTTTTAAATAGTAAAATTTACGTGTCCGTTATATGTATGCACATCTATTTTATTAAATATCATATTTGACATTGTGTTGTTGTAATTAGTTGTTTTAGTTTTAATATAATGAAATTATTGTTAAAATTATTTATTTGTATTAGGTATTGTTTATTATTAATGTGATTTTATTATTTTATTATTGTATTTTACAAATTGTCGTGACATTCATTAATTTTTCTAGTTGTTATAAGAATTGTTTAAGACGAATTGTTTTATGGGTCAATTGTTACCTGAAATAAAGAAATTATTATTATTTTACTTTTTCTAGTTGACACATTAAAATCAAAATCTATGTTTACATACACTTCTTCGGTTCTAATACTAAAACTGTAGATACATGTATCCCAAGCACATATATACACATTTGATTCTCTCATTCATTCTTTAAATTATCCTCTCATTTAATTTTTTTTTATTTACTAGGCACACTTTGATGCTTGTTGAAGACTGCAAGTAGCTTGCTGTTATTAAACTATTCTCATTTCTATTTCCATGTCCACCATCAGACCTTGGTCATTAATTACGTATGCTATTTTTATTAAGGCCAATTGAATAAGCCCAAAACGATAGTTGTGTTATAAGAAAGGGTTGTTATCTAAGGGTTACAAAGGCAATTGGTTGTTGTAGAGACCAAAATGTTCTATAATTGGCTTAATTAGTGACATATAGAATAAATCAAAGTAGACCTAAAATGTGTATGCGTTTTTCAATTTTTTATCTACGTCATAAAATATTAATCTATTTGTATTTTTGGGTGATTATTAATTCATTAAAACTTGTAAAAATTAGAGTTTTATTAATTTATCTTTACATTTGAAAAAAAATAATTGTAATGCTTAATCTCGTCACTATTGAAAGTAACCTTATATTTATAAGCAAATTCTACGAATAAATTATTTGTTATTGAGTAAGTTAGAATGAGTTAATAGATTGTTATGTATTTACGAAATCAAATACATATAAGTATAGCAAAAAACTGTTTTCCCAAGGTTTGTTAATGTAAACTAACTTAATTTTTCAATAATTTGTGTATAGATGCATTCACGATAACAACATTACATTATGTAAAATGAAAAAAAAATGTTGGGGGTAACAAGGCAATCATGTAGACGTAGGATTAGAATTGTACGCGGCGCGCCATCTAAACAATTTCGCCTAATGACACCGGCACAGTGCTTCCTTACTGCATGGAATACCTCGTTTGTTTTGTTCCGGTAATTTAGTTTGTTGTGCATGAAACCTTTTTGTTTTGTATGTTATAATGAACAAGAGTTAGACATTATTTGAATATATTTCATGGAACGGGAATGCTATTGCATTTGCGCTTAAATGTAATCGAAATGGTCGATCAATTATAATAATGCGTGTTTTTGACTATTTTAGTAATCTACTAGTTGAAACTATCCATATTACAGTGTCCTCGTCCTTGTGGGTCGTTAAGCTATCGGTGCCGATTTTGATCATATACACCTGATAACAATCGTTATTCATAGTAGGGAATGTATCCAACAACCCGCAGTGGGGCAGGGTAGTGGATTAATCTGTGATCCTTCTCCTTCAAGAAGAAAGAAGCCTATACCCAGCAGTGGATTTTTATAGGCTAAATCATTACACTACATCATCATCATCACTTCAACCTATCGCAGTCCACTGCTTGACATAGGCCTTCACAAGTTCCTGCCGAAAATGGCGCGAACTGTGTTTTGCCTATAGTCACCACGCTGAGCAAGCGGGTTGGTGACCGCAGGGCTGGCTTTGTCGCACCGGAGACGTGAAATGTGATACGTAAATATAATCTCGTAAAGAAATTTATTTCATTAAGTCTAACGCTTAGAAAACAAAAAAAGTGCACATATATAATGACACTGCTGCCTATCTTTGTCCTGTGTATTTAAATGCCAGCAGATGGATGGTTATTCCGCCATCGGTCAGATTTTTAAGTTTCAAGGTGCTAGTGGAACTGTGCTATCCCTTAGTCGCCTCTTACGACACCCACGGAAAGAGAGGGGGTGGCTATATTCTTTATTGCCGTAACCACACAGCTTTATCATTAAACTACAGTAATCATTATACTACATTGTAGTATTAAGTTCAAGAAGTCTACCATCGTATGAATACCTTTTTAGTTAATACTGTTTTTTACTCTTCGTTTTAGGTTGATGATGGTTTCTTGGGGCGCTACTTTAATCAATATTGACCCCGTTTCGACATAAAATAGTCTCTTATTTATACCTAGTTAATTAAAAACTGTGCATAAAACTATATACAATAAAGAATTTATCCACACGTAAACACAACATTACTTACTTTACTTTACTCATTACTTTACTTTACATCGTTACATACATCGAAATATAAAAACTGTATTCAGATTCGACACCTTTAGGAAACGTTTGGAAGTTTTTCAATTTTTCCGCGTTGAAATTGTGTAAACAATAGCCAGGGCCTTGCTAACGGCCGGCGGGTTAATTAAACAATAAATAGCCTGCTAACGATTATTATATTCAAAAGCGGCAACTTTGAATTCGCATCACTCTCCAGTAATGTGTCAACTCAAAGCGTGGGGGTCTATTTTGCTGTTTCGTGCGACTTATGGTAACAAGAATATTTCTTACGTTTAAAAACATTTTACTTTATACTACTTGGTTTTTCAAAGTAAATATTTGTAAATTAATCTCATTAGAGAATATAATAATGAAATAAATAGAGTATTTTTTTAAAATTTACTATTGTTATGATAAATACAAAGTAGTAACACGATTATTTATTTTTTTATGACATTTCAAGTAATCTGTGGATTTGGTGACAATGATAGTTGTGTTTGAAATTATCTTTCGTAGCGTGAGTACTCACCTCTTTTCCGACTGTAACGGTGCCGTTGCTTTGGCGAGCTTTGAGAGTAGGACCCCGTCATTACGGGCAGCTCGTTAACGCTCTCTAATTGCATCGGGTTAATATAGACTTTGTTAAATAAAATCTCTCATCTTGCCTCCCGCGCCCTCTCCCCTCCTCGTCGAGTTTTTTCGTTATTTACCACGCTGCAGATGCCCTTAATGACGCGTTCTGAAACTTACGATGACACTTGGCGTTGCCTCGCCTCAAGCCTGGCTGTTAATTGCGCAAGAAATTAAAGAATTTTCGTTCTTAATGGGACGGCCTGATGTACGGTGGGGGAAGAGGTGATTCAGAATAATACTGTGTACAATATACACTGTGCCAACTCAGTGTATTCACTATGCTGGTTAGTTGTTTTTATTTCTTTAGAGTTTTGTTATTTGTATGACTGAAATTATAAAGCAGACTTTAAAATTTTCATATATAGTATATAATAACAAAAAGTATATAATTAAAGCTGGTTGGATTTAAAACTTCTTTATTATGATAGGAGTCTCAAATAGTCAAATAGTTGATTAGCAAGCTTGTTATTTAGCTAGTACTTCACAGTCATAAGACAAGAGGTAATTGATCAATTGAGACATCTGTCACAAAAACATAAATGTTGGCTGTCACACTTCAATATTTAATTAACTCCTTAATGCAGACATATCATCATCATCAAGAGTTGCCGACACCTAAATGTATTAACTAAGTTTGTACATTAAATTGAACGTAAAATTTTCTTAGGACGTTTGATCAAATCAAAGTAGCGGATAAGCGTTCAGCGCCACGTGGCTGAAACATTACGCCCGGCAATTCGCGCATGATTAAAATTATACCATTTCATTTATTCATTATCGCTAAGGGAGTTGGTGGGATTGTACTCAATAGACATGACTTTTAAAATTAAAATAACATTGTTAAATTTCGATCATGTGAATTTTTGGTAAGTAAGTTATTATCAATTTAATAGTTTAAGTTTTAGTCATGCATTATCTTATTATTTTTAAATAATATAAACCCTATTAGTGAATAATAAATGATAATAATATTAATAAAAATATGCCACACGTCTGTAAAAATTATGAAATTATTATCTAGTTAAGAATAGCAATGACTTCCGTGTAACGTCTACGAGTAATCAATTCTATGGTGAGATGTTAACAAAGACGTTCGGCAAGACTGGTATGAATCGGGACGGATGAAGATTGGCGCCCTACTTAATTAATCCAAGGGCTCTAATTAATAACAATAATTCCAATGCGAGTTGTCGCCGAGATCCGCCAGATGTCGCTCGACGATAAACGCTCTTCATGGAAATGAACTTCTATTATTCCAAATGTAATTATTGAAGAGAAACTGGATCCTTGCGCACAATTAAATCTTAAGAACGTAGGAGGTCGTGAAATTTTAATTTAATTTATAGCTTTATAGATTTCGTTATTAAATATTTTTCATTTTGAATTCAGCGGTGCAAGAACGTTTACGTACGTACGTACGTAACGTTACGTTTGCGTTTATGTACGTTTAGGATAAATTCTGGTAATTTTATAGTACCAAAAGTAGGACATGAGCAAATTACTTCCGTATCGTAATTAAAATTTGCTTTACATAGAGCAAAAAAATTAAAAAATTCACAATATATTAAAAATAATTCATTTTTTTTATAATGTAGAAGCTAGGAATCTATTAATTAGTAACAAATTTTCATGGAGTTATATATTATTTATGCAAATAAATATACATTGTTCTTTTTGTTCAATATGTTATGTTTTCATTATTAGCTTAAGCTGAAACATAGCATAAAATTAACACAAAACAAGTATTGAAATATTTGTTTTTGTTGAGAGTCCTAACATAACAAGTTTGGCGAAGTAATTATGATCAATAGAAAACTGACAAAGACTTTAGAAGCCCTTACGTTGTTACGTCATAATTATTTTGACAAAGGAAACTTGTCTCAAGCAATCTCAAACAAATAGAGCTAAGATGCCGTACAAATTTTGAGGGCGACAGATCAAACGCTCTTTTGTTTTATCTGTAACGTTGTAAAATGGCTTCTCTGTTTGTTATGCTATCGTAGGGATGTCCAATACGATACGATATATCGAAGTATTGATACAACACTATACGATGTACCGATATATGTATAATAAGATATTATAGCCATCTGATTGAATTTATGTGGATCACACTACCTAACTGCATCGACCCCTATCATTTAGATGTAATGATTAGTAATACTAGATATTGTAATTATAATGCTTGTAACGTAACTAAACATGAAACAGAGAACTCCACAAGTCAACTTTTATTAGCAATTTGTTTGTATGTTTAAATTATTTGAGATTCATAAGATTGTATTGTAGCGAAAGTTTTGTTTAAATTTAAAGCTCTTTGCTTGTGTTTATTCTTTTCAAGTAATATCGCTTTTGTATTTTATTAGAGTTAACTCTTTGGAGTTAATTAAATTAAAAAGTTGATATGACCTTACCTCAGAAATGGTTTAAAATAGATTTTTTGACGTAACAACGTCTAATAAATCGATGAACGCCGGCTCCATGCACGAAATAGGATGACTCATTGTCCCGTTACACTCATTGCAAGCTGGCGCCTCATCTATCTCTCTTCCACTCGATTGGCCTATGCGTCCAAGGAGATGTTTTGTTATGAGGTTGTCCCGTTAAACTATTGTATATAAACCAACTTTACAGACAACCAATTTTATATGTATATAGAGAAGGATTAAATAATATCGTGTATCGATACGAGCGATGCAATACATTGCGATACGATATATCGATACAAATTATTTTTATGGGCATCCCTATACTATGGTGAGTGTGATTTCTGTTTGTAACAGGAAAATACGTTATACATTTTTTTTAATATATTTATATTTACACTCAATAACAGTGTTTTCTATAAAATATTAGCAGCTTATAAATATTTTATTAAATATTGTTCTAATAACTACTTATTATCGTTAATAGTAAGTTTATAGTTTCCTATTTATATACATTTGTTACATAAGATAAGCTACAATATGTAACGTATGTATATGATGGCTTATAGCGTGTCTCCGACTTGTTTGACATTCAATCCCTACTTAATATTATAAATGAGAATGTAAGTTTGTTTGTTACGCTTTCACGCGAAAACTACTTAACCGATTATCATGAAACTTTGTACGCATATACTTGTAGGTATTAGAAGTAACATAGGATACTTTTTATTTAGAAAAAAATCAATGCGAGCGAAGTTATGGGTAAAAGCTAGTATTCTATAAAGGTGACCCATTTGATAATTATTTCTATTCAAGTAAGAGTTGATCTTACACGAATTCGTCGAATGAAAGAAAACGAAAGATATAAGAAATAATTCAAGTTGAATGCAAATATTTTAAAATATGTACATTATTAGATACACATTTTGATTCACAAAATTGAGTCGATGACTTAATTTAATATTTTAGGTGATATACTAAGATTTAGAGTAATTAATTGCGATTACAGATAATTATAATTACAATGGGATAATATAATGAGGTGGCTAACCACACATTATTAATCATTAAAATACGTTATGTATACGACAAATTTATCTTATATATGAAATTATCGTGTCACAATGTTAGTTAAAATACTCTTCCGAAACGGCTAGATAGATTTTTATGAAAAGTTATGTGCATATCGGGTAGGTCTGAGAATCGGCCAATATCTATTTTTCATACCCCTAAGTTATAGGGGAGGGGTATTAAGGGGGGTTTATAACATATATGGCAAAACAACGTTTGCGGGGTCAGCTAGTATTATATTATAATACTAGCTGTAGCCTACGCGCGTTGCTAAGCTTTTTTTCTTTTTTTTGGTCGTACCAACTCAGAAACCTTTGTGGGCTCATGTACAAAACTTTGCTGAACACCATGCACATGATCAAATGCATAGTTTACGATTCTATAAAGGACATACAGACAAACATTCGTTTTTATATATATAGATTTCACTCTATATCTACAGTTTTATTATAACGAACTCAATACAGTTTTATAAACAATAAGTTAGTTATAAACAGTAGTGGTTATTTAAAGAAATACATAATAATTTAAGCTTCCGGGTAACATTTTTTTTGAAAATTTATAATGATGTGATTAACAATACAAAGGCCATATAAAAAATGCGAAACTGCTACCTTTATGACGTGGTCATTATTACGCGTTTCTAGTGTACAGGACTTTTTATTTTAACTGCAGACAAAAAGTTACTCGTTTTTTGTAATAGAATAAAATAAAAGTTAACACCTCCACCGCTAATGGGGTCATTACAGATAATAGCAAAATGCCATTTATTTCATATCTATATTTGCGCAACCGGAGGTCGAGCGGGGGACATGTGCGACTCAATAATTTTATTGTGCCGGGGATTTGGCTTACAATTGCGTGAAATATTATCTGTGGGTGAGGTCCACGACATATGCTGCGGAACCCCACGTTTTAAGCGACGCGAGTTAGTCATAGTGCTCGATGAATGAAAATTGTACTTTCTTTATTATTAAATCATAGGATAAGATGTCCATTGACATATTTTCTGTAACTGACAAATAAATCACGTTGTTGTAGAAACGCCGAAAAGACAAAAGAATACTAATTGTATTTAATTTTTTGTTAAATGATTTGGTCTTATTTTATGACTAGCACTTAAGTCGGGTTAGCAAAATTTCTAAATGTCATTTAGTTTATAATGTTTAAGATAGCGTCAAAGTCTATATTTTAAATAAACGCATATCTGAGGCGAGAAATATCATTTAAATTCGGTACGTAATGTTCCGCTAATTTAGTGTATGTAGGGGTGAGACAAACAAAGCCGCGTGGCGTGACGGCGACGTCCAGACAAAAAATATGACATCTCTATAATAGCGCGGCGTTCGCGGATAAATGTCTCCTAATGATTTATATATTTAAAAATATTGCTCTGAATACTCACTATTAAAGCGATTCTATAATAAAGAAAAGTACGACCGTTCTGGTGTAATGGTGCGTGTGCCGCGTGCTTGCAACCGGCGGTGTCTAAACACCGGTGATCGCAGGTTCGATTCCCGCTCGGAGTGAATATTTGTCATTATACAAATATTTATTTCCTAGTATATAGTTAGTCCTCCACGCAAAGTTGTCGGTCCCGGTTGTTATCACATAAACCTGATAGCGATTGTTACTCATAGTAGGACACATATGTCCTACTATGAGCGGGACATATCCCGCAGTGATGCAGCGTGGTGGATTAAGCTCTGATCCTTCTCTTTCATGGGGAAAGAGGCTTATGCTCAGCAGTGCAATGAGCAATGAGCTTAGAAGGTGAAAAAATTACATTCAGAAGAAGAAGTGATTTGAGATATAGGCTCTTTTTATTTTTTATTTAATTATTTTTTAAATATCTTATAACACACACACACAGACGGTCCCTTGTTCCTAAGGTAAGCAATTTAATGCTTGTTTATAGGTAAAAGCCACCTTTTATAGCTAAAATATTTTTTTTTGTTAAACATACATAGAAATAATACATATATAAATAAGTAAATACAAATACTACACCTAGAATTAGGCGGGAATAGAACCCGCAATCTGCGGAGCAGAAAGCAGGGTACAAACTGCGCCAACGGGCTGGTCAAATTATGATATTTTTATAAGATAATTCTATGCGTCTTCTAGCAGAATTTTAAGTTGCAGTCTCAAGAACAATTTTTCGTTAATGAATCTGTATAGTTCCGAAAATTTATTCGTATTAGACTTAGACTTATTAGACTTTTCTCTTCAACAAAAACTTTATACTCAACTGAGAACGAAGTAAAATCAAACGTAAAGTGTTGACACTACATGGGACTGGGACATTTCATTAAAATAAATGACATAATTCTTAATACAGAACAAAATTTCATATAACCCTTCAATAGTAAAGTGAAATTAATTAATGTTAATGGATCTAGAAGTTTTCAGATCCCTGACAATTTCGCTGGCATCATTACTTTGTCGGATCACTACTAAATCGACAATATGTGTACTGTCGCGTGGCGAGTAATCCCTTAAGCGTAACCCACTGCGTGAGAAGTGAATGAACAACTGGGGTCCGAACTACTTACAATCGTGTATGAATCTTAGACTCACCGTCCAGGAAATTAATACGACATTTAATTTAATCTTGTTAAATATGATGAAAGCGAAAGATTGGAGGGTTAGTTTTATAGGAGTTTATTATCCTTTCAAGTGAAAAGTACAAAAGAATGACTTGAAACTAAGTACCTATATACATAGCTGGAGGTCCAGAATAAGACAAAACATTTATAACACTAACACTCCAACTAAATTAAAAGCTATTCAGGTAAAGCAGGGAGACAAAGCTAATTTTTATACAAATAGTGACCTTATTTGGTATTTAAGTCTCAACTGAATACTGATTTTTCAAAATTATTGTTGCATTATAATCATAGTTTAACATGTATTTGCTTGGTTGTCAACCAGTTTTGTCTGAAAACTAACATATTATGCTGCTCTTCCTAGCACTGCGTATTTGGTGGAAGATTAGCCTTAAGATTGATAGTGAGCGAGGGCTATCGTTGAAAGTTAATTCGTGTTTGTTGTCAATGCAGTAACTTTATTAAGTGTCGGAGAGAATGCAGCTTTCTTAGAAAATTTACACTACTTAAAAGAAATGAGATAACTTAAATTTTTCATTTTCAATTTATACTTGTAGATGTGTATGCCAATTATTTTATGATTTCAATATATTTAATATAAAATGTAAAATCGTTTTCTTAAAATTTAGTATTTAGGAATTAAGATACACAGTAGGTACAACAAAAGTCATAAATGCGTTGCTGGCTTAAAGGGATGAAGGTATGTGGAAAAGTATGAAGGACAAAGAAATTGTAGGATGGTGGTTTACGGCTCTATCACGCTTTGTAAATACTACATTTTGCTAATTGTTGTGAGCATGTAAAAGTTTGATTCAAATTTCTTTACAATAGCTAAATTTAGATTTAATGAGGATTTGAAATTAATACAAATATATGAAAAATATTGTTAAATATTAATTTCCTAAAGACAAATAATAGTCATAAACGTTGTGTAGGGAATTGTTTATCCCTTCAATATCCGAAGACGACCCTCTGTCCGTATTAACCCTTGAACGTCCGGGGGCCTCGACACGCGGACTGTCACATTCACAATATAGTTTTATAGTTTATTATAATATTTTCGTTCCATATTGCCCCCATTTCCCCTCGCTCTACAGTTTACACTACGTGATTTTGTACTTGAAATTTTTATAACGAATACTTTAGATTTAAATTAGTCACGAAGTCTATTGGGCGTTAAGTTTTAAACAGTAATCATGCGGCTATATATACTTAGCTTATATAACATAAAAGTAGCTGCATTTATCATAAATTATAATTTTTAAAATTAAGTTTTTTTTTTTATGTATATACTTATTATACTTACAGTTCGATCACAGCTTGTTTTTTTCTTGATTTTTTTTATGTCACTAGGTCGGCAAACAAGCGTACGGCTCACTTGATAGTAAGCGATTACCGTAGCTTACAGACACCTGCAACACCAGAAGCATCGCAAGCGCATTGCCGACACAATCCCCAATCCCCCCAGGAGCTCTGGTCACCTTACTCACCAACAGGAACACAATACTGCTTGAAAACAGTATTATTTTGCTGTGATCTTCTGTAAGGTCGAAGTAGGTATCACCCCAGTCGGGCTGCTCCATAATTTGAGCAGGAAATTCCTGCTGTGCCCTACCTCAGTTAGTGTTTGAACCAAAGCATAAATGTGATTGTATTTTGATAATTATTTGCCACGTTATACGTATTAATCATTTTTGTGTAGAGAATACGAAGGAACCCCACGTGTGAAGCGAGTACGTTCCGTTATTGCTTGCTTCAAACGATGACAATAAATCATCTAATTTGGCGACGAAACGCGAATTCCGGGTAAGGCTACGTCTGTGGGTGGATTTACAGTGTTCAAATGACAGCTACACGTGGTTATTACAAGAATTACTCCAATATGACGATTTACGGATTTATATCTCGGAGTATATTAAAATTACGTAGGGGTTGCAAGCTTTGTTTCCTTGATGTATTACTTTGAAGGATATATTCGATAATATTTTATAAAATTATTTTATTAATGTTTTCTCTGTATATTTTTTAATACTCTTTAATTTGGAACTTAAGTGTTTTTAATTGCATGGGATTACATATAATACAACCATTTTTTACAAAGTTTATTCAATGAGAGCTTTCTTCTTTCATATTTAAGATAAAACTAAGATCTCTCTTAAAAATACTCTATCTGGCATGATAAAACATAATTTAAATACTAATAATGTAAGCCAGTAATACTTTACAGCAACTGAAACCATATTTTCCATTCAGATAGTAAGAAGGTTGACTCCTGCTAGGAGTACATGAGTATGTACTCTATCGGATCGATGGTGCTGAGCGTTGTGTACGGAAACAATGGGCCAAGGCGTCGACACAATGGACAATGCCCGTACCTCGGATACGATAAATACACTCATCTAACCTGTGTCCGTGTGTGTATGTGCTTTATTGTGTAACGATTGTTATGGTTGACGGTGTAAACTATGAGACTTGTTTCATTACACCTACGTATACATTCCATTCGGGTATTGATGTTTCGATTACGTCACTTGCTTGATATTTGTTATTGTATTTATGTCTATTAGTTACAATATTTCTTCTCCATTTGACTATATATGTATGCGTAAATATGACATGAAACTGTGCATCAATACTGTCAATATATCATTTCCTCTCCCCTAAGATTGCCTGGAAGATATTTCATTGATATTACTTTTAGCGATAAGCCCGCTTTTTGTACATATTTCCAATGATTGTTGATATTTTTTTTTTGGTATAAAGTGTTATTATAATAATTGTACTATTCACCTGTAATTATTATAAAGATTATTAAAAGTATCTTAGAGATAAAGAATTTTATTCCGTAAATGATTATTTATTTGATATGATAAGAGCGCCGACGATTTGTATGTGTTGAATTTCAATTAGATAAGGTACGTAATTTCTATATTGATAGTTATGAAACATGACATCGTGAACATGAATGTATACAGTAAAATTGGTTTTTAATTTATAAAAAAATAGTGTGTGTACAATTCACATACGGCAGAAGTGAAAGTTCTGAAAAGTAGGCGACGGGAGATATTTTTTTTTACCGAGAATATAAAATACTGAAGAATATATTTCAAATCACAACGATTCTAATGAAGTTTTACTTCAAAATCAGTTTAACTGTATGTAATTTCTAATGCAACTGTATCGATGAAAATTACGGTCTCATAAAAAAGGTCGTAAGAGCCATGCGAAACGCATCAGTTACGCGTTTTGAGCAAAAATGTATTTTATCTCATTTTCTCCAATAAATTTATATGTTTGCTTCTTTAACGTGACGCATTTTTGTTTGATCGAGTTTTAAATCACAATTCAAAAGAAGATTCACCTTGAAATGAAATTCTGATAATACTGTAACGTGACTGGTCAAAGTGCTTTTAAAAGTCTTCTCGAAATAAATACTTTTTGGTCTTTTACTTATATGTATACGGATATAGTCGTACACGTATCACACTCGTACATAACACTTATTATATCTTGCTAATTGAAAACAAAAATGAACTTTTAATATCAAAAAATATACATAATGAAAAATCTTTAAAACTTTAGTCGCTTAATATAATCAATTAATTAATTTTATATAAGGAAAAAGTTTAACTTACGTACTAACGAAGGATTTGTATTTCAACCTTAAATACGGTAAGCAATATTTGGTATAGAACTAATTTAGTTCACAGATGTTCGACTAGCCAAACTCTATGTTATAGAAGGCGTGGTTGCAGTAGATAAGTAGATTTGTGACAGTACGGTAACGACGCACATAAATTTTGAGGACAAACACCGTTACAGCGGCTTAGCTTCCGTACAAACAAGGGACTGTCGTATGACACCAGCGTTTGAGGGTTACAACCATTTATTAGCAATACACCGTTATTATTGAATAAACTATGCGCTACTCGTTTTCAGATGTAGCGTGTTTTGGTGACATTTTGTTAAGCTATTAATTTTCTAGGCTAAAGTTAATTGGAACAAAGCTTTTCCTTATCACATTACGAGTTTTGTGACCTGGTATTAAGAAATGCGGTTTGACCTCTTAAAACTAAGGTTACCCTAAAGAACATCAGCATAGAATTGCAATGTCGGCGCGTGCGCAAGGCGGGTGTGCTATCACAATGCAGCGGAAGACGCCTCGCGCCGCCCTCGGCAGATGGTACCCTCTTCGACCGTCTTGAAACTGGTTTCTAATGAACGCAGTTTTATTGACCTCAGATTTGAAGGAATTTTTAATCAGATTTTGAATAAAAGTCTTTTTCACTCGTTCATTGATAAAACTGATGGACGTTATAAATATTATTATATGTACATATATACGAAACCAATGTATAATAACAAAAACAAATTATTAAATATCTAACAGTTACTGACCGTCCCTGACTGACCTAACCCTTCGATGTCTGTTTTGGCGCATGGCCGATAATGCTGATTGGTCTTGTCGTTCGATTCGAAATTTATACTATATTTTTAAACATAGTGCTATTACTATGGTTTTGTAATGTTATCGATTACATGCAAATAATAATACTTTGTGATTTTATAATTTCTCGTTCCCCTAAAAAATAATTTCCATACAGTTTCCGGTTATCATAGAGCCGCGTCACGGCACGCGTCTGCTCGCCGCACACATAAACATGATAAATATGTAGCTCACGAACACACGAGCAGATAAGAACACGCGCCAAATTGAGTGCCGTAATGAATGAGCCCTAAAATAAACCGCCATACAAAGCGAACATCTTGTATTACCAAGTTTTGTACGGAGAGGAAGTAGGAAGGCAGCTGGCTATGACTTCTTTTTCTTCGATTTGGTAATGATGGTTTGTAGTGCATTGCGCCTTTGTTCCGGTGTCCTGTCGCGTGCCTCGACCTATTATTGAGACTGTAAGTAGGTGGAAAGGTGTTCGGGTGTAACAGTACCGTTGCTAGTCAAGATGTTTTGATAGACTAAGATCTGGGGTGGTTGAGACCGAACATGGGTTATAGTGTGTTTAAATAAATAAATAAAAAATTAAAATGTCTTTCTCGATTCATATGATCTATATATATGTAGTATTATTTAATATAGTGGGGAAATCCACCAATAATAATCATAAATATGTAATATATTTACTTAACAATATCCTCTAGATTATTTTAATTAAAAAAATTAAAAAACGTAATTGCAACAATCAATTTTTCGCTTTAAAGCGATCTATTTCAGACAAACTGATATAGTTAATTATTGTATTAATTCAGAAGTTACATCACTAATCAAAATTAATATGTCCGTTGAGATTAAATATACTTAACTTTTGAAAAATTCCTGATAGCTAAATCACCTTCATACCATTTGTAAACATTAACATTACGTGACACATTAGCTATATTATACTCAACATCTAAACAGACACTTAGATTACAGTTTGTCTTAGGGGATGCGTGCACGCAAATAGTAATTAGTTCAATTTTCAACGCATTACGTACCCTAGCAGTGCTTGTCGGTACCAGCGCTTCAGCTAATTATTTGTTTTTAAGTTTGCGGAACTTGAAGGGTTGAAGATAATTTTAATACCTTGTAATACCTCGCAGTTTTGGCTACTTTTACACCTATTTATTGTTAAAAATGAAACTTTAAAGCTTTTAAAAGTGTTGTCGGGTAAGAAGACCGAGTTTTAAGCTTTTGTCTTAAAATGAGAGGCCTAAACAGGCCCAGAGATGGTATTTTACAAAGTGTCTTCTAGGAATTTCGTTGCTGACACTTATGGCTGCTAATTATTACTATATGTCGTGGCGTGATGTTTTATAACCTATATTATAACTAACCAATACAGCTTTCTAGTAGTGAATTTTTAAAATTAGTTCATCAGATTCATAAAATTTGTGTCTATATTAAAAAGAAACACGATTCAACATAATGTTAGTGTATGAATGTGGTAATATCACAGATCACCCCCGATTTGTAAGTGATATATTTATAATAGATAGTTATGGTTGATTTTTTATCTATTATATTTTGACAGTCCTTACTTTGTGAACGATTTTATATCTATAAATAGAAACTACAATAACTGAGTTAATAATTTTTTTTATTTATTTTACAGGAAAAGAAGATGACGGTGAACCTCCGGCCAGTAACGATGACAACGGTGGTAATGATCTTTTTCGTTTGAACTGTAGTGTAATAAAATATTTATGATCATCATCATCATCACTTCAGCCTATCGCAGTCCACTGCTGGACATAGGCCTCCACAACTCATGTGTGTTGCCCATAGTCACCACGCTGGGCAGGCGGGTTGGTGACTGCAGGGCTGGCTTTGTCGCACCGAAGACGCTGCCGCCCATCTTCTACCTGTGTAATTCAAAGCCAGCAGTTGGATGGTTATCCCGCCACCTGTCGGCTCTTTAAGTTCCGAGGTGGTAGTGGAATTGTGTTATCCTGGGTGGCTATATTCTTTACTGCCGTAGCCACACAGTATTATTATAGACATGACATCATGAAAAAGATCCATATTACTTTCAATTAATACTTAATAATAATAATAATAATAATAATAATAATAATAATTTTTATTCATAAACATTAGTACATTACATAAAAAAAAACACATTTTACAGCAATTATATTTGACACTAAAATAACAGTATATCCCTGGTCCCCACACTAGGATTCCCTGTGTCGTGGGGTCCAGTCCCTTCCGTTAGTCTAAAACAATTTTATTGTGAAAAGGATTGTATTTATAGTTGACATATTGCATATAATTGTTAATTTAAAAGAACTAAAACAAGAAATGGTGTGTGTGTGTGTGTGTGTGTGTGTGTGTGTGTGTGTGTGAGTGAGTGTGTGTGCGTGCGTGCGTGCGTGCGTGCGTGCGTGCGCGCGCGCGTGTGTGTGTGTGTGTGTGTGTGTGTGTGTGTGTGTGATTGTGTAAATGAGTATCATAGCATATGCATGGTATCTTTATGTGCGCATGATATTAGATGCCACTATTCAATAAGTTCTCAGTATGGTCATAGCTTTTTGGTAGTAGCCATTTCTGAATGGTGGTTTTAAGAATGGACAGTGTCAGATTTATTATATTTTTATTAACTTTAAAGAGTTTATTGTAAAGAAAGGGTCCCATATAAGTAAAAGATTGACGAGCAAAAGACGAACGAGCTCTCGGTAGGTCCCATTTAAGAGTTCTGGACGAGGCTCGCGCTATCGTCTTCGCAACTTTATGAAAGCGGACAAGTACCGATGATATGTAAATCTGTCTCACGCGGAGAAGGTTACATTCCAGGTACAGTGCATTAGTGGAGTAACGCCATGGTTTGTTGAAGGCTATTTTTAAAATTGCTCGCTGAGCACGTTCGAGAGGGAGGAGATAAGTTTTTTTGGACGCTCCCCAAGCAATGATACAATAATTTAAAATAGATTGACATAGGCTGAAATATACAGCTCGAATTAGGCTCGGATCTGCTATAAGCCTAATCCTTCTAAAAATGTGTACTAGCTTTTTCACGCGTTTCGTTACTGCATCAATATGTAATTTCCATGTAAGGTGTTCATCAATCAGTATTCCCAAGTATTTTATAGATGAAACTTGTTCGATAGACGGGCATTGACATTGAAGTGATATTGGGTGTTTTGAACAGTCGGATGAGTGAAGCTTAAGGTTCAAAACTTTATTTGGGGCAGACCTCTTCGATATACTTAAAGCTATGAGTTTCGTTTTGCTTGTATTGAGACTCAGTAAATTGCTTTTCATCCAGTTGGCTACAGTACTCAATCCCCCCTCAGCCACAACAACGATCTCCGCCCATGTCTTAGCATGGAAAATTATGGCAGTGTCATCCGCGAAAGTAAGGATCCTAGCCTGTGGCAACTCAAGTGAGCAGAGCTCATTTATGTAGATTAAGAAAAGAGTAGGACCCAAAACACTGCCTTGAGGCACGCCGTAATCAATCTCGGTATATCGACTCATGAATTCGCCAATTCGTACTCGCTGTTTCCGTTCACTCAGGTAGGACCGAAACCATTGCAATGCTAAGCCTCTAATTCCCAATAATTCCATTTTTTTCAATAGTATCGGTCGCGACACGGTATCAAACGCTTTTGCAATGTCCAAAAAGACGCCAGCACATTTTTGTCCATCGTTAATTTTGTCCGTTATAAAATCAACAAGGCTCGTGACAGCATCCTCTGTCGAGCGAGCAGGGCGGAATCCATACTGGTTCGGACTTAAAAGGTTGTTTTTTTCCAAGTATTTAAGTAGTCTTACATTTACCACCTTTTCAATTATTTTAGCCACCGCACTCAATAATGATATTGGTCTATAATTAGCCGGTTCTAATGCATCACCCGTCTTAAAAATAGGTATTACCTCTGCAATTTAATTTAATTACTTATCTTTTGTGACTCAATTATCAACAAATGAAAGCTATGTTAATGATGTAGATAGGTTTATTTTGTCGATAAGAGATTGCTGGAATATTCTAATATCAAAAAGGCACGTGGTAGTTCTATACATCTATACAAATAAGTTTACTAAATGCATGTAGTATAAATGCTACATATAACAAAAAAACATTTTTTTTCAATTTTTGTCTGTCTGTCTCTCTGTTTGTTCCGGCTAATCTCTGAAACACCTGGACCGATTTTGATGGGACTTTCACTGACTGATAGCTGATGTGATACGGAGTAACTTAGACTACTTTTATTTTAGAAATTTACTTATTTTATAACTCTACGAACTGAACATTTACTTTTTGTTAAATTCCACGCGGACGAAGTCGCGCACAGCATGCATATTGGCGGCAGGCATATTTCCTAAAATCAAACAACCTAAACATTCAACAAACAAGATTTAAATTTAAAAATATTAATTCTCGAGCTTTATGCTCGATGTCCACTCGAAACTTTCTAAAACAATATTTTATTGTTATTTATTTTTATTTAATTTAAATATATAATGTAAAGTAATATACTGAGCTATATAGATTGAGCTAGCTACATTAATAAAAATTATTCGTATAAAAATCATATTTTTAAAATTAGGTGGCTATTTCAAAAAGTGAGGCATCTATCCCGGTTTTCCCCTATATACTATCTCGACTTTATTTCATGACTATGTTAAAATGTAACGTAATATCGAATGATAGGTCAGTAGAATATCATTATCTCTAAAAAGAATAGTTTATTTATAAAAATTGATACACTTATCGAAGATTATAATTTTTTTGTCATATCTCTTTGATACGGTGAGGGAATTGTTAGCAACGAATAATCCAATGGAAATAGCCGTGCGGGTCGGTTTACAAACTTGTGGCGGTGTCTCAGGCTGCTTGAGGAAACTGGATGACATTGATGATTATCAAATATTAAACATAGGGGATTCTGGGGTAAGTTTTTATCTTTATTAAATGCTTATCTTGCTGTACAAAATTAATTTCAGTTTATGTATATGATAAACTCACACTAATGAAATGTTAATAGCCATTATCACCAGTGATTGTTAAATTTATCTTAACATTTAACGACCAATTTTTGTTCAGATAACTGCTGTTACGCATGTAGGTATATGTTTGTTTTAGACTAGACGAATATATTTTTTAAATATATTTGAAAAAATTGTTTGTTTACAAATATATATTTAATCGATAAACAACAACGTTCATTGACTGTCTATAATCTGAAGAATAGTTAAATTAAGTATTTAGTAGCTATACCCGTGCGAATAATTCGCACTGAATAAGTGTAAAAAATCACTTTACCAAATTACAAAAAGTATTTATACGTGAGTTGATTTGAAATTGAACAAAAAATTTACCGACCGTCAATCATGTTGACGTTATTTCAAAATTAAAGCCATCATAATATGTATAATTTGAAAGAGCAAGCAATTATCTATAAAATGATATATAATATATGTGGAGTAATTGTGAGATTTTTTTCTAAAAAGGGAGGCAAACATCTTAAGCTTAACGTAATAATATATATGACAAGCTCGTGATAATGATGCAATATTTTCATAATTTTCAACATGTAATAATAGAATTTACCTACCGCAACATAAAATGACAATTTATTAAACTTTTTCACACATATTTTAAAAATCTCGTCAATATCATATGATATTTAAAAGTGATACAAAATTTTTGTCTAACATATATGTTGTGCAACTCTTTTTGTAATATATATTTTAACTATTTAGAATTAAAAAGTGATATTTTATGAAGGATAAAGGTTATAAAGCTTTAAATTACGTTATCAAAGCTATCTATCTATATTATCGTACGTGACAGCTGACGTGAAAATGGTATAATTTATTTGTTATTGAAATCTTCGTAATGATAAAGTTATCTTGTCGTAGGTCTTATATCAGCTTAGTAGCCAACTAAGTAGACGGTTATCTAGATTGCAGTTATCTTATTATCTTTAGCTCTAATCTTATAGTGAAACAAAGACGTATAGTAGGTATAGATAATAGCAGACACGTGTGACTTCGCTGTGTCAAAATTTTCTAACACAGTATATTTCCTAAATTATGAAATGAACAATAATTTAAGCTATCTAATATAAGCTCGTCTCATTTTAATGACGTGTACAATACGCACATATAAAACGAAAAGCGGATATTGTAAAAATGAAATATAGTAAGCGATATCTGAATTCGATCCCAGTCGATAGTAAAGCGGGTCGAGAATCGATTCTCTTCCCGGTCGTTACTTGTGTCATTAATGGTGTCGTAAAGCGTGGTCGCGGGTCGACGGTATCGGAATGTGGCGCGCAGCACGCCCGGAGCCGATAAACTGTCTAAGGCTGATGGTAGACTCGCTGACTTGAGATCGAACAAAACAGTATGAAGAATATCGCGTTAAATGTTTACGAGATGGAACAAAACGGTATAAGTATCATGATGGCGCTAGGTAGGTTCAGTAGGTTAAATTTAAAAAATTTAAATTCATTTTGTATATTTCAAGCATCACTCATTTCATGTAGGTGCTAAAAATTGTATTAAATTTCATATTTTAGTCCATGTTAGTATATATATGGTATATATTAGTAGAATATTAAAAATAACAAACTATTATGTGTAGAATATATATAATATTGTGTAGATTTTATTTTACATAGTTTTCGAATAATTAAAAATACTAAACAATCTCCAATAAATGAAATGAAATTGTTTAGTTCATAATAAATACGTTAAAATTTAAACATTTGGTTACGTACTTATTATGATGGAATAAATAAATAAGCAAAAATATTGAAAGCAAGAAATATTATTGTCATTTGTGTTTTGTATGTATATGCCTTATATTGTAAACGCTCATAAGCGCCTCTTGTCTTTATTTTTCGTTTTACCTTACCACTCTAGCCTGCTCGAGACGCCCTTCGTTACGGTACCTAATTAAGTTAGCCACAATCATTTTAAGTCTACCTGCAGGTTCAAAACGTTTGCAGAAGAGCCTATTCTTACTTCCTTTAATTTACGCATTAAATTAGGGTTGATGTTACGATTCACACTTATTAATTTAGTTAAGTTTCAGCGACGTTTAATTGAATATATTTGAGGTACAGTTTCAGAAACATATATAGTAATACATAGTATAGATATTCCGATTTACGTATTGTAATATAAATATAAATTCCACTCAGTGTTTGTATATAGGGGTGGTGCGTGCAACAGTTTTGCATGAGGACTGCCACCAATTAGAAGCAATACCAAAACCATCGGCTCAAGTGCCATCATTATCTCGGGTTCACTACGCGAAGCTAGCTCTTCAGGCCCTGTCATTGGACATAGAATCCTATGAAATATTCACGGGTTTTTGGAGACAAGTGGAGTGAGCAATCCTCGAGTATGGGGTTGGGACATAGTTAAAGCGTTTAGGTTGAGAGTCGTTGAGGGCGCAGCCTTTTGTAGATTTTTATATCGTTTTAGCGGGTATTCGTGGTCGAGCTATTTTATCAATTCGTAGGGGAACAGGATCCGTTTTGACAACTCTTAAAGGCGGAAAATTGGCGGTTGTCGTATCATGTGCGAGTAAATAACATCCTTATATAGCTACTGCATAAGTACTTACAGCTGTAGAGACATTCTAATGAGATATGATAACATAAAGTGTTAATGCTACTTTAAGTCATGTGATATTTTTGGTGTGACGTCATTTTATATTTAATTAATTATATTTTTATCGGTTTTGTTAATCAACAATACAATGATAAGGATATTGAATAACTTACTTTAACGTGTTTAAATAATTTTTTTGCCAAACAGGTGTTCATAAATACGTACCTCTTATAAAAAAAAAGGATTAGATTTATTCAAACCTTAGTGCTTGGTATCAAAGATTTATTTAAAGTTATAAATATCGCATCGGACCCCGCTCGTATCGAGTCTGTTCATGCAGCCGCCATAACAACTACATAAAAGCACTGAAGCATGCGTCCACTGATTGGATGGATATTTCTGATTTAATAGGATTCGCATATTTAGATATTCTCGATATGCATTTGATGTAGCTATGAAAGCAATGTAGTTGCACGAATACTTCAACGAATCGCATTCATTTTAATAATATTTAGCCGTGAAATTTTTGCAATTGACGCCGTCCGCTTCAACGTGTCTTTAGATAAGGCGTTAGATAAAAAGTTATAGGCTATTTTAATTTTACGACGTCGGTAACAATTTTATTTGCATTTTAAATCTAAATCGAATTATTGTAATTGAGAATATATTTAAAAATTATTATGCATATGCATTCAGCCTGTAACATCCCACTGCTGGGCATCGGCATCTTTGCTCATGTAGGTTCAAAATTATTATTACATTGTATTCAATCTCTAGTTGTAGTGCTCGTGTTTTCATGCGTTGATTATTGTAAAGCCACTCGACTATGAATGATGATGATTATGAAATATTAATGAACGCACAATAAAATAAAAATTCGCTTCAATTTAAGCGATTTCATCTGCACAAGAGTCTTCCCATATCGAGACAATGCGAGCTCTCACGTTAAACTGTGACCATTGTTTTGATCTTTTGTTCTTTTTGTTTTAAGCCCCTCCGTCGTTTCCGAGTGCGAGCCATGTACGTCGAATGATAATATTCTATAATGTACTATTATTAGAAAAACAGTTTTGTTTGAAACAAATGGAAAAATGACGAATGTTTTGCACTCTATGTTCATGTTGAGCAGACATTTTGCGTACATAACCTACTAACTATGGTACATACACATTTTGTTTGTTCAGTATACGAATGTAGGTAATAATAATGATGATAATAAGTATCTATTATCTAAATATCTATTTTTAATTGGTATAAAAAAAGAAAAGTGACTTTTTATGTATTTCTGAAAGGCTTCTGAGCAATTAAATATTGAATTTAATAATATATTTTAGTGCGGCTGCTTTGATTAATTACATTAAAAATATGATATGCTGTTAAACCCAGTTATGTATTCAATCATAATTAACGAGGGAAAATACCATTAGCCTATATCAATTAATATTGATCATGAATTAATATTTTATCGCTTTATTATTTAAAATGATCTGTTAAGGAATATTATATAAGAGTCAGTTGATTCGCGTAAGACTGATAAGATTTGCACGCAGACAGATATGATACGATATTAAGATTGTATATTTTACGTTTCAAATTACGTAGTCAAGTAAAAATACATTATGTTATGTAAATTGCAAATGGTGCATTAGTTGCATGAAGTAGTTAATAAAACTATATTAGCTTTTTTGTTACCATTAAACAGTATCCACACTTATGGAAATGATAATAATAGTATACTCTTCACACTCAACGGTGAACAGGATTTTCTCCTGTATCCGAGTCTAGAAATACACATAATACACGATTAGAAATGCCCAGACCACATAAACATCACAAACATCTGTATGGCCTCCACAAATGCTTGTTATGTGCGGGGATCGAACCCACAATCAAAGGCACAAAAACCAGCGCTGTGACTGCAGCGCCAACAAAATATATTTTGGTTTCATAAACTGACCTGAAAATATACTGACCATAAAGTTTTTTATAAGGTGACATTTCTCAGGATTTCCTTCGCACTCTTTAGAAATTTATCAAAAATTGCTTAAAATGTAGGGGCTTCAATTATTTTATCGTGTTTTAAAATTTGTATGTTTTTCTCTAACAAATCGATACCTCGGGGCTCAAAGGGCGTAACCGCCATTTTGGCGAAATTGACTTTTTAATGCAGCCCTACTTATTTTTTTTACCCGACTGCCAAGGAAGGGTTATGTTTTTCGCGCGTATCTTGTATGTATGTATATTTGTATGTAATATTTTTTACTACCTCATATTTCCAGAACCACTGAACGGATTTACATAATTGAGGTATCGTTAGGTTCGTCTTAGCTGTCCAAGTGTTCTTAGATAGGTGACATTTAAAAAAATCAAACATGGCGGCTGCGCGAAGCCATTGTATTTAATGAAAAAAAAAATTTTTTTCTCGAATACTACAATATGGGTATCAAATTAAAGGGCACAGTACAAGAATTTTAAAAAGGTATATCATGATTATTATTACCGTAATACTAATACAGAAATACAATATTAAAGTTTAAAAAATGTGGACTTGGCTCTTTCCCACGCCTATGCCATGTCAAACTCGCCTCTTAGGCGACGATCAACTTCGGGGTTGTAGCCTTTCTAATAAAATACAATGGTTAAAAAAACATACAATTAAAATTACAAATAAAAATTAATAAATGTCACACCAATTTACAATTACATTAATAAAATCAATAACAAATACATAATACCAAATACAAACAAATAATTAATTAATAATAATTTCATTACATTAAAACTAATAGTTGTTGACTTAAGCAGTCACCTATTTGCTAAAGGTCAGGCTTACGTTGCTTTGAGCAGAGTGAGATCTTTCTCCGGGTTTGCTATCAGTTCTTTTGACCCTAAAAAATTACTTAATCAACCACATGATGTAAACTGTTTTAATGAATTGAACCGATTACGTAATTTGTCTGACTAAAAAGACATAAATAAAATAATAATTAAAAATAAACAAAAAACCCGCCTGCGTGAACAATAACTAATAGAAAATCAACTGAAAAAGCTGGAACAAGGTAAAAATTCAATATGCACACAAAGTCAGCGAAATAAATAGCAACAATATCAAACATTTTGTGCTGTACATTTAAAATATATTAATACGGTAGTCCTTCGAAACTTTATGCAACGTCGTAGATAATATGCAGTCGGAGGCATGAAATTGAAGGATAAGTCAAATCATTCTCTCTTTGTCTGCGAACATAACCATTTCTAAAGAATCAATTTACCAGATACATTAAACATTTATGTACTCTAAAATAAAATAACACATACGTCTAACAATTATCCCTTAATTGGTCAACCATACCTACCTATATATTATGTGATTGCGAGAGCTTTGCTTGTGATTGTGATTTATTGATTAAGGGTCATTCATGTTTAAGTTAAACGTTATAGTTTGATAATATTTTTAACCAATTATTTGCAGGTACCTAAGTTTTGGTCATTTTATTAAATGTATGTGTAATGTTAATGGTTCCACAGTCTATTATTGACTAAAATTGTTTAAATAATATGTAACGCAGGTGACGCAAAAATTATTGAATTTATCATTGTCCCTGAATCCTATTCAGAAATTTATTTTGTTTATGCACTTATTTTTCTCATTGTAAGATAGATTTTTAATAGTAGCAGTTGTTTTATTAGCCTCACAGATTATTTGTTTATAATAAATATGTTTGTCAAACATTCGTTATTCAAGGATGGTCAAATTTTAATGAGTCTGCTGTTTTAGTAGGTAGGAATACTTAAGATTACCTAATAACTTTTACCAAAAGACTTCATAAATAATATATAATTGATCTCAAGAGTTCCTTGTATTTTCTATACGTTTTAAACAGAAGATTAGACATTAGCGCAAAATTTTGTAGCGATACCTAAGTACTTGCCATTTCAGTACAATTTAATTTTAATCGTTCATTCTGCTTTACGTTAATAAGATGTTTCGTTACAACTGAAATTATATAAAAATAAGAGTCTTTTTCTTACTTTGTTTAATAAACAATATTTTCAATAACAAGTGAATTATCTATTATTATAATATATATATATATATAATATAATATATTATCTATTATATAATATATTATATATATATATTATATATATATTATTATTATATTTATCATTTTTTTTATAATAAATGAGTTTTGGAATAGGTTTTAGATAGGTTAGGCTATTAAGTATAGATAAAATCAATAATTAGGTATTTGTATAATTAATTAGTTATCTGAGTCGATAAATGGTAATAAAATCTATAAAAAGGTTAATAAAGTACATAATTATATACAAAAGTTAATAAAGTTCATAAAAATTGCACTTAAATCGATTACCTAAATGAAGAAAACAAAGCAGCTGTCTACAAACTGATAGAAATAGTGAGAAAATTGACCGTTACAACCATAGATTATACACTTATATACGGTTACAACCATCACTAATCACATATCCATTAATTTTTCGGGCGTAAACGTCCCAATCATTCGATTTTCCGAGGCGTATAGACAAGCTATTTTTGTTACTTTTAAATTTATTTGAAATATAATTATACAAAGTTCTGCATCAAAAAAAAAATAAAACTTTTGGTCCTAGAATGGTTTATTTAGGACAATAATCGAGAAAGTTATGTCGAAAATATTTTTTTTTTTTTAGTTTTTTGGCTCTCCTGTAAAATCGAGTTTTGGTGCTTACGCCCTTTGAGCCCCGAGGTATCGAAATATATACAAACATTCTTCGCAAGAAACGCTGGTTTCTCCTTCAAACGAAAAAGTAAAAAAATATAGCTAGGGGATGGACAACCTAATGAAACTCATTAAAATATTATATATGTGTAAAACTAATGGGTAGACTTACAAAAAAATTATAAGTATCTCTCTTATAAAATATGAAGTCAAAACTTTTAACAAATAATAAGCAATACATGGTAAATAAATAAATTAAGTGAATAATTTATTTATTTATTTATTTACACTTTCGCACACTAATACAAGGTTTTAACAGCATAACAAATGAAATATAAAAATAAAATTTGCATCAGCTGCAACAGGCGGCCTTATCGCTAATACAGCGATCTCTTCCAGGCAACCTTTGGGCAGAGGACTAAATAAGAAGTGTGGGATGGGGCGCAAAAATGTTATATAACATACATATGAACATAGTCACAAACGTACATGTACACCAAATACATTTACTTACATATACATAATACTTACTTACATATACATACATTCAGATATATACATATACATACATACACATACATATACATACACATACACAAATACATATATATCAATAATAGTAAAAAAAAAACCTGATAAATTTTAAATGACAGACAAAACATCATAGCATAAAGTACTCATTGAAATAAAATTGCTTGACATACATTAAGACGATAAATACATTTCTTTAATCTACTTGTACTTACGTTTTCGTAGACCATCCGCAACGATATTACTATGTACTCAGAAGGTACATTTTATTTTAACTACATTAGATAAGTTTTTGTTTTAAGTTTCATATTTTGTTGTTAATATTCATGAATTTATTAAATCAGATCTTGATATATTAATGGCCTATAAATAAGTAACATTATTAAATTAACATTTAATGATTGTTTTTGCTCGCAAACGAAAAAAATCGACTTCAATTACATCGACAAGTATACAACGTAAGTAGACGAAAAAAAAAAATTACAAACGCACTAGTCGTCACTACGTTTTTCGAGGGTTTTTCCTTGATTTCTCTGGGATTCCACCGTCAGATCCTGGTTTCCTTATCCCAATATCCCACCCTTGGGATATTGGGATATCTCTTTTTCAACAAAAATAGAATTATCAAAATCGGTTTATAAACGACGAAGTTATCCCCGAACTTACATTAAAATATATATGCGATCGAATTTAGTAACCTCTTCTTTTTTTGGAGTCAGTTAACAAAATAACAAACTCTTTTATTGATAGTTAAGTACTTCATGGTTAATAATACCTATTTAAGTTTGTGTTAATCGTTATTTAGCAACATTATTAATTCGAATAGTAAGTATTATTTTCATTAGTTGTCATTGTTTTAATTTTTAATACATTACGAAAACAAGTCTCTTTTGTAAACAATATCTGTTTTTATTATTACATTATATAAACTTGTTTACTTATAAAGAGATGATATATCTTTATACATCAGGTTTTTTAGATAAAAAATAGGAGAAGAAAGAAAGTTGTTTTTTAAAAGTGTTTATTTTTTACCCTTTTCCTGTTGTTTTTTTAAAACTATTTCACAAGAGTTATCTGTAGTTTTTATCAGAAAATAAATTTACTTCTAATAATTAGTAAATCTATCTAAAAAATACTATAAATTTCTATTCGTAGTGGGAAATTTTTAAAACTTAGAAATTTACACAAACAAAAGTTTTAAAAATTCAAACACAAAGATTTGTCATCATTTAGTAATGACTAAGTAGTTTCTTATAACTCTTATAAGTACATTAGAATTAATATCGGTTACAGAAGTTAACCTATTCAATTGCAATCTAATCAAAGGCCCGAGGCAGGCCGGAGCTACTAAAATATGATTAACCAAGCACGTGTCTGTCCGCGGCCGGGAAGTGCGGATGTTTCCCGCCCACCGCACGCCCGCGGGCTCTGTGAAATTAATTTCAAGTACGCCTCGGATTGTGTACATAACTCTACTCACGCGTGACCCGTATAAGGTCGTATGTGGCTTTGATGTAAAAAACTTTACCGCAATTAATGCTTAGTTTGATTGTGAATCGAAGCATTTTAGATTTTGTTCGCGGATACTAATCAGCGAAAAGAATCTCAGTCTAAATCTCGATGAAAATCTTATTTATTCAAGGCATATCGAAATTTTAAACAGTCAAAATGAGGGTAACTTTAAACGACCTTAAACGAAAGCTGTAGTTAGTAATAACGTAAAGTCATTAGAAATGAAACTCATTTTTTTGTAACTGTGTTATTAAAATTTTTAATAATTACTAAATGAATATATTTTTGCGATAAAAAAAAAATTAGTTACGTCCTTATAATTTGCAAGTATCATCGCTGGTTGTAAACATGGCTTGAGGATATTTGCGTTACCTCCGACTCGCCGTGTATTATCCGCAGATACACATTATCTATTCGCGTGTTGACATTTGTGCAGTACATGTTTATGTTATTATGTACATATTTTATACCTCAGAGAATAAAGGAATTAATTTTTTAAGATATTATCATGTTGTGTAGGATTTTTATTTTTGTTTTACCCTCACATTAGGAATTCTAAACATTTTTGAATATCATATCAAAAATTGACTGCTCCAGCAGGATTCGAACCCGCGTCTCCGACTGACCGTGTCGGCGCTCTAGACAATTAAGCTATGGAACGATGTATATCATGTTACTGATTACTGTAATACATCAAACTATAAAAATTTTGTTATTATTTGTAACACAGCAAAGAAAAATACCACTTAAATATTTTAAATGTTATTTTAGATAAATAAAGATATAAGAATATAATATATAAATGTGTTCTAGTACGAACTTAGAATTTACCCCGAAAGTACTCAGGCGTACAGCAAGAAGTCAAAGTATATATGCCCTCAGCTTTACAGACACTTACCTACTCATATAAGCGCATATCAGAAACGTCCCTTAGAAACTGCTTTTAAGAGGCCGAGTGGAGAGCGCTGTTGCGATCGGCTCCACTGCTCACCCTGGCGACAGTAAAAAATATGAGCATCCCCCTAATACACCCCCAGCGCCATCTTGAAAAACTTTGTCACTTGTAGCCGCAAATCGATCTGTGTCTACGCCACGTAGCGCGTAGGACGGGGGTGTTAAGATTTTTTTAGATTCTCAATGACATTTGTAGCTTTGTATTGCTGTTTCGTTATTTCAAAATCAAACATTAAAGTAAATACAGCATGTTTTATTTAAAGGCTAATTAAAAGATTGAATAGATCTCGAATTCTGCTTTCCGAAAAACTGTAATTAAAGTAATAAATTTATTTTTTAATTATTTACTAAGAAACACATTTTATAACGTATAAAAATTTCGCTCTTTCGTACAAATAGTCGCAATGGTAGACAAAAGCTTGATCATGTATGTACGTAGTAAGATTATTATATTCCCCTTTTGTTACTGCCCCATAGTTCTTGACTTTTATTGTCATTTAAATGATAATCACTAAAAGGATTTGTAAGGAATTATTCACATGACTACCTTGACAAAACAGATACGCCCTGTGGCTACACATTATATTGTTCACACAAGTCTGAATTTACTCTTTATTGTCAATGATATAAGGTCTATATTACATATGTCAAATTTCATTTCAAAATATAAAATAGGACACCTACGGATCGCAGTAGGTGTGCTTACAATTTGTACCTTTAATATCTATGTTACTTCTGCAGTCAAGATTAATTCAGGTTCCTTATTATATTTATACAGATTTTTTATGATAAACAAGTTTTTGCTTATTATTAAATTATAATTATAACAAAAATTTATGTTATAAGAAATATTTAGTTGAAAAATTAATTTTTCTGCTTAACCTTTTTTTTTTGAAAAACAAAACTGTTTATTCCATATAAAAATAAGAAATAATTCTCAATTATATTTCGAACATTTGATTATTAAACAACAATGAAATGACAGTTCTAAAATTGGTTATCGATTTGAAATTCTCAAAAATGGGAAGGCAATAATAAATCTTAAAATAATTTGAGGAGTGAGCACACAATTGGAGTTGATTCGATTTATCTGTTAGATTCACACATTTCTCAAAAAAATAACCTATTGCGTCAAAGGTCAAGGAAAGGGATCAACCCTTTGACATCTCTATAAAGACAGGTACGGAGATAGGGACCTTTTTTTAGAGATAGTAGCATTGTTATTGTGATACCAAAGCCTTTAGAAACCGAAATTAGGACCACATTCAAATAATCTTTGACACCCCGACTGTCATAACGAACCGTGCGAAATTCACAACAATTGATAGCGAAAAATCAGAAATTACAAAAAAAAGTTTTTTTTACGAGTAAACGAAAGGGTAACAACTGTTAAATTTCTTGCTGATTTTGCCCAACAGAATCTGCATCCCAAGTCGTTGTTGCAACAGTGATCTTCAAATGTATGTGAATAAAGCTCTTTTTGATTTGGTAAAAATGACCTATTCCCGAGTTGATGCGTTAACCGTGAAATCGTATCCTAACGGTTTTTTCTATTAATTTTTGCATAAAAGTAGTTTTTTATTGTACTTTTTATACATAAAATGTATGATACAGTCATGTGAGTAATATAGATGCTTGTTTACTATACGAAGATACTGTATTTTTTATCTGTTGTTTTAATGAAATAAAAACTTTATATTCAAAGTACGAAAAGCTCTACAGTAAGTGATGTATATTTTTATGAATAAGCCATTATTTACAAGAATCATAAATAAAAAGTTAAAACAATTTTACCAATTGCTTCCCATGTAAAATTAAATTAATTTCATAACTGAAATGTTATCGAATATTTTTATCAGGCCATCTTTTGTCCTAAGCAACTTTTGTCCTAAGAACAATCGATGTGAAAGTGGATTCAATTCTAAGCCTCAACTTAACACAAATGTCTGGTTGCCTTTATTAATTCAAGGACTTTATCAAGTTTTGTATTGTTTAGCAATGTAAGCGGTGTTTCGAGTTTGAAGGAAACGCTTATATTTGGAAATTTTTTATTGATTAACTAGCAGTGCCCGTGACTTTGTCCGCGTGACATTTAATAATTGTGTTTAGTCGCAAACGAAAAAAACCGACTTCAATTACATAGACAAGTAATACAACGTAATTTGACAAAAAAATTAATAAAAGCACTAGTTGTTACTACGATTTTCGAGGATTCCCCTCGGTTTCACTGGGATTCCATCATCAGATCCCGGTTTTCTTATCGTAGAACCATCTTTGGGATATCTCATTTCCAAAAAAATAATTATTAAAATCGGTTCATAAGCGACGAAGTTATCCCCGAACATAAAAAAATATATAATATATATACCATATATATGGCATATGTATGGTATATACAATTCGACCGTATATATATATATATATATATATATATATATATAGGGTCGAATTGAGTTACCTCCTCCTTTTTTGAACTTGGTTAAAACAGTAATTGTTTAGTTTACAGAGTTATTAAATAAATAAATTTCTAAAATAAAAGTACTCTAAGTTACTCTTTATAACGTCAGCTATCAGCCAGTGAAAGTTCCGTCAAAATCGGTCCAGTAATTTCAGAGATTAGCCGGAACAAATAAACAGACAGACAGATAGACAGAAATTTTGAAAAAAATGTTATTTGGTATATGTACAATGTATACATCCATGTGTGTTAAGTAAAAAGCGGTAATTTTAATATACCACCAACACACTTTAAGTTTATTTATTTGTATAGAAGTGTTAAAGCAAAAACTTCCATATCAATGTTGGACATTGACATTCTATGATGTAATATATAATTTTAACGTTATAAGATTTTATGCAACGCACATGCTTATTCTGTTCTGCGTTTAACCATATCTAATTTACTTAAGATAAATATATGAAGTAAAAAGTAAAATATTAAATTAACAATGATTTTGCAAATTCATTTCGAACAACTAGTAAGTAAGAAGCGTTCGATTTTTTTTTAAATAAAGTTCGATGAAGTATAGCCGAACACGCTGTTGATACGGACAGAGGACTAAATAGCAAAGCATTAATTTAACTATACCTTTGTTTATTGACGATTTTCTTAGCAAGACACTCGACTTTCAATAATATTATATTACATTTTAAATTTAAATGGAATCTTAGTGCTATGATATAAGATTCGTTTTTGTTTCCTAGTCTAAACCTTAAGGTAGGGGTAGGAAAGAATAGATATGGGGCCCGACTCCGTGGATTGAATTCTTTTGATTGCAAGAATCGTAACGGACCCTAACGTATATTTGGACAGCAACCTGAGAGTTTTGAAGTACGCCCGTGGTTTGTAATTACGATAATTTAAAGGCAGATGACGAAAACTGTAATAAAGAAATGCAGTTGCGTTGTTAAATTCATTGAGAATACTCAAGATCATATCAAAACTCTTCACAAATATTGGTATTATTATATTTAGTTGTTTTTGCTTCATTCGCTGCGATAGTATATTATTATTCGATTTAAAATGAAAATTAAATACCAATAATCACTATATAGTATAAAACGAAGTCGCTTCCCGCTGTCTGTATGCTTATATCTTTCAAACTACGCAACGGATTTTGATACGGTTTTCTTTAGTAAATAGAGTGATTCCAGAGAAAGGTTTATATGTATAATACAGTAGAGGAACACTGGTGGTTTTAGAGGTTTATGTCGTAAATAAACACATTTTTTTACCCACATATTATATTAATGTTATTTTATACTCGTTGTGCTCGAGACTTTGTCGTCGAATTTAAAATAAATGATTGTTGAGTTCGCAGAGATACAAAATAAATAAATTTCTAAAATAAAAGTAGCCTAAGTTAGTCCTTATTAGGTACATCAGTTATCTCCAGTGAAAGTCCCGTTTGAATCGGTCCCGTCGTTTCAGAGATTAGCCGGAACAAACAGACAGACAGACAGACAAAAATTGTAAAAAATATTATTTTGGTATATGTATCTGTATACATCCATATGCATTTGGTAAAACGCGGTAATTTTAATTTTACAAACTGATATTCCAATTTTATTTATTTGTATAAATTTATTTTATATTTAGTATCAGCATTGCACCCGTGCGAAGCCGGGGCGGGTCGTTAGTAACCAATACATAATTTGTAACTTATTTAAGGCAAGTAATTTATAAGGCTAAGTTAAATCATATAGCCTTATTAGGTTTCTCATGGGTAATTTTTTACTCCCTTTTGGGGGTAAAACGGGGGATGGTAGGTTGACTCACTCATCACGAAATCTCCGAAACTATAACAGCTACAACCTTGAAATTTTGCAGGTAGGTTTCTTATAGGGCGTAGACATCCGCTAAGAACGAATTTTACAAAACTCGACCCCTAAGGGGATAAAACGGGGGTTGGAAGTTTGTATGAAAGTCCTATGTTTTTGAAGTAAGAGACTTGAAATTTTAAATGTATGCTCTATAGATGATGAGGTGCTATCCAAATAATGCATCGTAATCTGTATATATATAAAAGAGAAAGGTCACTGACTCACTCATCACGAGAACTCAAAAACCGCTGGATGGTCCGGTCCATCCATCCAGGATGGACAAAGATGAAATTTGGCAGGTAGGTAGATTGTAGTTAGTAGACCGGTAAGGTCGGTTTAAAGGAAAATAACAGCGTTTGCAACTCTATGTGTTCAAGAAACATTTATATTGATCACTTATAAGTAGTAAAAAAAATACAATATCTAACTTTTACGTTACTAGAATCCTTTATAATTTACCCCTGTCGTCACGCAGTCACGGAGGAGCGTACGTTATGCTATTGGTATATGTATATTTACGTAGAACCATATTAAAATCTAAATTGCATGCACATATTTACACTAAAATACTATTATTTAATTATTACTACATTATTCCATACCAAAATTATGACGAAATCAACAACCCATTTTGTTCGACGCGACGCGCGCTTCACTCGGACGTAGTCGCGGGCAACAGTTAGTGTATTATAAAACAAAGTCTCTAACGGTGTATGTGATCGATTCTCTCAAAATCTACTGAACGGATTTTCATGCGGTTTCACCAATGGAGAGAGGGCTTCAAGAGAAAGGTTTACGGAACGGCTAAGCCGATTTTGATGAGAGTTTCACTGAAAGTTTGCCGGGAAAACTTTGTGACATACTGGTTTCAACGCGGATGAAGCCATGGGCATAGCTAGTATAATATAAATATACATATACAAACATGCTAAATATACAAAACAATATTGATACAGGCTGTTATAGTTTTTTCAAGAAATGCATCTTGAGTTTGTATTTTAAATTTGTTGGAGTTATATTATTTCTTAATTCTAGATCAAGATCGTTGACTAAAACCGGAATCAGATAGGCGCTGGTACGTTTGCCGTATATATTTTTGATTTTAGGTATATTCAATTTTTGGTTTGTGACTTGACGTGTGGCAATTGGGAATTATTAAATTGGGAAGTATTAAATTATTTCATCAAACTTTTGTAGATGTTTACCTACTAAAGTTTGATTAAATAATAATTTATAATTGTTCACATAATCTTATTTTATTTTTGATTTGTCAAATCAAATAATAATTTTCATTATAGAGTTGTATGTATATCATCTCTCTACTGATAGCTGCCACCCCATGGAAGAGAGAAGTGAAAATGGCGTTTTAAAATAAGCAATTTTTCATGGATCACGCGCCGCTATGAATCGCCAAGTCGAATTTAAATTTGATTTACTGGGGCCAAATGTGCACGCAATATCTGCTTGACTTATTGCCTTTTCAATACACAGATATGTAAAACGCTAATAGGTTTTACAGATAGCAAAATAATATTCTCGCATTAAGCTCGTTTTTCTAACCGACTTCAAAAATGAGAAGTTTCCTTTTATTGACTTTGTCTATGTGTGTTATCTCATAATTTTTACTAAATGTACCAATTTTCCTTTCTTTATTCGTAAGCTGGTGTTTGTCGTTTGGCATTTGAATTTGAACAAGATTAGATGAAAAGATTTTGAGTTATCCTTTATAACAACTACAGCTTTGATTACGTTCTCATTTTGATACTTATAAGTGTACAGTCAATTACTGTCATTGTTTATATATCTTTTTATTTTTTATTCAAATAAGTAATATTGTTTACCGTGACTATCTACACGAATATACCAGTATCATGTTTAATTGAAACGACGGTATTATAGGACCGTTATGAAATGTGTCGGTCAGTGCGTGTAGCTGACATTCTTTGATGCTGCCCAGTTGACGTGTCACTTTGACGTTCAAGCTGTAATTGAATTATTGGCATGTATTTGCATATACCATTGGTATACATAGTAACTAGCTGTCTGCTTGACTTGATATGGTTCAGATATAAGCTTTGTAACGTAATACCTTGGTCAGACTGAGGGCGTACTAGTATCGCGTACTGATTTCTTATAACATTCTTGTAATGTCACAATACTTTTAATCATGCATACAAAATTTTGCTAAAATCCTCTTTAACTGACAACTTTCGTGATCAAAATCTTATCATCAAGGGGCAAAACAGATTTTAAAAAATAATCTGCAAAAAAGTTACTGTTAGCCTAAACTAGTCATTGGTAGTTATTTTTGTTAGTTAAATGCAATCATAATATTGAACTAGCAATAAAGTTAATAAATGTTTTATTAATAATAACTTATTAATTTAATAGATCAATATCGACGGGTCCTACGCATAAGGTCGTAACGTGTTTTTTGATCAAAATTGTATTTTTGTGTCATTAGAACAATAATAAAACGTATTTAACATTCCTGAAGTCAGAATATTAATATCTTCTATAAATTATAAGTTTTTGAATTGCTAATAGTCTTAACATTTAAACATTCCCGCGCATAAGGTCGCGCTGCTAGTTGCGACGATATGCTCCGATCTATTGGACGGTGTCCGGGTTAGTAAGAGCATAGTACCGACGTCGTATGACATGATCGGAGTCTCTATTTTTAATGTTCAAAATAATATTGCTTGTAAGTCAAATTTCTTTGTAGTTTTTGATTAATTTTAATTACTAACACTTATGCGATTATAAACCAATGAAATGAGTAATATACGTTCGTCAAAGATTTTAAAATTAGACTTAAATAAGCATAACCCAAGCAGTAAAATAGTCACGACTGGTGACAATCTTGGAAATGGTAAGTTTTATCGAATTTTACTTTTATTATTAATAAATGTAGTTAATTATCTATATAAAATTATCCAACGAATAAACTATATTAGTTATAGATAGTGTTTAATAGGCCTTGACGAAAAATAATACGGTCCGGCGCATAACATCGGTTCGGCCATGTTACGACCGTATGCGCCGTAGACCACCACTAGAAATGGGCCAGTTACGACTTTATAATGCGCTACAGTTTTATTCTAGAAGTCGCAACTTATACTTACGACCATATGCTTGGTTATAATTTAAGGATAATTAAGCGCACAAAGTCTTATCACAGTCATAAGACTTTATGCTTTGTTTAGAAATAAAGATACAATTTTTTGCTTTTTTAATAAAGCTTATAAATCCATTTTTAATGGCATTTTAGTTCAATTACAAATGGATAATTAATATAGCGATTGTGCTTGTATAAAATGAGATTTTTTATTTCAAAATCACCGACGCCACTTGAAGCTGAACACCAGTGGAATTTGTACAAGACGATGTTCGGTCAATCTTTTAATTACGATTGACGATTCAATCATACCGAAGTTGGATATACTAAGTATCCTTCTACTTCAAATGCTGTGTCTAGACGAAAGAAATCGATTAAGTATTACTTACCTCTAATTGAGTCCAACTCCCTAATAAGGTGTTGATGTGCAAGATAATGTTTCTTAACACACTCTCCATATGGGAGAGAACAGTCCAAATGGTGCTTGAGTGGTGGGTCTATTTCTCCTGATCGCCGTGGTGGTACCAAAATTATTGTCATTGATGATAAAATGAAACAGGAAGTTTTAAAGTATGTCAAAACGTTTTAGCCCATTGAATCCCATTATGTGCACAAAGATTCTACTAAATTTACCTAGACAGCGACCTGACATGCACAAAAATGTTTTCTTTATACAATGAGTGGTGTGCTACTGAAAATATAACGAAGAAAGCGACAGTGATAAGATAGTATCGTAATATAATAAAACAAAACTTTATTAATACCTCATTTCATAAACTGAAAAAGTATATCTTTAACGAATGCCATATATACTACACATAAAAATACAATGACTGAACAAGATAAACGAAAACAAGAAAATTACATGAGTAACCAGACTAGGCCTAGAGAAATAAGGAGAATGATAAAAAAGAAGGTATAGAAAGTGAAGGAAGAATAGTTATCGCGTGTTTTGATTATCAAAAGATGTTTATCTAAATTTATTGAGACTAAAGTTAATGATGGTGCCAAGGAATTCAGGTTTTAGTCAAATAGTTGTGTCGGTCAAAACAGAAATTATATTGTGTTTGCTTTTTATACCTATGCAGCAAGAAAGTAAACAATATTTCATAGGTTTTTAGATGGTGAGTATATATAAATTGAAGCGAATTCCGTTTACGCTTTAATTGAGAGAAATGCCAATATCTCCAAATATAATATATATCCCCGCGCAATGGTTTAATTAATTAATTTATTTATTTTGTACTTTATTGTACACCACAAATATAGTACAAACAAAGCAGACAGTAAAGTACAATGGGCGGACTTATGGCTAATTAGCCATTTCTTCCAGACAATCCAGACTTAAAAAGGAAACTTATTATCAAAATTGGGTAGGTGGTGTAGATGTATAATAAACTTACATACAAATATCTACATTTTAAAACTTATAGAAAAAAACACAAATAAATATAAAGAAGAATAAAAATATAATATAATTATATTCTATCATAAACTAATAAAGTATGTAAGCAATTCGTTAATAATAAGATAATAATCTTTAACGTGTTTTTTAAAAGTCAATAGCGATTTAGCCTCCCTTATGGCTAAGGGCAGACTATTCCATAACTTAATAGCCTGAACAGTAAAACAGTGACCAAAGTACTTGGACTTATGTATGGCTAGCTCCAGCACAAGTCTGAAAAACTTGAACTTAAAAGCTTTAGTAAGATGGGCGGAAGATAACCCTCCCCGTTACAATGTAATTGAAATGATGTGTAGAAATTCGGCTAAAAATACAATAAACCAAAAAATAGCTTAGAGTAAAACTAGAGAAGTTCAGATAGTGTCGAGTGAACCCTATATTTTGAACTATTGTTATCACTTTAAAGGTGAAAATAATATGAGAATATCGAGAAGAAAAAATGAAAATATTTTAAATACAGAAGTTTTAGTTCCATGTTACACTGATCTATTACCTATTATATCTGCAAAATTTAATGATTTATTAAGTCTTTATCAAGGACGTACAATACTTCAAGAATTTCATAGTTTTTATCAACAGTTATCACACAGTACCATTGGTGCAGAACAGAACAGTAGCCATTCATCTGACTAGTTTTCGTTTACTCATAAATAAATAAATATATTTGATTGTAAGATGTTTTTACTACTTATATTTATGTTAACCAGACAGAGGTAATTGCTTATTTCGTTATTTAAGGTTTCTTTAAGTTGATTATAACCATTCCATCCCTCCATCAGCCCTAACAAGTCAACTGCTGGACGTAGGCCTCCTTTAATGCTCGCCACTCCAAATATAACTATTAGCTGTTGTATAATAAAATGATATTTCGAAGTATCATAACAATATATAGATTTATTTGGTTCACTTTTATCTTTATTGTTATTGCAGCTAAAGACTGATTCTAGTTTAAAAATTTAATTATAATAAATTACATTTAATTATCAAATTAATGATTATCCTCCATATTTTTATAGAACAGTTTTAATATTGTTTATTTCTTATATAAATAACTGTGGGGAATTAAGAAAATCTGATAATAATTATTTTAAAAAGTTGATTTTAGCTGAAATTTGTGATTATTGTTCACCAAGTAGCTTCTTACGACCCATTTTTTAGAGATATTATGAGAGATTACACGGAGCATAACGTCGTAACTCAAACATACGACTTTATTGACAAAGTTAATAACAACCTGATCGAAAGCATAAGGTCGTAACAACAAGATACGACGTTTCTGCAATAATTATAAAGTCGTAAGTAACTAAAATGAGTTATTTTTGTGTAAATATTATTTTTTATTTCATTTACAGTTTGGCGTTATATTTTTAAGCGAATTATTGATCATATAAACTAGAAACACCGATCAAAGATGTATCTCAAACGAACTTTAGCACTGATGGTAATAAAAATGGCTCTCCTGTAAAAAACGTTTTTATGTATTACGACCTTATGCGTAGGACCCGTCGATATAAATGAAAGTGATCTGATAAAAGATAAATTGTTTTATTAACTTGAAGAAAGAAAAAGTAGCAGTTCAACTGTTGTGCAACACTCTCTTTCTTTAAAGATTCGCGTCGTTTGTACCGTCTATAAAATTTGAAATTGAAAATATAGCCACAAAGAGAAACTTATTGAAAAGTGTCGGGGATAACACTCCCGACAGAAAGAAAATTAGGATGTGAGCCGTCAAAACTTCAAAACCAGCCCATCAAAGTGACGTTTTAGAGGGATGCCGCCCCCGCATTACACCTCTCTCATTATTTATCACATTGTCGCCAAAATTAATGGCGGACCCTCGTCAAATAATTTTTATTTTATAAATGAAGTCGGTCTCTGGCAGCTTAATCATATCTTTGTGTTTTGAAACAGGATAACGGTACGGGATTTTATTGTCTTCAGTATTATTATTGTAGTACGACTCTTGTTTAGTTATTTATTTACTTATAATAGAAGTATTTGCTTAATAATTTTGTCTTGTAGGTAATTATATAATAAATTATAAGAATTATAGTAGCTTTTATATGCTATAGTTGAACTGCAACAGATTGATAACAGTTTGTTTCCGCTGAGCTATTCCAAGTATTAGGTACTATACTCTCACTGAAAACTGAAAAGTAGTTATTATTATAAGGGATTTTTGTATGAGTAAGAGAGCTGGAAGGAAACTTCTTCTTATTTTCCTTTATCCTTTTTATTACTAAGTCTACGCTTGTGTGGTTTTTCCGTGGCTTTAAATGTTGACTAGTGGTGGAGATATCTTGCCGTGAATCTAAGCTGTTATTTTGAGTTATTATAATTCACATCTTAGGATACTTTAACTTATTTACTTACATTATATAAGTAATTACGAAATTTCATTTGTATTCAGTTATTTTTAATGAATACACATACTGATAACGATAGCCTGTTACATTTAATTAGCAGGAATACACTATGTACTATCTCGTGTCAAAAGTTCACTTACGAGGAAACCGTTTAAAGCTACTTGTTTTGAAAACCACGCTGTAAAAACACATCGTTAACTGTTTGTTTTAATTATCAATTTTATCTTTTTGTTTTAACAGACCGTTTTAATTACGAGAAACTGTATGTGCGTCGTTAAATGCCAGTTATCGGACGCACTACGAAACAAATGAATATATTAAATTTTAGCTGCATTTCAATAAAATAACCTCATTTAGATTGTCTTTGTTTGTTTCAAAACATTTTTTTCTGTTCGAAAAAAATGTTTGAAGTTTTGTTTATTCTGTTTCTTTGATACAAAGTGCTCTCACGTCAAATTTTGGCGTCACTTTTAGTATGTTGAAAATAGAGTTCAAACTTGTCGTTTTCCACGATCGTAAGATGTGAAATTTATAATTGAAGGTCGTAAATTAAGGTGACATCGACAGTTGTGGCTCTCGGGAGCGAGACAAGTCGGAGGGAAGGATCGTACCGCCAATATTTTATCGAGAGGGCAATTATTCGATCATATTCGGGCAACAGTCTTGCTTCCTTAATTTGTTCGAAGTTGAATTTACGATTTATTATATTCTTTTTTATTTTGTAATACAGGAAATGAATGCGGTAGATTTGTTTAATTTACGCCACAGAAAAAAAAGATTGTTCATACACAATCACACATATAATTGTTATACAATTTTAACATAAGCTGTTTGTTGTTTCAAATGCAATTTTTTTATTTTTGTGACAGTGAAAAGTATCTGTTTGATTTTGCTCGTGGATTAAAGTAAAACAAATTTTTTAGTTGCATTGTAATCATAAGAGATGGGTTGATGTCTTTGTAAAACAGCTTTAAATATTTATTTTGTTATTATCTATATTATATTAATACGTGGAAAAAAAACTTTGTACCCATTTTTATGAAATTTTCTCGGATGGAGGAGTATTAAATTTCGCACATTTATCTATATTCCAATAATTATTATAAAGAGGTAAAGTTTCTAACTTTGTTTGTTTGTTGGGGGTAATCTTCGCAAATACTGATCCGATCATGAAAATTCTTTCACTAACAGAAAGCTACACTATTCAGGAGTGATATAGGCTATATTTAATTGTTATTGAACAAAAAATTCAGTGAAAAATAATAGTATAATCAAATCGTAAATCAAGTCGGAGAAATGCGAGCGAGATAAAAACTACTACGAGTATACATTTGCATCACAAAAATAATTAGCGCCCAGCGAAGTGAGCACGGGTCGGCTAGTAGTTTATTAAAAGAAGTGCCGGATGCTAATATATTTTTAAATTATGCATAAAAAATACAGTAAATCAATTAAAAAAAACACACACACACACACACTACCGTTTATTTGACCCACACACGCAAATATACTCTTTTGTTTAATGTTAAAGTCTGTGGTTTTACGAGTATGATCCAACTTCGACCACTGGGCAACCACTAGTTTGTATTAATCGGTGTGTATGTAGTTTGATAAACATGTAAGTTGAAGTTTCACATAATATCATTATAATTAATAACAAAATTGGACAAAAAATAAAAATTATTAATGAATTTCGATTTTAATGGTGATTTTTGTATTCGAAAGTTGGTGCTCGTCATGTGGTCACATATACTTTTCAATATATTATATTATATGTAATAGATTATGCAGTTGTAGAAAGATATACGTGCTTGTAAATCTTATTTTTCGTATTTAAGGGCAAAGGCAGCCCGCTAAGACAATAGCTTAAAATATTAACAAAGTATATTTTATCTCCACACTAAGGCCAATGATAAGCAAACTAAAATACAATAAATTAAAAAAGCGTTTAATATCACCTAATCTTAAAAATACATAAGTACCCTTCCCCATTCGTTTAAGTTTTATTAAATAAATATTTTTATGTATAAGAGTTTTTCGAGTTCCCGATCTGTTAATGTTTAGATATAGACATACAGAACCCGGATAAAGCCAGTCCCCGATCAATTGCGCGTCACCTCTGAAGCCTCCCGCTGGCTGATTTAATTCGCGCCTTGACAAAAACCCTTTAACGCTTTCGCCGGTGACAGATCACAGTCGGGCGCCTCTCGCGCTCTTGACGTTCCTATTATCACTCGGAATTGCCACTGGGAACTTGCTTCTGTATTCGTGTGTTCTGATCTGATATACTTTTACATTATTTTTAAAATCGTCTTTAAAGCTATTTTATTTCAGTGTGTTGAAGATTACCATTATCAATTAACAGTCAACGTTTAGATAGTAATTTTTTGTGTTAGTAATACGTCTGCTTAAAGTAAGTAGTTTTCTATAGTTTTATAAGTTCTTTGTCGTCATCATTGTCCTTTATACATGTAAGTAAAATATTCGGCTGATTTGACGAAATGGCTAATAAACCATAAGTCCTCCACAATCTGTTACCATCTTTAAGTAATCATCCTTTGGTGTGTGATAAAACATAATAAAAAATAAATTAAATATATTTAACTTTTTTTAATTTTGTTGTATCTAATTCCGTAGAATTCAAATATAGTTCGGATAAAACGTCACCTATAACCTGGAAATGGCGATATTTTACGATACCATTAAAATGAGACATAAAAATGTAAATAGTAGATTAATTAACATAGAAGCGATTACGACACGGTCTTGTTCTGTGAAGCGGTAGGAAGCGAGGTGACGGGGTCGGGCGGACGCCCAACTATCGCTTCTAAGAGAGACGGACGGAAGGTCAGTCTACTGCAGTGTTCGCTGATGATAACTCTATCTATTCTATTTTGATGCTGTTTTGTTTTAAAAAAGCCGTCGTACATACTATGTATTATATGGATTTAAAAAAATCGTTGGCATTTTTTTATTATTTATTAAAAGTTATATCTTACAGTTTTCTTGGAAAGATATCAAAATTTATCTTAGGTACTGTTTGTCTTGACAAAAAAAATATATTAAATGTGTATGTAGGTTTTTAAGCTGTAATGTGTGGAGGTATTTGAAAGTTTAACGTATATAATATAATATAAATAATACAGAATATTTACATTTTACTGTATTAATATGTCTTTCGATATCATTAATCTATCAAAAAATTACGTATTTATTATTTAAAAAAAATATACATATTATAAGCAAAATAAGTGATATTCTCACACTACCGTGTACGCTGCTGTATCGTGTTTCGTAGAAAAACTTGATCATTGTCATACAAATGTATCTGTTGTTGTGCCCAGTAATTGCCAGCCTAGTGTGTAATTTGCGAAGGGCCATTGTACTAGAGTCAATGCGAACCCGGCTTTGTTTGTTATCAAGTCGATTTTAGTTAGGGGCAGTGATTTTATAAAAGGCAACGATCGGTTCTAACGGTTCTATTTATATATTTAACAAGTGGAAAACCATCGGCAGATTGTTGAAATATTTTCTTTATTCTTAGATAGTTGCTAATTTTATTGTGGATATTATATTTTTTCTTATATATTATTATATTTTTTATTGTGTGGAATTTTTCTGATATTTGCTTTGATATATTATCCTTAAAAATGAATTCTGAATTGCTGATACTAAGACTAAAAGTAAAATAGTATAAAAAATAGTTTATTATTAATTTATAGCATGTGATAAACGGAATAAAGCTTTGATTGAAAAATATAAATACATAATGTATATAACAATAGACTTAATAGAGCAATCCATTAGCACGTAACTATCCCTTTCTTAGCTCGCAACAATAAACATCTTCTCAATGGTATCTAACCTTAAAACACATTAGTGGGATTTCCTCTAATGACTACTAAAACAGAGGCGAGGATAACACTGTAAGTGACTCTAAGTTAAGGAGGTGGTAGCAGTTAAAAGCAATAAGCGATTTGATGACAAGGCCTAAAAGGCATGATAAATATTAAAGCTAAATTAATTATTGAAACATGTGACGCGTATTAACGATAAAAAAGGAATTCTTCACGCATTAATTTCTTATTTTAGATGGATTTTTAAGGTTTTGTTAAGCATCTGGCATATCGAACTATCGTATCCTAAATTATCATATTTAATTCTTGAGATAAAGTCTTTAATGGGAACAACTATAAAGTAGGAACAATGATAGTTAGTAATTTTATTTGAATAAATCGCTTCCGCTTATGAATTTTGTATCTTGCAAACAGTAGTGGGGAAGCTTGATTGATGAGCCGCCCTTGTTCTGATCGCCGGCTCAATTACACCACGATTACTTAATTTGACATGATACTTCGGGAGTTTCGACGCTCCCACTAAAGGGCTTATAATTTTGATGTTTCCGTGTTTATTTAATTGATTTCTTAAAACAGAGTGAAAGGCGGTAACAAATTAAGCATTATTGTGGTTTAATTGAAATTGCGATAGGAAATTAATGTAATTATAACGGGTCTGAAGTTTTTCCATGGACATATCGAAAATGTTTTAATGAATCTAAACTTTAACCAGCTAGTAAATAGCGGACTGAACAAATACCTCTTTTTCTTTATAGTAGAAAATTAAAGTTAGCTATTATTATTATTTTTCTGTATATAGGAAGATGATTTTCGAATCAAGAGGATCATCATTATTAAGTGTTTGTGATAACAAACGAGAACGACAGTTAGTTGATAGACACAAAGGAAATAAAAGCAAAGGCATCGTAGATTTACCCACAAGAATAAGTAACCAGAACTGAAAGAACGAAAAACGACATTTTGTAATGTACCTATTTAAAATTTATTGTTAAAATATACCTATATTTTTTATATTAAAATAAGAAGTACTTAAAGTTGATGAATCTGTGAAATGAAATTTTGTTGACTCTTTTTTTATTATTTTGTTTTACATTTTGTTATTCACAGATAATGCTTCAGATATTAGGGGAGGTATAGATAAAGAATTTAACAGACAAAATAGGTACAATGTAGTCATACCTCTATTACCCTTGTAGCTTTGCCTTGATTTGTTGTTGAGGTTTGTTTTTCTTGCTATATTTTAAATATCATTTCATTTTTTTTTTATGTAACTAGGTCGGCAAACAAGCGTAAGGCTCACCTGATGGTAAGCGATTACCGTAGCCTATAGACGCCTGCAACACCAGAAGCATCGCAAGCGCGTTACCGACCCAATCCCCAATCCCCCCAGGAGCTCTGGTCACCTTACTCACCAACAGGAACACAATACTGCTTGAAAACAGTATTATTTTGCTGTGATCCTCTGTAAGATCGAGGTACTACCCCAGTCGGGCTGCTCCACATTTTGAGCAGGAAATTCCTGCTGTGCCCTACCTCAGTTATTTTCATGAATCATAATTAATTTTTATAAAATTCCTAGTTATTCCACAAACAATGAAAGCTAGATAGATCTTAAATGAACCAATCAGATAAAACCTTTCAATTTTATAAACTTCATGTAAGTTAATTTATATTTTTGTTCATCAAAAATATTTTATGACATTAAGTTAGTACACCACAAAAATAACTGCATTCAAACACTCGACTAGTAAGTACTAGCGTTACTTTCTAATGCTATTTTATTACCTCTATAAATTCGACGGATCGCCCCAGGAGGCGCTTACTGACTGGCTATCGCGCCTTTCGATTTAGAATTCGCTCCGATCAAAATTGAAATAGCCGGCCCCTTTATCGGAACAATTTAAATTGGACATTTTAAAGACGATTCTTTCGGTCGAATTGGAAGGGTTCGCTGGTTAAATGACTACTGCTTTTTATTCGTAGATCTCTCTATAGATCACAGTCGTGATAAGAATCTAAGTATTTTAAATTGTTCGTCAAAAATGTTGTCTATTTGCAGCTTAGAGGATTTACCGTATTAGTAGTCACGTAGAGCTATTCGAAACCTTTTAGTATGAATGAACGACATTTGTCTTATTATAAATATATTGTATAGTGATAAATATATTTATAATGCTATATATTTACAGGAAGAAGACAAATGCCATTGTTTTTGCTAAACTATGATTCTACATTTATAACATTGCTTAACAACAATTTTATATTATCTATCAAACAGTTGTGATATTTTTTTTTCTCTAGTTAGTAAGCGAAACACTAAGTTAAAACGTGAATTACAGTGTAATAGGCAACATAAACAGCCACGTCCGAGCCAAGTTGGCGGAACTTTTTTGCTCCGGCATTCCATCTACGTAGAAATATAACTTAGATAAGCTAGTGTTTTGGAAGTGGTATGCAGAGAAATGGTTTTTGCAGGTTTTATAAACGTAAAGTTAGTGTAATTATACTTTAGTTTTTGCACTCCTTTAGTGATTTTAATACTTCTGTTAGTATGAACCTGTCAGTATTTTTAGTAATTACCTATCTACAAATCACAGTCAAAAATAGCAGAATTATGCATATTACATATTATTACACATTAGTTGTTTTTATGCAGTGGAAAAGTAGTTACATCAGTTTATTTTAATTTTATATGAAACTGAAATTTGCTCAATCTATTAAATTTCATGATCACGGGTAACACTTTGTGTTTCATATTTTTATGTATGTACCTACATGTCATTTCCATAGTTCATTGTTCTAAAATGGAGACTATCACGAATTCTTAACAAAGGGTGGTGCCAAATGGGGGGCAGTCCGCAAATAAAATTGTCGCCACAGAAGTTACGTCTCACGTACTTTGGTCATTGTGAATTCAGTACAGGATCCCGGTTTGTGCCACCTTCAAGTTTGTTTCGATTGAGGATTTATTTAGCAGAATGTGTTGCTTGGCACGGCGTTGTTGCTATTTGTGTTTGGGGCATATAGTTGTATGACTTAGAGCGCGGTGTATGTGAACGAAAAATTTGTTCGGGACAACTGGTGCAGTAATATTTGATGCCTATACCGGCTACCGGCCAATAATTATTGATGTCATATATCCAGTAAAATACCAACCAATTATTAAAAGATTGCACTGGTTCGTAACCTTGACATTATTTGTAGCAATGCATTACAACCTCATAAGATTAGTTATAATAAAGGCCTTAAGATCACCGTTTTTCTTTAAAAATAGGCCGTAATATGTGAATTGTAACAGTTGTTCAAGAAGTAGAGATATCTTCCTACCCTCCGTGGTGTTCAATCTTCAATAAACTTTTTTTACTTAAAATAATGTCAAATATATATATATAATGTCAAATATATATATATAATGTCAAATATATATATAATAATGTCAAATATATATATTATAATACAAAAAGCCTACATTTATTACACTTATTGGTAGCAGACTTCTGCGAATGATTTATAATTAATCGTATTGTAATATGTGAACATTTAAATTGCATATGGCAATGATTTTTGGTCACCCCGCTTTTATAATGATAACCCGTTAGTAAAAATACAAAGATTTTTATAGGTATATATAGAGTGTAGTAGGTATAGAAAAAATCGTAATATACTCGGCTCAGTTATGTACCTATATTGTCGTCTGGTTTCTTTATTGAGATTGCAGGGGATGGCGTCCTTTGTTCGGTCAAGATGGCGGAATATACGCTGACCCAATCTTTCTAGATTAATTTGCTTTATACCATTTCTTTAGATAATAATAGCAGGCCAATAACGTTAAGGTAAAGTAAGGTAATAAGAGGTCTTAATCAGAAGATTACTGTACTAAATGAAATGCATATGTATATTGTAAACATTGTGTGTGTATAGCAACATTCTTTTCGAACTGTAATTTTCCTGAAAACTTTTCATAATCTATAAATGTAGGTCATTGACTCATCACCAATTCTCAAAAATCGCTGGACGCATAAAGATAAAATTTGGCAGGGAAGTAATTGATAGTAGACGTCCGCTAAGAACGGATTTTTGGATAGAGCCGTATTAAAGGGTTCTAAGGACTCTTTTAAGTTTATATGAAAGTCCTTCATTTTTTATACTACGAGCTTAAAATTTATTAGAAAGATAGCTAATAGTTGGCAAATGTCTACTAATTTTGCGACAGGGCCGCATTGAAGAGGTCTAAGGGCTCTCTTAAAAGTTTTTACAAAAGTTCTACGTTTTGGTGACGTGAATTTAAAATTTGACAGACAGATAGTCAAATATTAGTAGACCAAGAAAGGATTTTGCGACAGGGCTGCACTAAAGGACGCATCTTAGGACTCAAACATTTTTTGAAATAGGTACCTACTATATTTTTTGATTTCTTTAAAGTCTAAGAGCTAAGAATGATTTCATTAATTTTCTAAAATTTTGTACAATCACTATAAGTTTATAGTTAATAGAAGCTCATTAAGAACAGATTCTTAAAAATTGTATTTCTAGGGAAGTAAAATAGGTGTTGAAAGTTTGTATAACAAGTCCATCATTTTTGAAATTCGAAACATAAAACTTAGTTTTTAGACTACTGATTAAAAATAAATAAAAAGATGCGTATTTCAGCATTTGTGATCTAGCCTTAAAGGGGTGAACATGGGGTAGAAATTCGTATGGAGTCTGTCTTGTCTGTAAAGCTTGAAATCCTTAGTTTTTAGATCACAAATATATAAATATGTTGGTATCGCATTTTTAAAATTAAGGAAAAATCACTTGTCAAAATCATTGACATTTTTTTAAGAATGCAACAAATTTTTGCATAAACCTCTATTTCTGGACTGCTTTTGAAATTATAAGTAACATTTTATCCTTTATTTTAAGCCTAGTTAGGTATTAATTGAAATAAATCAATAAAAGTGTTGTGTGAAGTGTTCCTGTCATAACGGAAATGGAAATGATATTTTATTTTTAGGCTTTTAATTGTATATAACATAAATAGCTATTCCAGCAATTTCGGTAATTTATAAATTATGTATGATAAAATAAGTGATTAGTTAGTATTACCGAAATCACTTAAAAATGACTTGAAAAAACTTGAGGGAAGACTGTTTATCGTTCGACTGTTGAAACGTAATCGAGAGCGAGCTCTACAAGCAGTCTGGTAGCTCTAATGGAAGGTGAACCACTGTGGTGTGCGAAGGTATTTTAAATTGTTGAATTATAATTACTATATACCACTATTGCTCCTCTTTGTAAATATTATCAATTAGAACACGAGCGATGCCGTGGGCAACTGCTAGATATGTAAATAGACGGGTACATGTGTGTCATTCATAATATATGATAAAGATATCATGCTAATTTTGTTACTTTGTAATGTTTTCATTTCCAAAAATATCTTTTTCAAATTATAAAACAAATAAAACCTTTCTTCTATTAATTTTAATAAGTTTATGATAGTATCTAAAGCATGTAGGTACGTATGTTTTTCTTGTTTCATATTCCTGTATGAAATAGGCATAAGTTTTAATCCTCAAAAACGTATAATTACTTATGGGTCATTATCTACAGATAAAAATGTACCTCAATTCGCTTTTGTATGACTGACAATAAATACAAATAATAAATCAACATATTATTCAACAGAGCAGACTATTAGGTAGAAAGTAAGTGTAAATAAAAGCAAAATTTTTTTTAATGTAATTAAATCTTTAATCAGAGCAAAATTAATTTATAAGTACGTCAATTAATTAAGTAAAACATCTATTATTATGAGTTTGCTCGACATTTAGTTAGAAATTACAAAGCTTGACTATGCAATTTTAAAAAAATTCTATGATAAAGTAAATTTACAATATACATTGTACAGTTACAAATTAAAACAGCAAGTAATGTTGTCACAAAAGAAATAATCACATGAATTATTCACTGTGACCCAACTGTACCTAGTGCCTAAAATTCTTCTTCAATGTCAACTAAGTACAGTATATGTATAGTCTATATATAGTACTGTATAGACAGATAGATACATAGTACAGTAAGATAGCCTTGCTTACTTTGTTACACTCTGGGACTGCGGTTCGACTAATAAAATTCAAACATAATATATTCTTACAAATGATGATATATGAGGGAAACGGTACCTATTTTAAATAATTTAGCTGCAGCTTTGTGTCACAGTCTAATATATTTGTGTGGTCGACGTTATTACATCATATAAATTCTAATACACGCAGACATGAACTGCATATTAACGCCGCGAAGACTGAAAATAGAATATGTTTCGTTTTGCTGTTTACTGTTTTCGGCTTATAAATTGCTGTTGAGCTGTTGTTAATTACGAGAAATACGTTGGGTATTTACTGACATACAGAGCATATCCGGAAAGTCTTAGCAATACTTGTAATCTAGGTCAAAATATGTTGTTGAAAAATAATGAATAATATGAACAAAATTACTAGATACGTCTTATATAAAACGTTAAAAAAATTGTCATCGTGTCGTGATATAATAATAACATAATAATAGGAAATGTTGTCATTATGACATTGATGTATTATTGGGTAATCTTTGAACAATTATTTGAATATCTTCAAAAATTTGCATGTCTGCGTTGTAATGGTTTAAAATAAAACTTGTCAGTAAATAGCTATCGTAGCTTATGTATCTACGCAGTGCGAAGTTAGTGTCAATGACATTACGGGTCTGCGCCATATTGTACATGATCTAAACTTCTTGATTGAAGTAAAAGTAAGTACGGTATGATGTCTGTTTATATATACCTACCTAATTATTATGAAATGTCTAATTTTATGCCATAAATTTGTTGAAAACGGAAAATCAGAACTGAATAATTCATAAAGGCACTCGTGAAATTTGTAGTGCACTATATTTAATTCATTTAAATAAATGATTATCTTTTACCTAATATACCTACTTATATTTCATACACATATTATATGAAGATGATAATATCAGCTATCGCTGTATTTTATTGTTCCCAATGGTTTAAAAGACAATTAATTTAGATTATTATCAAATATTTAAGAACTACTTAAAACAAAAAAGAAGGTAGAATTACCTTTTTTATATACTTATTTGCAAGGAGTTAAAACAGAGCTCTTAATATCTACATAAAACCTTTGCACAAGGAACATCAATTTTCTTTAATCAAGTTTCCACAGTGGTTCGCACAATTCTTATCTCTACGAAGTTAACGATATTAAATATTGTCGGTATGAAATCGATTATCGTGTCTGTTTAATTCGATTAACAAAGGACGTGTATGTGAAAATCGATTCTGATTGTCACCTTCACGAGTAATACTGCGAACTACTTGATTAATTTTCTTACATTTTACTTTATTGCTTACATTTTTGTATCAAATAATAATTAATAAATATTTTTTGTTAAAAAAGCGAAGACGTTATTGAATAGAGTTTGTATATCTATTATATCAACTCTACATAACAAACTTTATATAAACATATTCCTAATAGTTAGATTCAGAAAGAAGGGTCACATAGGTACGTAGGTAATATTAAAATAAATAAAAATATAGAGATAAAAAAAAACGGATTCAAAATATAATTGCAAAAATGATTTAAATAACCATTCTTGTAGAATATAAACATTAATATAGTTGTTTAAAATCCTTTCATTTTTTTATTTCATTCGATTTGAGTTACCTATATGTCAAACAAAGATACGTGTTTAAGGCCAATCCAATTTGAAAACTAAACTCGAACGTTACACCGAATGCATTTTTTATTTCTTTCAGCAATATCCGTTGCATACCCGTATATGAAACCCAACTACTAACTAGGTAGAGTCAACTGGTTACTTGATGCGCGCGGCACCTGTGCCTTCACAGAATCCGCTGACAGACAAAGACGCAGATAATAAGGAACATCCCATTGGTGCATCCGAGGCGCGGCCCCGCCCAGTCGCACGCCCGACCAATCGGGACCTCCCTTACAGATCTCAAGCGTTATCTAGTTATCTGCCGTCTCACTTGCCACACTAGCTATTTTCAGACATGAAAATCTGATATAGCGCTGAAATAGCGCAACACTAAAGTCGACATTTGCAAAACCGTTTGCGGTAACGATTTTTTTTATTAGATTAAAAAGAAATAAATTTAAATGAACGCAAGCGATCTTTGAACCTCTTAGTAGTTAAATTTTAATGACTCAATGAGGTAATCGATTCTGTTCATTGGTTGAGAAATTAATGTAAATAAGGAACCATTGACTTCTATTTAGCGATTCAATGCGACACGATAAGACACAAATTGCCGGCTCGTATTTAATACCTACTTTGCTTTGTTTTCCAAATCGACGCTGTGTATTAACCGCCACTTTAATTTGAAACATGTGTATATTTCGTGCTACGTATAACTCAATTATAAAACGATCGATTACAGGTATTAAGAGAGGTCAACGTTACTGGATATGTAGCGCGACTGGTTTCTTATAATCCCTGTCGATAACTGAAGGGCCATTGTTTAAGCGTCACTTCTGTAAAATACAGTAACGATGTTATTGTAACTTCGACGATATACAAAAAAAAACACGTAATTAATATCGAAATAGGACACCATTCAAATGAATCAATGTGCAAATAAGACCTAACATTGTCTTTGTTATATAATTGGTTATATTATTACGGAGGAATTATTTACACCATCGTAACAGCGATGTTTTCAGATTGTAACCTTGTATAAGCGTCCCCGAAACTCGTATGAGAGAGAAGGGTGCGGAGAGGTGCGGAGTGAGGGGTGTGGGGCGGCCCGGGCGAGGGTATGATTCGGGATTATAGGGATGAGCTCTTGCCTCCTCTCGTTACTCTGGGAGCGATCGTCGCGGCCGTCGCACATATCTCGCGATCCCGTCGCATCGGGATTGTGCGTTCCGACGAATCCGACGTATTGACATCCCTGACAATTCGAATTTTAAATTATCTTATCTATATTTTTTTAGTGTTGTGTTTGAAAATAAGTGAAATTCTAAGGGATTTTTTTTTCTAATATGACCAGTGTTTGACTAATTATTATTTAATTATATTTTTTGTAATGTGTTTCTGGACTAAAACTAGAATGCTTTAAATTAAATTTTAAGCGATTTAGAATGAAGATGTCCGGTAAGTTTTAATATTTAAATACAAATAATAATAAAGTTAAGCATAATCTACCTGATTTTAAAAGACTTATTTTACCTAATATTTGTTTATTGAAATTATAAATTAACTAATATCCAATTAATTAAAACGAAACAATATAGTCATTAGAAATAAGTAATACATTTTCCCTAAATTAATATAAAATAGTGAAAGAAATACTATAAAGTGGGTTATTTCCTTAATCAAATATATTGTTAAATTAATTGCGATAGTTAAATAGTTAGTAATTATCTACTACTAAATATTAAGAATATTTAAGTAGGTAATTTATATGTTTACTACCAATTAGATAAAAAATTGTGGTTCAAGCGCCTACTATCCTTTATCTTCTATTACAAAAATTAGTCAGTAAATGAACAAAAGTCTTTTTGTTAATTTTTGATAAAAACCTTTATAAATTTATTTAGTTATTGATTTTACGTTTTATAGTGCGATATAAATGAGGTACTTGTGCCGTCCTTGCCCGTAGATTAAATAAGCACAAATAGTGACTCTACGTAAAAAAAATTGAATTTTGTATTGTCACCTTTATGCTTTATTCATCTTCGATAATATCATTCTTCGACTAAATTATAATAGTAAATATATATACCCATTTGTTAACCGACTTCAAAAAAGCAGAAGGTTACTCAATTCGACCGTATATATATACATATATACATTTTTATGTATGTTAGGGGATAACTTCGTCGTTTATGAACCGATTTTGATAATTCTTTTTTTTTGTTAGAAATGAGATATCAAGAGTGGTACCATGATAAGGAAACCACGATCTGATGATGGTATCCCAGAGAAATCGAGGGGAACCTTCGAAAATCTATTGTTAATTTTCTTCATTTACTTACGTTGTATTAGGTACTTGTTGATGCAATTGAAGTCGGTTTTTTAACGTTTGCGAGGAAACACAATTATCCAATCTCTTATCTTTGAAACTTATACTGACGCGTATATTTAAATTACTTAGGTACATTTCTTTTTGTCAATATAAAAATGTATCGCATAATTAATACGCTTGAGCCTACCGCTGCTGAGCAAAGGCCGCTTTCCCCATGTAAAAGAAGGATCAGAGCTTAATCCACCACGCTACTCCAATGCGGGTTGGCGGATATATTCACTATTATGAGTAACGATCGCTATCAGATGTACATGATAACAAACGGGACCGATGGCTTAACATACTTTCCGAGGCACGGTAGGGATTTGCACTTGTGGGGACCCACAAGGACTGCACAAAAACCCAGACCACGGCAAACATCTGTATGGCCAATACAAATGTTTGTCATGTGTGGGGATCGTACCCGCAACCGCCAGCGCAACAGCTACAAACCAGTGCTGTGACTGTTGCGCCAACGCGTAATATTTCTGCAACCATAATTTTTATTTTCTGCAAATTTATTTGTAATGTAACAGATTGAAATCAAGAAGATGGACTCGCTTTGTATCATTAATTCTCCTTATTGAGCAACTGATTTAATTTTTAAGTCATCATTACCGACTATTATATTAAATATTCTAAAATAAACAATATACAATTTAAATGATAATTAAAAGATCTATTACTGATTCTATATTATCTATTGAACTAAATAATAATTTATCACACGAAGATTTTTCTTAAAGATAAAAAACTGAAGACGTTTTTTTTATACAGCTAATCGAGTGCTAACTAAAAATGTTAAGAGCGTGCGAAATAACCCAAAATTATGACAGATTATTAAAAAAAAAAAAGTTTTTTTATCTGTGGCAAAATGGCGGTTTAATCTTTTGGCGGGCGCCGCCGGCCAGAAAGTTTGTTTACTTTTATTGTTTGACACAACTTAAAGTTGTTAAGGGCTTAGTTTATAACATTTATATGTGAAATCATTTTTATTTGATCTTAATAACTGTTCTAATTTTTTTTTGGGTGGATGGATCCGCAGAATAATATTTTTTTTTTTTATATCACTAGGTCGGCAAACAAGCGTACGGCTCACCTGATGGTAAGAGATTACCGTAGCTTATAGACGCCTACAATACCAGAAGCATCAAAAGCGCGTTGCCGACCCAATCCCCAATCCCCCCCAGGATCTCTGGTCACGTTACTCACCAACAGGAACACAATACTGCTTTAAAACAGTATTATTTAGCTGTGGTCTTCTGTAAGGTCGAGGTACTGCCCCAGTCGGGCTGCTCCATATTTTGAGCAGGAAATTCCTGCTGTGCCCTACCTCAGTTAAATAAAATAATATGTTATAGGTAGGTATTGTATAATTATAACGAAAAAAAAAAATACGTGAGTATTTTTTGTGAAAAATAAAAGACTATAAATACGTTACGATCCACCATCCCGCAGTGGAGCAGAATGGTGGATTAAGCTCAAATCCTTCTCCTACACGAAGAAAGTGGCCTAGGTAGGTATGTCCAGCTGCGGGACGTTACAGGTTAAATGGCGATCGAAATAAGTCACAAATGTTGTATATAAATAAAATGACAATCGTTAGTTGACTAGCCTGTTGGCGCAGTTTGTAGTGACCCTGTGTGCTTTCTGTTCTGCGGGTTGCGGGTTCGATTTCTGCCTGAGTCTGGGTGGTGGTATATTTGTATTTTTATATTTACGTAAGTATTATTTCTAAGTATATTTATTAAAAAAGTACCTATAACAGTCGGCTGTTATCTATAACACAATCATTAAGTTGCTTACCTTAGGAACAGACGACAGTGTGCGTATATTAAAAGAAATAAAATAAAAATATTACAAAACTATTTTGTCATTTCAATGAATTTCTACCAAATAATGAACCAATTATTTATCGATAAATTCATATTTATTATAATAAACTTGCTGAAAAAGGTGCAGGGGTAGCAGAACAGCATGGAAATCAAATGATCCTCAAAGTAGCTATTAATTTGTAATCATCAATTAAATTAATTTATTGACATAACAGCATTGAACATAAAGCAGAAAGTAAAAAAGAATTTTTATACCTACCTAAACAATATTCACCTTCTTTTAAAGGGAATAAATGTTATACCTAAATGTTTATTCAATTAAGAATTTGTAACTTAGTATCTACCTACTTGTAACTTAGTATCTACCTACTTGTTTTTTAATTTTATTATAAGAAAAAAAGGACAAATCTTTTTAACTTGCCGTTGACGCATAACATACACTCAATAGATATTCTCGCTTTAGAAAGTAACTTTCTAAGAAACGTTCGACGGTCGTCAAACGAATACATATTTTGCAAATATAATATCTGATGAGGCATGCAGTTTGCACGGCTGTTTAATTTTTCGAAAATCCAATATATATACCATACTCATCCCTATCACGACGACTTAAAGATAGTTTTTGAAGTATAACGAGAGTCTTTGTCGAGTTTAAAGTGTTTTATGATGGTATGAGACGAGCCGTGAACTCTCGGTGACACAGCGACATAAGCCACGGTTATTGTCAGTCGCCGTAACTAACTCGTGAAATCGGCTCGCCTTGGGGTCTTGGAACAGAGATAACTCGAACCGGCCGACCATAAAATATTTCTTTACTATGCTAATATTATATCCTTGCATTGCATATTCATTGAATACATATTAATAATTAGTTATTGTGATTTATGAGCAGTGATGGTCTAGTGGTTAGCATGTTGATTCGATTGGCCAATTTGCAAAAGCATCGGTGAATTTTTAGTTAATGTTTTTGTTTCAAGCTATGTAAAGAAAATGTCTAGTTGTGAGAGGAGTTCTTTAATATTTTTCTATATCCGTGGTTACGTTCAAAGTCTCACTCACTCAACAGTATATACTTGACTATTTACAGTATATTATTGACTTTTATATGATATTTTGTTAACTTTTGTATATCATTTTGAACATTTCTTGAATTTGAAAAGTCACAAACCTAAGACTTAACGAACAAATTCTAAAAATTGTTCTAGAAAGAAAGTAACTGGAAATTGATGCGTGTAACTTTCATACACTAAAATTTTGTACACGGAAATTTCGCAAATGATTATTTAAATTTAGAATATGGAAACAATTTACAAAATCATAAAATGTTTATTTATTTTTTAAATAAATTGTTTGGGTATTAAAAATGAAACTAAATTTAATATCAATTAGATTTTATACAAATTGATTGCGACAGGTGAACTGGCATAGCAACCGCGCTAAAGGAACGCAGTTCTTACCGAACTGGATTTACAAAAGGGATCCTTTAGACACGTTCACGCACATCCTGCGTTTTGTTAGACGGAACTGCACTTTTATAATGCTAAGCAGTTATCATTCTTCGCTTGTAATCTTATTGTATTAGAGGTCCATCAAGCGTCTAATTTTAAAGAGTTTTTTTCATTGCCACGTGCTGTGGAAAACGTATGGACAAGATAGGGGTTGTTTTAACAAGTATATTAGTAGTAATGGGGTGGTTATGATTTATGGAGTGTCTCTTTCAGCTGTATTTGCTGGGGGATGCAGTTTATTGATGACACGCGTGCGTTGCGTCGCTTGTAATGAATTCGTTTCCTTCGCTAAACACTATTGTCGGCTATTTGTCTTTCTACTTTGATGTGGTGGACGGAAATGATAAATTATATTACAGTTTTTTAGTGTAGCGTCTTTTTTAGCTCATTGTAATGTGTTTCTACACTTGGGTTATTAAGAGTGTAGTTAGTTTACGTTAGCCCAGAAAAAAGTGCTCTGTAACTTTGACCAGACCCATCTAGAGTTATGTCTTTCGATGCGCTAAATGCGAATTTGGTGCAAATTCCAAATAACGGTCAAAAATAGGTAAAAATAGCAAAAAAAAAATTGAAATTATTTGTAACCTACCTACAAGTATTATTTTTTTTTTTTGTGTTACTCACATATTAGGGAATTCTAAACATTTTTTAATATCATATGAAAAATCGTTCGTTCCAGCGGGGATCAAACGAAAAGACGGCGCAACAGTTGCTTAGAACCGAATATAAAATCATCATATTAGAAATTTTGGAGGATTGCGGAAAACCGGGATGTCTGGCGCGAACTTGGGGAGGCCTATGTCTAACAGTGGACTGCCATAGACTGAAGTGATGATGTGATGATGATGTTTCTTATGTATTTTATGCTGAACTTAAATTCGTAGTTTAGATTGAGATTCAGATAAAGCGCATCGAAATACACAAGAAATATCCATGACCTAGTTCGAGATTTTTTTATTTGCATTTCATTTTAAGTTTTTTTGCGATTTTTAGAGCTTTTTGCAATTAACTCTAAATTTAGATGGTTTATGAGCCAAACCAACTTCAGATTTGGGTTCATTACATTGAAATACTTAAGAAACATACATGTGCTATTTAAAAAAAGTCATTTTGCATAAATACGTGTTTTTTCAATATTTTTAACCAATTTTGGCGGTTTTTACGAGATTCAGCGCATCGAAATACCTCAATTTTTATAGGCCTGTGTTGATAATAGTATTGAAAAAATAATTTAACTATTATGCCACAAAACAATTTTGTTTATGATCATTACCAGTGAGGCCGCTCACTGATGCGGTTTATGATCTGAGATTTGCTAATTCTTCTGTGAGCAATAAAAATAAAAGAAACAAAGAAATATCTTCATGTTGATTTGCATTTCGGAGGGATGCTCTGAGAGACAAGAGACAAGCGGAAATCCTTTGTGGCGAGCGGAAACCAGGCATAATGCGATCACCATCTTGCATTCCATCATTTTTTTATGTCTGAAATAAGACAGGTTCGCGTTGTCAAGACGCAGGAACGATTGGAGTTCTCATTTATAACTAAAACACTTAACGATTAACCATTTAGTTTTTATTGATATTTTAAGACTGTTTCTAAATTTAAAATTTTCCTTAAAAATATAATGTTTTAACTTTTGCTTATTGTTCCACAGCGGCAGACAGCCAGGAATCTGGCAGTCCTCCTCCCAGCCCAACAGACTCTGGAGCTTCAGAATCAGCGCCCACCCTAGTCCATATCAAACAGGAAACTATGGCTCCAGGCACAGACATGAAGGAATATTATGGCGCATTAGATTTTGCTCTCCCCGACGCGTACTTACCACCGAGCTACGACTACGCAAGAAATTTTTTATCAAGGCCATTAGACTTACCTAATCAAAGATTCCTAGAGTCAGCTAAAAGTCCTGAGAGAAATGACGATGACTACAAGGATGATTTGGAAAAGTTAGAATTTAATATGCCAAATGAACTAGTGGTTAAGTCTGGTGGTATATTTGCACGGGGTCATATACCCTGTGGTACTAAATATGGACCATTTAATGGGAAATGGGAAACACAACCTTTGGAAAGAAGATACGCTTGGGAGGTAAGTTTTTTTTTTTATAACAATACAAAATCAGGTTAAGGAATTTCTAATTGCCATTTCTAGTTACATTACGCATTATTACAATGAAATAGTCAGAAACAGTCTTTCGTATTAATAAAATTGGTTATCCAAACAATTCATAAACAAATAACTCAAAATAAAATTGAATAGTGTCAACACTTACTATCCCAACTAATTAGAAAAGGCATCGAATTTTCGTAACATGCATTTTTAAAAGGAACCACTTGTACTTTCGGGTCGAGTAATGAAGTGTCAAAACTCAATAAGGGTCTTGTTAATAATAATCTCCTAAAACTGGAGCTTTGAAACAAATGTCAGCAGCAGCAGTAAACTGTTTATTTTATTGGTGTCCTTAAGTAGCACTGCATTTTTTATGTGTTGTTCTTGAAGTGACTCCTTTACCTCTTATATCATGTCACACACCGATGCTTTTAAACTAATTTTTATAATGTGAGAAATATTTGTTCGAACGTTTTGGCTGCTTTGTAATATTTTTATAAGAAAAAAAACAATTTACGTTTACCTAACGTTACAGTTAAGAATAATTTCAGCTTTTTTTAATTCATAATCGATTTCAGACATCATCAGTATTATTACAGAACTTAGGTTACTAACTTTTTATTACTAAGCTGTTCTCTATACTTGAATCTCTTGATCTCTACATTATGGTGTTAGTTGTCAATTATTTGTCCAATTAAATAAAGTGTGTTCAAGTGTAAAGATCGACGTTGATACATGAATGAAGGACTTCAAATGATTGAATGCGTAGTCTCAGATCTCAGAGGGTGTGGCGTTATCTGCCTGTAGGAAGCGGAAATCAATTGTCTGTTCCGATTCCTAGATTATGCCAAAATTGATCGCAAAAAGTACGAATATATCGAATTTCTATTGATATCATATTTTGTTAAGAGAGCATTCTATCTCTATCAATATTATTCATAAATTTATTCTTTTTATTTACCTTGTCAAGAAACCGATAGAGACTTGAAATAGAAATAATCAATTAATCCCCTTACAAAGGTTTTAATAGGAATAAAAATCCGGCCAAGTGCGAGGCGGACTCGTGCACCGAGGGTTCCGTACAAAAAATATTAAAAATATTTTTGTTATATGGTGTAACTAAAATTTATGCTTTTCGCAATTTTTTCTTTATCTGTGCGATAAGACGTTGCTTCGTACCAAAATCTCAGATCTGAGTTTCAGCTTGATACCTTCACGCGTTCCTGAGAAAAGGGGTCTTGACAGACAGACGGACAACAAAGTGATTCTATAAGGGTTCTATTTTTTCCTTTTGAGGTACGGAACCCTAAAAATAAGTAAGCACAGCAGTGCAATATATTTTAGCTTAAAACTTATAAACAGAACAGTGTTTCGAATAAGTTTTAAGCCAAAATGGAATTTTTCAAATTTCCTTATTATTTAATAATTTTTTTATTATTATTAATTAGAACACTTCAAATGAATTTAATTTCGAACTAGCACAAGTATGTTTCTTGTGTATTTCCATGTACTGAACCCAAATCCATGATTTAAATTTTTTTTTATTAATTGCAATAATTCCCGATTTTTAATGATTAAAAACGTCAATTTTTAGTTTTTTTTTTATTTACTCAAAATTAGGAAGTGTGGGAACGAAATAGATTCTAAATTCGAATTCAGCGCAGCGCCCTAGATGGGTCTGGTTAAAGATATAGAGCACTTTTTTTTGTGGGCCAGTGTTACCTATGGCAAAAAAGTTTAAGGTTTTACTACACCATTAAAGCGATTGCCGTGTATATTTTTTTCTTTTCAAATGCAGTAATGTTGATCACTAGCACAAGTGATACAACAAATAGTTCGCAAAGTTGTGGGTGTCATGTTACAATCAAACCACCATTGTGAGCCGACGAGGCGCGTCCTTAGTTCCGGTTCTTGAATAGATAGATGCATGAATTGAAATGTATAAATATTTGAGGTTTACCGAGAAAATTATCATTTAGCGATGGATGTCTTTTTGATGAACATAAAAGAGGACTTAATAAAGATATAATAGTTTATTCAATTTTTTATTATTAATCCGCAATCTTAATTTAATTAACAAAAATAGGTATATTAGTTTACTGATATTTTTGTAATATAACGCTTTGGTTTTAAGATGAATTACTAAAAACTGGAATAAAAGTTTAACTTATGTTATATTTCACAATTACTCTCAAAATAAAATATATCGTTGTTCATTTGTTCCCTGAGCTGGTAGAGTACGTGACGTCACAGTAAAGGTGCCAATTGCGGGTAGGTCGTTAGAAATAAATCCTAATCGCTGACCGCGCCGCTTCCGCGCTGTCGACTGTAAAGATTCTTTGATGCAGCACCTTCCTCACTCCCCGTTCAATCATAAAATATCTACTTTGATTTATATTTTTAGCACACTAGAGCTTCGATTATCTATTTTAAAAATTTTCAAGTATTTTTGTATGTATCAATTTACTTAAATTTTTCGATTACTTATTTCTATTTAAAATTGGTATCGAAGTAGTATTTTTTTTTATAAATTTTGTACTTTAGGGTAAATTTAACGCTGTAGATATTTCACACAGCGAGAAGTGATGAATAAAAGGATTGGATTAAATACAATGTTCACATGTCTGTGTAAACTGAAGGGTTACATTCATTGTTATTTCGGAAACACGGTGTTGTTATCTAACCACCGTTTCGCGAAATTTTTATATCTCTATAAAGATTTTATATAAAAAAGTCTGATATGGGTAATCAAAGAATTCTTTATAATATCATCCCGTGTCAAAGTGCAATGAAAGGTGGTGTACGAATAAAACTTAATTTTGGTTAAGGCGTGACCCCCGTCAACAATTTTTTTTGACAAAAGTTTACATTTTAAATAATAAAAAAAACGAAAGTAACGGCAAATTTAACAATGAGATACGTCACCGAATTTGAACTTAAAAATTAAAACTTGATTGGCGAGTTTTTTTTGGGAAAAAAAAATTGTCAAAAATCTCTTCAAACGGATCTCTTTCTTTACAATTTTATTATTGGCATTTGTTGATAAGGATTCCCTTTTTGAGTTAAATCTCGATTGGATAAGATTTTGGTTCACACAAGATTTCCCTACATGTATTATTGACATCTTACTAGTTCTCGTCTTCGTTATATGCAAATAACGTTCCATTCGTCTCTGGAATCGTTACGAGATGCTAATTATTTCAACTTCGATACTCTTCAGTTAAATAATGAATTATAATTCAATCAAATATTATTTATTTAATTCTCTGGGAACTGCACTCCGACGGATAATAATCGAATGATATAAACAAGTTTTTTACAAAAGGATCGCATCGGCAAATGTCAATCAAAATATGAATTTATGCATTACGAAGACGATTATAATTAGGGGTGCGATAGACATTGATGCAAAATTGGTACGTAATGGATACCTACCACTAATTTATATTGCAATTTCTATTTGATTGTAAATGAAAAAAAAAAAATTGGCCTCTATAGCGGTGATGTTTGCATTGGATCTGACAAAGGGAAATGGTTATGAATGTTTAATAGACCTCTGTTTATTTTTCGTAGCGAAGCGTCGGAGCTCGTATAATGTGTTTGTGATATTTGTGATATCCATAATTAATTTAGGACAATATGGATTTAAACATTTATTTTACCTTATCGTATCGTATACGCCTGTCTGATGTTATTTTACAACGGTTTTATTTCCATCACCTTTCTCACCTTTTAGCATTATAAAATAAATAATGACTGATTTTATTATTGACTAGCTGTGCCTGCTACTTCATCCGCGTGGAATTTAACAAAAAAGTTATTGTTCAGTTCGCAGAGGAATAAAATAAATGAATTTCTAAAATAAAACTAGCCTAAGGTACTCCTTTCTATATAAGCTATCTCCCAGTGAAAATCCCGTCAAAATCGGTCTAGCCGTTTTAGAGATTAGCCGGAACAATCAGACAAACAGACAGACAGACAAAAATTGTAAAAAATGTTATTTTGGTATATGTACTGTGTATACATCCATATGCATTTAGTAAAAAGCGGTTATTTGAATATTACAAACAGACATTTCAATTTTATTTATTGTATAGATTATTCTATGCAAATACAAATGACATGTTGATAGTAAAACAGCGGTCAAATTCGGGTTGTTTCGGCTTTAATTGGCCTCAAATGTTTATTTGTGAAATAACAAATACCTAAACAGAGTATTTCGATGTGACATGATATTTCAACTGAATTTAAAAATTTTAATTTAAATTCATAAAGCTAATTGTGTTTAGATTTCGTAAAGCTGGGCCGAATCCGTTGCATTACTGTCAAAATATCTGTCATAAACGTGTGACATCTTTTCAACCGGCCACCCCCTTAGCAAAGGATTAGCGCGGCCCTATTACATCTTCATTACGGTAGGCGGCTGACACGCCATTGTGTATGAAATAATAACATTTTTTATTGTTATTACATTTATTGCCATGATATTTATATACGGTTCTCCGCTTACGTAGTGCAGATGCGACTCGTCACTAGTTCGATAGAATATAGCATGTTTTCGATGTACATAGTTTAAATTTTTAGTATCGAATTAGTATTAATTTTTTATAATTTATGCAATAAGTTTTAAATGTGTGTCGTTCAATGTCGACGATAAGTTAATTATTCATTGTCGATTGAAAATAATATACTGCCGTTACTTGTGAAATGTTTAAAATTTTGATGTTTTAGATTTTAGAACAGAGCGTTTTGTGTACTTTATTAGACCTATTTCATTAATGAATTTTGATTTAAATTATTTTTTTTTATAGCATGGTTTATAATAAAATATTTAATTTGACTATTGTTTACTATTCTAATTGATAGAGAACTTTTTTATGAGCACAGAATACAAGTTTACTGATTTAATTGTTCCTATTAGTATATCGACGACCGCTCTGGTCTAATGGTGCCTGTGCCGTATATATTAATTCTTCTAAACTACAACGATGACTTCAAACTCATCGTTGTAGCTTTGAAGAATTAATATGAAAATAAAGTGCAATTGCTAACGCAAAAGTACCAAGATACACACTACACTGATTTCACCGTGACTGTCATAGGGAGCAGATTTAGTAACGCTGCCCACTTGCAGCATCCTTAATAATAAATAAAATAAAAATTAATCTCATCATTACAGCCTATACAGTCCACTGCTGGATATAGGCCTCCACAAGTTTACGCCAAAAATAACGTGAACTCATGTGTTTTGCCCATAGTCACCACGCTGGGCAGGCGGGTTGGTGACCGCAGTACTGGCTTTGTCGCACCGAAGACGCTGCTGAAAAATTAATCTATCTGTCTCCATTCTATGTCCATCGACACTATTTTTCTGAGAGCATCCAGTCTCGCATTCCTTTAGTACTTTAGTAGCTACTTAGAACAATTTTTATTCGGAGCTGAACGAAAGTTTTGAATAAGTATCTGAAGGAATGATTCTAGCTCTAAAAATTCGCGAATTACAAAAATTATTTACAGGTATTTTTTAAGACAGTGAAAGTTAAAGTAAATCGACAAATTAGACTGAGATGTTGTGAATCAATAAATACAATACTCCTAAAGCAATGATACGTGTATCCATTTGATGAAGTAGCGGTATAAATAATATTATCCGAGGGGAGCCTCACCCCAGATGGAACAATCCAAACATTTTTATTATTAACAATCAGACACTTATCAGTTAATCTTACACCGTGGCACAATAGCGGCTAATCTCTAGGCGTGATATAAATTTATCTTCGGTATCGGCGGATCATTGTCGCTTCGCTTCGGTTTCCCCTTGTCTCGTATCTTTGAGAAATATTTGCAACGCCTCGAATTGCGAATAAACCTCTTTAAAAATGATTCTTTAAATAAAAATATAAATTCTAAAACAATACTTATGATGTACGAATGTTTTTATTTTTTTAATGTTAATCGATGCGTTTGGTAATATAAATTTTATTTTCAAACAGAAAAGTTCTCTCACAAGTAGTATTTTTGCGGCGTCTTATTGCCACCAATATTTTCACCGACAAATTCATGTTCGTAAAAACAGTGCGGGCATGCACAGTGGGGCAATATTTCATCTGAGCTGGCCAGAACAATAATAGCTTGTGGACTCGAAGCCACGGCACGTTCGCGCCACAATGTTAGCAGCGGCCGTTATATGTTGACCCCTCTTCCGAGCAACAAATCTTCCAAAGATTCATTTAAAAATTTTAAATGTAAGAGCTCAACGTCAGCCGGTCGATGGATATACCATCGCCAGCATCCGTGTAGACAAAATAATGAATTACCCCGAAAGCAACGCGATATATGCACCGGTTATTGGGTTAGGTTAAGACTTGTTTACACAGAGAACTCAGCAGAGGCGAATGTTGATGCGTCGGATGCCAAGAGGCTAACTTTGACGTTGTATTGTTACGCTCGCTGTTTTTAAATAACCATCTCGACGTGTTCCTATTAAATGTCAAAATGTTTTGAATCGGTACGTGTAGTTAGTATAAAACATATTACACGCATTTAGGTAGCTCCACACGAAACTAACGTACTCGAAATACAATAGGATGAAATACAATAATGAAAACAAAAAACTAATAAATTATTTGAATTATTATAGTTATTTATGTTTTCTCCGCATGTTGATTATCTTATATCCCCTAATCTGTAACCACATCTTGTAACTTTTCCGTTTTTTAAACCAATATACGTATAACTAGAACGAAATTTATTACCCACCCTACTGCTCTATATTTAATAGAAAATAGCAATGATCACCAAAAAAAGATCAGTAACTAACCGAATAATTTCGGATCCCAGCAATTGTCACGGTGACAGCCGCCGGTGTCTTTGTTGATGTTTTTTTGCTTGTAATCTTCAAGCTAATCCGTTTTAACGCAACCAGATGTGAGACTGCATTTCGAAAAGGAATTTGATTGTACTCTGTAAAGAGGTGGAATAGATTTTTTAAGCAGCCGGAATGAATCCTCTTCACTATAGATATAAAAAATAAACAGTAATTAATGAGAAATAATCGTAAACCAATAATACTTATGCAATCTTTAAAGTACCTACCCATTTAAACGTTTTCCATTTTTATATTTTATTGATTAGTCTATAACTTTCTATCATTCGATTGGTAAATACACCATTAATACATTTATAAAAGGCTGCGTGGTTACGGCAGCAGAGAATATAGTCACCCTCTCTCTTCCCGTGGGTGTTGTAAGAAGCGACTAAGGGATAACACAGTTCCACTACCACCTTGGAACTTAAATATCCGACTAATGGCCGGATAACCATTCAACTGTTGGCTTTGAAATACACAGACCGAAGACGGGCAGCAGCGTCTTCGGTGCGACAAAGCCCTGCGGTCATCAACCCCATGGGCAAAACACATGAGTTCACGTTATTTTTGGTGCGAACTTGTAGAGGCCTATATCCAGCAGTGGACTGCGATAGGCTGATGTGTGTGTGTGTGCATTAATAAAAAAAGACATACCGTATACTACTATTCTCGGTGATATATCCGACAGTAATGTTTACTCTATTTCTGTTAAAATAACACAAAAAACGATAAATATCCACAATTGACAGCACCGCTTTGTCAAGCGATCACGAAACAAACGATAGCCTTTCTTTGTGCCAATCAATGGGGTGCCGTTAATACTAGATCAATAGGACATCGTGTAACACCCACTGATATGACCAACAACGATACTTTATCAATAAAATGCAGCCTTGATAGCCTTAGTCATGTATAAATAAAGTTTAAAATAGCATATCAATACACACACTAATTGATGTAAGTTATGCATGTTTTTTTTGCGCAATGATAGCATCGCTTCGTGAATATTTTGTCGTGTCAGGAATTAAACCGTTTTGTCTCCGTTTAATGGTCAAAACGTGACCATAGAACGATATCCTAATTTCTTCATAATTTGTTCGGGATACGGTGACAATGAAATGTGGATTTCAATTCAAAAGTTACGGTAATTTATGGGAACGTGAGATTTAACTGAATTGGATGCCAAAAAATTTAATTGTTGTCGACTGACCTGGTTATTAATTATCCCCTTTTAAGAGATAAGACATTTTTGCGTATTGAAACGAATAGAAAATAATTGTGTTTGTTCGTACAAGTAATACAACGTACGGAGAAGAAAAATTTGTCAAGTACATAGCTACGCGTTATCAAAGATTACTCAAAAAGTAGTCATCAGATCTAAATTAAATTTATATAATACTACAAAACAAGCATCAGCTTCCGGTTTTAATAAGAACCACCAAAATCTGCACATCTAGTAAAAGGTACAACTAAATAAAACGGTAAAACCAGTATAATTTCATCTAGGTCGACGAAAACATAGTCAAGTAACTACGCATTATAAGATAGAACTCGAGAAAATTATCAAATCTCAATTACGTTCTAATAGTACTACATGACAATCATCGCCTTTCGACTAAAAAAAGAATCATTGAAATACATTTAAAAAAATACAGTCGAATTGAGAACCTCCTACTTTTATGGAAGTCGGTTAAAAATACCGAAATCTTCATTGAAGAAATAAATCTATTTTAAAATACTTTTGAAGTTTCTATAAAATTCTATAAATATCAAATTTTTTACATCCCGAGTAGAAAATTTTTTCGTGTTCCTTAGAAGGACCGGATCGGGCATGCCTGAACTGGACCGGATAAGGAATGTAACGCAGAAGATTTATCTGGACCTGATCAGGATGAGATGAGATTTCCTGATCGGTTCCAGATCAGGAAATCTCATCTCATCCTGAAAAACACGAATGTATATTCTTGAAAAAAATTGTTTAATAAAAAAAAAGCGAATTGATGGTATACATAAATAAATATGTAAGGAACATAATGTCCGACATTTATTTCCGTTTATTTTTTCCAATGTATTATTTATTTATGTTTTTACTTTAAATTTCAATTATTTTTATTTATTTTTATACTATTAATTAACTATTGTTATTAATTACATTTTATTTATTAACTTCTAATAATTAACTACTTCCTACTACTTACGACTGTTCCACTGTGTAGAAACGAACTCCCTGCTAGACTGTCCTGATAACTGTATATATACTATGTGCGCTTTAAAACATTGATAGCGCGATTCAGGCCTAGTTCGCGTAATTTATTTCAGGCTATCCTGATCTGGACCGGACCGGGTCCTGATCCAGTATGCCTTACCATACTTGATTATATTTTATATCAGGCTATCCTAATCCTCCAGTCCTGATCCAGTATGCCTTACCATACTTGATTATATTTTACATCAGGCTGTCCTTATCTTGACTGGACCTGGTCCTGATAGAGCTTGCCGGATCTGGCATGCCTCATTCTATCCTGATCTGGTCCAGATACATGATCTGCTTGAGCCTGACCTTTTTTCTAGTCGGGTAGTCGGAATATATTATGTTGAAGAAGTATCTACGGTGGGCTTAAAGACGTAGATTGTTTGCGATATGTAGTTACATAAGGATGGTTCAACAAAGTATTATAATTATTTCTTCAACTTGCCAAACTTTTTTTAAAAATGATTTTACGTAATAATTTCTTTACAATTTGTGTAAAATAATTATTAAAAAAATACTACAACAAATTAAGAATAATTGCCAATTGTTGTTTATTTTGCACATATTAACGTACATTCGATCGCTATCTTTGTTGTTCGTGGTAAAAATGTAAAAGTAAAACGATTTGAAGCAACAGTTATCTTAAACAAGGGTAATAAAACAAAGGAGTTTCCTTATAAAAGTGCGATTTAGTATCTGTTGACAGTTGCGGAAGTAATTCTTTTTCCTGCTGATAGCGAGGACAGCGTAAGGAAGCGTCGTGACTCCTTCGGTTTGTTAAACAAGAATTATAGGAAAAGTTCTATGGACGGCGTTTTTGTAGTATTTTATTAGCGATGGTAAAAAAATATTTTTTTACTAAGTGAATTAGTTAAATATTTCTATAACTAGTTGAATGATTTTTTAATGAACTTTTTGTGTTGTAAGCTTCTTACGCTTATATTATTTCTAAACTCAACACTTTTACCAAGTACGTAAAAGAAGTAATAATATTAGTAAACATAAAATTTATTTTAAATTGAAATAACATTTGCAGTTTAAATTTTCGTTGATAATACGTCTATAAGTATTAGGAATTTTATATGAGGCTTAAATATTTTCAAGTCCCAAATAAAGAAAATATAAAACGAAAATGCACAAAAAAAAAATATAGCATAAAATAGCTACCAAATATATTAATAAATTAGATTCGCTCTACTAAATTCGAATGCTTTTAGTTTAAACTAATAATTTGGATTTAAATTCAATTCATGCTTATATATCTAGGCTATGTAGGCATACGGTCCAATTTGGCACAGGCATACGTATGGGTAAATAACCGCACAAATTGTTATCTTGTGAAGCGAGTCGTGTGATTCGAGCAACGACGCGTGATCGCCGCAACTGCGGCGCGGTACGCTCTTCAGTCGATAGGGATGGGGCGTTATGTATCGATATCAATATACGTTATTAATAAAACGTTAAATTAAATACTTTGACTTACTGTGATTGTTTTTTGACTTACTAGTTTTTCCGCAAAGTTCAGAGATTCGGTGGTTCACTACTGACTATTACTGATAGTTAACTATAAAAATAAAAACATTGTATGAAATGCTTCTTACAAGCAATTTACATTTAGGAATGAAAAAGATAAGTGATTACTTTTACTTCAGTGAATTCAAAATGACCTAGAGTGGTTTTATTTATTATTATTTTTTGGGTTCTTAGTAGAAACTGAATGGAAACTTTCTATGTAAATATAAAATGTGTTTTCTCTCGACTATTAAAGTTGGTAGAAAAATAAAATTCACGGCTGTAAAAGTTGTTAAATTTTTTATTTTACTATTATTTAAGTATATTATTGTTTGGTTTATAGTATTCAATATAAATTTTCCACTAAAAAAACATTAAATTTTTTTATCGATAAAAGAAATTCGCACGTCACTCAATTTTATGAAATGTAATTTTCCGACGCTAGCTTGCGAACATTTGTAGCTTTTCCGAGTATTCCGGGAAATTGCGATCTCCGCGTAAAGCGCAAAATATGAGATCAGCCGCAGTTCGCTTAAATTACAAACACATTTTTATAATAATCTGCACTGCAGTCGTTTTGGTTTTGCTCTTCTAAAATTACGAAGTATAAATATCTAAGAGAGAACGGATTTCCATTTTCCTTTCCACATGACGTAGGCTAGATATATATTTAATACCTATATATGACGTATATCATTATACAGTTTCTTCTACTTTTAAGATTATTTTATACTTTTAAATTTTGTGATTTTTTTTTCTTAATAAGACAATTCATAATTTTAGATATTGACATTTATGTAAAAAATGCCTCAAATTATTAAGTTTATGAATGTATTATAAATTTAAATATTTTGAAAGATTACTGTAAATAGGAATTTTACGGCAAACATAAAAGTTATATTTATAATAGATTATATTCTAATGTGATTTTTTAACAATACCATTTAACAAGCTATTAAACACTTATTTCTTTGATGCATACAAAAATTAACAGATATATACTTATGTCTAAAGAGTCTTGCCAGAATTACAACAATGATTGTGTGGGTTAATGATACTTTCTACCAAGTAAATATGGCTTATTACTTGCTTAAATGATTCAATGATATCACACTATCATGTCAAGTGTCACTAACAAACTGGACACATATTTCTCATCGTCTCTCCCTAGACCGTTCAATCCGCGTCCTTCGCTAGGCACCACATCGATGACTGATAGCGTACATGTGCTGCTCATCGTACCCCTGTAGGGCTGATAGCTTGTTATAGCTGAAACAATTCAAATAATGTTTATGTTTATAATGAAAATAAAAGATTATAAATACGCGTCTTGACTATTTTATTTACGGAAGTTTAATTGTTTTTAGTGTTTTGCTTATATAGGAATATTTCAAAATGTTACATTTTAAAGTTTTTGGTTATTCTATTAACCTATAATTATGAACAGAAACTTAAAATATTGTTTCCAATTATACTATTTTACAAAACATCTGTTAAGCGTAATCGCACCCGCTATAATAGCGCGTCAGCGATGCGATTCGAAGTCAAGTGGTAAATCACTAGAACAAATTGAGCATACCCAGCCCTGGCGAAGACGGGGGGCTGCTAAGATAATTATCTTTTTTACCGACGCACCCGACGCCGTTTTAATAACGTGATAAATGCTTTGGAAAGGCTTGTCGGTGACGCGTAAGGAGGGTTTCCCGACTTAGATTTGATTAATACCTTACTTGTTACGTTACTTTTATTGTGCAACAGATGCTTTTTATATATATGTTTTTATATAATTTTCTTCGCGTTTCTTGGGGATCGAGTTTTTAATTTTACGACCGATTAGATGCACCTTGTTTTAGTGACTGTTCATTTCAGTGTGAGATAAACGTTGGCTGTTTCTCTCCTTAATGAACAAATAATGTGTCTTTCTTAGATATTGATAAAGTATCTTTTAATTTGTATATAAATAACATTATTGTTGAGGACGCGTTGACGCAACAGCGCTGGATGATGGCTGTTGCGTTGGTAGTTGTGGGTTCGATCCCCGCACATAACAAACATTTGTATTGGTCATACAGATGTTTGCTGTGGTCTGGGTGTTTGTGCAGTCTTTGTGGGTCTCCCCGCCATGCCTTGGAGAGCACGTTAAGCCGTCGGTCCCGATTGTTATCAAGTACACCTGATAGCGATCGTTACTCTTAGTAGGGAATGTATCCGCCAACCTTTCTCCTACATGGGGAAAGGGGCCAGCAGTGGGATATTACAGGCTGAAGCGTAACACTATTGTTGATTGTTGATTGTTTTTATCATTTAAGTAATTGAAATGTTATTTAATAAGCTATCTGAAAAAAATATTAATAGGTACTACATATTAATTATCTACTTACTATATACTAAAACATTGTATTTATAATCATCTAATATCTTGTTGGTGTTTGTAAAAAATGTAAAACTTTATCTAAAATGTATTGGCTCCGTGTTTACTAAAAGCAATAGATCTAGTTTAAAACCCCTAATACAACGTTGAAGCACAAACACGAAGCCCCTTATTCATGGAGGCATACATCTTGTAAAATATTGCCTTTTCTGTTATGACTCAATTGACTACCCATCACTTACGAGAGATATATCCGCAAAAATAATAGGTACATTCAAAACCGACTCTAATTCCTTAACTTACAGACTTATATTTGCTTAAATATTTTTACTTAGGACAGCGTGTATTCTATTGTATGCAGAAGGGAATTTGAAGTGCTCGATAAAAATTGTAGGTTATGAACCCCTCGTTTTCATAACGGTTAGTTTAAGCTCCCTTGTTTTCTTATTATCTGGGTAAATTATGGCTTTCGAGTGCTATTCTTTAAGTACCTATAATTAATTTTTGTAAATTTTTCACGATGGAATTTTATTTAAGAAATCTTAATTAGACGATTGTGTCAATAATTTAAAATAAATATTTTACAGCTAATATAAAACATTAATATAAACATTAGTGCTGTGTGGCTACGGCACTAAAGAATTTAGCCACCCCCTCTCTTCCCGTGGGTGTCGTAAGAGGCGACTAAGGGATAACAAGGTTCCACAACCACATTGGAACTTAAGAAGCCGACCGATGGCGGGATAACCATCCAACTGCTGGCTTTGAAATACACAGGCCGAAGACGGGCAGCAGCGTCTTCGGTGCGACAAAGCCAGTACTGCGGTCACCAACCCGCCTGCCCAGCGTGGTGACTATGGGCAAAACACATGAGTTCACGTTATTTTTGGCGTAAACTTGTGGAGGCCTATGTCCAGCAGTGGACTGTATAGGCTGTAATAATAATAAAACATTAGAAAAACATAAAAAAGTAGAGTCGGCTATAAATAACTCAAGAATTTTATTTTTAAACGCATGCTCCCATTTCGCTGACATGATAAATATGCTAAGAGCGGTATGAAAATTAAATTATCGGGGGTGGTCAGTGATAAATGTCCAAGCTGTGACGATCCCGCACGACTGACACGTACAAATAGCGCCATCTATCGTGAAGCCGCTGTGTTCGGCTGTGTCAGTGTCCACAGGTGCTACGAGATGACGCTGAATAGTAATAACTTTAATTTAACAAATTCATCTTGAAACTTTTCTTTCGGATTATAATTTACATTGACCTATAATACAGAAATTTTATATTGTAAATGAACGTTTCTTAATAACAAAAATACTTAATACAAGTACTTTACTATAAATAAAAAACGCAAAAAGTGACTAAAAATTATCAAGATAAAAAAAATCTGAAAGTAAAAATTAATTACCAAGATAAAAAATATATCTACAGTTTTTTTAAGTAGATAATTGAAAATTTAAGCATACTACAGAAATCCAAACGCCATCTTTGATACTTACTTCAGTGCTTACTTTGTTGCCTTGAGTTCTTAGAAGTTCTTATAAAAGAAACTAGGTAGCGCTTTACACGAAAAATGTTATTTTAATTTGTTAACTCATATACAAATTTTTTGGAGTTTTAAGTATATATCCCTATACCTTTTCTTTATAAACTGACTATACAAAACGTAGTTTAACGTTTTAAAGTTATCAGACTAAATTATTTATTGAGTTTTAAAATCTGATTCGACTTAAAAGGGATTTCTTTAGTTCATATATATTTTTAATATTTCTTTAGGTATTATTATTACCAAAATACTACCGTAGAATATAAAAGATTATGTTTTGGCCTAAA